>NC_080706.1:71850470-72450470 GCF_943734765.1 Anopheles ziemanni | reverse complement strand
ATTTGAATCAATTAAAAAAATAAAAATTTACTATGATTTGACCAGAAGTAAATGACATTCAAGAAAGTAACATTTATAATGAACTTTTATATTTTGAATAATAATTCAATTCTTTTAAATTGTTTACAAACTGATGCTATTTGCTTCGTCCTTCGGGATGCTCCCACTCATAGTTGAACATATTTTGAATTAAAATAAGAATGCAGATTTACGGGGATTTTAAATGCAGTTTTAAGCTCTGATTCTTGTCAATTGTAATGTATAAAAACTTTTTTGTTCTATTATTCCTCAGAAAAGTGGTCAGCAAAATTACACCAGAACATGTACGATATGTTAATCTTCTTCTTTTGCTCTTTTTTTGCGTTTCTGTTAATGTAGAGGTATCAAACTCACAAGGCGGACATATTTTAGATCACATTATGGAAATAGAAAAAGTCTTAAAAACCCTTATAGGAAAAAGCATGACGGTGGTTACACCATGAAGCAGAAGAAAAAGTGACTTAAACACCATGTCACCACCGGTCGTTTCCAAAGTAAAAAGTAATAGAAATGATAGAAATGGTGTTGGAAACATCTAAAAGTAACCAAAATAATAAAATACAGGTTGTAGGACAACTTTTTCAAAGTATTCGTTTCTATTTGCTTGAAACTGCGAAGAGCCAGTGAATTTGGAATGGGTTTACTTCGATGACTAACAAAAAATCAGGCGAAGATCACGATATGTAAATTTTTCCGCGCCATCGATCGATCAATCGGATGGCAGCTTGCACCGGGGCAAACCATGTTTCTGTTAAACGATTTTCCGGTCGAAATAATGACACAAAAAAAATGGACGTGCATGAGTTTTTCGTACCGGCCCCGTTCTAGATTATGCACAGAAAACTCAGCCTTCTGGAAGAAAAAGATTGCGAGGCTCTCGAGTGACAATCGAACAGGATTGGAATTTGGTGAGGGGAATTTTTTTCGTTACCGTTGGTTTGATACGACACTATTGCCATTTTCCGTGCGTTCGAAAGGGGTGGACACTGATTCCACTCTGGTCCGGTGTCCGGAAAGATGTCCATTTCCATACTCATCAGGCGCAATCATTGGACCGGTTGGCGAGCTTGTCTTCTTTTTGTGCCCATAAATTGTTCACCCATTTTACAGTTTGGCAGCCTTTCCAAGGGTGGGAAAATCGGATCAATCACGTCGAACCAGCTGGAACATCGGCCGATCAGCCTAGCGAGGACCCTTCCTCGGGCGAGCACAACACCTTTGCTGATCGACGTAGCGCACCAAGTGTTCCCGTCCTTCGACCCAGATCGTTCATCATCATCACGGAACGGAGCGAGCTCTGGAAGTGTTTTCCGTGTGCAAAACCTCAATGAAAACATCGCAGTAAGCCGTGAGGCGGCGTTTTCCAACTCGACGGCTTTTCTTCTGCGTTTCCTCTTTCATCCTTGCCAGTGGTTTTTTGTAGTTGTTTATAGTCTCTTCCTATTTGCCGGTGACCCATTAGAAATGGTCCGGGACGTCCGGGAGTTGCCCGGCATCTGACGAGGGACCGAACATCTTGCGAATCTTTTTCCCCACAAAAACCTGATGCCGGGTGCAGCCCGGTATGTCGAAACTGTTCGACCATGAAAAACGAAATCCGAAAGGAATCATTGACGCCAGTAACTGCCACCGAATGGTAGGTAAAACGGGGGTGTACGTTGTGATGGTCGGGGTGGGGTTTCCCCTCTGTTCCGCTCCCGTGGGAGCTACAAACCCAGCCGCCCAGGAGGGCTGGCACGAGAACGATAAAGTGTTACAGCGTCCGAAGCTTTCCTGAGCAGCAACACCGGACCGGACGCCGGCACCGGAAATCCATAATTAATAGTGCATGTTCCCAAACTCACTCTGTCACGTCTGATCTGATTGAAAATAAATGCCTTCGATGGTCGGTGCGTTGCCACACTCTACCTCAAACCGGCACGGAAGGTTGGACGATGCCTGGATTGCAGGCTCGTGTACGGTGGTCATGTCGGTCGGTTAGGCTCAGGCACTCTGCCCGAACCCGAGGGAACCATGGGTTGGTTCGACAGTGATAAAAACGTTTCCCCCGACGAATGGACAGCTATACAGCAGGGTATTCCTAGTGGTAGTGGCGGAATCCAACCGAACCGAGGGTGATATTTTCGGCCGATGTCCTGCACATCGATACGAAGCTTTCGGTCGATGCTAGGCCTCGATGGTGCGTCGTGAGGAATGCAAATCTCCCGAAACCGATACCGAGCTTAAAATCCCCGGATCGAACGCAAGGCAGCGAGCGAGGAGCAACAGAGTCATCCCCGGCAGGAGATTAGGCTGGTGTTTGCGTACTGATTTGTACGCATCCATTTTCCACCTACGAAGCGCCTCGGCTTGTGCTGGTGCCATTAGTTCGAGGGCGGGCTATTGAAGCTTAACGAATCGAACCAGTTTAAAACACACCTTTTCTGCTCGAGAGCGATGTTGTTGCTTGCGAAGACAATGCGAAAGCTTTTCAGCTTTTTTGTTTCTTTGGTGCGGTGTTTTGGAATATATCGAAAGAGTAAAGCTTTTTATTAAGTAAAACATGCAAGTAAAACATAATAAAGTAAATATCTGCATTCAAAATTTAAAGGATGATTGCTCATTCCTTTTACATATTTCCTTTTATCGACGAGGAAGTTTTACTTTACTTTACTTTACTTAGCTTTAATAGTTAGATCTTTATAGTTTTACTCGTCACTGATCTCCAAATCCAGTTTTTGAGTGGCGAATAAAACGCAAAAAAAAGCAATTTTTAGAATATCTTATGAGGTTATATTTTATAATAGCATTGTAAGCAGTATTGAGTAATTATTTAACTTAAGTTGTCAAATGACTTCTAAATACATATAGTACAGAAAAACATAACTATTTACCGCAGAACGTTAACAGTCAAAATGAAAAAGATGACCATATGTCCATTTGTCCATAGGGAAGCTTTACAGAAGAATCATCAGATCTTGATTGTTTTACTTTAAAATGATCTTCAAACACAGTTCTGACAAACAAACCCAATTGTTTTAAATATTTTATGAGAGTTGTATTTTATAATAGCTTTAGAATCAGTTTTAGGTGATCATTTAATTGAAATCTTAACTTCAAATGACTTTGAAATGTGTATGAATGTTTACCGCAGAATCAAATTGCAACTTAAACTTAACTTCAGAATGTATGAAAACATTGTATTATTTTAATTACAAGAAATTATTCAAGTTCATTGTTTTTTTGCGGATATATGGCCTTAGCAGCCGGTCCTTTAACATTAATAGAGGTCTATGTCACCAGATTAGCTTGCGAATGCCCAGGAAGCTGGATTCAATAGCCCTACTGGTGTAAATCCTCGACGAAGAAGAAGAAGAAGAAGTTCATTTTTGCAACTAAACATTAAATACATATAAGTTTTATAGGACACTATTCAATATTTTTGTAATAGATTTTTCTGTTTCATTGCATAAGGATAAGTTTGGAGTCAATAATAAGATAATAGATGATAATACGTAAACATAATCCGCACTGTTCATCAATTTTCTTTAAATACAACCTTCGGAAAACTCTGGACTTTTCATGCGTCTTTACTGCTGTTTTGAATGTTCTAAAAGAGGATTATACCACCTGCATACACTCGAACGCAGAGCAACTGTTCCAGGATGGCAATACTGCATCCGGAAAGGCATCCATACTGCTGGTTGAGGTGAGATTAAGCACAATCTGGTTACCTACAACTGCACTAATGATTCTCCATGCAACATTCCAGCACAACACACACACAAACGTTGTTTCGAAATTCAGAAGGTAAGCATCATTTCCACTCTCGTGGAAAAGTGGAAAACTAGGCTTATGCATTCTATACGCGCACACAAGCCCCTGAGGGAAATTGATGCCAAATCGAATTCGATCGGTTGGCATTGGTCGGTGCGGCGAGGAGGAACCCGTGCAGGAAGGTGAGGAAATCGAATTAAAACATGCATTCATAATTAATTAATGTTAATCAGCTTGCCAATGCCATGAGGTATGTGTACGTGTGTGTGTGTGTGTGGTTCGGCCCTGACGGGGATGCTCTATTGGCAACAAACTAATTCTTTTACTCGCGCTCCAGCACATGAAGTAAATTGTGCATCAACGAAGCGAGCGGGTTGGGATTGGTTTTTTGTTGACCAGTGACAAAACCGCCGGGTAAAACTTCAATTGATCGTTTAAACGGTTCGGATTGGAATGAGCTTCCCGACCTCCCCCCAAATCGAGGGTTTCACGGTAGCTTCCTGATGCAGGCTATAAATGCCATTTGCCGATTAGTGGAATGTAAATAGTCAATTATACGCCCCGGTAGAGTTGGGTACTGTGTTCCCTCGTCCTTTTGCTGGTTTCATCATTCATAGGGCAAATAATTGTTTTGATGCAGAGCACATATTCCGCAAGTTGAGTTTAAATTTTGTTTCATTTCGTCAAGTTGAAACCTACGTATTATGAAGTGAATTATTGAACAGTAAAGTTTGCCTCATAAGAAACGCATTTAGTTTTATTGCAGTCTTGTTTAGTTTATTTTTATTTCTGTCCATATCTATTGTGAACGCGTGCCACCCGACAACGGTGGTGAACGTAAAGTGCATCGGAACATGTCTGCATGCAGATTGGTCTACGCTTTTTTTTTTCAATCCCAGCCAGTAGGCACTTCCTTCCAACCGCAGCTAATTAAACGTTTCATGCCACCACCGATCGGGTAATGATCATTTTTATCTGCAATTAATTTCGCGCCGGAGCTGGTGTGCCGGTGTTTTCTTACCCACGTCCCATTACATACAAGTTCGGGAAACGTGGGTGCCGTGGGTGTCACCCTACCCCGAACCGCTCCCTGGCTTGGGGTGGACAAATTGGACGCGGTCTGGGACACGATTTGTGAGGCAAATCGACAGAACCAATGGGTACGTACGTGTCTTTATGCACGCAGCGACTGGAGGTGGGTGTCGCCTGAATGATGGATGAGGTATTGATCGGTTGGTTTAATTAATTATTTTTACGACATGACGTTTTAATTATCGAGCAAAGAAACGATTGCACTTGCTAGATTTGACGGTGTTGAAATGTAGGAGTTTATTTATGGTTTTATCTAAATCTTTGTTCAGTTAAATTGGATGTTTTCTTATCAATCAACTCGTCAATTTTGCTTATTTTTGTGAATTTTCACATTACACTTTTTCGTCACTTTATGTAAAGTTTTGTCTTATTTCTGTAGTTCAACATGCATATTGAAAAATATCTTTTAAAGCAGTGTGTCTATATGTCGTGCATTCGATTTCTTTTTTTTAGAGTTCAATCTTTATTTCTATTATATATTTTACCTTTTTATAATTTTTGACTGAAAATTCAACGAAAACTGAACTGCCAATTCTGAAACTTTCCACACATTAAGCTTAAGAACTGCAGATGTTGTGGAAGATTTGTTTTATCATTGTTTTTTTTACAAAGTTATCTTCATTTTATAATTGAAACTCAGTGTTATTAAAACAAGCAAAACAAGCATGTACACATAGGTCAAGGTGTATCCATCAAAGTTATGCAACAAGGTTTATATAACACGAGGAAAATGATGAAATATCAATCATTTTGAATTTGCCATTATTGTAATTACTAAATTTAAACATAACTCTCTAGAAAAGGTTAAATTACTTCTTCGCTGATCTTCACCGGAACGTCAAGCTAGTTTTACATATTTTACAAAATTATTAATATTATTTAGTGTCTACCGAAAGTGCAATTCGGTAGGAAAATTTGTCGACAAGTAAATCAGTTTGAATGAAATCAATACTTCGTTTAGATATAATTTCCTTGTGCCACAATTTCCTAATGATGCAAAGTATTCATTCTTTTCGAAATGAAATACTTCCTCGGGAAACTTGCCCATCTCCAGAAACCACGTTCGTTCGGCAATTTAACATAATTCTGCCTAATATGGTTAATTATTACTGCCAGCCTGATACCATCTCGCGGATTCGTTCGACTTTGCGCGCTGCGTGGAAAACGAGAGGATTTTCTCCTCCACCACCTCTCCCACTTTCCCTCTCCAAAACCAGCACCAGCACTATCTTCCGTAAATACGTGCGGTCAAAATCGGACACCGCACGGCAGTTGGCGCTTTTTGGATGTTGCCAGCGAACCCAGTGTCGGTGGTTTTGGCACCGCGGATAAATAGTGCACGCCCTGTGAGCGCGAATTATGAGCTGGATGGGAAAATAATTTCACCGATTAGGAACGACGGGACGGGGAGGGCTTTTGGGAGGGCGGGTGGTTTATTGGCGCAGGACATCCTTTCCATCGGTGTTCGGTTGAGCTAATGGTTGACCGCTGATTAGAGTGGTCGGGGCCTCGGTTCGGTGGATTTGTTTGCTAGATAAATGGGTGGCCGATGGTGACGCTCGTAAACATGGCCCGAGTGTCCGCAGCTTTCCTGTTGGAGGGCACGTGTTGGTACTCGTGTTGTCGCAGACGCGGGCGTTTCCTGTGGCTTCACAAATTTATGAACAGTTTTGGTGCCGGGTGGTGTCACGCGGAGAGCGGGAGATTATGAAAGATTTATGCAAGAAGGAACTGAGCAGATCATTACGAACCAAAATGAACTTTACGGGAGTAAATCATTGAGCAGGAAATTATCAACCAATTAATTGCCAGTTTTCATTCTTTTTTATGATATCGGACCTCACTACCTGATGGAAGATTAAGTCCTGCATTTCTTCATAAGATTTGCTCATACTCACGAACTCCTATCAAACGTATCCCCAAAAGGATGATTTATTTGTTAATTTGAATTTATGTTGAATCATCAAAGAAAAAACTTCATACAACCATGAATGAACCATAATGCCCGTACATTTTTTGTGTGTTGTTTATTAGCACTTTCAATTATTAATTAACGGTTCCTTTTCATCTAATATTTTAGTCGGATTAGATGAGGTTTTGTTTATTTGTTACTCATTATTAGTTATTTATTTAGTTCATTTAATAATATTATTTAATTAATTATTTATTTTCTCACCCTCTCTGATCCTTAATTGTTTCCCCAAATGTTGTACTAGCAGTCAAATTAATTAGAAAATGTCATAAGATCTTGAACATGAAACAAATTTTCAATTAATTTCCCTAATGTTGTTTGCTTCAAAGTAACGTTAAAGTAGCTACAAAATTATTCGATCATTTGATAATGTGATTTTTTTTAAGACAATTCTTCATAAGTTGTGCTCGTAGTCTTAATTATTTTATAGAATGTAATAATTGAACTCTTATCGGACATATCATAGAAGGATAAATTATTTGTTAATTTGAATGTTTCTTGAGTCCAAAACAAAACAACATACAACCATGAACTAACCATAATGTCCATATTTTGTGGGTACTGTTTATCATCATTTTTATTTACAATTTAACGGTTCCTTTTCATCCAAGATTTTCGTTATATCAGATGAGGTTTTGTTTATTTGTCATTCATTATTATTTATATCATTTGTTATTTAACAATATTATTCATTTAATTATTTATTTTATAACTCTCTCTGGGTAGATTCTTGATTTTCTTCGCAAATGTTGTACTAGCAGTCAAATTAGTTAGAAAATGTCATAAGATCTTGTACACGAAACAAATTTTCAATTAATTTCTCCACTGCTGTTTGTTTCAAAGTGAAGTTCAAAATTATTCAACCATAAAGCAAAGCAGGTAAAAATCCTTAACCGGTGAAGTTATGAAAACTATTTCGATTAATAGCTTCATTCAACAGAAAACACCGCTGGTCGCCACGTTATTACCTCCGAGGCAATTGTATGATAAACTTCTTGGCTTGATGTCCATTTTCGGAGATGATGCAGTGTTGAAGGCGTATTTGCGAAGCAATAACACGCGCAGTGTTGAAGTAGTTGAATTAAATTTCTTGTGAACACCGAAAGTGACGCAAAAATCTGTTACTTTTGTGCCATTTTCAGCATCGCATATATTACTTACAAATTTTTTGTCATTACGAACCCGATGGCATAATTTAAGGTGTTGGGTGTGTTTCTACGACCACAGCATTGTTTTTCCTGCGAAGCACTGGTTACGGCACTGATTTTGTTTATTACAAGTCTTTCCTTTTTTTTTGTGCTCCGCTGTGTTTGCTCTCAGAGGGACTTTTAATCGACACCTTGTCACGTAACAAACGCGCGCCCCGTTGGGGTGAAAATAAAGTCATAAAATTCATCACCTTGGTCGGTTTTCTCTGCAGTACTTGATTTTTTTCCAGCCCCTCTGTCTCTCCCTCCCTCTTATGAGGTTCGCATCAAATGGACCGTGGGCGTACCACCATGAGACCTCCAACCGGTTTCTCTGGCGCTGTCTGATGAGGAAAATATATCACCAACCTCCGGCTTATCCACCCACCGACCCCATTATTGGCAGCTCGCAAGGGTCTCGGGGAAAATGTGGCTGCCCGGCCAAGGGGAATTGTTTTTGACACTCGAGAAAACAATTAAAACGACGTAATTGGTTCGAGATCATCGGAGAATGTCAGAAAGTCTCAAAGCCCGGCCCAAACCACCACGACATTCTATTTTTCGTCCGTTCTTAGACACGTGGAGTGCGTCCGGAAAATGCAGCCAACGTGCCCGATAAGGTTTGCCAATAATTGGGAAATAAAATTTAATTATCACTTTTCGACCATGTCTCGTTTCACATAATTGCGCCCCCTCCCCTACGACCAATATTTCGAACTGAGAGTAGACCGGTTTGCGCGGGGTTGCGGTTGTGGTTGCATGGGGTTCTTCCTTTCCTTTCGGGTCGCTTGCCATGGGAAAGAAAAGCCAGCCTTTGCCAGCGGGATAAGAACTGGTTCGCACAAGGCATTCTTAGCCCCACCCAGAGGCGGGTGTTCTCCGACATCCTGCCAGACACGAAGCTCTCGCCTTCTTTTGTTCGAGATTTTCTTAGTAATTTTTTTTCATTGTACCATAGGTCTTGAAAAGAAAAACGCCTAACAAGGGAAGATTTCCTGACCACTGCGTAAGGCAGTGTGGTTAACGTTGGTAAAAAAAAATGTATATCTGTGTGTTTGTGGGTGGGACAACGATCTGGAGACGTCAACGAGGAAAAAATCCGGCCAGATTATTAAATGAATACCAGCGGAGCAGCTTTGTTCTTTTTGACATTCTTTAAGTCAAGCATTCATTTTCATCAAACAAGGTGTGAAACTTCGTGCGAAAAATGTCAAAGATTTGATAAATTCCTTACGTCGTTTCGCTGGATGACGGAAGATATTTGCACTGAACGGGGGTTTTTTTTATCTTGCAACGATTCTTAGTTTTTCTTTTAAAACTGTTCTAGCTATCCTGGATTCAAGTTACAGTGACCGGCAGGAAAAAGTGCCCACTTCGAATTTTGTTGATTTTCGCTCAATATTTTTTTCTCAATCCAACTAAATATACTGCAAGTATTTTTCGTATATTGATCTACATATTTCATATAAGATCCACTAATGAGTAAGCGAAAACAAACATATTTTGATTTTGAGAAAAAAATAATAAAAAAAAGTATCTAAAAAAACAGTGACAAGGAAAAGTGCCCACTTTGAAATTTCTAGTTTTGCATAAAGTTTTGTATTGAGGGCTTACCAATTTATTGCGTTTTCATATTTTTCAGGTTTGTTAGCACTATTTCTGACATTTTTACACGTATGATCACGTGTTTAACTCATGTTTGGTTGTAAATATACAATTTGTTTATATTAGGTTTAGGTATCTCATTAATTTGAGTGTTACAAGAAATTAAATAGCATAAAATATGTTTTATGGCATTTATCTACATTAAAATAACTTATTCAAAGCACGAAATCAACCAAATATTGAGCGAAAATCAACAAAATTCGAAGTGGGCACTTTTTCCTGCCGGTCACTGTATATGTTTTTTGTTTTTTCTTTTTTATATTTATATTTAAACGGCCAGTCCGTATTGTTATATATTTTTTAATGTGTTTATATGTTTGTTTATATGTTTTAAAAGTTATATGTTTTATTTAGTGTTAATATTTCTTCTTACGTTGCATAACAATCATCATTTTAGTATTCCATTTGTTTTCATTTTTTAGAATTTCCATCATCATTTCTTCACAAGTAAAGCAGATACTGTATTTTCTTGATTAAAACAGATAAATTCATTGTATATGATCGATAATGTTTCTTATTCTATGATTTTACTAAACTCGGAGAGGCTTATCGGCTGTATGCTTTGGATTTTTCGTGACACAAATCGATCTTCAAGAGATTCGCCAACATTGAAGCTCGGCTTTCTGGGCCTGTGTAGGCTTATCACTTGATGAAACGTGTGTGAAAGTGAGGACCAATCTTGTTTTTTTTTAGTTTTCCCACCGGTTGGAATTCAAGCTGGACGTTCCCCGATCCTGATACGCACTCTGATTGAACTGTACCGAAGATAACAAGCCGAAAGGACATCCTACCTAATGCAATTTTGATATCGACTCTCGACCCGATGGCTCGATGGCCGACCGGGGTGAGGAAGGGTCTAAGGCGAAGTGAAAGAATCATCCTAGGTGATAATTGATATTTACGCTCGGAGGGAAACGTATGGTCCCGTGGAAGTGGATTGCGGAATTGGCGTTGATGGGAAAAACTCGAACATCAAACATTAGAAGGCGAGAAAAATGGTGGGGGCAAGAAAAATCCAATATCTGCCAGAATAGTGCGAACATTGCTGTGTGCTAAATTTCCTTCCCTTTCTAAACCTCTTGTGCAATCATCCTCTCCCAAATCCCGGCCAGCGTTCAATCCAATATTCACGGTTCGCGAAACGAACCGATAGGGAAGAGGGAGGTGGTCTTTGAGATTGATGAAAAGTCAGCCTTTGCCTTGCGACGATCCTTTCCCGAAGCAGAACCGAAAAACTACACACCCTCAACAGGGAAAAGATTGAAGCTTCGCTGGGGCTGAACGAATTTATATGAAATTTCGACACTCGCTTAATGATAATCGAGGTGAAATCAATCTTTGTTTGGTCGGACCTGTTCGGTTCGCTTCAGTTTGGTTGACTTCTTCCTTTCATCTGTATTCGCAAAAGGATTCCCGAGCACAGAATGGGACTGTCTGTCCGAAGACTATTTTCCCTTCTGCCTTAGCTCGTTATCAGCATGGCGACATGGGTAGGGGGAAGTCAAGAAAAGATTTTCGCAAACTATTTCCATTTTCTTCCCCTATTTCGTTCGTTTCGCTCGTCTGCATTTGGTTGAGAATTGAATGATTTGGCTTTGATGAAGATTAGTTTCTTGCGTTATTTTGGTTTCTCCGGAGAGCTTGTTTGTTTGTCGGCGGTCTTTCAACCTTATTTTCTTTTCGCCAAATCTTGGGCATCTTAAAAACGTCCACCTCCTAATGATGATGATGACAATGGGTGCAAGAGGTGTGAAGACATATTCATTCGTTTCCGTTCACGCCGATGTCAACATCATTGACACGTGTCCCTCGGCACACGTAAGCTAGGCGAGGGAAGTCACTCCGACTCCTGGTACGACTTTATCTGCAAATCCTGGGGAGAATTACTCGGCAGAAGAGTGAACGAAAAGAAAGCAGAGCTGGATGATGGAAAAAATCCGCTTAATCCGTCGCAATTGGCTTCCCGGTCCCCAGGTGGAGGTTGCATTTACCACCCCCGACGTCGAGGGTTGTCGATGCGTCTGTAGCACTCGGGAGGTGATATACCTGCCTCTGCAATGTTGTCGACCGTCAATGGCGCGAGGAAAATTTGTCTGTTCGAGCAATCTGGCCCCGAGTGGTTCGGCTTTATCTGCTGCATTCGGGTCCCGGTCGCGCTTGGTGTAGTTTTCTTAAAGCTACGATGCCGAATCCTTTTAGCCACCGGGTTGTCTGGGGAACGCCTGGCTGCTGGTAACGACTGCTGCATGATTGGTTCCGGCCGCGTCACATGTCCCGTGGTCTTATCTTTTCTGCGGTATGCACCACCACTCGCCGAAAAGCTTCTTCGTGTGCCAGTGCAACGACTCTCCCAGGGCGCCCAAGGGAAAGTCTGAATATTTTCACCTCACCGGTGCCAGAGAATCAATAGTACCGCCAGGGAAGTGAGACACAGGATGGAGAATCGCAGCCGGAATCAGACATAAGTATAATAATAATGCTCTTACGGGCCATATATTTCATTCGACGCCAATGAGAAACCATGCGTCTTTCCACAGGTTGCACGCCGTGGGAAATCATTTTTCCCATGGGTGTTATTTTTATGCAGCGCTTCCTGGAAAGTGCTCGCATGTGTCGCTGAAGAACCGCGATGCGAATTGATTTGACGCCATCGGCAACCAGATTGGCTTCCGATTCCGCTGCGCCCAGTGCTACGCCCTTGTATTATGGTAAATGGTAAAATCAATGGATTGTGCATTCACCAAATACCTTGATTGTTTTGAGTCGATATGTGTGGAAATCAAGACAGTTTCACTTAAATTGTTATTATCAACCAGAATACTTTTGTCAAAACATTCGCTCTGCAAGTAGTTAGGTTTAACGGAAAATATTTGAATGTAGTTTTCATGTAATTTGTTAAAATTAATGTCAACATATGATAAGAAAAATAGGTTTGTTTCTTGAAATTCTGGTATCGTTCTTTAAAGGCACATGTAATTTTTTATATAATGTCAGATTTAATTCTATTTTCAGTCTATGTTTTCTTTTGACAAAGTGTTAAGTGTTGTATGTAAACAATTCATTGGGATAATAAAAATAGATTTATTAAAATTTGTGATTAAAAAAAATTCAACGAGAAAATATTTGATTGATATTTGATTGATATTAAAAGGAATTTCATTACACATGATTAAACAAATTTTTTCTTTAACTGGTGGTATAATTCTGTCAAGCACATGCAATTTTTGATATAATGTCAGATTTAATTCTATTTTCAGTTGTTTCTTTTGATAAAGAGTTAAGTGGTGTTTGTTTTCTAAGTAAAGCGTTCATTGGCCTCATACAAATAGATTCATTAAATTTTGTGTTTATGTTCAGGTAAAAGGGGAGTGCCATCGAAAATAATTCAAATATATAAAAAAAAACATAACAGATTACGGATTATACATTACGGCTGTCCGTAAATTGTTTGGTCATATTGAATACTTCATGCAATGCTAAATCACGTTCGCAAGAGCTCGAAAACAATTTGAAGGTAACATGAAGTATTCTACTTCCCACCATGAGTGTTTAGAAAGTTATCGTTAAAATGGGCCCTCGCAAGGCGTTTGACAAAAAAATTGCACCTATTACACAAAGCAAAATTCTACCAAATGGAATTTGATAATTTTCATGTTCATACTATAAATTTTAGTATATTGTTCTACGTAGAGTAGTAAACAAACGTATTTCAACGACCAGAGCAAAAGTAAACTAATTGTAACTTTCTTGGCACGGAGAACAGTTGAAGTCCACGTAATTAAAAACCCAGTAAAATAAAGCTATAAACTTTCTTCGAAGTACGAACGAAGTACATTCTTCGTAAAACAAATATACAGCACAAACAAAATCATTAAAATCGAACGGATGCGAAAACTATAAGGAAATATGATACAATTTTACATAGGGACTGTATATTTTGCAATTTAAAAAAGTATTTGTTGGAAAAAAGTTCAATCACTCTGACATCAAAACATAATTTTTCTTGTTATTCTGTTGAAAACTATAAATGGAATTTCCCAATCGAAAGAAAGTTGCCACAAAGATGTACTTCTTCAATTGGCTCCTTTTGCCCACGGGGCGGGAAAGAAGGGTTGGCGGATCGCCCGGAAGCGGGAAGCAGAGGAATATTTTAAATTGATAATATTCATCGTTTTGTAATCGTCGTGAGACTTGCGACGTCTCTACCGTTGCCGTTGGGCCTTCAGACGCCGGCATCGCTGGAGTTGTCATATATTCCAAAACCGCACAGATCGATCGGAGATTCCACATCCGATCCCTTCCCTAGGTTGGCAGAAGCTTGCATGTGCCGGTAGCCAATTCGGGAAGGAGTCACTCTTGCACCATCCCGACATCCGGCCAGCCAACCTTCCCCACCGGCTTGGATTGGCGGCGAACCAATATTTTTCCCCGGCGTAACAGCTTCCGATTTGATGGGGAGTTTTTTTTCGCTTCCATCAATTTTCCCCGGGTCGGCCGTTTGGGAAAGCTCTGGCGCGAGTGCCATTGACAGCAGTCGGGTTTTTTTTCTCTCTACTTAAAAGCCAACTCCACATGCAGACGAATGTCCTTTCGGTTCTCCGCTAAGGAAGGTTGGAAAAAATTGTCCCCGGCTGCACGCCTTTAAAGGTGAAGCGGGAAAAGTCAATTTGGTCTATTTCTCTTCCGCCCCGGGAAAGCTGGGAAGGGTGAGAATTCTGCCGAGCCACCGCAACAGACTATCCTGGCGCGGGACGCTGAGGACGACGATGACGACGTCGATGGCGATTATGATGTGTCCCCGGCGATATGGCTTTTGCATCTTTTGCTCGTACGAGAGCGAGAGTTTTCCCTCCGTCTTGTGGTAGGGGCAAGGGGTGGAAGGCAATGCCAACCGCTGGGAAAATATTCATGGCGGTGAAGATTCCTGCCTCCAGCGCGCCCTTCCTTGGGGAAGGGAAACCAGTAAGAAAAGTTTCAATCAGAATCCGCCAAATCGTTCGTCCCCAAAAAATCGAAGCTACTTGTTGGGGAATGAAAAATTCAGTTCCCTTTTCTTCCCTTCCAATCGCTCGATCGTTTTGTTTGGGTTATCGCAAACGAGGGATAGAAATGAAACGCGGTCTTCCCACCATCCCACCAGCTCCCCTAAAGGAGGATTCCTCAGGGAAGCAGGGTGACCTAGGGGCGGGGCAGGTCTCCCAATAAAGCAGTCAATTTCCACGAGCACATTTGGCCCGCGGGAAAGAAATGCAAAACGGTTTCGAAGGACACAGAAAAAAAAATACTGTGGGAAAAAGTAATTTTTTCTACAAAAAAAAAAAAAATACAAACCAAAGGTAAGGCAACCGGTGCGGGCCTGGGAGGAAAATAAACTGCCATCGATCATTTGCATTTGGCACACAATCGGTTCTGGCAGTAGGAAGATAAATTCATATGCTGTCGAAACCGAAGGGGAAGAAAACAGGGGAAAACAAGAAAACAACAGTTTGTTGAAGATCGATTTTTTTTAGGGAGGAGAGTTTTCCGGCAACCAAATATAGTCGCTTTAAAACGAGCATATTAAGGTTTGGGAAATACAAGATGGCATTCCCGAAAAGCGGAGCTAAACACACCCACACATACAAACAATAGAAATGGTGCAATTGTCAATTTGTTGGGCGGAAAAAATAAGCCATTGAAAGGTCATCGAGAGCCCTTGGAAAAGGGAACAATTATTTTACGATTTCCTTCCCCGGCGCGACATTAACGAATGTTACGCCTCTTCTCGGGTGCCTTTAATGTTTCACACAGTCATTTACTTTTTACGATTTCTTGTGTTTTTTTTCTAGTGCTTTGAAGCAACAGTGAGGTCAAACATGAAGGTGGTCGATTGCGCTGAGAAAAATTTAGCCATGGTTAATGATTGAGGTGGAGTTGATGTTAGCTTGGTTGGGAACAATAAAATCGATTGATGCTACTGAATGACGGAGAGATTTGCTTTAACACGTTGACTGCCAAGTGTTTTAGCACACTTTTTTAGTACAATCTATTTTATTGAAATTTGTTTATAACATTTATTAAACCAACGATTTTTGAAGGCTTAGCAAAAATTTAACTTTCTAAAGAATTCATATGAAATATTACTACTATTTTTATGTTCCATTTTCATTTATTTATTGGTGAAGAAATTTTTATAAATGATTTCTGCTGTCACCCACTTTTGATAGACATGGCAGTCAACGTGTTAAAATCGTAATGTTGCTGAATACTAATTTTCGACTGTTTTCGTTGGTGACTTTTCTTTCAATTTTGTGTTCAAATTTTCTGTTTATGGTATCTGTTCTATTTTTGATGTTTTAAAAGTAGTTCTCAATTTTAGTGGACAGAAAATGTGTTTAGAAGGCTAGTAACGTGGAAAACCAATTTTCCAATGTTGAAATTGTAATTGTTGTAATTATATTAATTACTCCCATCGAAACCCTATAAACAGATGAAAATATGAAATCAAGATTACTAAACAGAAATGCTTTTCAAAATAATACAAGCAAAACATATCACACACTTTCTACAACTGATACAACCAACTTGCTCTCAAAAATACATTTCACTCTAAAACAACTTTTCATGAGCAAATGGAATGGAAACTAAAATTCCAATCATTTTAAAACTCATCGTCAAAGTTTTCTTCGTATAAAAAGGAAATACCCCTCAAAACGTATCATGACAGTGGAAGAAGAAAAAAAAGAAATAGAACAAAACTTTTCGCAACACAAAAGACAACCTTTCGAATCGCATCGCAATCGCAGATCCGCGCGTAATGCAGTTTAATAAATTTTCCCTCTCCATGTGTGTCGGTGTGTGTGTGTGTGTACGTGTGTCGTGTACGGCTTGCTACGAAGCAGAGAGTTCCATTACACGAACCGTGTAACAGACGGTACGACACCGGCAACTTCTAACGACCCGGAGCCGGAACATGATTCGATGTTCTTTTCCGATTTTTCAAAACCAACCATCCCGCACTTGCCGAGAGTAAGTTCCCGTTTCCTTTTGCGATTGTGTGTGTACATTTTTTTTTTTCGTTCGTGGTTACTTCTGCCAGCTTGGGCGTACGGCAATGAAGAAAAAGTACCATCATCAAACATATGACAGCGAATTAATAAAATTGATTTGGTCAGCACCGATTCGGCACCGTATTGAATTCCGTACCGCGTCGATCCGGATCCGGAAGAGGGGGACGGAGCCGGATTCGACAATCGTCCTTTCTGCAGCGGGTTAATCGAATACGATTTCCACCTACAAGACAGTTTTTCTTCGGCTTGAAAGTATCTGTTCTCGATTTTTTTATTTATTTTTGTGAGTGTCCCACGTAAGAAGTTCCATTTGTAAGAGTTTCGCAAAGGAAAGGAAGAAACATCTTTTGGACAACGATCAGCGTTGGCAAATAGATGTCGTAGCTATTTCTTTCGCAGGACCAAGCGTTCGTTTCATTGCTTCCTTTTTCTGTTCAAAGTTCGTTTCAATTTTTCTCAAGCAGTGGTTAAAAAAGAAGTATACCATTCCGTTACATTTACCTCTCCTCTGGTCGCTTTTTAGGGGAAAGATTATGATTTGATTTTTTCTGTCCTTTTGTGCGTTTAGAAGTTGTAAGCGAAGGAAATCGAAGAGTTGATGTTCTCTACGAAAAGGAAATGTCCATATTGCTCACTGCTTTTATATGTGATTTTTCTACAGAGAGTTTGATTATGACATTTTTGTAATCTACTTTAAATAATGTTCAGCCAAATTTATCTTTCAAATTGAAAAGTTTCCCAGTTGAAATTTATTTAACCCTTACTCAATCAACACCAACACAAATGCCGAGCTATTCCTCGATTTGCATACACGACACCCTTGATTTCGTGCGAAAACAACATTTAATTAACGTTCGCGAGATAAACAACGTCGCGATGTGCCGGGTTTTTGTTCAATAAACCTCCTCAGCATCACGGAAAATCTTTCCCGTCCTCATCCCGAGTTCGCAGGCGGCCGAAACACAAACGGAAGCCAATTTATGTCCCCTAATATGCACCTTCACTCGGAACACTGGAACAATTTCAAACGGGGCGGTAGGGTGACCGGGGAGAGGAAAGCATGATTTTCGGGGTTCACGGTTTTCGGGGTCGGATAAGCATAAATTTATGAATCATAACCGCCGGGGGAAAACCAACCCTCACTCGAGGGAAAGCGCAAAACGCTGACGATGTAGTGATAAAATTTTATTGAATAATTGAAAACTCAATTGCTCGCAATTCGAACTTTGCACTTTCGAGTGGGTGGGGGAGTTTTTCCGGTCTTTGAGGTATGGTGTTGGGTCCCTTCCCGAAATTTTCCTCTCGGTCGCGTCGAACAACTTATAAGACTCGCTCTCATTAGCTTAATCCTTGGGAAACGCGACGGCTTTAAAACCGGTGGACGGCCAGGCGAAAGTTTAACCCCCGACCGAAGCGTGTGTATGTGTGTGTGTGTGTGTGTGTGTGTGTGTGTGTGTGTGTGTGTGTGTGTGTGTGTGTGTGTGTGTTGTTCGGTTCGATGAAAAGTTGCAAACGAGTGCGGTTTCGGTGATGAAACGAGCCAAAGCGAGCGTAAGACGGCAGATGCCGAAGGAGGAAGCTGTGGATAAATTTTCTTAATCGTCTGCGATGCATCGGAAACCATTCGCATGGCCTTCTACGGAGGCCCTCCCTCGAAGCGAGTGAATGTGTCGTACCGTGTGCCGAGATGAGAGATGTTAAGCAATTTAATTAACAAATTTAATACACGAGCGCTGCTCGACGACGGTTCTTGGGCGTTCCGGATGGTTGCCCGTCGACTTCCGCACGACCTCCTCGGGGGCAGGGTGGAAGAACTTCGTCAACCGAGGCTAGCGTGAATTTCGAGGAAGATCGCTCCACCACGCTGGCACGTTGTGACATCGCCTTTGTAGGATGGGAACGGGGGAGGGGAGGAAGCCAAGACCTTCGAGCCGAGAGTCAAGCGCCAAGTTGCCAAAGTGCAGTCGAGTGTGCCGAGCTATCGCTTCTCGGTCGGCCGGTCGGTGTACCGGGAAACCGCAGCGAATGCAGAAACAGAATGTTTCCCCAAGAAGCGGACGAGGTTTACACTCGAAACAGCGCACGCGGCCGCACGTTGCTTGGGGTCTTCGGAGATGAAGACAAAGAACGGAAGTGGCGCGGAAGCGGGGGAGCGGCCGAAGAAGATCAGGGACCAACGCCGGGAAAACTCCGGAGCGTATCGGTTTTATGGAAAATTAGTCGCTCGAATACCATACACCTCCACCTCGCTTCCCCTCCCTCCATCTGAACCTTCGACCAACTTTCTTCGACCAACAACGGGAGGAAGCATTAGTCATTAGCCATTTTAAAATTACACATTTCGATGCGTCCAATTTGACGATGGTTATGGTTGCCAGTCTCCGGCCGACCTTTTGCGTTTGTACTTCTGGTTCTTTAGGTTGGTTGGTTTAGTAGTCTCGTACGACAATTATTCGTGTGGTTCTGGTAAAACTTGCTGCTCAGGGAGGGATCAGTAATGCGTGAAATACTACTCATCTTATTGCTTACAACTGTTTATTATGTTTGCAATTTTTTCAATCGTTAACATGTTTTCAGAAGTTGAAAACTTTGTATCTTCTTGATTGATTTGTTCGTTTGATTGGATTGAATTTTTAGAATTTAATTTAATCAAATAAGTTAATTTAATTTATGGTTCAGAAAATTCTTATAAACTTGTGCAATTTTACTGAAGGAATGTAAATTTAAAGTAAACTGCCATAAAATTAAACGTGATTTTGCTGCTTGTATAGCAATAAAAGTTTCATTATTGAACATCTAAATGCATTTGAAATGCTTTAAACTTTTCATCATATATTATATTTTAACGACTGTGTTTCGAATAAGAAATGTAGCTTCACTGTAGTGATAATTGAAAAATTTCAAAAGCCAGAGGCGGATCATAGGATAAGAAAGCTAAGCAGCTGCTTTAGGCCCCGTGCTTTCAAGGGCTCCGTCCTTTTGGCTCATATTTTAAAACATTTTAATTTTTCAATAATTTTCATTAATTTGCAACCAAATTGGTTTCAAAACCAAATTGGATTAATCAAATGTGTGAATTTACTTGAATATATGAACTAATATATGATGAATATGAAAATGTGAGTATGGTTTTTGTTAATTTTAAATCGACTCAAAACAATTTAATAAAAAAAGTAAATAAATAAAAAAATTGTTCGTTTGGATCATAGAAAATAATATTAGTGCTAAATAATTCTATTGGAAAGTTATTAACTGTTTCGCATGAAATAAGGCTTTGAAAATCAGGCTTTCAGCAATGATATCTTTCCAATAAAAAAACATCAAGCAAAATTTAAAAATTAATTTCCTCATTTGAAATGTGGATTGATTAAAGCTGAAATTTTATAAATTTTGAAAAAAAAAAATGTGTTTGGTGAATGTATTTTATGTTTTTATAGCCTACAGCAATAAGTGCCTGGGGGCTCTAGAAGTTTAGTCAGACTCTAGCTACAGCTAGATCAAATGATCTTCTACAAAACAATAAGTTTGTTTCAATCAAGGACATGGTTTAAATTTCATCAAGTTTTGTAATTTATCTGCTTTGCCAATAAACGTCATAAAACGAATACTTTTTAAGTAGTAGATAGCAGATGAACTTCGTGAAATCGTGTAGAACCAACGCATTACACAGCAATACAACTTGCTTTTAAAAATTTCTCTCTTTAAGTATATGTTAATGAGTTTTCCACGCTGTAACCGCCTGTTCCGGATGGAAATATGAATCGTGTTTAGCTGTTTAGCTTTGGTTAAATAAGTTTTGGTTTTTGATTGATTGAATTTTCTTTGCTGCGTAGCCAACGAAGCGTATCAGTAGTGATTATCAAATCGTTCATATGCAACGTCATTCCAGATTTGGGTTATCCAATTGGCAAAAGCGGTCAGAGATAAACCAGACCACCACAACAAAACGCATCTTTTCACGAGCTAACCACAGCATCGGTTGTTCCGTCATAGCATGCACGATTTGTTTACTCTTTATTATTTTAGGCGCTCGCGTGCGATGGATTAGCGAAAATAAACTATTCGAGCTATTATCAAACGAACAACGTGCTGACCTATCGGGGGAGG
The DNA here is from genome assembly GCF_943734765.1 of Anopheles ziemanni. NCBI lineage: Eukaryota > Metazoa > Arthropoda > Insecta > Diptera > Culicidae > Anopheles > Anopheles ziemanni. Next base: position 72,429,603 of record NC_080706.1, on the reverse strand, counting down.
AAAAAAGCGATCGCATCGACCCCAAACAGCATTGCGTATGATTTATTTTCCCCACCGCTCATCTCATCGCCGTGAACCAACATTCACGGGCTATGTTTTCTTTTTTACTGCACCGGTGTAAAACGGAACCTAATTCTTTCCGGGTGCGAAGAACAAGTGGCCACACTCCCTCCCCGAAACGTCTAACCTAATTACCATACTGAACGGTTTTTATGGCTCAATCCAGACACATTCGGTTCACCGGGGGAGAGGAGGGAGGGTTCGTTTCTTGAGATGAAAATGAGAGCACCGGCGTGTGGAGTGTGGTGTGGCGCTTTCGGAAGCCCGCGGAAGCTGGGTATTAAATTGAGCTCGGTAACTGTTGTTCTCGGAGGCGTAGGCAAACAAAACGGCGCTTGGTTCTTGTTTCCTTCCCTTGCCCGTTTGATCGCACGAAGATGTTTGTAGACGTCGTCCACTGTGATGAGACTGGGCTCACGTTTGTTTAAAACAGACAAATGCTCACGTTGAAGGAAAAAAAAACAACCTCCATAAAAAAGGCACCAAAACGAAAAGAAACAATATCGAAAGTGTGGAATATCCGTCGTGCGGGTTATGGTTTGTGGTTGGAGAATGGTTAGATTCGTCCAACCACGCATTCAACCCAGTCCAGTGGGAACGAAAAGGCATCCAAACAACCAAGCGATGGCCGTATGTCCGATGCGCAAGAAGAAAGAAATGATTTATTGAGCGTAAGATGGAGGTTGCTTTTTCACACCATAACCTGCAAACGTTACCATAACCCGGAACGTTCCCTCAAGAAACAACAGAGGGTTCGTTGTTTGCTGTGGATTTTCGGTGGAAATGAAGTCATCGACTGCCCGCCCCGCATTTCAGCTCGGGAACGTGGTGTGTTTTAGTTTTTGTTTTTTCCCCGTTCCGGAACGACCGGTGAAATGGAGTTCGTGCACCCATAAAGTGCACAGCGCTGTAACGCCCGGGTGGGTGAAAAGTTTTGCAACGGCTCGACCGAACGGCTCGGTAAGATTAGTGCGGAGGTTGACCATTGTGAGTCATTGTGCTTGGGCTTTGGGCGATTTGCTTGATGGCCCCCTTCGAGTGAGCCGAATGGAAAAGTCCGGTTCCGTTTCGTAAGAAAATAAAGTTCGGACAAGGGCTGCCCGTTTTTCCTTGCACCCTTCCTTGTGCCCTCGAGTTAAAGGAAAGTGTATTACTGGCTACGATGATGGCGATGATCAGGTCTCCCTGGATCGGTGAACGTAGATTTTGCGGCCGGGCTCGGGACTTCGACAGTCCATTTTCCGATAAAGGTTTTATGACTCTGGGAACCCCAGTGTGGGTTTTTTTTCTCGTCCTCCGAAAGCGCCTTGCCTTTGATTTGCGGTTGGCTGGATCATTTACTGGGTTGAATGTTTTTATTTCCCTCGATCGTGTGAGTTTTCGTTCCATCAATTTCAACGATCGGGTTCGTCGCTTACCCACCGGAATGTGTCTTTCGTTTGTGGGCTTTGGTTAGTGTGTCGAAGACAACTGGGAATAAAAGAACTCGAATAATCAAAAAACGTATGTTTGTTTTATCTCCACCAGACATCTTGTATTATAGAATCACACAAAAGTAACAGAAAACACTAAAAGTAAAACATCCTCTTGCTACAATCGGGGATTATTTAAAACATGACCATTTTTCAACACCTTCAAAATAGCTAGTAGAAAGGTTGACACGATGGAAGAATGGGTGCACAAACCCACTGGAAAGAACGAAAAGTGAACGTTCGATAAGCATCGTCTCGGCAGCCTTCGTCACAAAGCTATCGGTTGATCTCACCTGGGCGTATTTAAAACGACCGCTTGAAACAATAGGCTTGCGCCGCGCCCATCGGGCGGAGAAAACATAAACTAAAACACCTTCGTAATTACCTCGCAATCGGTAGCGTGCTGAGTCGAGGTTGCGGGAAAACCTAATTCTACACGCGGTTCGGTCTGATGTAACTGATTCTTCCAAGATCATCCGATAGACTTTCGCTCCAGATGATGGTGGTTGCGTGCGCAATTTGTATCACTTCTGCGTGTCAACGGGTTTGTACGGCTGCAACCTACCACTGCCATGTTTTCCCAGCTTCTTGTGTTTCATGTAATTTACCGCCCTTCCCCAACTGAGCCTCGGCTGAGCGAGTGGCCATTGAATTGTCCCGTGTCACGACATCGCGGTATGAATAAACGTTCTGGGTCATCAAATGGTCATGAAAATTCAAAAGAAGAGCCATAAACGAAAGAATTAATCATAAGTATGATAATCTGCTACCGTTGAAAGGGGTTAAATCGTCGTTTAATTTCAGGTGCAACAGCAAACAGTTTAGTGTTGATGGCAGTCGCATGTCTTTGGAGGTCATGTTTCGCTATGGAATCTGTTGGATTTGTTTAATTGTTGTTGTTTTATTTGCGGGAAAGGTGTTGTTGTAAAAGCTAAACAAATGTTTCGTTCATCGATTTAATGTTTTGAAAGAATGTTTCGATTTCAGAATTTATTTCGCTTACCTTAGCTAATTCTTTTTTTACAAGAAAAATTAAATCATTGGACAGTATTTGTTACAGCATCGGCAGAATCAGCAGTTTTCTTGATTGATCAGCAGAATTCCAAAAAGTAATCATATTAAATTAAAATACCAATTATTTTCTTGCTGCTAGAATCTCAACACAATTTCCATCGATAAGAAAATAAAACAATCTTAATTTTACTATGATAAAATATTGATAAAAAAAATTTAAAAAAACCGTCTAATAATTAAATAAATTGGTAACATAGTAAGAGTGCTGAAAAAAGCAAACAAAATTTCATTTCATTTTTCACTTAAAATTGTGAAAAAATCTTAAATTTACGAAAACTATATTCAGATTGTTGAAAATCCCTCTAAACACGGTTACTGTCATTTAGCTCTTGGGCATTATTGATAGTCAATTGAGTTTGAATTTATGTTGATGAGCAAAGTATTATAATCCAATTAGTTGACACAGTTTATAGATTGATTGATGAAATTGTTTTACCAGAAAGAACAGCATTATACGATACTACATTATGTTCCTATTGAGTTGGTTCTAAGAGATATTAATACTTTATTAACTGAAAGTTGTTTCACGCTAACGAAGCGTGAATATTTCTTTCACTTAAATTAACTCTTTAAGATCTTACACCGTTTTCCTATCTATTCCTATTGTAGTATATTTTTTAAATGTAAAATTCGTGCAAGTAGTGAAAAAGTAAGTGAACTCATGAACAAAGTCAAACCATAATCCCCAACAACATTAGATGCACGTAATTTTTGCTCAACAAGGTGCTAAGTTTGGGTTATTCGAATATCAGCGTCGTCGGGCGTATCAAAATAATAGTTTATCTAATTATATTTCGCTGCCCTTACCACAATACTGTTGTTGCGAGATTACATCGGCACCATTGTTCATTAAAAAACCCCTCCGAGGAACAATACCGAAATCTCATCCCGTTTGTGTGTGTGCACCGTTCCGTGTTGCTTAACATACGGTAGATGGTGGTTTCTGGTGGAGCAATTTCCTCCAATCATCTTGGGACGCCATTCGGGCCGGGCTGGAAATTGTTTACCAAACTAAAATATGCCCATCATTCGGGAGGGATTTTTAGGTTTAGGGCTTGCACTATCGCCCGGCCTATAATACCACCCTTTCCCCCCACGCTCGGTGTGTGGCTTACCTTAACCCAAATTGAGAGTGAGGCCCAAACGTAGAGGATGAAATTCATATGTACTAACGTATTTGTAGACTAATCATAAGGCAACGATCGTTGGATCAGCGGAACCAGTGTTGCTTTTCGGGGTTCGGTTCGTTTGATTTCGTTCATTCGGAAGAAACCGCGTTGTTGCTGAAATCGATCACTAGGGAGGAATTGTTTGCTAACGGAATACAAATAATAGGATGAGTCGCTCAATAAGCCTAGGAAGCAATTATGCTTACGCCCATTGAACACACCGTACAATGTTGTTCTCACTTCACCGTCCGCGGGGATGGACCCTCCTACGGAAAGATGCTGGAAAGAAAAGCGGCCGCACAAGAAGCACGCCGACCACCTCAAGATCACTTAAATTCACATTCCTTGGGGGGATGGGGTGCTTTGGCAAGGGAAAATGCATCGGGAGGGACGCCTGAGGATGGGCATTCCGGGGCGTTATTGATTCTTTTCCAACTCCAGATGATTCGCGTTCGGGTTGGGCCCTAATTTTTCCTTTCTCCCTCCACCTCGATCGTTTCCCATGGGAGGGAGGAGGGGGATCAGATCAAAAGAAAATGACTCGAAAAACCACAGGCACACAAAAGGTGGCTCAGGAGGAAAATCGACCGAATCCAAACGAGAAACACCTGCGCGGCGGTGCGAATCTCTCCGTAGTGACGAACGTCATCATTCTTCCATAAGGTTCTTCACGCGTTCCGGCAGTGAGTGCTTTAAGGGGGGGAAAGCAAGAGGGGTGGAAATCATATTTTCATTCAATTGAAAACTCATTCTAGCCTCGGCCTGTTGTTTTATGCCCACGAAGGGGTTTCTGTGCTTCTGCTTCTGCCGTCCGCTTCGTCCGCAGGTGCATTATCCGACCCCGAAGCCGGTAGCCGATACCGTAACGGAAAGCCACCGGTTTTCCCGCTGGAAAAAAGGGGGCTCACTTCTGACGGACCGGAGTTGTGGAAAGAGACTGTAATCGACTGAAAAGAACGGGAGGCAATGGAAATCCGTCCGGGTCCACCGGTTCGGAACCGATTTATAAAAACCGCGAACCGATTGGCCAGTGTCGAGCACTCTCGCGGCTCAGCTGTAATGGTTCGGTTATGCTCGAATTGTTGCAATAATCGGTACGATCCATCGTTTACCTCGTTGGAAGAGGAGCTGGAGAGTGAAGAAGAGATAATGTATCTTTTCATAAGAAAGATTGATGAAGTCAGGCTCGTAAAGGTAGAGCACGGTTTGGCAGGTGGTTGAGGGAAACAAATGTCTGCAGCATGACGCACGAGGCTCACAACCCTCGCGGTTCCACTGGCGTTCCACCGGTTCGAATTGAGGCGGAAATGATTGACATAAGTTTGAGCCTGTCTAGCAAACGATGTGAATAAATGCGATGGAATAGCCTAGTGTCGGATTTCGGAGACCTTCCAAGGTTATGTGGTTGATTCGCAAAGCAAACAAGAGTATCTACAACATTTCATCTTAAAATTTGTTTAGTTTTATGTTAAAATAAATTTAGAATTCGACCAAAAGCAAACCTACCGTTCAAACCTAGAAAAATGGTCTCATAAAACCAACATTCCGTACAAATACGTCAAGGAGAAATGCGCTGCCGAGTCCTCTGGATTCGATCGTAGAAGAAACCTGTTCAGAAGCCTGGCATCCGCTGAGGTGTGAAATACACCGGAATGTGGTGAACTTTCTTGAACTCAGTCGGATGACTCATGCATGAACCTCCCAACCGTAGGCCGTTCTTCAGTGTCATTGTTCTCGAACTGGTTGCTCCGGCTGAGCCGGAGGATCGTTCGGTGCGGTTCGTCTTCTAGAGCGGTAGCCACCGTAAACAAACCTCAAGCGCTGGATTGGAGAAATCGGACAGACGTAGATTCAATTGGTACGAGAATGGTCAACGCTCGTACCGTTGGATGAGCGATGAGAACAAATAAAATGAGGATGCTCAAATAAGAAAATAAAAAGTCACTTGCAGAGTGCTGCGAATTTCGCAACCGATCGCCATGTTTGAAGCCAGAAGTTGTCAATATGAGCTGCACAAATAAGAGGTTAGGAGGTCTAACACAATCACAAGTTGTTTTTTGATGTTGAAAAATAACAGAAAAAGATGAAAACCAATTAGTCAAATATTTTCTGTTGCTGTTCTTATCTTCTCTCAAATTTAATTTCCATTAAAATGATTCTTTAAAACACACTTAGTTTCTTGGTCGAAAGAAAAAATTCTAATTATTCTTAACAAATTAAAATGCTTAAAGCCAGAAGTTGTCAATAAGAACTGCAAAAATAAGAGGTTAAGAGAATCACAAGTTGTTTTTTAATATTGAAAAAATAAAAGAAAAGTAATGGGTCAATTAGTCAAATATTTTCCTTTGGTGTTCTTATCTTCTTTCAAACTTCAGATCCATATAAATTATTCCTTAAAACATAACCCAAGATAAAAATGACATAGCTTATGCTTATTTGGATCTCGTATTGCTCATTGAATTGATGAGTAGAGTGATAATGTCATACATATTTTATCTAATAATATGGTTAATATAAAATATATAATTTTATTTCAGTAACAATCTTAACAACTTTCATTGGTTGGTTTCTTGGTCGAAAGAAAAAAAACTAATTATTTTTAGCAGATTCAAAACTTTTTTAAGGTAGTCATAAAACGAACTGGCAACACGAACTTAGGCTGCCGTTTTATCCACCTACCAGATTATGTTAACCGACGACGAGGATGAGAAAAAGAAAACTCCCATCGACTGTCCGTTTAATTTCCCCGAAACCAGGCCTGGCCCTACCTAAGTGTCCATTGTTTTCCGCCCGGTTTGGGAATGCGTGTTTTTATTTTCGATTATTTATGACATAATCGCGCACTCGCCCAGGTGATTGTTTTCTCCCGGTGCGCTACATGCTGCGCATAATTTCTCCTCCATCGGCGAACGAGCATCGAGCCCGCGCAGTTCGATCAATCGATCGTTCAGTTCGGGTTGTTCGCACGTCGATCGTGATGGCCGGACAGGCGCAAAAAAAGAAAAACACCCCGATTGATCGATATTGGTGCGTTTAGACGCTGGCTGCGTTTGACTTCTGCATGATCGACACATTATTATTCCGTGCACGACAACGATCGTTGTCCGCACGGTGGCGTTCGACGTCAGAGTCGGTTTTCCGTCGGTCCACCGCACCCCTTTCGCTTCGTTTTGGAACAAAACTGCAACCGTACCGGAGCCGCAACGCCAATTTTCAACCGCACGAGCCGTCAAACATACACATACACACACACATGAAAATGGGCGATCGATTCCGGTCGATCGAGTGCTTTCGGCTGTTTCGTAGCGGGACCAATCGGAAATAACCGTTTCCGTTTAGTGGAATTGTTATGTTGCAGGTTTAAAGAAAGGATGAGGAAACATAAAAAAAAAATACAGACAACAAAACTCGACACTACAGCGCTCCACACGTTGGTGTGTGGCGCAACGAGTTCCACCCCACGCCGCTACAACCGTTTTGTTTGGATTTCCTGACAGTTTAGGGCATACGCCGCCGGCTAGACAAACACAAAAATTAATGATTCCTGTCAATGGTTCAGGCCCCGGTCAAGGGAAAATGGTGACTGTGGCCACCCGGTGGGGTGTTACACGACCGATTGGAAACCAATTTTCCAATTAATAATCACCGCTTTACTAATTATGATGTTATGCAGCCACATTTAACACGGAACGCAGTGTTGCAGGAAATGTTTATTTTGAAGTTTTCGAAAAAACAAAACTATTGTTCTTATGAGTTTTATCTCGAGTTAGGTTTAATAAATTGTCCAAACGAAAATTCCAAGATAAATATCCAACATTTTATCCAGCTTTTTGAAAGGTGTTGAAAAATGAAGAAATGCTCCGGAAAATTAAAGTCGGGAAACAAATTTAAATGCTTTATTCTTTTCTTATATCAGTATTTTAAATTTAGTAGTGCGAGGAGCGCGCTTCTTATAAAAGTAAAGAATAACAGCACAATCTAGTCAATTGTTCATGTTATTCGAATCAAATCATGAATTTTGAGGATTTGATCGCAAGACTCATTTCAAACTTTCACAATTTTTAATAAATATTTGTGATTCATCATTCTTTTTTTAAAGTTTCATGGATTTATTAAACGATGCAACTAGTAATACAGTTTCTTTTATCTGGATTTGAATGACCAAGCTCTGCAAACACACCGTCTAGGAAATGTAATTATGTAAAATATGTTGACTTTGGTAATACATATTGTGTGTACTTTCAGTGTGATTTACTTATATTTCATTTATTTATTCATCAATTAATTGCAACAGGGACATACTGAATGTTTTCCTTATTGTACTCTTTTTAGAATATTATTATAAATTTATAAATCTTACATATTGGCAAAACGAAAACAATTAGTAAAATACAGATTACAGATATGTAAGTACGTTTGAGGAGAAAAAGGGAACTATCCGATCGTTTCATATATTTTTTTTATAAGCCCTGATTCATTCAATACATCATTGGACAAGAGTTTTCTCTAACCGCACAGAAAAAGGTTGATTGTCCGACAAGCAGATCGGTATCGACGGCTGAATCGTCTCAACAAACAGGTGGAAAAAGAGAGAAATGGGCTTGCCTTTATGGAAAAAAAAGAAAACATTCAATCTTCACAGCGATCCTCTTGATTGGGAAACTCGTCGCGCGATCGACCATCAATGAATTAAGATTGCCATTTTACCCAAGTTTAAAGTAAAAGGCGATCGGTTTTTATTTCTCTCATCGCGTGTTATCGTGCAGGTTGTATCATCCGCTCCATGTTTGGGAATGGCAAGGGGCTGCCGATGGGACCCGTGGGGTAAATGGATTCTTGAAATTATTTAAATCCATGTACGAAAATGCTTTCTTCAATTTCAATTTACGCCACATTCGAGGTAGTCCGAGACAGCGCTGACGAGCTTGTTGACTGCTGATGTGGCTGAAGATGTTTATTGATGGAGTGTGCCGTGGTTGCGATTGTTTTCTGGTGCCTTCTTTTTCCCCAAGTCTCCCATTCCGCGGGCAACGAAGAAGCTACCTGGGAGGCGCACTGGAACTCGAGCTGGAACTGGAACTGGATGGTATGTCGCCATACGGCGTGTCGTGTGCCACCACGGGGACATTTATGGCAATCGTCACCGAAGTCATTGGACGGTACAAGTGCGCTTGGTGTGGTTGAGGGAAGACAGCCGCTCGGACGGTCGAGTAAGCCTGTTAGGATCCGTCGCGTGAAAGTCTGAAAGGTCGATAGTCTGCAGTCCCGTAATGGATGGGCCGCAAGTGATCGGTGGTGGCACCTGGATCGTAAGTTAAATTTGTTTTTGTCCTTTCGGACACGTTTTGCCTTTTCATTTTTTCGATACATGTTTTTTTTCTGTTATTTGCTGTCTGTCAAATTTGTCTGGATTTGCAAGCGAACCTTACGCCGGACTCGCCACCGATCCCAAAGCTCTGCCTTTAATCCGCATGATTTATTTGACGGAGGTCTGTCACCTTTACCACGCGGCCGTAATTCACGCGGTGGTATTCTACCGCATCTACCAGTGTGGAGCGTCGATAGACGCTCAAGGACTTCCATTCCATTCAACGATTTCACACACGAAAACACTACAAGAGCAGAAGAAGAGAAGAGAAAAAAAGAGTAAAACACAAATCACGTAATGTAAAACCAGAAAAAACTTAACATGCTGAAGGCAATATTTAGCGCTTTCCGTTTCGCCTCAACGCCCGCCAGAACGCCCGCGAGGCAGAAAGCATTCAAAAGACTTCGACGATGCGTTAAGAGACGAACCCCGATTTTTGACAGCTTTTCGATGATATGTTAGGGCCGTACAATGGAAGAATATTTTTTGCGTTCGACCGTACCCGGGGGGAGGCTAATGTCATAAGGTACCATCGTTCGTGGACGGACAGGCTAAATGCTAAATATCGTCCCAAAAGGGAGGTTTCTGATGTTTCTTTTTGCATAAAACCAGTCAATCAACCTGGACCCCGGAGCACTTGTCGACGCCGCTAAATGTGCGCTGCTAATTATTTAGTTCTCGTTCCTGTGACGACCTCAACCTAGGCTAGGAAGAAGTTCCCGTTCTTGGTAATGGACCGGGCTCGGTTCGACAATAGTCACCCTATAGCGTTCGATCGAGTCGGTGTAAATGGTAATCTCTGGAAGTTACCGTTTTGTTTTATTTCATTTTACCTGAAAGCCGCTGCTCGGTAGCTTCCATTTTCCTTCGCCCCGTGTGCCGGTGCTCGTTCTACAGATTACTTATGACAGGCTTACAGGCGAGTGGCACTAGAATGTGCCCGGGCTGCCGTAATGGGAGTGATTCGCCCGGACCCGGTATGCACTTGCCGGGGCATCGTCAAAATCGTCACCATCACCGCCTGCAACATTGTTGTCTGCACTCTCCTGCGGTACCAGTCGGTTGATATGGGCACACAAGGTAAGTCACTCACCAAATGCGGCGTTCGAGGGCGAATGGTTCTTGAATGGCACCACGGTCTACGGAGACCCAGCTCCTGCCGATAGTTTTCTACTTTTATTTTTCACCCACCCCTCAAACGAACACCACAACCCTGCTTGGTTGGGTGACCCTGGGAACCGGAAGTGCGGCTCAGCAATGGACGGGAATTCTTTCGAAAGGAGGAAAAGGGGAATGCCTTCCGGACGCAGCGGACGAAATAGACCTGCAGCGGAAGGAAAATGTCTATGTGTGTGTCTGATCGAGAGAGTGACTATGAATGTGTCACAAACGAAGGGAACGAAGGATCGAGGACCGACCTAAAAACAGTGGGGGGAAAAAAAGGTCAACATCGATGGTCAAACATGTGTAACATGTTCATGGTCTTTTTAAAAAGCGTATCGTTCATCCTGCGCTGCACCGTCTGACCCTAAGCCGATGTCGTGGGTGATCGTAATGTGTGTTTCGGGTTCGGTGGAAAGGGAAATGATAAAAAATAAAATAAAATAACGGATGGACGCAGGGGCAGCACGCCGTGTCATGTGCCGGAAAGGGTAGCTAATGCATTTTTGTTGAGTTCAAGTTTCTCTCAGCAGGAATTCCGTTTACGTTCCAGGTGTATTTATTCCTTTTATCTGGAATTTAAAGCGAAAGGGTCGAAGAGAAGGATGCACATTTAGCTGTATCGAAATTTGTCCAGTTCTAAAGCTAGATGACCATTTTAATGGACGGCGGGAACAAACATTGTCAGATGGCTACTTTTGATATGGAATTGTGGAACTTGGAAAGCCTGTGAATCATCTATGAATTTATAGAGTCCTTATATATAGTAGATAAAACGAAGAAAACTAGAATTGAATATTTTGAAAGGTGAGTAATTCATGTATAACAGTTTAATTCTATTGTCCCAAGTAAGTAAGTAAAAAAAACACATTCACAGAGAAAATTAAAACTCAAATATTTCAAAAGTGAGTAACTCATGAAAATCATATTTTTCATGTTGAAATATTTGAATATATATAGAACAACACAGTTCAAAACTATTGCGCAAAACAAGTGGAATCATCAACAGTATTGTTGTACATCAAATAAAGTGCTTGAAAAAAATCAATCATTCCAACGGAGCATCCAACGAAGACACAAAAAAAAGAGATTGTGCCCTTCTCTTGGTATTCTCCGCTCGTCTAATTCGCCAAACCAGAAACTCATATTGCGCCAGTAATGAGACCGGATCGCAGTGCAGTTAAAGTGCCCTCCGGTCTAGAAAGGAACGCAGTGGCGCGCGCGCGCACTCGAAATAAAACAGGAAAAAACCCTCCTGCAGCAGATCGATCTCTATGGTTCTGCAGCACACCGCGGCTACCTTCTTCGCTTTTTCGCTTTGTACTTTTCAATCAGCGCCATCGGCCAAACGAGACCGTTTTGCTTACTGTAATATATGGTTTTTTTTATAGTAGACATCACCTCCCGGTTTTTTGTTCGCCTCGTGCATTTGATCCAGCTTTTCTCCTCCTTCGGCGCGGAATGGAAACTATCCCCGGGAAGGGACGACTAAGCGGCACTTTGCCCCGTAATTCATTCATTTCAAGTATTCTCCCGCCATTCGGCGTCTGATGCAGCGAGGCGTCATCGAGTGGCGCGCGCCCTCGCACAGTGGTTTAGCCAGAGGAGTGGTTTGCTCGTACGATTTTTTTTGCACAGGTTTAGGTTGTGTTGTGTTCAAATAAGAGGTTATTGATAATTCATTGGAAGCATAATCAACAATATTTATAAATTTGTTAATATTTTTACTTTTTATTGAATTTTATGATCAACTAAATCATGTTTTAAGCAAAAATTTTAGTCCAAACGACCACATTACTTGCTCCATACACTCAAAAACCTTTTTCTATTTCTTTCTATGTGCAAATCCTGTGTCCAAAATCCGTTTCCGTAGCGTACTGTATCACGTATAGTTTGTAAAAAGTGAAGCGAAAGATATAATTTTAGGTTCCTATAACTCTTAAAGTCGCTAGTAGTTGCTGCCATTTTTTTCAGCACACCTTCTGGAGATGTTATATTTATGCCCTGATATGTCCCAGAAGAGTTCCGTTTAGTTCTAAAAAAAGTACGGGCTTATGAAACTTTATAAAGCATAAATATTGTGGGAAGTTTTTATTTATTTTTGGAACTGTTATAGTTTATTTTAATTTTTTTAAAATAAATTTTCAAGATAGCCGACAAAATGTGTGCTCCTTTGTAACGATGTGTAAAATGTGAAAGAAAATGAATAATAAATCTCTCAAAAAAAAAACGAAAAACGGAACGTGATTTGTGCTTTGAAATAGATAATATTCTGAAAATTTCTTATTAAACTATCCTTTTTCATATGGAAGAGAGATTTTGAAAATTGGTTTCATGAAATGTCAAATCAAAAGACCGAACTCTAAGCCACTGTGCCTCGACCGGTTGTCCTATTAGTCGTACTGCCCACCATTGAGTGGACAAATGCATACAGTCTAGTCCACCCGAAATGGTCCCGCGGAGAGTCCGTCTCCATAGACGGTCGGTCGGGAAAGTGTAAAGCGTCACCAGCGCAGGCTGCAGGTTCCACCACCACACTGGTAAGTTAACATTTTAAGCAGACTGTGATGCTTTTAAGTAATAACAATAATAACGTGCTTTATAGAGCATGCTTATTTTACGTCCGACAGAGATGGCGTGAACGAGATGCACCCTCAAAGGTGATCGATCGATCGATCGGGTTTTTCTCATGGGATGGAGCAGCAGTGTACGAGGGCGGGAAGAAAAGGGTTGGGAAGAAAAAAAACTAAACGGTTCGTTGCATTTGTGTATGGGCGAGTGTGAGCAAGCGCGCCACTTGCTGCCGTGCGACTTCGTCAGGCGAGCTGCTCGAGAAAACGTGAGGTTCGTCGCTTAAAGTTGAAGTCGTTTGTTGCTTCCCTTCAGGCTCATTTCGAGGGCTATTCACGTACAATAGACGGACCAGAACGCCTTTTTTATCATTTATAATACACTTTAGCGTTAAACTTATTTTAAAATGTTTTTTTAGAAGCTTTAACTTTTGTTTTGAATTTCAAAGTATAATATTAGCTCTTTAGCTTTTTCACTAGTAAATTTACGAAAGTAGCCATATTTACAGCAAACTATAAAGGTTTGTTTAAAGTGTTTATCTAGTTTGCTGTAGTGCTTATGTTTGGTCAACATTTCAAATGATCTTTAAATTGGCTAGTAATCATATCGATTGTTAGCTATCGTAAAGCTCAGTGAAATTCGAATAATTTTTCACACTTTCAATGAGAAACCGTTACTAATTGGACCTATTTTCTAAATCGCCTTCGTGTTTGCGATTAGCTATTTTTTAAACTTCATCGATCATAGTTCACCGTCCAGCGAACGTTGGAGTTATTTGTACAGCATTTGTTGCCGTCTTGCCCTTCGTTCCATGCAGCTGAACTAAACCCCGGTTTGCAGACAAACATTTCGTCGGTCCATTCGTCATCAGTTTTGTCCAACTCATACTCAAGCGATCAATATGGCGCTCGTTCGTCGGACCGTTTTTTTTTTCAACGATCTCAGACGCGTTTGTGCCGAAAAAACGGAGCACGCCGATCGAGAGCGTGACCTAATCGAAGATGAGGCGTCTTTTAATTAGATTTGTCGCGTTTTATTTTCATTGCGAGGTGGACGCTCCCCCTTTTGTCCCTCCCCCTGCTGGCGGGTTTGTAAATTGTACGTCTTTTCTTTTTCTCGATGCCATTTTATGTCTGTCCTTTCGCCATCGGCCGCTTTGCCACCCGGTGAATGGTGTCCGGTGGAGATGGCGCACTTTCGTTCACGCCACCAATTCCCGGACGACCCTGATTCGGCGACACTAATGGAATTTCGATGCACCGATGAGTTTTTCGATTAAGGCGCGCGCGCGCCAAGCCCTTTCCGTTGGTGGACGTTTCCTTTTGGCTTTTTTTTGTTACCCGTTCATTTCTTTGCGCGCACAAATTCGCGGTGACACCATCGACGTTTGACGATCGTAGAATCGGTCGTTTGATTTACAGCTCGCGAGAATTGGTAGAGAAAAATGATTGATTGATTAAAGGCCCTTTCACTCGACAGGGCGATGCTTTCTATTGCCCCTCTTTGTTAGGGAATAAGCAAAATTATCCATTTTAATTTCATTTTTGTGGATAATATTTTTTACCGGCACAAAATCTCTAAGTCTCTCCAGAACAATGGACGAACAATGGAATTTTTAGTATTGCTTATCGTTGGGAAAGAAACCCTAAATCAGAATTAAAATCGACTGCATTTATCTCGCTCCAAAACGACGTTTGCGATAGTGTAAGTTCGGTGTTTAAAGCCCCTTCGAAGCCTCGCACCACATATCTTCCCGCCTTATGGTAATGCAACGGCGTCTAATGTCTAACGTCTAATGTGTCTCTCGACGGTCCCGTTCTCCCCTCGGCCCGCCGAGCCCGTGGTAGACGTTTAAGGTAGCTAAAGAGAATGAGATACGGTGGCATAAATTATCCGCCGATGCGTTATCCCAAAGACACGGTCAAGAGCATACGGGACAGAGTCCCCGAGCCTGGGGTGAGAATGGAAAAATGGACGGCGGATCGAGTGGTGCGCTGAGTGGCCCTCGATCATATGGTGCGCGCGTATGCAACGTGCTTCAGCATGAGATCTCGCTCGCGGTTTCGTGGAACTCCGCATAGAAATGGAGATAATGTGAGAGAGAGAGAGGATTGGACGGTGTGTTCAACCCTGCCAGAGGTCTTAGCAACCCCCGCCAGACCATGCGCGAGTCAGTGAAGGGTTTGAGCTGTTGCGCTACGGACGGGTTCGTCGCTTGTTCACCGTTGAACGTTTTCGGTTTGTTCGCGCCCGTGTGTGTTTTTGTTTCTATTGCGCTCCGCATGTCCTCTGCGGACGGTTGTTGGATCGTGTTTCGTACAAGTTGTATATGTTGCTCGCACTGTTGGCCTGAACACCTGTTCGTTCGTCAAGTGCCCCGTAAGTGTCGAGTCAGCAAAGAATGTTTAACCCCGCACAAGGCATTCGTTGATCATTCCCAGGCGTTTTGTGCGGGGTGCGTGATTCATTCGCGTTCCGAGAAGCAAGTGGAAATGTAACTGCCTGGCCTGAAGACGGACTGTGGTGGAACACACCGTGGCGAACGTTTTTGCCCTTCTCAACGACCGAAAAAGAAAAAGTAAAAAGATCTTGCTCGCCGGGCGTGAAGTGAGCGCTTGTAGCGTCTTTGAGTTGGTTGGTTGCCCGGGGAGAAACATTCTAAGAAATGACATACATCAAAGTGCCAGCGATCTTCGTCCTGCGTATCGTTGCACTTCTGCAACCCGGTACGGTACCGCGTGGGGACCACTGTGTGTGTGTGTGCGTGTGTGTTCGTTGGCCTCCGTCTGGCGCGAATCGGAAAGAATTCAAATGGCTCGAGAAACGCGGAACACATTCTGGCGACGAGCCGAACAAAACGGTTCGACCCAGCGGGGCTGGCAGATCATCCGAGCGCTTGTTTGCTCGACTCCGGCTGTGCAACGTGTTATTGTGTTTTGAGTTTTGTTTTTTTTTTTCGTTCTCGCCGGGGTTTTGCTCTTATTTTTATGTTTAACTTTTTTCCTTCTCATCTCAACATCTTCTTCAACGAGGATTTCGACTGTGGTTGGTTTTCTTTCCGTTTCACGGAACTGCTCCGGCGTTTAGTTTCATTTGATTTCGTTTCTGTTTTTTGGGGGTATATGAGGGAGGTATTATTCAAATTTAACGGTGTGAAAACTGCGATGGTCGGCACCACCTTCAGGAAATTTAAACCGAACCACCCCGCGCCGAAGTGGGATCGGTTTCTCGGTCGTTTATTTCGTTTGCCTGATAGTCTTTTTCGGTCGCACGATGCTGTCGGGCGTGTGCTATCGCTGATGCGTAGGTGAACGGCACACCAGCACAGCGGGCGCGTGTCGGAAGTCGCGCCCATGGGATTCTGGGACCGTTCGAGCGGACGGTGACGCGAAAACAATCGCCCTTCGACGCCAGGTGTCCATTTTGGTGTCATTTCTTTCTCCCCCTTCCGTCTTCGGGAGGAATTAGTATCATTACCTTTTCGCTCGGTTCCCAAAGGGATCGAGAGTTACCAGTAATGGTGGTCCCACCGAAAGAAAAAGGGAACATAAAACACATTAAAAGTAATCTAGCAAATGCCTTTTGTCCCGAAAAAAAAAACGGTACCTTCCCTTTGCGAAAGTGATGCGAGCGTCGGATAAGGGGAGAACGGGGGGGAGGGGGAGGGGGGAAACGATGGAAAATAAATAGATCTACGCTTCACACCATCTAATTGCCCATTCAGTGCACGGGTGGCCGAAACAGAGGAGTTTCCAAATGGGAACGTGACGAACTTTTTTCTATTGCAGCATCCAAAACTCCAAAGAAAAACCGAAATTCTAAACGAATTTGTGCCACAAAAGTGTCACAACGCAACGGAACGATAGCGAATCGAAACATTTCCACAACAGATTTTGCTTCGAGATCGAGTAGTTCATGTAACGCGGGCTTTAATTCAAGTGACTTCTAACACGTGGGTATCGAGAGGCGACGAACCCCGCGCGGGTGTGCAGTGCGGTAACTGCTGGGCAATCAATCAACAGTGAGAGGTGAAAAAAAAACCCACGCCAAAAGTGTGTGTTTGTGTGTGTGTTCCACCCGGTTACCGACGTCTGAATCTGTACTGCAAGACGAAAACCGAATCGACCGCGATCAGTGATATCATCATCGTTATTATATTTAATTTCACTCACCAGTGTCTAGTGCCACTTAGTGACCACGCACATCGTGCCTAACAAGCAGTGCAAAGTGAGACGGGGGAATAGTGGAAGAGGGGAAAGAAACGTGAGGGTGCTTTAAAGTGCACACAACCGAGCGAGACGTGGGTCCTTCGCGAAGCCGTTACCACCCGATTCTTAACGGACTCTTCCGTGACTTATGGGAATTAAGTAATTAAAAAAAATTTCGCCTCATCATCATTATTGCCGCCCAGCCACCAAGGTAGGCGAGAGGGGGTTCCACGGAATCGTCACCGGTGAAAAATAAAAACAGTGATCCTACATCTTTACCCTCGCCGGTGTGTGACCTCACAAGTCATCAATCATTGCGACGCGGTGCTCTGGGCACTTTCGAAGTCCGGCAAACATCACCGACGAAACCGGGCGAAGAAAGTTGTTCCCCGCCCGGTCCGGTCGGGATCCTTGCGAGACGTCGCACGTCGTAGGGCATAATTTGGGATGTTTATGTACGGTTTGCACGTGAAGCAAAAGTTAAAAAACTAAGTAAAAAGTTCACGCATCGTCAACGCACCATCAGCATTATCTCCCGCAAAGTAAAAAACAACAATATAACGCAGAGGAAGCTGGCCGCATACAAATCACTGGAGTACAAAACGCCAGAAGGAGAAACAAAAAACAAAACAACACCGAAATTCAGGTAAACAACCAAAAACTTGGCCACAGCAATTATCGTTAAAAAACAAAACTCAGTCAACTTTCACACTCACCCACGGAGTATCTTCAAATGAAGTAGCAGTGTTTTTCGATTCCCTTTGCGCGAGAAGATCGTGGCTTCCCTTTCCGCCCCGGTGGTTTCGCTTCACATTTCGCTCGGTTTCATTTCGGCTGACTCGGTCCACTATTATGCTGTCGGATTGTTTTTTTTTCTTTTTATGTTCAAGTTTGCAATCTCGATCGTCGTTCGAATTCAGCGTCCCGCGACCAGATTCGAACAAATGGCACCGTCTCTTTACTTAATTGATTCTGATATTTATGCGTTCCGAAGTGGCCGGTGGATGAGGGAAGGGGCTGGAGATAGAGCAGGCATGAAGAACTGGCACTCCATTAATCGAGATTGTGTCGCGGACAGGCCAGGATGGATGGATTGGTTGGCAAGGGTGAATCTAGGATCGTGTAGGAAAGGGAAAAGGATAGATAACGATGAGAGGACGTGAAAGAGAAAGAAAGAGGGAGAGAAAAATGACAAACGAAAGAAGCTGCCTCTTGATCTGAATTCGAATTCGTAATAGTCCCGAACCGGTTGAAGGACGGTCGTAAACGAAACTGAAACTGAACTGGCCGGAGTTATCGCCTCGTGGGCCACGACAGATAACACAAGCCCTGAGATGGAGCAACGGATGGAAGGAACGGGGAGGAATGTAGTAAAACAAATAAGTATAGAATAATGACAGCCTGGTTCGTCGCCTTCCGCCAGTTGAAGTCACCGGTGCAAGCAATCGCGAGCAAATCATGGCTCTCTGGCATACGAGAAAAGGAAAATTGAAAAAATAATAAAACAAAACAAAATAAAATAAATTGTTCAACAACTATAAGTCAGGCAGGAAAAGAAGCAAAAAGACAAATGCCTTGAAGGAAAAAGAAGAAAAAACAACCCTTCTCAGTTCACAGTTGGAGTTGGAATTGGATGCGATTGCGCAAAATCGTCGTATGACGGCGCACCCGGTCTGGCGTAACTCTTGTTTCGCGATCCCTTCTGGTGCAGCTGAAAGGGAAAGGGGGCAAAAAAGGCCACATACGTTCGCCTGCACACGCATTCGTGGCAGCCGGTTGACACACTGTTCCTGTTACAGTGTGAAAATAAAACGATAGAAATGATGAAACAAAAATAAAACATACGTTAGGCGACAAACGCTCTAAACGATCGATGCGATCAACGATAGTTAATAAATTACAGTAATACTTAGATTTTTTACTCACATGTTAGCACTATTTCTAAAGAAAAACTAAGATGTGATCGGACAATTTTGTTTCATTTGTTTCATGTATATTTTTGGTATTTGGTTACTACTCGTTCGGTTTAGAAGGATTTTTATATTTCTTTCCAACGTGAATTAAACGATGGTTTGATAAGTTGAGAAATAGACATTTGGATTTAACAATATTTGTTTTTACTTCTCTATCGTAATCCTTGTTTTAACTCGTGGGCACTAATGAACGTAATAAAAACGTTTCTAAAGAAAAACTGAGTTGTGATCGGACAATTTTGTTTCATTCATTTATTGTACACTTGGGGTATTTGATTATCACTAGTTCGGTGTTGGAGGATTTTTACTACTCTTTTCATCATGAATTAATCGATCGTTTGATCAATCGAGAACGAGAAAAACATTATGCTTTTACAATTATTTCTTTTTCTTCTCTATCTTACTCATGATGCTTATTCGAGGACATCAATGATGGTAACAAAAGCGAGTTTATTTATTTTTTTACTAAGTTCTAAATTCGCTTGAATCTGATTTTGATGAGATAAAATTCCTGAAGTTTAAAACTAGCAAATGAATACATTTTAAATACATTTTTTACAACAAGCAATATCGTAATGATCATTTTCTTAACATTTGGTTCAATAAGCTTGGATAAATGTAGCATGAAATGTCCACTCAACTAACCGAAATCAATCCACCGTGCAACCGGCAAAGGGAATGGAAGGATCGCGTCCGCCCGGGGTTCGATTCGGAATGAAATATTGCCCGGCATTTTGCGGCCCAACCGTCGCCTTCGGGTTCGGTCCCGCGGGAAGTATCTCCCGTGAAGGGCCTCCCAGGTGCCGAGGTGCGAATGCATGGCGTACGCAAGCCGCACGCAACGAGCCCTCCGGTGCACGCTGGGACCGGTCGGTGCGAACAGGTGGACATAATTGATACCCACAAGCGCACAAGTGTGTTTGTCCCCGCGATGATCGATGGCACCCGATTACAGGCCGTCCGCGGTTGTGGGGTCGTTAGTTTTCCGATCCGGAGTGGGTTTGGATTGTCAAAGCACGCTAATCACGCGGGCCCCGAAGGTGTTCGGATTGGTTTGGTTCGGTGTTTGCGTTCTTGCTGAAAGCTCAACGTTAGGGCCGAGATCGAGGCGGCAGATAAGGGAAGGCGGTTGAGCAATCCTTTATCCGGTCGATGGTGACGGAATCGTTGCCAGATTTGCATCCGAACGAAAGCTTTTTTCCCCCCGTTTCCCGGCACACCGCGTGCCGTTTAATGCATGCAAATAATGGGCTTGGCTAAACGGTGTGACCCATTTCTTTCCGTGCGCCAACGCGATTCTGATCTCGGCGACGGATCCGTGGCGTGATACGGGATCGGGTCCCTCGCATCGATCGTGATCTCGTTCGCGACCGTGATGATAGGCATGCTACCGAAACAGGTGTTTAATGATTATCGAGCGATATTTCTTCCTGTTCGTTTCGCTTTCCTCCCTATTTTCGTAAGAACTTCATTTGGCGAAGCGATTCACGCTTGAGAGACCCTTTTACAACGAGAGCACCCCGGATGGAAATTCCACATCACTTACGTCCTTTCTCCTCAGGTCTACGTGCCCGTCCAACATTGTATCGTTCAGCCGGTGGTGATAAAAATGGTTCCCCACGTGATTGACCTCCACCTCCGTGGTGTCTCACTTTTCCCTGACCCAGAAAAGCAACAAAAAAAAAAATCAACCACCAAACGACCAGATGACCGCACATTACCATCACTTTAAACTGAGGCCCGGGGTTCAATTCTCGATGGAAGCGGAGAAAAAAACAACACAAGGCAAAACCACACACCGTGCGTTTTTTTTTCTTCCTTCGCATCGGTTTGCATGTCCAACTTTCTTTGACCCTCCTCGACGACGACGACGGGGAAGACGACGACGCTCGGACACGGATCATGATGCTCGGCTATCTTCTCTGTGTTTCGGGCTCGCTCCCCCCCGCCACCATTGGTAACGTGATACGGGGTCCATTACGGTGAAAAGTGCAACGTGCAAAGGAGAGAAGCACAACCATACACGTTCCCCCGAAAAACACAACATGCGTCAAAGAGATGCTGGTGGAAAAACGAAATTTTTGAAAAGAAAACATCCGTCTCGGAAGGGATGGTGGGGGGTGGGGGGTTTGGAAAATTTGGTGGATGGGGAGGGGGAGGCAGGAAAAGTGGCAGTAGTGTGGTTGTCTAATTTACGATTTCATTACCGCCATTATGATATGGCCTAGTTCGGATACGGTACTTGTTGGTTTGTTTCTTTCCTCTGGTGTGTGTGTTTGTATGTGTGTTTTTCACTTCCAAACGCGAACCGGTGTAGGCAATTTTTGTCTTGAGGCGCTTGAAAAAAATCAAGTGGAAATGCTTCACCATTTTCACGCGCACAAGAGGATCTTCTCGGTTTCAGGTCAGGGGTCACTGTCGACTTCACGCTTCTCTCTGTGTATGTGTTTTTTGTGTGTATGTGAGCATCTTTCTTCTACTCTATTTTCCGTTTCGATCGCTTGATGATAACGCCTTTTTGATGTTCTTTCCTAACGGATGAAGTAATCGTTTCGAGAGAGGCCTGTTTTTTTTTTGTACCTCACCCTTATGGTGGCTTCCAAAGGTAACGTGTGAACGTAAGAGGCTGCTTCACCTCGCGGAAGGTGATGGGCCACCGATTCGACCGTTAATTGGACGCTAGGTTGATTGTTTGATTTGACGACATTTGCGGAGGGAAAAAAAGGTTTCTTGGGTTGTTTTTCTCTGTACTTATCCGGTTGGTGGTTTTTTTCTTTCTCAACATCCCTGTTCCCGAAACGGATGTGCTATTCAAGTGCCATCTCAAGGCATGTGTTTGGGGGAATGGAATTTAACAGAAAAAAAATGGGTGAAAAGCCCTTGAGGCTTTTTCGGGAAGGCGGAAGCAATGACCGATTACTAATTGATCCGGGTGGTGTGCGATTGGTGTATTCCCCCCTTTGGGGCGAAGATGTCTGCGGGTTTGGATGTGCTTCAGTGGTTCACCTTCAAGAACCACCTCCGAGGGCCCCCCCGTTCCCGTATGTGTGGGCACTATCTTGGCCCCATTAAGGTGTCCGAAGTTGGGTAGAATAGAATGCCATTCGTTCGGGAAGAAAGCTAGCGAGCGAAACTTTGAATGGATAACACACAAAAAAAACACGACAAGATAGAAACATACATTCTTCATCCGTTCCGCTCTGCTGCCGGTTTATTGAACCATCACACCCCGTATAGCGTGCCGTACCGCGGAGTTGAAACCGTTTTCGTACCGTGCGTTCTGCATATGGCTGTTGTTTTTACTCTTCAGCGCTTTACTGCTTCCCATTTGACGCCACTATCAGGGGGCGGGAAGGAGGGAGGAGCAGGTTCCCGTTAGGCCACCAGGGAAGATAAGGTGCGCGAACGTCTCGTGCGGGCTCCAGAATTTCCGCTCGCATAATGAGTAGCGTCGGGGAACCATAACCATATAATGGTTGGGCAAGCCGTCCAGTGTTGGCGAATCCGGTCCTTTTCCGATGAAGGAAACATTTGGCATTTTTGGGTTTTGTTGTTTTGTTGGTGTTTTTGGTTACTTCTGACCGTTTTCCTAATTTAATACCATATGACGAGGTTGCTTAGCATCAACATTCTTTCAAATATTTAAATGTAATAACAACTAAAAATACATTTAAACTGTATACTGTATTAAAACTTTATAAGGCTTTCAGGGGTGATGATGAAAAATGATCTGGGATTTCTTTTTCGTTTTCAAAAGTTTTTCAGCTATAAGCAGCATAGAATAGAAGATAAAATAAAAATCTAGCATAAAAATGCATAGAATAAATACTAAAGATAGACATTTCTTTAGAACAAAATAAGGTTTGTCTATGATCTCATTAACACCTTGTCGACGAAGACAAGAACATTGTTGACAGAAAACTGACATGATAACAGCAAGTTTTGAGTAATAAACACCCGTCAACAAAGTGTTAACAAGCTAGGACAAAAAAGGAAACTATTTGTTTGTTTTCTTCTTTATTAGGTTCATCGGACATTGTTAGTCTACATGAACACTTATGAACTATATTACAATATAAGGAAAAACGCGAACGAAGAGAGTCACGCAAGGAGGCTTGGGACATTTTAAAGCTAAACAAGTGAGATCTCATTAAATACAACGATTGAATATCACTGAGAATACTAGAACTAGTAAACTAGTAAAAGAACTAGTTTTATTCATGTCGGGTTGAAGTTTTGTTTATGAAGTTATTTAATCATTTTGAAATAAAAATTAATTCTATATTTTTCATGGAGTTAAATGAAAGTCGTTAATTACATAGAAACAAAATTGATGGAAATTCCACGACTTACTTTTTAATGGATTTTTAATCACTATAAGTTTGCCACTACTGGCGCTTTTAATATGCAAAACCGAAAATGGTTTCGGGCGTTAAGAATTGATAAGGAAAAATAAATTTAAGCTTGTTGAGCCGGATATCCGGTTGTTCTTGTTGGACCTTT
Source organism: Anopheles ziemanni (assembly GCF_943734765.1). Classification (NCBI taxonomy): domain Eukaryota; kingdom Metazoa; phylum Arthropoda; class Insecta; order Diptera; family Culicidae; genus Anopheles; species Anopheles ziemanni. The sequence goes on along the minus strand of NC_080706.1, from coordinate 72,406,044 downwards.
CCCACCAGGCTTAGTTTGATACAATTCTCCAACCTACAAACAAACAATTGGTTTAAAAAAGCTTCAATATCACCAAAAACCTTTGTCACCTACCATTCAGCTTTAGGCGATGGTAGTTCGACTCATTGAGGTGTCTTTGAACGCCTCCAACGGGACACGATTCGCCGGGGCGTTCAGCTAGACTTCACTCGCTTCACGTTTGGGCGTAGACACTCCCGAGCGTCGAGTACTCGTGCACGAACGCCTTCACGTCGCGGACGCGCGTCTGGGATTAATAATTGTGATTTATGAAAGTGCAAATGCAACGGCGCCTCTCCGTGCACTGGACCTCCCCCTCGGGCTGCCCCCAGTTAGTCGTGGCGAAAATCTGTTCCCAGGTTGCGTACCGCAGCCGTTGATTAATGCGGTAGCGCTTGCGAGCAGCTCTCACTTGCGCCAGCCTCGACGTGCCGGGGCATATAGGAGGTCGCGCTGGAGAGAATGTCAGCGCGCACATAAGTGACATTATGCGGCACCCTTTTGCCGCCGTTGTTTCCCTCGTAACAACTCATGAGCTCGGTCGCAGCTTGGGCCGTAGGGCTACAGCACAATAATTTGCCGAGCAAGGCTTAGAATGCATGAGGGAAAAGAGGGCTTGGGCAGGATAATTGCAAGTAATTCAATGTTTTATTGCTCTAAATGAATTAATTACAGGCTGCGGCGGGCAGTTTAACTTGCCATTCGATTGTTATAGATCAAGGACTAGAAGGTGGAAGTGTTTAGTGTTGAGTTTCTGGTTTCATGTCTGTTTGAGAGAAGTTCAAATTCTAACTTCAACATTTGCATTTGATTTTACTATGTATACTTTTCATTATCTTTATACCATTTCTATGTTTCAATTTCCCAGCTTACCTTATTTAATTGAAATTTGAAATGTTTACAGCCTATCCAATGAAAAATGTTACACAACACAGTTGAGCCTACGAAAATGAAAACAAATTATTTATCATTATTTAATAATAAACAAGCTTCACAAAACAATTTCTATAAATGAATTAAAATCTTAAAAGAAAATGTCAGCTTTTGACTTTCAAACAACATGGAGCAAAAATAGTAAAAGAATTCATTCTGTTAAGGCATAACAAACTTTAGATATCTTTCAAAGATATTTGGAATTAATTGCAAGAGTACAAATTAAGTAAGATAATGTTAGGCAGATGTCTGTACACTGTTTATCTAGGTCATCCACATTCCTTTCCAAACCGAGAGGCGACTCCTAATTGACGCTTCGATCGACACTTACGGTACGGGTGACGTATGGCGCAGTTCAAACCCCGGCCGTCGAAAGACTTTCACATCGGCAGACGTCCGGAGTCGGCTTTTATCACGTCGACCATATCAGATTGTAAAACCTGCCCACAGGTTTAGGTTGCCCCGTTAGAGCGAGTGTCACCCCCGGGGCTCGCCTTCACTTCGGTCGGTATTGTTTTTTCCCCCCGGTTCCCCGTTCGGATGGCTTTTTCCCATGCTGCAGCACGTTTAACCCGTGCGGGTTGGGCCGCCGGTTAATGAGTAGCACCATCATCACTATCATGGTAATTGTCAACATCATTTTCGTTGCCGACATTGGCGCATTGGTGTGGTGACTGTGGAGTTGAGGTTTTCAGGCCGGTTCGTCATTGTCCGGATTCCGGAGAACTAGTTTGGGGTCGGGGTCTAATGTCTGTTCAAGAACACTTGTCACCGTTCGGGCGGTGTACGTGTAATTACCGCTACCTCGGTTGTCGGGCCCCTGGCGAACTTCTGACCCTGTGTGCTACGCTCATAAACCAGTCTTTCACCATCCGGAGCCACTCCCTGGTAGCAAGCAGGGTGTAGTAGTAGAGGCAAGCCAGGCAGTTTATTCAGGAACGGTAGATCACCGATTGCCCGGTTGGTCGCTGTTGTTCGCCACGGGGACTAGCGAGGCGCATCGGACCCCGTCCACTCTGAAGACTTCGTTCCCCTAGAGTGACTACGGCGTCTACTAGGTCTACGAAACCTGGCAGCAGGTTGGTCGTGATTGCTTTGCGGTGGATTTGGTCCAACTCCGTCCGGTGGCCGGCGTGTGCAAGATCGTTACCCTCCGATAGGGAGGTCCTCACGTACCGAGATGGCGAAAGGAACCACGGCACAGCGTACGGGGCGGAGGAGGTCCCCGGGAGTGGGTGTGTTTTTCTTCTGCCGTTGTGTGCGATGAAGACCAGAAAGAAATATTAAATCAGCGGAACGATCGGCCGCTGTGGTGGTGCGTGATCAGTGAGCAGAAAATAAAAGCAAATCCGCGCAACCACCAGACCAAAGACCAGACCGCAACACTTATTCTGCACCAGCAACCATCGGACGCGTCACGAGACGCTTCCATGCGCGTCGAAGCCTGTTCAGCCCATCCATCCTAAGTCTCTAAAGTCAAGTCGACCACCGTTTTTCGGTTTGAAGTCGTTTGGAGGAACGAAAGGCCTGGTTTTATTTTTCCTTGGAATATAGTTTTATCTCGCGGAAGGTACTGTTATACACACAGGCGACTACATACATACAAATTTTCAAATTAGCAATCGCAGCGCAACATTCGCTCGACACGGGCCGATTTAATTAGAATCGATGAATACACAATCCAGGCAAACCGGGAGCAAACGCCATGGAGCTGAAATATTCATCCCGATGCGTTAAGATACCATCTTCATCCGAATGAATATTTATATACTTTTTTTAAGGTAAACCCATACGATCGGAGGGAATGGTCCCCAAATCGTCCATAACTATTCGAAAGAATTGGGCATTCGGTTATTTTGCTTCTGTTTTTGCAACTATCCCCAATTCGCTGTTGTTTTTCTCCAACTTCAAATGTTTAAATAAGGATTAATGCCTAACCTGTAGAGGGTTTATTAGTGCTGGTTCGGTGAATGTGGGTTAGTTTTTTTGATAAACCTCATACTGTATTTGAAAACATTTCCCATTAAACAACGACTTCGCCGAGTTGAATGAACCAAATTTCGATACAGGTGGATTGAACCTAAGATAAAACCGTGGAGAAATGGTTAACATCTCTAGAGACGATCGTGGATAGGAAATAAATTTTAAAAATCATTCTTATTTGCTCTTGTTGAAGTGTTGATAAATCCTCTCAACGGAAAATCAAAGCAGTTGACCGCGCGACTCCGGTCGCCTAATTGATTCCTTTTACGGCTCGTCCAAGGTTTAGGTCCTCAGCCGTGCCGCGTCTGCCTGGAACATTAATTTAATTTGAGGTTTGCGTTTGCCTCGCGGTTCGCTGTTTATTTTGCGCTCAAAGCTTGCCTTCTCAAATTAATGTGTGCTAACTAGCAACGAAAGGGTATTCATCGGCCTTTTGACGCGCGCGCGCGCGCTCGTGGTTTATAGTTCATCAAGAAGCCATTTATGAAGCTTTAGTTGAATTTATGCGTTTAATCTCGAGAGCATGGTTTACCTAACGGTTTACGCAAAACAAGGTGAGATTCTGCAATTCACAGCCACAGGAGGTTGGCTGGATGGCGGCCTTACCGTATTGATGGATTGGGGCGATAGGTTTAGCTCGCACATATGTGAGACGGCGAAGTATTTTAGCGGCTTTATCTCCCCCTTGACGTCTGTTTGAGCGCGGATCAAGTCCAAAGGATTGGGTTTACGATAGGATTGCGCCACTCAAAGTTATCTCTTACTAAGACGTAGGCAAATTACCTGCAGCTCGCACAGCTTGCCCCAGGATCAAGCGCGTTTAGCTCGCCGGACAGGATCAACCGGACCGTTTAGTCGAACAACCGTTTTTGTACTAATCGTTCCACACTCATTACGTTGCCCGTGCTCGGGTCCTTGAACCGGTTCGGCCTCTTGCGTGAGTCCGCCTCGATGGCTGATTGATAAACCATTCAGACGCCACAGGACACAACAGCGTGGTTGGCGGGGTTCCTTTTGATCGGTGTTTCTCCTTCCATCCGGTGCTCTATCCATCGCCGACTTCGAAATGCCAATATGAAGTGTCAATCTAAGCTCGTAATCTGTGCCCAAAGCTGTCAAAAACGAGCACGTTTTGGTTGAGCGTTCAGGGGGGGTTGAGTATGGGAATTTCAAGGACCACCTGTTCGGACGATGAAGCACAAATGGAATCACTCAAACTGCCACCGGGCTGAGCGGTTTTGGGCATAAGCGACACTTGAGTGCCATTGTGGTTCGAATCGCGAGTGCCTTTTGTCTTATTCAAATTTCAAAGACGTATGGTTGGGCTAGATATGCCATTTATTGACATAAGCTTCACCAAACAAGTTCAAATTTGGTTATAGTATATTGATGCTTTTAAATTAGATAAGACAAACTCACCACCTCGACGGCGTGGGTTCGAATCCCAACCGAGACCGGACCCTCCCCTGTACGAGAGGACTGACTATCCACGTACAACAGGGAAACAAGTCTCGTAAGCCCTTAACGGGCAGGCATGACCAAGAGGTTGTTACGCCAAGAAGAAGAAGAAACTCATTTTTAAATTTGGAAATAAAAATTTAAGTATGTAAGAGTTACTAAGTAGAAACTCTCGGAAGTTTAGTCTTTGCTTGGGTTACGAAATTTCCTTTGTAAACCAAGTTTGCGTTTGCGTCGGCTTGTTAAATTTGCTAACCAAATTTCATGAAAAATTATTGTACTAAAAAAATGTACTAAAACAGCGTGGCAGTCAACGTGGTTAACACGTTGACTGTCAAGCGTTTTTAGCACACTTTTGTAGTACAATATTTTTTAATATAATTTGTTTATAACATTTATTAAACCAACGATTTTTTAAGGCTAAGCAAAAACTTAGCTCCCCAAAGAATTGAATTAAAATATAACTATAATTTTTATGTTGCATTTTCATTTATTTATGGGTCAAAAACTTTTTAGAACTGAATTTTGCTGTCACCCATATTTGGGAGACAAGTCAGTCAACGTGGCTAAGTGTTGTTTATAGAAACAAATCAAAGCATAGATAAGCATTTTATTTGTGTTTGACCTCAAAACCTGTTTGTGTTTGTCAAAAACCTGGAAAATGTTTGTATCATGTTTATTAAAAGTCTTATTAGGTTTTTCTTTCAATAAATCAAAAGAGGGAAAGGCATTTTTTTGTGTTTCAAGATAAATTATATACCTTGAAAGCTTATGAGAGATGCAATGATATAAAACATCATCAATAAGTTTAAACAGACTCAAATAATTTAAAGACGCAGCAAGTAGTTAGCCTCTTCCATATTAATTTACTTTTCAAAATTCACACAAAGAGAAGAATGAAGACCCAATATGTTTGCCAACAATGGTTAACGACACTATGACCGACAACTGTGTCCGCTCGCAGCCAATATGACAGGAAGCAGTCGTTGGACGAAAAGGAAATGACTAAATATCGTAACTTCCGGGCAAAACACTGAACTGAAGGGTTGCAACAACGCATCGTCGAGGAGGGAAACCTTGCAAAAATGTTCGCAAACCGCCTGGCACGCTCGGCCGCGTGCGTGTTTGCTCCAGTCACACGGCGGAATGCACACCGAAGCCTACCCGCTGCGAAGATTAAACTCCATTTAACTTCCTCCCGGCCTTCGCCGGTGACAATGCCTCCGGGAGCCCGCTTCTTGGGCTCTTGGGAGCTTGGCTGGAGTTGGCGAGCAGAACGTCACGTCAGAACGGTTGCCGAAGCCTCGCAAGCGAAACCCGCCGGGAGTATAGTCGCCGTGGACGAAAGCGCATTTGCAAGCCGGCGTGTGACGTGATGACAATCAATCAATTTGCTTTTGATCGGTAACGGCGTGCGCATACTTATCAGGACTCGTGGCACCCCCTTTCAGGTGTGTGTTTTTTTGTGCCCGAGGCTCGAGACCTTTAGTCCCAGGGGCGGGTGGAGGGAAAAGTCTCACCAAACGCTGGAACGCATCTTCCATTCTTTATGCTTCCCGGGAAGCACATCGGTGACGGGAGCGAATGCAGACATTCCGGTAGTTGCAAGGGGTTGAAAGGAAAGTCATCCATATGAGAGATTGGTGGGCAATGTTTGTGCAAGCGTGGAACGAATGGAACGTTCGCGCGGTAAGTAACGCCAGAAGTTACGAAGAAAAATCGCAGTGCAGACGCTGGGCCGGGGTGTCCGCGGTGGCCATATAACGAAATCACATCACGATTTTCGGTCGATGAGTTCAGCGTGAATTTCCCATGCCACTGGGTTCGATTTGACAGCCGGTTTTTATTTCTCCCCCTCGATCGGTCGTACCTTTCCTTGGCGTGGAGGATGCCTAAACTGGCCCACCCGTTGCCCCACCGATTCATATGAGGTTCTGAAGTTTGAGTTCCTCCCAGAGTCGCTGGTTACCAGGTTTGTCTTAAAGTTCTCTTTTTTACCTTTTAAACAACCACGCTCTCCGCTTTTTCGTAACTGTCAGCCCCGGGATAAATGGAACGTGAAACAATGTTTACCCGGGAACGGGACGAAAGAAAAAAAAAACGTCACCGTTCCTTGGCCGACTGAACCTGAAGGCCCACCGGACGGACGCGTGAATAGTTTTTGGGCAAGAAGCTGCCGAGATACCCCCGCGGAAGGTTACGGTTTTATGAGTCATTAATGTGTTGTGCGAAATTTTTATAGCGGTGTCGTGGCACTTATTTACAGCAATGTTCTCGGCTGCAGTGATGTGATTTGAATTTTTGCTCCGTGGCTCCGTTCGTCATTTCCTTGTTTCGTCTTGAGTCTTCTTTTCGTGCTCGTTCGTTGGAGTTCCATTGCGATGACTTCAGAACCCTTGCGTGAAATAATGTGGAAACAGTACCATCAAATTGAACACAATCTGGCGATTAAAATATGGAAGTTTTCGTGGATAATTCATATAAAAAATTCTTGTTTGGAAATTATGTATTAGTTTTTCTAGTCTGCCACTCCTATATCACCATTTCAATCTTCACAAGATTGTTGCATTGTTACAGTTAGGGTCGTAACAAAATTATATAGAACTAAAACGAATAGCCTCACCAATACTTTGTGACGATGCATTAAGATATGCTGATTGAAGCTATGTGCTATGACAGACATCAGTTCATTGGTTGCGTAGCCACTGGCACTCATTACTCACTTTGTTACTTTTTGGGTCTGGAGCCAAATCTAAGGACATGAAAACGGAACTTGGTCAGAAGAGGAGCTGCACCAATTTCACGTTTACTTCACGTGTAACTTAACAATAAGCATCACTTTAGCCTTCTTTCTAGTAAGAGATCTAATAAGAGGCATCTCAGAGCTATTTGGCCACCTTAAAAGTCCAATAGCATGCCTTGAACTTCCTTGATTCGTTGGCAGTCGGTGGAAGGGTACCACATCACCAATAAAACTCTAAAACGAATCTGAAAACTAAGTTATTCTAGATAACGGATCGTTGAACTCGCACGTCATCTTACAAACTAAATCGAAAGTCCTGTTGGCTCTACCAATCATATCGTCATAGTTATGTCTAACAGTTAACTTATGTTTCAAAAATACACTAGACCACAAGATCCTATCAGAATGTTGTATTCTTAAGCCATTTATGTTATATGAATATTGAAGCGGATATCATGAATGGGAGAAAGGTAGCACAGTCTATTTCTCTATTTCTATTTCTATTTAGTAGTAATTAGGACTACGATATGTTTCAACAAAGCGTTAACTTGTCCGATCATAACTGGGAGACAAATGTTCATGTCGTCAGCATATATGTAACAGCTGCCACAGAGAAGTACTTAGGCAACATCAATCACGTACAGTAAGAACAACAGGGACTCCAGAGGTACTTAAGAACTTTGAAGTTACATTGAAGGTATTAGCATTATAAAATATATTGAAGCTATTAACAATCAACATCGAGGAGACTTAAAAATAATTATTTATGCAGCATTCATGCAACTTAACGCACCAGTTGTACTTTTAACCTTCTCTCCTCATTTAATGCATCCAAGGGTTGAAGATCATTTTAAGCACTCGTCATAACGATCTCCACCATACTTCCAATTCGGGCCGATCCAAAGCGGCAGATTCCCGCTAAAGGTCGCCCATCATCGCCCGTCAAACCGGCCCGCCGTTGGAACAAAACAGAACTACGCAGCGCCGAACCAATAATAAGATAATTGAATATGGGGCCAATTATTTACTCCCAGGCTGCAAAAAATCATTTACCGCGCGGGGCCAGCTGGCGCCCCGGGTTTTGACGTTTTCGCGAAGAACGCGGCGAACGCGAGGAGGTCGTGATCTTTTCCTCCGAATCGCGTTTGCGGTGCGTTGAGTGCGCTCCTTCCGAGTGCAGCGCTGGTTCTTTTTTTTCCTCACGGGCCGCAAAAAGGTCGCTCGATTTTGCATGCTCGAAACTAATGGTGGAGGGTAAGGGATGGGAAGGGGGGAACAAACTAAGAAACCACTTGCCGGTGGCGCAACCCAGCAACCATGCCTGAGCATAGCAACCATGTCTACGAGAGGGTTTCTCTCTGTCTCTTTTCCTCTCTTTGTACAAGGGAATCCTAACGAATCCCTTATACGACCATGATCGATCAAAAAGCTCCACTCCTTCGACGCGGAGGGAGAAAAACTAACCTACTTGGCCACTGGGGGTGCGAATTGTGAGCCATCGTAGGCCACGTGCTGCCCCCGAGGATAAATATACACCTATGCTGTGGCAGATTGAAGTGAACTGTGGTTATATTTAGATACAGCTTGGAGTAATTTTCGAGTAACTAAAACCCTGTATTAAAATACAAAGCACATATTTGAAAAAGTGAACCTTTTTATTTTAGTTTTTATACTTTCTTAGAAACCCAACTTTAAACGACTTGGTTTTCGAATTTCGATGTTGTAATATTTTTTTATATTTTCCTAAAAAGTAGCTTGTCTTATCAAAGGTGTAATGAGTTTCTGCATTTACTTTCAACAGCAAGTAAATAAAGAACATGAAAATGTAACAATGTTGCATCTGAACTATCTGAACTGCGTCTTGATGAAGAAAAAGTCACCTTTTCGTGTTTTTTGGGTTAAAATACAAAAGTTTGATGCACTAACGTATGTCGAAGAGATTAGTGTAAACATTTTTTTAAAGAAGAGCATAATTCTCAGAATATTTAGAGGATAATGAACATGAAATAGCTATAGTAATGCCCTGCATATTTCGACATACAGTTATGATGTTTAAAATTGTACTAACTTTTTTTTGTTCGACCATTTCACTAAAAAGTGCTTAGCTATGTACAAAAATTATACTTGTATGTTTTAAAAGTAAGGCTTTTGGCATTGAGAAAAATCGTAAATTGATCTAAATCTAATTCTTTACCAAAAATATGAGGTTTAATCTAAATTAAAATTTGATAAATTTATCAAATACCTTCAACTTATAATTGCTTGGGGTCCGTAGAACGGTTGATCTGCCTCTGGCAAGGAGAAATGAATAGTTCTTTGATAAATACAGTTTAATAACCTTCCCACCTAATAGTTTTATTTTCTAAAATAATTATTAATTTTGTTTGTCACATGTCATTTATTTTTCAATCAATTTCCATCAATAACGTCAGTGGCCTATTCCCTCGGTTGGCGTACACTGGCTAACCGCATATGTTAAAATATTTGATCAGGCGTGGACAAGATCGATCAAAACCAACGAACACGAGCTCTGCCCGCAGCAAAGACCGCATAAATGTTCGCAAATCATATCGCAACCAATATCGATCGCTTGCCTCCAAAGCTACCCTTTCAGTCGCGAGCCTCGTGCTGTTGAAAGGTTTGTGAGGACGAGAGAAAAGTGTTTGAAAACGTTAATCCCACCAGACCATAGGCTGATTCATAATTATTATTCATATATTCAAATTGAACGCTAAGCGATATCGCTATCGGGCTGGTTCGTGCAAGCGATTGGTGCTATCTGTCCGGCCGTGACATAATTAAGACACCTTCGAAGGTATCGCCTAGCGGTCGGTGTTGTTGTAGGCTGCTGGTGCGTGTCTATTGTGTTTCGACCGTACACGACCGAGCGTACGATCGATTGAGCTGTGAGATCGAGCGGATCTTCGGTGGGAGGAGATTGTATGTCGGCACTCCAGCAGCATCACCTCGAAGCGGCCGGAGTGTCTTGGAGTGTCGAAACGGGGCTCGTCGCCGGAACGAGGTCAAAAGGCGTCAAGTGAGGCTGTGCTGAAGAAGGAGCATCTCCGGACCTCCGGAGAATGGGACGTGGCTGACCTGTTACCTTCCCATCGGTAGAAGCACCTGCAGCGGAAGGTCGCCATGTCTACCGGAGATGGCTGCACGGGCGAGTGGCAAACCTCCATCTCGAGCTTGAAGAGATTGACGAGTTGACCTGGATGTGGCCTACCTGTGGTACGTGTGTGAGCGCGCTCGCGCGCGCGCGTGTAGACAACATCTATCCGCGCACAAATTAATGGTTGTTCGGGATCGTGTTCGGCAGCACGCCATCGCCACCGTCGTACGGGCAAAGTAATTAAACTCATGAGAACCAGGTTCGTTTGCGCGGTTCCACGAGCTGCACAAAAGAGACTGCCACCACCCCCGAAGACAGACCACATGCGACCGAACTCCACACTCTGCGGCGTTGTATCTCGCACCCGCCAAAGTTCTGAGACTTCCCGAACGTAACAGTCGTGACCGAGCGGACCTCGGCGGGTCGGTTTTGCGGATGTAGATCATACCCGATCAAAGGTTGGCATTCAAATTAATAGGCTCGGGTAGAGACGAGATACTGAGGAGAAGCGGAATCTGTGGCAACTCCGGAGGCCTCAGGCGCTTAAACAGAACTCCGAAGTAATACCACGGAAGAACGATTCCACGAATGTATACGTTTGTACGCCGCAGGAATTGTATACGTTTGTACGCCTGAGGGTGATGTTTGATACCGAGATTATTCAAACTACCGGATCAGGTGTACAGGTATGGCCTACGACATCGAAGATCCAGAAGACTGAGGTTGGTCCGAGTCACAGTTTCCTCTCATTTACATGCAATTGAGCAATCGCTAATGGTGGAGTGAGGCAATACCTTCCATTAACGCGATTGTTGCTTCTAATTATGCTTTAATGGTACTTTGTCAGGAAAGTTGAACCTGTTAAGTAAAGGTTACCCGACACACCAACTTGATATACATAAAAACAAATTATGTAATGTTTCAGATATTGAGCTTGTTTCTACCTTGAATTACAATTTTGAGGTTAAAATTAAAGTAGAAAGCAAAAACATATAGAAATAGTTGAAACTTAATATGTTGCCATCGTTATGCAATCTGCCGTCAACCGTGTTTCGGTGTGGAAATGATAAATGTTTCCAATTTTCACCCGAACATGTTTGGCTACGCGTCCTTGATTCGGCACGATTTTTCAATGATGTATGAGTGTTGCGTTTCAAATTTGGGTTTTTGTTATTTTTTGCTAAACATTATACCCTTTAAAATCCATCGGACGAGAAAAAGAAACTGTCAATGATCCTAACGTACAAAGCCCCCAAAAAAGACTGTGAATAAAACTTTCCGCGGCGTGACATTTCTCGAAGGTTGGGTGAACGGGTCGGATCTTGCGTCTAACGCTGGTCGGTTTCGGTTCCTCCGAACAAACAACCACTTGTGACACACACACACTCCGTTCAGAACCGAAGGTGGCGGCGTTGCTTCACAGCCGTGGACGCCGGTTCGATTTCGGGGCCTTATCTGACCACTTTCGGAAGCAGTTAATAATCCCGCGTCTCGCGTTCGCACGGCAAATTACAATCAACACACGCAACGTAATTTCCGCTGACGCAAAAGCATCGCCGACATGTAGAGGGTCTCGCTGTATCTTTCCACACGAGCGACAACCAGAAACGGCCCAAAAACGGATGGTAAACCGAGACGGCGAAACGGTTCAGCTTTTGCCAGAGGTGAAAACACAAAAATCGATTTCCTGCGATCGAACAAACTCGAACTGCAACTTCTGTTTTGGGTGTTTTCGGTAGACCGGGGACCGCTTTGAAGGGAACCTCCTATGCACCTGTTGCATAATCGGTCTGCAATAATCTTGAACCGGAGGTTTTTTGGAGTGGCAATTATCATCACGTTAGGTTCTTTCGCTTTTCTCGTTGTGCCCAAGAAGTTGGTTAAGCCTTGCTCGCCTCATACGAAAAAGGATTCACCCGGTCTATAATCAGCCCGAACCGGTTGCGGAAACTGATCAATTTGTCTTACTCAACGGTTTATTTTTGTTGCTTTCTTCCACAGAGAACCCGCAACCGACCCACACGGACTCGGAAAAGCAGGACTCGCGGATCATGCTGATCGCACGGTGGCGGCCATTGCAGTGCACTTCGTAAAGAAAAATGAACGGTAGCGGCAACGGAAGCGGTTCCGTGGCAATCGCACTCGCGGACCACCGGGCAAAGATCATTGCCGGTTCCGGCCGGTTTCAGAAGCAACTGCAGACGGAGCAGTTGGCGATCGCGTCGACGTCGTACCTGGTGGGCGCAAGGGATGCAAAGCACGGCCGACCCACGCCCATCGAAGGGGGAGGACATCAGAGTCTTCCCAGGAGGACAAAGCCGACCGAGGTGCTCGAGGAGCGTGAGGTAAGCGACGAGGATGACAGCGGATCGGTGCGTAGTGAGGGCAATGAGTCGTCCTCGGATGGGACGGTGAGCGATTTCTCCGTCGATGAGATCCCGGTGTGGATCAAGGGCGAGCAGAGGTGGGTGTCCGGCGTGACGGATGACACAACCTGTGGAGATCTGATAGAGGTGCTGGTGCAGCAGGAGCAGCAACCGGGTAGTAGTAGTGCAGGACCAGCGGCACCGACGGAGGTGAAGGACTACTGCATCACGGAGCGATGGCGCCAAGTGGAGCAGGTGCTGGACAATGAGACAAAAATCTGGCAAATTTGGTCGGCATGGGGAAAGGCACAACCAGAGGTATGTCTATTATTTACTCTCTTGAATTAGTGTAAGGTAAGGTGAGGCAAGATGGACCCTTAATGTGGAAAATATAAATTACTCGTGGTCCATTAAAAAACACACCAAATTTCCACTGATAGATTCGCTACCTTCTCTTCTATCACGAAATCGTAAAACGACATTGAAACACTCAAATTATGCTTAAAACTAAGATAGTCAAGAACACTCTTTTACACGCGTATTTCAAAATTCTGGGGCAAAATAGTCCTGATAAAGGAGAAGAACGCATCGTGGAAATAATCATTTATTAAGAGCGATTTATCGATATTTTTTAAGTATCTGTTCCTCGAACATAGGATAGACTATATCAATAAATTCATTCCAACTCTTAATAAACACTTTTTAACGGCAATCGACAATTAATCAACTGTGAGGATGCAGAATGCGTTCAGCTTTAAGTTAATTTAATTGGGTGGCTCTGTCCAACTGAATAAGTTTGTAAATCTTGAGTGTTTTGCCTAAAATTTACAGCAATATTCCCAAAAAGAAGATGCTCATTGAGCAATGATTAGAATGTTTAAACTTTTATCTCTGCTACCAGAATGTTTTTAGTATTCACGATGTAACATATTGAGGTACTTGATGAATGTCTGATGTGTAAATGTGCTTGATTACAATATTTTGTCTCAACACTTTGTATGGCTTGAATCTTGAGTGCAGTAAGAAAATCTGACCTGATTTCAAGCATAATTAGCTTCAATCTATTTTATCTACCAAATCGCAACGTAGAGCCGTTAAATTCACATAGATACACATATGAACAAATGCTCTTACTTTAGTTGTTTTTAAATAGCTTAATTCATCTCAACTGTTCTTTAAATACTATAAACTAATCTAAGCACATGCCAGTGCATGCTACCATATCTGGGCATCTTGCCCCATTTTGTCTTACTGTGTTTAAATTACCAAAGTCTTCGAATAGTGCATTTGTTATGTTAAAGTGATTTGTTTGATTGTTCTATTTTGTAAATTGAAAGTTTCTTTAATAGAAGTAAGGATGAGCTTTATGTTCTTGTTGCCTGTAGCATCTGATACTTCAAATGTTCGCATTAGACCCAATTATTACAAAATACAAAAACGATCAAAATACAAAAACGTGTGTGTGTGTGTGCATTGATCTGATAGATTCTCGCCACACACTTGCAATCAATTTCAAGCAGTTTGAACAGCTATTTGAATTACAGCTATAGCATTCAAATGAGCATAAATTATCTTGTAGGTCATAAAAATGGTAGATAAATTCCCGATTAACGCACGAGCTAACGCTGAAAGATTACAATCCTTTATTGAGAGAACGTCTGCGGTGACGGGTGGGGGAAGAAAAAGGCCCATAATGTATAAAACCATTTTATTGACAAGCTGCTCCATTAAAGCAACAGCTCAAGGCTAGCGGGCCCCTCACCGAGCGGGGTGTACAGCAAATCTCCCATGCTAACGCTAATTTGTGCCACTAATGCTCACTCACCTTTCCTTTCTGTTGTTTTTTTTCTTCGTTCTTCTTATTTTGTTGGATTTGCCGATCGCCTCAGGTGAAATTTATTCTCCGCCGAGTCGATGGATCCCATGGGCCGAGTGCGGGTGCAGGTGGAGCGGGAGCGACGACGACGACGTCCACGGCGGCCCATGGAGCGCACGGTGAACGGGACCGGGACAGTGGACGCGGAAGTCCGACGGGCAGCATCAACAGTGCGATCGTGCGCCGCAAGCGACATCGGGCGCAGAAGTCGACCTTCGCCTGGATGACGCACGGCCAGACGATCCACCCGAAGTCGTCCAAGACGTCGATCGAGCGACTGATGAAGCTGATCCTCGAGCAGGGTGATATCATACAGCAGCAGCTGTCGAAGTTGCGGTAAGTGACGCTGACGAGTGTGTGCGATATGTGTGCCACTCGGGAGAGATTTATGCTATTTCTTACCTATCCATCCATCCTTCCGTTTTGCAGCGATCGCGAGATGCAGATCAGCACGATCGAGGAGGAACGGCACCGGGTGAGGGAGCGGGAGCACGGTAAGAACTACTTGCTCGAGACGTACCTGAAGGGTCTGGCGGAAGCGGCCGATACGGATCCGAATGCAATCGATAGTGGTATTACGTCGGAGGCTACGACAACCGCGTCCCCGGAGATGGATTTTGCGCCGGATCATGACTCGGATCAAGCCACCGCACCACATGGTGATGGATCGACAGTGAAGGAACAGATCAAGCTACTCGAGAAGATCGTCTCACTGAACAAACAGATCGTGCGCGAGGAGGAGACCGCGGTCAAGCTGTTCGAGCGCGTCCGACGCTATCAGCTAGAAGACCCACCGGATCAGACCAAAACACAACTCGAGGAAGCGCTGGCAAAACTTAACACATCGATCGATCAGGACAATCATGAACTCCAACAGCTCGACGAAAGTTTGCGCCAGTCGGACACGATGTTGCGCGAGAGGAGCGACCTGCTGCGGACGCTAACGGAGGAGCTCAACCACCAGGAGCATCCGCCGACCGACGCCAAAGTCATCATGGACTTCTCGCAACCGACTCCGGTGATGCGAGTCGATCGAACCATGGAGGTTCCGGTCGATATTCATGCACCGATGTTAGCACCTGTCAGTTCCAACCCTCCGCTACACTCACCTGGCAACTATGGGTCAGGGAAACCGGCACTCCACAGCTACCCACTGTATCCAATCGCGGAGATTCCAACCAGACAAGCTGCGATCCCTGTTGGTCCCGGAGAACCGGCCAAAATAGTTATCGCCAGCAGTACCCTGCCGAGGAACTTCCAGCGTCCTACATTGGTGACCCCGGTTGGAGTTCCACCGCTCATGGTACCACCGGACGCTATCTCCGTTCACCAGATTAACAAGTTTATCCAATGCAGCAACAATCTGGGCACGAACTGTAACACCAACATCGACGACAAGATCTGCCCGAAACAGCTGTTCCATTCGGCCGTCTCCTCCGCGGAATGTCAGGGTGCTGTCAAGGCTCTGACGGACGATCTGGCCAACATGGGTACGTTGGTCTAGCGACACGAGCAGAACACAATCAAACATCTTTCGTAACCAAATCTAACGAAGCCGAAGAATTAGAATCGAAGTTCTAGTTAGCAAAGCGAAACAAACAAAGCAAAACAAACATGGCAAAGGCAAACTGAAGTCGTTAGAGTTAGGGGCAGGAACCATAACATAGTTGCTAAGCTGTACCATTTAAGCAAACGGTAATCGTAATGTTTGTATATTTTTCTACTTCTCCGATTCAGCTGTTTATTGTAGTTAGTTAAGAAGTTTGTTTGTTTATTTTTTTGTTGAGCTATAGTATGTTGCGTAGATTTATTGTTTGTTTGTGTACCACCAGAGAACATTATTCACCGTCCCCTAAGAGAGTAACAAGTTTGTTAGCTAGTCAGAAGGTAAGATTTCAAAGCATTTTTTGTCACACCGTGAACTGTGTGGAGCGAAAGGAAGGTGTAGGAACAATCGAACAAATTAAGTATTACGTAATTCAATAGCAAGCAGAGAAAGATGTGAAATTTGGTGCGGGAAATTTCATTAAGATGTTTTGCAATACGGTGGCTTTTTTTCCATTATCCACGTTTATCGTAAGTTTGACTAGAAAGGCAGAACAAAAGCAGAACGCATGGACGGCACAAATACTGTAACCAAAAAACGTTTTCAATACCATATTTATATGAATTCGACTATCATTACATTAACCATAAAAAGCTAGATGAGTTTGACGATTAATTGCAATAAAGATAAATCGTATGTACTTTGTTGGTTTGTGTGTTTTAAATATTTGGGAATAATTAAGATAAAATGCTGTTGGTTTTGAAACTGCATACCTTTAGGCGAACAAGAAACGGATAAATCCTCATTTGCATAACTTTTGGCGTTATTAAACCCTCAAGAGAAATGTAGGATTTTAAGAGTCTAAACTGAAATTAACTTAAAATTCTCAATTGCGAGTTTCAGAATTTACCAAAGTTGTTAATACATCACAGAAAAGTTAAGTAAACAACAAATAACTGTTTTTAGATCGATCAGCCCAAGAAAAATTTTTGTTTGAATGAAACATTTGAAGTAATCCAGCAAAAGACTCAACCCAGCCAGAAATCTCTCCGACAATGGATATTGCATAACATTTTAAATCGCAAATCGTTTAAACCGTGGGATACTGTAAATAAAAGCTTTCTGCGAAGGAAACAATCGGTGGAAGGGTTCGGTGGAAATATCTCTCGACTTTTGCACGAGCTCGCTAGGTAAACTTTCCTGATCCCCTGAAAAGAAAGCTAGTCGATGCAAGCGGTAAACTCTTCGGCACCAAAGAAATAGACATAAAAGACACATCACTGATCCACCAACGACCAACAGCAGATACGGATTGAAGCGCTTCCCTGGTATACGGCTTCTCCCTGCAGGTCGTTCAGCTAGAAATGAAATAAAAGTTGGGAAAAATGCCGCAAAAGTACGTGATTAGCATTGACAATTCGCGCCATCGGGAATGTGTTTCCCAGGGCGGTAGGCACGGGAGGGAAAGGGAGAAAAGCTACCAGAGCCGGGCAATGGTTGCGATTGACTCAAATGTGAACCACGAAAACGAGCTGCTGAATGACGCAAATGATCAAGTCGTTCCGCTCAGCAAAGAAAAAAAAAGAGGAGCGCAAAAGAAAATCGCTTGGAACGCACGTGAGAGTGACGAGAAAAAAGGATGCAATGGAACACACACACAAACCGTTCGGAAAATCCCAGCAAACAACAGAAGAAAATGCGGGGCGCTAGCGAGAGTGAAGCAGTTTTCCGTTCGAGTTTTTGTTTTGTCTACGTTTTTGTTCGCCTTCCCAGCAGTCAATGATGGCGAAAAAGAGTTTCCGACTGGCAATCGAGGATTTGGATTGGAAAGGAGTTTTCCATCACAGTTTTGTGGTGGCGGTTGCGGCGAAATCGTCTTATCTGTATTCTTGTAAAGCTTCTCCGAGATTTTTCTGAAAGGATTTTTAAAGCGCCACTCGAATGCACTCGGACTTTTTCGTTTGGGAAAGTGTTTCAAAACTGCTTGCCAGATATTTCACTCCCACTCGAGCTTGAGCGTTTATGCGCAGTGTTCTAAATCTCTCTCCAGCGATTGCATCTCATACAATGATACAATGGAAGTGAACCTGTATGGCATCCTTTACTTAAATTGTTTCCTTCCGAACTGGCGAGGATTTCGAAATTATTTTAATTTATTCCATCAAAAGCAGATCCTTTAATGTCCCATGCGCGCGCTCCCATGTAAATCCATTGCATCCCCAAAATATTCAGCAGACTGTAAAATGACATTCCATCGGCAGTTTCGTCCTGTTTTCCGATCCTTTTGGTCGCCGACTGAGCCACGAGGATACGGAGACAACTCGTCGTTATTAATTTATATTTTACTTCATTTCGCTTCCTTGCTCCTTAAGCGGATTAAACGTTTTTGATCTGATTGGCTTCTTGTTCTGGCCGGCGGATGCGGAATTGACACATGCAGGACCCTCCCTCCATTTTACTAAGTTCGAGTGATGATGGAAAAGTTTCTGGTCAACCGGCGCTTTGGGATTCAAATCAAGGGTTTCCTTGTTGGAATGGAAGCGAAAAAAAGAAAATTCCGAATGCAGATCACCACAACGTAGGGCTGTGGTGGTAGTAATCACCGGGATTCGGGAAATTTTTGTCCATTTTCATTCCAACGCCCATTGTTGGATCCAAGCAGCCGGACCCCGAGCCAGGGGGAAACCTTCAATTCCGGGCGTCGATTATGAATGCAAATCTAAATTAATAACATTTATCTCGTTCACATTTCCCATCTATTAAGCGTTGTTTTATCGTGCCCTCCGGAGCCGGTGGGGAAAAAGAGCTGGTACAGTGCCACCGGCGAGCACAATTCGGACGATGTGAGATGCATTTCGGTGGTGGAAAACTAACCCCTCGGTTTTTTTTACCTTTGGTTTTCCGAAGGCCCTGCACGCGCGTTTTCCATCGCCATCACCAATTCTTCGCCGGTTGTCGCTACCGTTCCAAAAAATGGAACAGGGAATATGTGGCAATGTATGCATGTTATGGGTGTTGAATAAATTATCATTCGACGCTTCGACCGGAGTGTTGTGTCTGTGCGGGATGAACGGTCATGCTTCGTCGTGTGCGACCGGGCCTCGGAATCTGGGAATGTTTTCGGCTGTTGAACAAGCTCTCTCTCGTGCCTCACCATCCTTCCAGGCTGCGTCCTGCATGGTTGTGGAGCAACGCTGTGGAAACCGTGCCATAGGCCAAAGAGTTTTCCTCCCTGCCACCGTGCGTTGTGGGTCGTGGTTTTTTCCCTTTTTCCCCACTCGGTATGTTTTTCATCGCCAGCCCACGAACGAATTCTGCCAATGTTTCCGCCGCGGGCAAAGGCCATACAAACGGAGCGGGAGGAGGGGGGAAATGGCTAGCGGTGGTGGGTGGAAGTCAACACGTTTCACTTCGATCCAACCAACGCCACCCCCTATTTTCCCCTTTTCATGCCTAGCGGGCGTTTTGACGTTTATGTATGAGATTAACATTAATTTGCGCTGCAAAATTTGTTTTAAATAATGAATTTCGTACTCTTTTGTTGAACTGTGGACTTTGTGTGAATATGTGTGTGTGTGTTACTGTGTGTGGGGGCGTGTGATTGTTTATGGCGCTGAGATGGATTTGGAAATTTATATCAGCGAGGTTCGCTGAAAACGGTGTATGAATCCGATATGAGTTATGATGATGATGATGTATGTTGGTGATGTTCAATTTTTTCCCCTTTCGGGTTGTTCGACAACCCAATTTTTTTTTTCGTTCCCTCGCTCTTCCTACCCCCTCTGTTAATGTTTGCCACTGTTTGCAACGATTTTTTTATTGTTATTTCTCCCATGATTTGCAAATCTGTTCCCCTCCTTTCCCCTTTCGCCGTTCGCGAGTAAACAGTTCAATCCCGTGCCGGCCACAAGTTGCTGGTCGCGTCCTGGTTGGGATTGCTTTGGACTCGCCAAACATAAACCGCACTGAAATGCGCACACACACACACCAATCGCAATGCAGTTTGACAGGAGGTCATTCATGCGGGTCGGCGGAATGGACAAGCACGGGGTCGAACTTAGCGATTATGCCACAAACGGACGGAAATATGATGATGTTGCCGGTGATGAGGATGATGTTTTTGCGTTTAGCAGATTTGCCATTTTCCACACCTGGCCGCAGAACAACAAACATTAGCGAATTTATTTCCAATCCGGGGGGTTTTCTCTGTTGTTTTGTTTTTCGTTTTGCAAGTGTCAATGCGGTTCCGTTAGATGAATTATTAAATTTTGGACAAGCGTGAGACAAATATAATTCGAGCGACATTCTCTTCTCGGTTGAATGTACAAGTACGAAAAATGATAGTTCGGTGTTGAACTATGTTGTCATGTTTCTAGGACCTGCAATAATCCGTGTGATACAACCGTTTTGAATCAGAAAAAAGATTGAAAAAAAAAAAAAATTAATGCATTATCTTTAAAACAAACTTCTTCAACATACATTTCAACATTAACACAAATATTTTTCTATGACTCCTGATGAATGTTCATATTCATATGTTACATCGGATAAATATTTACCAAATAATACAATAATACAGAAATTACTTTCTAGTAGTATTTTTCGAACTTTTTGCGAAGAAGATTATCTCATCGATAAATAAAATTTTCAACTGGAGTTCTCGAATTTAACAAAAATATTTCCAACACTCACACATAAAAAAAATAATAATTTTTCCTATCATGTTGGAAGAACTGGATAAAACTCTAAAGAAATACCGAAAAAATATGGTTACAATAATTTAAAAAACAATTTTTTCACTCTAGAATAACTAAATTCAAGAGTATTTAGCATTTTCATTTGATTCGAAACTTCAATTCGAATCGTATAAGGATCATTTACGTGAAGTGGCCTCTATTAAAGCCGTTGTAATGTACAGAAATACGCCGCCAAATGTATAAATAAATAAGCTTTAACAAACTTAGTATTCCATACAGGCATTTTATTAGGAAAAACAATGGATTAGAATAAATGAATCGCAATGCTCCGATAATATATCAAAGTTTTGCAATTTCAACTTTATCGATTTGATTTTTTATTCAACAAGGGCTCGGGGTCCATCCCAGTAGTACAATTATTGCTAGCTTATGGGAAAAAAACCCAGCCCACGACGTTTATAAAAAAAGAATCACATCGAATCACAAACAATAAAAAAAGAATCACATCGAGAGCATCGGGGCGGTCGATAGAGAGCTCGAAACTTAACGGTTTCACCGACTACCCAATACACAAACTGCTGGATTAATTGACCGTTACGGAAATCCGTTCTGTTTTCCCTTCCTGCAAAAAGTGTCCCCGATCCCGGCGAGGGAGGGGATCAAACACTTTGACAGTCGGAATCCGATCCGGGCTCAAAAGCTTTGCCCACTTCCGCAATCAGGACGGAGCTCCGAACGCTGTTGCTGTTTGTTTAATGGCGGACAGTTTTAGCATTTCTGCGATTGCTTTCTTATTTGATTCCTACCGCCCGATAATCGGACGGACAGACAGGTCCCGGAAAGCAATAAGCAACCGTCGCCGCGGTGTGTCTTTTCGGATTTTCCACCACGGGAAAGGGGTTTCGGGCGGCAGGCGCAGGTCACGGGTTCCGTGACTGACCAGCGTAAATCCGCATCAATAAATCGCCACCCTAAATGCCCTCAAAAGCGGCCCCGAATGTCCGAGCCGGTGGTCCCACCGTATCGTCTAGAAAATCCTTCGAAGCGATAAATAATCATTCGATCGGAAACGGAAGATTACCCGGCCCTAGAAGGAAGATTTCCCCTGGCAGGGGAAAACTGCTGGCGAGGGAGTGGAATTTATGTGGCTACTTTAGCGGAAAAGTACACTCAAAAGTTGGCGGCGCGGTGGCGCGGTGATGTTACGGTGAGAGTTTTGCAATCGTCTTTAAGATGCCATCCCCGGAACCGTTTCCGTTTCCCTCCCGAGTGTGGATTTTCCGCCAGATTGACCAACCGCGTGAGCACGTGTTGTTTATGGGAATTGGATTGGGCTTCCGCTCTGCCCACTTTCGGTACACTCGAAATCGAATCAGTGGCTCACCAGAAATGGATTTCTTAAGTAAGCCCTAACCCTTGTTAGTATGTTGAGTGGAGTGGGAAAAATGAAGAAAAACGGAGAATACCCAATCGGGGAATGGATAGGGATCACCTTATATGGGGTAAAACAATAAAATGCATTAAATTCCCGTTTTTTTCTAAGTTCTGGGAAAATCTCTCCTGGAAACGTATGATAATAATATGGTGAAAAAGTTTCCGAAACAAAATTCTAGAGTTTCCCGCCCAAATCCCCGTCAACTATTTATCGGATTCGTCGAGTTTTATTGTTTTACTCATCGCACGCGGCTTGGTTGCTCAGTTCCTGTTGCTTCTTTTTTTTTGGTACTGAAAGTTTAGGACCACAACTTCTTTTTTCCCCCGACAGCGAATCGCAATCCTTTCCAATGCATAAAAGGACTCAAAGAGTCTCCTTCAGAAGGGAACACGTTCGGTGTAGCGTGAATGCAATTTTCCAGCTATGAAACAAGCCAAACCGTGGGTTTACCAAAGAGCGTTCCCTTCCACTTCCGGTGCGTGATACGTGCGGGAGAAGGGAAAGCGAAGGAAAGTAACGAGAAGGAAACAGCAGCACGAGGAAAAGAATATACATCCTATCAGAAGATTTAAAAATCGCTCCACCGGAAACGGTAGAAACTTTTTCATCTTCCCGTGCCGCAAGCTCGGTGTACTTTTTCTATCTTACTTTGAAACTTACCTTACCTAGAATGCTTCCTTTTTTTTGGAAAGCAAAACGAGAGAAAAACTAAAGGAAAATCAAAAGAGGAAAAAAACCCTCACAAGATAAGCGCCTGAGCCAAGGTATTGCTTCCATGTGCGTTGCATCCACCTTCGGGACACACGGGCATGTAAAGGACACCCACTTTCCGAGTGTAAGTGTCTGGAGCCCGGTCTGGGGAGCATGCTGGAAGATGAAATCGGAATCAGTTTCTTTGAAAATTGTTTCTTTCCGATTCCGTGCCCTCCGAGCTGGCGGTGTCTCGATAACGATGATATGAGACTGCCGTACGTATAGTCCCTTTTGCAGACCCTGATCCACACCGACGTGGCCACACGGTGCGCTTAAACTACCGCAAATTGCAGGGAAAATGGGAAAAGGATTCTCTAGCGCGGGCGCTTACTTACCGATATTACCGCATCGGACCCGATTGCCCGGGGTTATCGTGGGACTTTCCGAAAAGTTTTGTTTTATTTTTGGCAAGTGATTTTCGTGAGAAAGAACGTGCATCAAAGCCTTCTGCACATTTTGAGGATTTGCGTCGATTCGTTTATTTATAGTACGAGCATTATTTTAAATTTTAATACAAATAAAACGTCTGAACTAGATGGAATCCATGAATTTGAATAGGACTGCCGAACCAGACATTCAAAGTCCCTGTAAACAGTGGAGAGAATATTGAATAGCAAACCATCACGTCTAAAGTATTCTTTATTTGATTAAGTTATCATGTTTAAGTATGTTTTTATATTCTTGATGGTATTAAATATAATCATAGTTAAGAATTCTGCAATTTTAAATACTTCCAAGTATTCAGTTGCAGTATGTTATTGAATTCCGGGTTTTAAATTTCGTAGAGGCTCTGCAACATGAAGAACTTTCTGATGCTCGAGTATCAATTCATCGTTTGTCAACAAGTACATTTCTAATTTGATAAACCACTTATTAGGTACCGTTCCTACAGCTATGATATGTTGCGCACAGTATTAATTATTCTTTCCTTAGGAAATCTTCTTGGACTATCCCAACCGGAGCTTCATGGATTAGAAAAGATTGCAGATAATTGTTTTAAGCAAGGCCAGGGAATCAAGCGAAACACATAGCTGCTTCTGCTACGCAATGTTCCGGGTGTTTAAATCCCTATTCTAATCCAATTTCAAGCTACCTTGGACTTTCCAATCGGATACTGTAATCCAGCACCTTTGCAGAGAGAGGAAAGCTTTGGTGTGCGAGAATGCAGCTAAAGTAATCCAACCGCATTCGATGCGTATCGTTCCTATGGCAGATCGTACGGAGAAAGGGGTTCTACTGCTTCAGAGATGTGCATCAGGAATGGATATTCATGCCACCTATCCTTACTCCATCAGTCCAGCTATCCCTTCGGAGGATAGATCTAGAGGATTTCTTTGGGGGTAAAGACACACGTTACGTTCCACTGAGGGATAGTTGGGCAGCACAATAACAGATTAGCATCATGATATGAAAAGGGAGAATTCGGTTAATTTCTTCCCCTTCTACAGCATTTTCGGAAGGTTCTAATTGAACCGTTTCTACGCGGCAACGCATCGGTGTTGTCATTGGTCGTCATCGTTGGTGCCCTAATGCCATCGAAACATCGAGCTGCCTTTCGGCCCCGAAACTAAAGGCGATAAAAAGAGAGATCACAATCGGATCGTTTTCCACCTCATAGCCATAAGCTCATGGCCACTTTTCGTTTCGGTTGATCACAAGACTGTTCTGTGAAGCATCATCGCCACTCCTTGGTTAGCTTGTTGGGCGTCTGAAAAACGGAACCGAAATCCACACGTTCGACCGACGAGATTCGGTAAGCCCCCGCATACGAACTTGACCACAATATCTATAAACATTCTCCGAAATCCGATCCTGAAGCTGGCATCGTTCGTTTTAATCTGTTGCCCCAACACCAACCCATGGGCCAACGGGTAGAAACGCCTTCCCTGATGCGCTTAAGGACCGGCAGGCTTTCAGCTCAGGTGAATCCAATACCATCGTGGACCCGATTTCCGTAGAGAGATAGGAAAAATGAGCCCAATCAAAGCCTCGGCCTGGAATTGGATCGGAGACCACCGGTTCTTACTGGCGATGGCCGAGCGAAAGATGCGTATAATTATGTGGTCAAGTTGAAATATTTCTGCTCCGATTCGACCCTCTGTGGGGTGATGGTTGTTCTGTGGAAAACTTTATCCGTACGGTGGTTTTCTTTTTTTGCACCCCTCCTTTTCAACTCCAAATGGCCCCGGGACACAAACAACGCTTATTGAAGAAGACAGGGAAAACCACAAGCCCGGGGAAGCTTGGGCAGAGGTCGTGAACGATTTCTAAGGCCTCGGAATGGCAGGCGAGCAGAAAAATCAGTGTGTCCTTTCTGCGACGATATGCTGATGTTACAGATCTTTCTGCGGTTTTCTGGTGAACCGTGTGGTTGTGGGTTTGCCGACGCTCTCTTGGACGACCAGCTGCAAGGGTGGCTGGTGAACGTTGACGTTGACTAATATCAACGAATAATTGTCACTAATTATGATCCGGTCGGAAGGTCCACGTTGGAAGCAAGGATGTTAGCGAACGGTTTTCCTAAAATGGACCATGATTAGAGATTGCTTTCATGAAGTTTATTACGTTCCTTCAGTAATAGGAATTTGGAACACAAATGAAATCCTTCCGGACTTTACTTCCAGATGTGGTTTGTTGGAAAAGTTCTTAGATGAGTTAAATATAGCAGAAAGCAATAGAATTTTTAATATTTATGTTCAGAGATGTGTTAAGGGCAGCTAAAAATTAAAAACTGTAAAATCTAACATGACGTAACTATTGTGAAATTTTAATTTGTCAAACTGAAACATTCTACCGTAAATTGATAATCAACAACAAAATTCAGATTGAACAACAGTAATTAAAAATACGTTTTTACTTGCCTTATTTCCTGCGAAATCATCAACAACTTTCCAAGAATCCATAAAAAAAATTTTATACATCAAGTTGACATCACGCGTTGGAAGATACAAGTAACCGATTAGTAATATGATAAAAAGGAATCCGATATTGAAAGAATATAGAGCTTCGAAAGCTCAGAGCCCCAAGCAACTGGTTAGTTTCCGTTGAAGAACCATCTCTGTTTAAGCTGTAAAGATGATTTTTGTAATCTGATTCACTTATTTAGTTTTTCCGAAAAGTTTAATGTAGTCAAAAATAGTTTTCATCATTAAAATCCGTTTTAAAATCGATTGGATCTTTTTCATTTTTTCAGCATTCCCAAAATTTCGCAGCACTAAATGTCATTCGTCGTTGCTAAATGCATTGCCATTGCTGCAACCGCAACAGTAACGATTACTACGAGCGAACGAATTACGGTCGGGTCGAAAGGACACGTCGTACGGACATTCCCGTCGGTCGTCGGTCGTCCATTTCGTCGGTGCGTCCTCCTCTCGGTGGTGCGTGTGCTGCAGCAAAAAACCACAACCTATGACCCGTGGCTGTGCCTACCGTGGCTCACTCCCCCGCCCGGCAGGACCGGCATTAAACGAGGCTCGGCCACCGCCATCGGAACGCCAGTCATAACAAGCATCACCATTCATCACCGGTTAGGCCTATTGGTTCCGGGGTTGGTTTATATTTTTCTTTCGCTTTTATTTTGCGTGTGCCTCGTTTTTTTTGCCTGGAAAGCATGAGAGCTTGCGAGTGCTGTGTGTGTGTGTATGTTGGGAAAATGATGGGATTTTCGTAGAATTTAGCAGAGGTAGCATTTTAACCGGTGGTTGGATCTTTTTTCCTTTTATTTTCGCCCCTCTCCAAAACGCCACGTGCCGTTCCCTGTTCGTCCTCTGTGGTAGGGAAAACTATAGTTTTTTTTGGTGTATGTTTCCACCCTATCCACGATCGATTGTTCGGAATGATTTCGCAGAGCCAGGTTTTCGCTATCCGGTCCATTTTCACCGAATCGGGGGCGCTTTCACTTGTTTTTACCGATTGGAAAGATTAATTTGTTCGAGGCCAAATTTTCTGCTGCATTCGCTAAAGCCACCAATTCACTCATTTTATCCCTCTCCACCCTCCTAGTCCACGTTGGAATGGCTCAATTCATGGGGCGGGCTCAAAAATTGACCAACGTAATCGATGCCACTAGCCGAAAAACGGCGCAGTTTATTATCGGCCGTCGATCGGCTACTAATGCAAAAAGCTTGCCGCCATCCGAATTGGTAGCACCGGGAAAATGAAAAAAAGGTTGCTTTAAAAGCGGGTTTCCCACCGGCGGAGGGTGCTGGCCGGACCGGGGGGTTTTCCACCGACGGATGCGGGACCAACGCTACATTTTATTGGACAGATTTTCCAATTTTACGGATCAACGAGTTTTTTACGCTTCCGCGCGCTCGCGCGCTCCATCCGGATGAGGGTAGGTTTTCTTTTCGCTCCAACCCCTGGAGCGATGCTTTCCGGTACCTGGGTTGCTTTGGCCCCCCGGGAGACTATTCCATGGGACGGTCCAGCTGGAGGGCTTATCCGAAACCCCGAGAGAAAGAGTGGCAAGAGCCGGATCTAGGGGTTCATTTCGGAGTGAATTATACCTCACATTGCACCGTGTTGTAGCTGTTTTAACCTTTGGGATTCCTTTTTTTGTTCCATGGAGGTGCACCTTTTAATGCACTTAGGGCTAGCGACAGTGAGTTATGGAGCAATGGTACGTTGGTTTTGATGAAGATTTAAAAGGATAAATCGATCGTTCCCGCTTCATCCAAGTAATCGATTTATGTACAAAGAATGTTCTTGTGAAAGCTTACATGGACGTTGACTTAGCTTTACATGTTTCGTTAGCGTTTAAAATAAAATATCCTTCCCTTTACATTAACATCTTTTTGTTTCGATCTGTTTTTGTTTTAAATTCTCAAAAAACGGCAAACAACAATCGAATGCAAGTTGTTCTCCAAATTGACCGGAAAAGGAGCGGGAAGGAAGGAATTGAATTATTGGTTGACCTTTTGTGGTTTGCGGTTATGTTTGGCGTAACCCAAAATGTTTGGGGCAACACCGCCAGCCCACCACCACCGGTCGATCGAGACGATGTATCGAAGCCGTAAACCAGTCCCCTTCCCCCGTTCCCCGCTTTGGTACAACCCGAGAACGAATTTCCATTTTCATTTGCATGTTGTTTTAAATTTACCGTTCGTCGTTGGAAAAATCACTCAAAACACGGGTGAAAAGTCGCCTCTTTGGAGATGGGTTTATTAGAACGGGGGAAGGTAGGGAAAGGCTGTGGACAAGCGGGCGTAAATTTTATGACACCTCTTCCGAGGACTCCGAGTTCCGGTTGAACCCACACAAACTGCCCAGTAGGGTAGAACACCCCGGGCGGTTTCTGCAGTCCAGGGCCTGTTCTCGACGAAGGACTCTCGACTTCGACGGTGGAGGGAAAGTATTGGGTGGGGGGCGGAAATCTGCAGTCAATCGGTTTTTACAATGTTCGAGCTTAATACACTTCCTCGTGCGCAATCAGTAAAGGGAGGGTTAGTTTAAAAAAAAAAAACAAACAAACAAAAACCGGTACAAAGGACACCCGAAACGGAATGTGCCTCCAACATGAAGCATTAGTTGTGTTTGTATTGTGTTTTCCCTCCTTCCCTCCCATCGACGGCGACTGTTGTCCCTCGCTCATGATTTGCTGTTTTCCGCCGTTTTCTTCTTCTTTTGGCTGGGGGAATGTTCTTCCAAGCCGTGCAAGGTTCCGGTGGTTCCGGACTCCACTCCATGCTCCATGCCGGGAGGAAAAGAGCCGGTGGGAAATTATTCAAATAATGTTTTTATTAGAACGCTTTTTTATTGCCCAACCGGGAAGGCGAGGAAAGCCCCGAACAGTGAAGAAAGACAACGAGCGAGCGAGCGAGCGACCTACAAAATTGTGGCCACCGGAACGCGTGGAAAATCAAGCTTTGTAGCCGGAAGGCCGCTAGGCCGGGTAAAGTTAAACATGGAAATTCACGTACCGCCACACGGTGCAGGCGGTGGCTGGTTTTTCCCGAAGTTGGCCTTTTCCGTCCGTTTGCCATTCGATTGCAAATCGGGCGAGCGGTGGCGGGAGGGTGAGGTTTTGTTAAACGAAACCGTGCCGTTTCGGATTCCGTTTGCTGTTTCTTTCCCATCGGTATGTGTGTGCGCGCGTGTGTGTGTTTGTATGCATGTGATTATGTGCAAAATGTTCCCGTTCCTTTGGTGACCATCCCCTTCCTGGATGGAAAGTGGCCCTTCGTTGCCGAGCGCGCGTAGTGGACGACGGTAGCACCATTTGCCAAAGTCATACATCATAGAAGGATCGTTTAGAAGTTGCCTGCACACTACAGTCACCGAGGGACACAAGCCTGGCGGATTAACGGGAGCGGGGCTTCGGGAAAGGGTGGGGTAACATTTTAATTTCAGATTCATATGTGAAAGGAAATTTTGCAAATTTACGCCTCCTGATAAATTCTACCACCGAGGCCGAGGTGAGTTTTCCGAGCGTTTGGCGCTCGGTTCGTTTCCGCCGGCGGTTTGAAATGTTGTTCTTTTGGGTGAACGCTTTGAGGCTCGAGTTATTTCATGCGAGATGATTGAAAAGAAAAAGCAAACGATATTAAAAGCATACGTTTGAAGTGATATTCCATATGGTGCTTGGGACTTTGTATTAGTTTAAGTACACTTTGATGATTTTATTCGTTCTTATGGTCTATGTGATAGGTGAAATATTTTTACTTTTAAATGTTTACTATCATCGAAAGTTTTGGTCAAAGGCTTATAAATCTAGCAGAACCGTTTATGCAATTAATCTTAAATAAAATTAATAAAACATTCAACCCAACCTGGTTAGCCTGGGCTCGGCTACGTTTAACAATGTGTAATTTGGAACAAATCATTGGATGTACGTCAATCGTTCAGTGGAGTTACATTTCTTTTTTAGATCGTATCGATTAATTTAAATTACTTCCCTTTATGTTTACGGATATACATAATAAGTGAACATAAGGATCATCAACAAATAATAATAAGTCGATTAAAGTTTGTAAAAAAATATGGCTGAGATCACTTCCTTGAAAAAACAACAGATTGGCACAAGTTACCGACAACGATAGCAGTAAAGTACCAGCGATCATTCTCGAATCGGTTTCCGACACATGCGCGGTACATTCAGCTAATGGTTCTGCGCTAGTTGAAGTGAAGGCAAAATTAATAATAAACTTTGTACTTAAAAAATTTAAAAGCGATTGACATATGGAAGGATGCTGTTCAGTTTGTAGAATCAAGGTTATTTAATCAAGTAGAATCACATAAATTTAATAATTTAATAATTTAATTTAATTTAACAACTTGGGTAAGGATTTTGCAAATCAATCGGCAGAATGAAACTAGGATGAAAAAAAAGAATGATGGCAGATAGAAGCGGCTGATCGCCATAAATTCAATGGAGACGCACCGAAAACCAGTGATAACACATTTTGCAAGCAGGTGCATCAAAGCGCCAAAAAGAGAGTCATGCGGCTAAAGGACTCCGTGCAGAGAGTCCACGCGCACAATAATCCAATCGGGACGGACGATGCTTATGAGAGTGTGAGTACGACGGGCAGATAACAAGCACTTCGTTATCTCTTGCGCGCATAGTAAACGATCGAGGTGCCATAGTTGAAGAGCAAAATAGATGCTGTTGACTGATCAAGCTCGTCGGGGAGAGGACCATTTTATCGCATTTGCCCGCTGATGAGATCAGTCTTATCTCGGTTCGCCTGGTGCGAGGACATCGCACATCGCGAGAGCACCAAAGCTCGGAACTTTTGGTACCGGTGAGAGACGGGTGAGCCGAAGGCACCGGCCCGGGTAGGACAATGTACATTGTAAGTGCGGGACAGGTGGTTTGTAGTGCGGTGTGTAGAACAATACGGTCATTGGCAGTGAAGTGTACGGTATTGAACTGCGTGTGCTGAACGGGATGTGAGAACTTATAATGAAAGTGGCGCCACAAGAAAAATGTCGTTTCGCGAAGTACCAATACTTAAAAATTTTGTTGCGCGAAGTTGATACTTATAAATTTAGTAAAAATCTTTTTCTTTTTTTTAACAAATTGCAAATTTGGCTATTTCATTCAAAAATTGTAAGGTAGACATTTTGAATGTTTTTGAATAATGCTCCATTTTATTTTATTACATTTGCATTAATAATTTAACACATATCGGATAACCTTTTTTGCGAATTATAGTGATTATTCCTATTTTAAATTTGTCTGCGTCACCGTCCCAAACTATAGTTTACCATAATAGTATAGGTGAGTAGTGAAACAACAGTTTTGATAACATCTACGGTGTACAGTACCATTCATGAATAAAGCACAAATAAATGCTCCGTTGCTTGAAAACGTATACCGTAGAAGCATTGAATATATCTAAATTTCTAACATGGTAATATACTTCGGAATAGTATTCCATGTTATTATATTCATAATCAATACCGTAGCCTCCAATAAATAATTAATAGCGCTGAGGTTTATATTAAACAAGAATGAAAACTATTATTAGCTCGTAACTTTCGATGATAAAATATTTTCTGCTAACGTAAAGTAGTGTTTTATCATATTTTTAACACTGTAACTTTTTTTTAACAAATTCGGTAGAGTTCCAATAAGGTTTTCTCCTTTGTCCTAGGCTCATCTGTATGAGTTAATATCACTACGATCTTACCCTTTTGAACCTCTTGCACAATATTACCATAATCATTCTATTAAAGGCTATGAACATCCCGGCAATCCCAAAATGGCTCTTTTATCATGTGTGAAATAAGTATCTTTGTCATGAGTTTTTCATCTTTCTTCATGCTCTTGGAAAAAAAGTGTTTCTATTACTTGAAGCAATCTTCTTCCCATCGAGACTGCCAGCGAGATAAATGCATCTCGTAATCGCTTGGGCCGTTAAGCCATTTACTTGGCCGTCCAACGAGCAACCGAGGGAACTTGAGGGTTTTCCTTAAGCATACTCCAACGCAACGGAAGGGGCCTACAGTGGCACGCCCAATGTGCTGCCGAGCGAAAGCGGAAAAATTATGCACAAAAAGTTGTCTTTAAAAGTTGAGCTGGTTTTATTATTTTTAAATTCCACTACCTCAAAAGCCCCCAACCCGGCCTGGTGGCAGGATATGAACAAAAACGTGAATACAGCCGAGCAGCTTAAGACCCCACGCCGGCTGCCTTAGTTCCGCTCCAGATCCGCAAAAGGGCCCCTGGGGGCTTTTCACCTCGTTTTTCCAACCATCCTTTAATGGGCCCGATGGAGAGGGCGGTGAATTAAGAAGGCGAGTGGAAATTGTATGCAAGCAAAAGTTTTTCTTCGACTTTGACGGGAAAACAAGCGCACAGAGGGAGGAGCAACCGACGGGGACCGTCGCCTCTAACAGCACACAGGAACCTCAGGCCATTGGTGACTGTTTTGTGTGTGTGTGTGTATGCTGGCTGGAAGAAGGCAATGGGCCACCAGAAGTATAGGAAAAAAAGGCAACAACACAGCACCTAAAAGACACAAGTATTCGTCACCAAACGGATGGGTGTTTTGTGGCGAAGGAAAAGTTTCCCATCATCAGCGCTCCTGACACACCGGGCTTCAACTTCGCTTCGGAATGTCCCGCTGTCGGTCGGTGGCGTGGTCGTTGTCGGTGTTTTGTGTTATTTCGCCTGCGGGGTGGAAAACTCCATCGGCTCGGTGGTGAATTATGCCAGTACGTGACGTGTGGGGCCTGGCTGGACGGGGAAGGGTGGAATTATTCAACTAGAATATCTCGTCGTCATCATTTTTTGGATGACTTTATTAAGCCGGGAGTCACTGGATGCTAGAGGTGAGAGGGCACCTAATGATGTCCGAAGAAAAAATAAAATGTTTATTCGTCGTTTTCGAGTAGGCTAAACCATGAAGGTATGAAAAAACAAACTCATGTAGAAACATTAACTAAAATTATTAAAATAATATCAAAGAACTATTCGGAAAGCATTGGTTGTCAAGTGTAATCATTTCATTGCATAAGCACGGATAAAAATTAATTAGAAGAACATTAATTACAGTTACTTCGCAATTTATTTCCACAACTTCTATTTCATTCGTCGTTAAAAACCACAAACAAATAAAATTAATTAAGGGGAGTCCGCGACAGCCGAGCGGTAGCGCCGGTTAGAAAATCGGCTCATGAGCGCCGGGGCTCACCACCTCGACGGCGTGGGTTCGAATCCCAACCGAGACCGGACCCTCCCCTGTACGAGAGGACTGACTATCCACGTACTACAACAGGGAAACAAGTCTCGTAAGCCCTTAACGGGCAGGCATGACCAAGAGGTCGTTACGCCAAGAAGAAGATATAAAATTAAGTGTTTAAGACCAGCGCTTTTAAAGTGGCAATAATTTAACGAAGAAAGCCAAATCTATGTAAAGTAACCATGTTTAGATCTTACCGTGTTGATATGGCTCAAAAAGATAATCATGCCTCAGTAGGGAATCAAGATTAAGTCAATTAGTTGTTTTATTTGTAAACCTTCTTCAACTGGAAATTGGAATCAATTTGAAATTTTTACAGTTTGATGTGTTTCACATGTGACTATTTGAACATACATTTTAAAATAAACTTATGAGATCTTTTCTATATATTAAATCAGGCAAAGAAAAGTTTCATAACTTTTTAAAGTCAGCTGTTTAATTGGTTTATATTTAGATACAGTTCAACAAACCTTCACCTTTGATCGTTTCAGATACATTAATTCACCATCTGCGACTATAATAAGGTGAAATAGAATCTGTAACCGGCCGGGATCATTGACTTATCCATGGTGGGAAGATAAACATTCGATCTAACACCCTCCCGAAGGGAAAAAAAACCTTCCGCTTCCTTGCGACAACGTTTGTGATATTTTTGGACACTCTCAAGTTTGTGCGGAAGGGCTGTGGGCTGACACGAGTAAAAAAGTTTTTAATAATATTTGTTAAACTTTCTCTTTTCCGGGTGGCTTACAAGGCAGTTGGCTTGGTTTGAGTAGGGCTCGGATATTGCGTACGCTTCGTTCGGTGGAGGACAGTATTTTTCCCCTTCCTGGAGTAGAGAGTGATACTTCTCGGCACGGGGAAAGGGCTGGCCTGTACCTGAGCAATAGTTGGCACAAAATCTTGGAGAAAAAAGTGAAGTCAGCCAAGCTTTGTTGCTTGCCGAAAAATTGGCCAACGAAGGGTGATCGTGGAGAGAAGTTTTAAGGATGGCGTTTAAAAAAAAAACGGAACGAAAATCAAATCTTACCTCAAAATACGGCTGGGAAAGTTGATCGTTGTAAATTTTCGCATTAGTGTTGGAAAAGTGAAAAGATTTTTCGAAGAGTTTTTCCTCCACGCTAAGCGTTTAGTTTTGAGCGAGTTTCCCTACCGCCAAAGCGTAACGGATGGGAGCGTGGTTTGATTTCACGCCGTTTTGACTTTTACCGGAGATTATTGGTTTGTGGAATGAAGAAAAGATTTTCCCATGTTTGAGATCCAATATCTTACCGACCGGTGTATCCATTTGACTTACCCGCACCCCTCGGGTGGAAGAAGTTGCTTCAGACAATCGAACAAACCTAGACACGCCTGCCAGTCAAACTTTAACGACTGCGCCAGCGAAAATCGAATCAACTGTAAATGGTAATAACAATAATTTGAGATTGTACAACTTTCACCCACACCCCACTCGAGAGAAAGAAAAACCTTCACAATCATTTTCTTTTCATTCGAGCTCTGAGCTTATTACTTGCACAATCCCACGGGAAGGGAGCCTAAATCTTTCAGCTCTGGCTCGAAGTTCATGAGAATTGTTCAAAATGGCAGTGAAAAGTAAGAATAAAAGGAAAAAAGTGAACCACGAAACAGAACCAACCTCAGGAACAGTTTAGCCGCCCCGAGCGAATAAATTGCGCCATTTGAAAAGTAATTTTCCTCACACTCTGCCGAGCCTACCTTCCGGGAAAATCAAGGGAAAATCAAGGGATGTGGTGCTATCATTTCTTCTTACCATCGCTGGTAGATGATGGAAAGCCGAAAAAGTGCCGGACGGTGGTTAACGCAATCCCTTGCCAAACAGCCTCCAATTTGTCTGATAAACTTTTGCGGCAAACTCACTCCCATCGTCCATCGGAAAAGTGCACACAATAAAACGAATACCTGAAGTATTTTGACTGTGAAAAAAATTATCGCTCTCCATTATTCTTATCCTTGCCAGTTTTCTTATCCTTCTACTCGACTCGATTGGACTGATTTGCATCAACAACTTGAATGAAAGCCAATCGATTGGTACCGAATCCGTTGGGAGGCGAGTTTTGGAACAACAAGCTCGTAAAACGATCGATAAAGTTGTTGCAAAGTGAAGACGGGGTGGTTGGACTGGGTTGCAAGTCAATTGTTGAATTAAGACCAATTTTCTCTTAAACCAAATTTCCGGTGCAAAATTTTGTTCAGGAAATAGGAATCGGAAAGGGTGGAAGGATAAACGGCGCGAAGGTTTTTATCGACCCGGTTGAGTTTAATTAGTGGGTGGGATAATTTAATTAACTGATTTTTTTTTTCTACGGTTCGATGTGCAATTGACGGACAGTAACACATTCGCCGATCGATAATGAAACGTTTCTACGTTGGAAGCCGTACTGTTTGTCCTCCACAATACCATTTTCGCTGTTAAAAAACCGTAATGAGCGGCCGGAAATGTGCAATAACTGGCACGTCCGGTTTGGAAAATAATATACAATCTCACCCCAAAGCTCGTTACTCCCGTGAGAAAACACGGGAAACGGTCCGGTTATCGAACTTCCTCCCGAAAGAAAGGGTGAACGAGAGGAAAGCGGAAAATAAAAAATCATCATACAACAAGTACCGTCCGCTGCCGTTCGCGCTGTTGCCGGAAGTTTTACCCTTGGCCGCAAAGTGGTCATCCCGAAATATCCTGGCAGATTCGATTGGGGGGAGGGGGCATTGGAGAGGTACAATTTCGGAAACGGAAGCGCACTCTGCGGTGGTAGGGGACGGGCGAAAGGCCATTCATCATCATTTAATATTCATCGGCGATGCAATTGTCGATGGCGTCAGCTGACGTGGGAGGAGCACCAAAGGGGGACGAGGGGCAAGAAGAGAGGCTGGCAAAGGATCCACACTTGCAGGCGGACGTCAGTGAGGTGTCATTAAATTTATATTAAATAATTGAATCACCACCGCGAAGCACCGGCGCACGCTACGTGACCCAATTTCTGAAGAGGTCAATTGGGCTGCAAATAAGCCAGGAAATGGTTAATTTGGCAGCAATAATGACGATGCCGCTTCCTTCCGGTGGTCAGGACGAGTGTTTATCGGGTAGGATGTTGGATAATTTTTTCAACATTCCATTGTTAATCGTCGATTAATTCTGTTTGTCGATAAACAGTATCGAAGAGGACACTGTTTGGATTATTCATAATGGACCGTGTGATGTTGGTCCAAAATAAAGCTTAAAGACCACATTGCCTCCGAACGTTCCGTTCTGTATTATGCACCGGAGAGTAACCCAATTTCTCGAGGCACATATTTACTGAGCCAAATATAAACCGGTTTAAAACTCCACCACAACGAGGAAAAAAAGAAAAGCCGAGCAGTAAATCAACAAATCATAGACCATTACCAACGAGCACCGTCTAGTCGAGTGTCCTTATCGAGTGTGCCTCGAGGGAGTGCAAAAAAGCTGAGATGGTAGGGAACGGGAAGCATCCTTTCGTGTCCAATACCAGTCCCAGTAGTAGACAGGGTTAAAGATACCGATGCAACGACACAAATAAAACATGAATATGAATAGATTTGTTCGGCCGTTATAAATAAATTTGCCAATGTGTTGCAAAAACCGGATCAAAGAGGTAGAAAGAAGTGTATTCGTGTGTTGCACGTGGGCAGAGCAATCGTCCTTGTGACATGTCCTTGCGATGAATTTACCATTGCGCAACACGGAACGGTCCTGTTGCGCGACTCGTCCGGTCCATGGGGGATCCAGTTTCGTGCCACGGTTACAGCAAATTTTCCGATCCAATGCCGAACCGTTCGGCTCCCAAATAAAAGTAGGAAAACAAAACCGACACCCGGCCTCACGCGGCGGAGCAGCCGCGTCGAGCCGGAAGGCGGATGCTGTCGCACCGTCGACAAGCGAACGGACATTGCGCAGGTCCTGGCTGGGAAATGTTTTCCCTTCTCCCTCCTCGTTGTTACACCACCACCCCGACGAGGGTACCGGTCTGGGAGATGTGAGTGTCGAACATATTTCACCGAATACCCGTATTATCGGTGTAAAAGTATATAGAGAATGCGTTGGAGGAGTATACTTAAGATCAATTGTCCTATTCATCCTCTAATGAAAAGAAAAACTTTTTAATTGCCTCTATTGTAGGAGCAACACTCGATAATCAACGGAATAACATCGAATAATGTGAAGAACCTACAACATGAAAAAAGCCATCCAACGATCGAACCAGTTTCGTTACCGAGTGGGCATTTGAGTTACTACACGATAAGGAAAGAAGCTTCGTTGGGTTTGTTTAATGTAAAAAAATGTTAAACATTTACAATAAATGGAAATATTATAGTTTGTGAGTCTTGGAAAACATTTATATTCTAAAATTAATAATTTAGAGATTTGTATCAATATAGATTTGGATGTTTAATTCATATCCTATGCATTGGTTTGCGTTTCTAAACTCGTTCCAAGTTCCCGAGAACAAATTAATTTCGTTTTTTTAAATATTATTTTCTCTTTAAATCAATATTCATCAAACTAACGTGACCAGTTGTAGCATTATCTTGTTAAAAAACTAATTTCGAAGACTAGATTTTTTCTATTAAAAATGGTCTTTAACACGGTTCTAATCATCATCACCCTTAAAGGAAACGCCTAACATCTTCCCGAACGTCATTTGGCCCGTTCGGGTTTCGGGTGCATTTTTGTTTTGCTAAAAAGAAAACGAATGCGGCAGCTGCATCCTTTCGGAAAATCCTCCTTCAACTCGGGTGCACTAATTGCACAATTACGGTGGGCCAGGAGCCCGAAAGATTAAGTCGTGCCGATGCCGCGCGGCCAGGACATGTTCGAAACCGAAGTTGCACGAATCGGCGAGCGGTCTGACCGATATGGGGAGCACCATTGTTGGGGAAGGTGCTGTGAGTTTTCCCTTTGGTCACGAAATTTTCCACAAGCTCGTGTGCGCTCGTTTGGGGGAAGTTCCTGAGTCCCTCGTGAGTGCTGGCAACGGTTTGTGAGTGGAATTTTGAATTTGGAAGCAATACTTGGTATCAAAATATTTTAAATGTTGGATAAATGTTTGAAAGTATGTTTAATTTATTTTCTTTAAATGCTATGCTTGATGTATAATATAAATGTTTTAATGTGTCTCACTTTGAATCAAATTTGCAAATGAAACTCGGCTGGTAACTCAGCGTCTTGTGTGGGACTCAAAACGAACGAATGTCTGGGGATAGGTCGAACCGATGCGATGCTGCGATCCAGACAGGAGATGCCATTGGGGAGCACTTTTGAAGGTCGATTGGGGGCGCTAAAGGTGGGCACTCCTGGCCCGCTTTGGAGGGATGGCGAGAGCCGACATTCGCCGTCCGGACGAGCGAATGCAGTCTCCGAACCAGCGGTGCGGACGAAGGACGATAACCGACATCGGCCCGAGTTCTGACACGCTGCTCCACAAATAAAAAAAAGGGAAGTGGTTGGAGTACCGATTTATCTGCTCGCACTGTACGGGTTCGCGCTACCGCGTTTAGGGTACCGAAGTGAGGCCTCAGTTTATCGCGGCGTACCGACGTGTGAAGACCTGCTGCCGGAGGATCCACTTGAGGCACCAGTACAGTAGAGGCAAGAGAAAC
This sequence comes from Anopheles ziemanni, assembly GCF_943734765.1. Classification (NCBI taxonomy): domain Eukaryota; kingdom Metazoa; phylum Arthropoda; class Insecta; order Diptera; family Culicidae; genus Anopheles; species Anopheles ziemanni. The sequence goes on along the minus strand of NC_080706.1, from coordinate 72,367,291 downwards.
TGGAAGGAAGAGGAACAAAGAAGACGAGGAGGAAGAAGAAAAAAGCCACGAAAGAAATTCAAAGCAATAAAGAATCAAATTCGCCATCACGCTCTAGCGAGGACCCTCAAGAATTCCCTTCTAATTGTGCAGTATTAAGCCACCAGTGCGTGCGTGCGTGATCGTGTAATCTTGATCCAGACCTTAAGTAATCATCTTCAACATTAGAGGTGGACTTTCTAAAGCTCCAGAACTACCAGAACGCTTACATTTCCTCTAAAGAACTCTAAGTACCAGCCCCTACATAGAAATCTCTTAGGACCCGCAACAGACTATTCCGTCCGAACGAGCTCTCCGTTCGATCATTCCATCGGTCAACATCTTATCAGCTTACCACGGCTGGTAGGAACACCCCACCTAGAATCATCACCACCACCGAGATCAACGTTCGATCATAACCCTCGTTCCTGTAAGTTAGCGATCCCCAGCGTCATCTAGCGTTAGACATTGGAACCTCTCCTCCTGCCATCAGTCAGGGCCCGCCGCCCACACTGAAGCTCACTTAATTTTAGATACGGTTGTGAAGTAGTTGTTAACCTCCTCCCACGATCGTCCCGGAAGGCTTCGCAAAGGGGTCCCACCTATAGCTTCAATCCTCTCCAAACAAGGGAAAAGGATCGGGAGTAGAAAACAGGAGGAGAATCCCTCTCTTTAATCCTTCTCCATCCCTAGACTCTAGTGTTTGTGTGTATGTGAGTGTGTAGATCGTAAGTGTGCCGGTTGAGTGTGGTGCCTGTGTGTAGGTAGTGTAGAAAGATATTGTGCTCCGGTGGAGATGCGTGATCCGGTATGCGTTGAAGCGTCGCTATGGTCAAACTTCAGGCAGTTGTTCCTTGCAGACTCGAGAGAATCGTGATGAAATAAAAGCTGTCTCGTACTTTTTTCACATCGTGCGGTGTGGTGTGTGTGAGTGTGTTCGTTGCTTTGTGTGCAGTGAAGTTGTTAAAATTGTGCACCGTCTTGCGTGTTGATACCAAGCGTAAAGTTTTAAGAGGGTTTATAATAGCAGCCAAAGGGCCAGCCGGGAATGTAAGCGACGAAAGCGATACGAGAAATCCACTGACATCTGTGACATTGTTCTTTCGAGCCGGCTGAAACAACATCGGGCAGCAAAACCCCTACTCCAAGGCGGAAGAAAACCGGAAACTCAAAGACCCGAAGCAAAGCGCAAACGAAAACAATTGCTGCAAGTTAAAAACCTTCCCCCGACACTTTGTGATTCCCACTGTCTTTAAATTATCAAACGGCCTGCCCGAAAGGGGGGATTAAGGGTCTCCCGATTAGGAGGCGAGCGTGCCGAAGAAAGGTGGAGGTGAAGCTAGCATGTTTTTCATTTCACCGCCTGCTTACGGGGCCGGAAAAACAACGCTAGAAACAGTGGCGGTCGTGATTCCTCGGTCGGTTTGAAAGGAGGTGGAGAAGGTTCGGAGTCGTTTCCTCGTCCGTGCCAGCTGGCGTTTGTTGTGGTGGTTTGGGTTTTAGCTGGAAAACCCTTTTGCCCGGTTTTTCCTTCAAGCACGTCCCGTACGCGGAAAAATGTTTCCCAATGCAGTGCGAGCCCGACAAGCACCGGCACAAGGCGAACGACACTCCGTAGGGGAAAACTAAGCCTGGAAAAACCAGGGACAATCAAAGAAAACACGCAGCAGAACAATCTCGGAACGGGTTTCCCAAAGGTTTACGACAGCTAGGGAAAAACTGCGTGCACAAAACGTACCCGCCCGCGAAAGGCTGTCTCGAAAAAAGGATAAAATATTGTTGCTCCTTGTGACTCCTGGTGACAGCCTTTTGGTCCACCGGGAAGACTGGTGCCGGAAAGATACGAACCTTCCCCGACCTTTCCGGGGTCAAGGAAAAGGCGAAAAGGGCAACTGATTGCGCGAGGCCAAGCAGCTGGTTCACTTGCGGACCGTTTGTCTGCAACGGTTCCACACTGCTGCACCGGTGGAAAACCCGGACTGCGACTGGAGAAAAATTGCCCGACAAAATTAAACTCACATGCCCTTTTTTACCCGAGGCCGGGTTGCGCCAAAGATCACGTTAAACACGTAATAATTTCGCCAGATCTCTACAACGTCGGTACGCTCCGCAAGTGGTAGGACTTGAACCGGAAAACTGTCCACTGAGCGTGCGAAGGGAAGCAAGCAAGCAGTCAAAAAACAATCTGCAGCGAAAGTTCGTTCGGTTCGGGCTCGGCACAGCATCCCAGGTTTTTCCGGGTGACTGGTTTGCACGAGGACGGAGAGGGCCACGGTCTCGAGTGTGAAGCACGTGCCGATAGTTCCACTCGAACCAGCAGCTGAAGCACAGACACTACTCGACCGGCTGGGAGCTCTGCAAGCGAAGGCACACTCAGCCCGGTCACGCCAAACAAATTCACGTACGACCGAAAACCTTTTTTGGTCCCCCGCACACCGTTGGGAAAAACCCTGGTAGAAGGAAAGCTTCCGTCGGGTTAGTGAAGTGAAAAAAACCCGGTGTTCTGCAAGGGACTCGCGTCCACCTTCAAGTGTAAAAAAGCGCCGGTGTGAAGTCAGGAAAGATAGAAAGAAAGTTCGTAAAGTGCGCGAGCTAGCGAAGTCGGTGGCCAGAAGAAATCAAGCTGCCGGGAAAACGGACCGTTTTCCCAACGCCACGCGCGCTGAAGGTAAGTGATATTGGGATCATTCGGAGCACGGAAGGTGTCCAAAGTTACTTCTCTACCTCCTCGTTTTTTCCACCCTCAACCCTGTTTTTTTTCTTTCTTCATTTCATTTCCACTCGAAAATTCCTCCCTTCGTGGCGCTGGACAAACATCGAGGGAAAAGTCTCGGAATCGGGATCGCCCCTGGAGGGGGGAATAAAATTAGGTGACAAAGCTGTTGGATTTTCCAACGCGGGCTCCGTATAGTGTGATTTGTTGGGTGGATGAGCGACCCGTCTCGCTGAGAGATTTCGGGGATTTGATGAGGTTTATTGGAGTCATTCCTTTTTGCTCCCTTTTCCTCCTTTTCTCCTTTGGAACGAGGGATCAAAGTTGAGGACTGTTTATCTAGTGTCTCCAGTCTTTCCCTCGGTTTCGGTTTCCACGAGGATTTCACAAACATGGCAGACACTTTGTATCCCACTTGTGCCGGGGGGGGACTTGCTTTTCTTAATCTGTATCAGTTTGTTCAACGATGCTGTCAATTGCATTAGAATGGTGACGATTTTGCACTCAACGGCTTTTGAAGAGTGTTAAAAGATACATTTTAGTGCTTTGCTTTCAGACGAAATGGTATTGTTCGTTCTTTAAGGCTTAGCAGGAGTTAATACATCGTTTACATTTAACGAAAATAAATAAATTAGAACGATCTTGATGAAACTAAAAAAGTAGATGAATAATCATTAAATCTGCTGGAATATTTTTCCTTGCATTTAAAAACCATGAAATAGATATTTTTGTCATTTAAAAACCATGAAATAGATATTTTTGTCAGCAGATTAACGAAATTAACGAATCAAATTTTGAAGGTGTGAACATAAGTGCATATTTTTACATTGGCTGTAGTTTTCTTGGGGGTTTTCGACGGTTTCAAACATAATGCAATTTTAATATGTTCTATTGCATTTGAGCAGGTGCAATTAATAATATTCAGGTTCATTTCAACGTAAAACAAATTTTAAAAAGTTGAAAAACTGTAAAAAGGTATGCAAAAAGATTTCACTCGTTAATAAAAAATTAAGAAAGGAAGGCAACAGTCTTGAAAATTAAAAATTAATAAATTGCTTCTGGGTTGACAAATTTATTTTAAATTCTTGAAACGAAATTCATTAATTGTTAGATTAATGAAAAAAATATGTTAGAGATTAATAACCAAATTAAAAATTGTATAAGTTAACTAATAGATTGTATGTGTCAAGTAAAGACATATATTTCTATGCAAGCACAATATCAAAAATTGGGTTAGCAGACTGAACAAAACTTGAATGTTTGTTGTTCAGTGAGGAATAAAAAAGTGCTACCGCCATTTCCGATAAATTCGGCACCGGAAAGAGTCCCTCGAAGCAGCCGCAAACTGTCGCCGGCGAAGTTTATGCCCTCGAAGGTGCACTCGGAGATAATTAAAATTTTCGGTCACGAAATAGCGGTTCGCTAGCCCCGAAGAAAGAGACGATTCCGTTTCCGTATAACCGAAACCTCCGCACGGTGGTTCCGGGTTTTGAGGTTTTTTGGTGCTGTCTGGTGACGGTTTTTTCCCTTTTCTCTCGGTTGTGGCATCAATTTTTCCGCAATTCTTTTTTTTCAAAACAGGACACTCGAGCCACGGAGTGGGGGGGATGACTGGTTGGGGTGTCCGACCGAAAAAGTGTCGGAAAAATTAGTCCTTTCTCTTTGTCCCCGTGACGACAGACACATGCCCGTTGATGTCACTCATGGTTGCACTTTCACCACAATCGAAACAAAGTCCAACGGAACCTTTCCGCAACCATTCCGGGTCGTTTCACTCTTTTTAAAACTCCAGTTGGAGTCTGGCCCAGTGAAGTTTTTTTTTTTCGAAATGCAGCGTTGAAAAATTTAGACCCTGTTCAGATCACTGCAGCTGCACACCCTGCTGCATCATTGCAATTGCTGATGCACGGGGGCAGGCATGAATTCTGCTGACTTTCCTTCCTGAAACTTCCCCACCACCATCAGCAACATCGTCCTCGACGGTGGGTTTTGGCTTCCGGTCAAAAATACTGGATGACTCGACGATCCTTTCGAGGGCGCTCTTTTCCACCTAGTTCGGGATCTGTTCGAGACTTTTACCCACTCCCAGTGTGGCCGCTTTCTGGCCCAGTTTGCTTGATTTTCCTGCTGACAGCGATAATTGTTCACCACACTTACCACTGGTGGTGATGTGAATCCCACGGGCTGGAAGTGCTGCTGAGTGACGAGCTTTTGGTCACGATAATCATGGTTGACGATGAAAACGATGATGATGATGCAGGCGGAGTAGTTTAGTGATGCATAGGGCAAAAATGTAGAGTGTATTATGAACGAGAAGTGCATTAAAACGTCATTGCTCTACAGTCGCGTAAGGAGTGAAATGGAGTTATTTGAAACACTTGTGATTAGTGTTGTGCTTAATGAATCATTCAGATTGATTCATAAATCTTTATGGATTTGAATCTTCAAATCTCAATGATTCTTTCGAAACTTTAATGAATCTTCATGAATCTTTCATGGGTCTGTCATGAATCTCCACGACTCTTTCATTGGCGTGGATCATGCTACCAAAAAATACCCATTTTTAACTCTTCACTTTTCATCAGTTGATGTTTCTCTAGGATTCAAGAATCTCTCATCAAAAGATTCATGAATCTCTCGTCAAAAGATTCATTCAAAGAAAACACATCACAACGTCACAAAGAATCATTCTGATTCATCCATCAGAATCTGAATCACACAACTCTACTGTTAATATATTCATTTTCAATATTTATATTAGGAAAATACTCAGCATCGAATAGAAAACACATTTTTTTTCTTGTAACAAACACGCATAATTTTGATTCTAAAATGTCAAAAATAATTGTTCAATTAACCCATTGCATTAATAAGTTTATTTTAAGTGAGTTAAAAAAAAAGTTATGCTTTTATAAATAGTTCTTTTTTGTCATGAAGCATAGATTTCAACCTGAACTATGCAAGTCAAAACGGAGTGTCTGTAAACAACTTTCAAACGGTTGCATAAACTATAAATCCCTCTTGGGCGCAATTTAGAGATCGTAACAGACTCATTGCGATAACACGATTTTAAATCGTGTTCAACAGTGTTGAAAACCGAACACAAAAACTTTGACTCTTCAAGGGACTCTTTGAAGGAAAGGAGTACACCAGAAAAACAAGCTCCTAGTCCGAAACAGTGAAAAAGCGGAAAACTTTCAACCGTCCCGAAGCCACTAGGAATCACTTTTTCACCGACTTCCGCCACGGCTTGCGGCACTGCTTGAAGGGAACATAACTTAATTAAACGCCACCCAAGAGAAGTGAAGACGGGTCCCCAACAATGAAAACTAGCGGGACAGTTGGTCAGCCGATGCGCCACTTGCTGAAGGCGTCTTCGTCCAACACGTCCCCGGGACAGTTGGTGGTTTTATTTATGCCACTCGGCTCCGCACACTGGGGCATCTTCCCCTTCCGCCTTTGGTTCTCTGCTGCTTTTGTTCAGCTTCCGGTGCCGGAAGCAAAACTCTCGAACTGACGACGGATCTCGGGTTTCTTTAGTTTTCTTTTCTTTTTATATGTGTGTGTGCCTTGGTGACGTTCTTTTCAGTTGCAATTTTGACTTTCAACAACTGCATTGTACGAATACGTTGGTGGAGGCTGGGTAGTAGGAAAAAAAATTCAATAATTATGCCAAACGGAAGGAAAAGTTTTCCTTATCCTTACCGAACCCACTCATTTCCCCGAGTATTTTTTTCCTCAATGCAATTTTTCTTGGTCACCGGCTTTTTTCCCCACAACCCAACAGTTGGCGAAACCATCTTTCGTGGCAAGTGGAAACGGTGGAAAATTCTTATTTCCCTTGCAAATTTCGTACTCCATTTTGATTTGTCCTTCACGCGAGAAGGCGTTAGGTGCAAGCAAGTGATTCCACCGTCGGTCGGAACAGCCTGCGAAACAGATGGACGCTGCCGGGGGGACACATCCGAGCCGGAAGCTGGCAGTGAAGGAATTGCTTTCCGTTTCTCCGGAAGTTGAATTTTTTTCGGCGTTTATCCGATTTTCCTCCCACCAAGCCAAGTGATTCCGCGAGCTGCTGATGAAGTCAGCAGCTTCCTTTCCTCCCAATTTCCCTCCTACCCTGCTTCCGTTTCCAAGGTATGGTGAGTAGGCTAAGGAATACGAACGGTGGAAATTCGACACCATTTGACGTCGCATGACTAATCGGAGCCGGATGGAAATGAGAGTAAAAATTGCATCTTCCGTTTTATACGAGCTGGCGACGATGCCGATTTTTTTTTCTCTTTGATTTCACGATAAATTCCATCAAGCTGATGTATGGAAATTTATTTCCATTCCACACAATTCACAAAACCCTTGTCAAGGGCCGAATTGGGAGAAAATCCTTCTAGCAGCAGTTATTTTCATTTTCTAAAAGACATATTCATTTTGAGTTTCAGCTTAAAATAAATTTCGATTACTTTTGTAATCAATCAGCATTATCTATAAGTTGCATCGTGCGACAGTTTTACCTTCCCAAAAATTTAAATTAAATCCGGGGATTTTCCAGCCCTCCAATGGAGGCGCCTGGTGGCTCACCGAAAACGTTCCATAAGGGGTGCGACTATTTAACATCGTAATGACGGTGCATTCGACGGAGCTATTCAGTGAAAACTATCTCTCTGTTGATTCTGAATTTATAGAGTTGCCAAGCCGAAGGCACTGGAGGTGGCTTTTAAGCTGAGTGGCTGGAATAAATGAATGAATGAATAACCGGCATGAAAACTGCTACCGAAACGGATCGGACGGGAGGAAGCTGCTTGCTTAAGCCGGTCGCCGGAAATTTGCATCGGCATAGAAAACTGAAACCGAGAAGCAAATTTTGAGATGAATGACTGAAAGATGTATTCAACGGTTGGACGTTTTCAGGAGTCAAACCGAAATGATCCACTTTTTTAAAGAAACCTACGAACTAGAAAAGAAGAGTACGAACGGAATAATCAGGGAGAAAACGCTGCACACACAGAAAAGCGATCGTTCGACCCGTTTGAAGGATGGAATTCGATTTTGTGACAATTTGTTAGGCTCGAGAGCTGCAGCTGTGCAAAGTACGATCGTCGTTTCTGGCGAAGGATGGATTGAAGCATATTAATTATGTTAAGAATTCGCTGCCGCCCGGATGCGATTGCTAGTTTCCCCGTTGGAGCGTTTGGTTTGGTTGCAGCAGAGTATAAATATGCAAATTCGGTGAACATTCATTTGATGTGCAGCTGCTGATGGTCGAGCGAACGCAGGCGAGATGGCTTTCGGAATAATTTGAATTATTCGCTCGCCAAGTGGATTGAATATTTCTGCAAGGATTAGGAGAGGATTTCGCAAAATGTTTGCAGCTTTCTCTAGTTTTGGCCTCAAAGAAGACGGCTGGCTCAACGAGGCCAGATTCATTCCAAAGACTTTGATATGTCAATATTTAAAATACATTTTAACCATTTTGTCTATCTTGTGTATCACGATTAAAATAAATCCTTTTTATGTTTACCCTTTTAATCATTTCTATGATCATTTGACACACAAAAGCAAAGTTTGAAATAATTTTTTTTTCAGAAAGAACGGCCGTATTGCTTATTTAAAAGTATAAAGTTTGAAATTTAATCAAATATAAAAATAAATCATTGCTTGTATAATGCGCAAAGTTATCCATTGCTCTCTAAATAAGATTTGGGAAACAGCCTTAACATATGTCCCATTATAGTGTTTCGTTGATTTTTGTAGATCGGTGCTAGTTATAAATTGTAATTCGACTGCCAAATTGTCAATCAAATGAACAATCTGTGAGTTTCGGATAATTTTTCTAACTAATTTGATATTAAATTGTTACGATGCATCGCTAATTCAGATGCGAGAGACTTTATTTATCTTTTTAAAAGAAGAAAACAAGGCATATAAAAGAGTGAAACTGTATACTTTGGCCTATTTCTATTAAACACATTCTTTTCAAAACGCATATGGCGAACCATATACAACTTTTCAAAAGGAAAGCACGTAACCACGATGGACTAACGCTCTATCACAGCACCCCATGAAGACACATTTGTTCGTTTCATCGAAGTAATCATTGCGCTAAGTTCGTTACTTCACTTTCGAACCTGTTTCCTTCCCAAGCGAGTATCTTTGCGATGGAAATTTCCCAGTTCTCGGAATCTGTGCCTTACCTGGCGAACTTTTTCCGCACCATCCCGAAACCGACGCAGCTGAAGTTAGCACATTCGCTGCTTCTACTCAAGAACAGCCAGCGCCTTCGCACGCTGTTCTACCTTGGCCGCCTGGAGGCCCATTCGAACGCCTACCATCTCGCCTTCGGCTCACCGGAAGAGGATCTATTTCGGGAGCAAAAGTTTTTCTTCAGCCAGAATGGCACCGTGTGGTATCTGCTGCTGGAACCAGCCGTCTGGAGCGAAGACTGGGGACGCCTTCACCAGGAGTTCACGGGTAATTTAGGTTACATCGTGAAATACCGACCCGAGCGAGACGGATCGACCGGCAGCGTGAAGGTGCGCGAACAGGATCGTCTCTGGTACGTGGTCCATGCGATCCTGCGGGAGGCAGCATTCGTTCCTCGAGGTGCCATGCGTTGGTCGACGGGTGGGGAGGCCGTTTTGAATCCGTTTTTCCGCGGGCTGAGCGAGTCCGAACTGTGTGCGCTGAGCAATTATCAGCACTTCCGGCAGCCGGAGCGTGCGGCCGAGGAAAATTTGCGTGGCCGAGCGGAGTGTGACCTGCCGCTGGACGTGTTCGATCGGCCGGAGGTGGACGTGCTGCCGGAAGGGAAAAGTTTTGCCCTACGAGTGGACGATACCGGTACGATTGCAACGTGGAGCTCGCTGTACTGGATCGGGCTGGTCAATTATCATCGGGCGGACCGGAACGTGTACGGGTTTTTCTACGCCGGCGATGGAAGGAAAAATTGGGACCTTCCGTTCATGGTTGATTTGTAACAAACAAATAACAGCCTCACAACACAACTCTTGATCAATGAATACACGCAACTTCAAATCGCACGAATTTCGTTTTCGATCGAACTCCTTCCAGAAGTGTGTCCTTGCTTACCGTGCAGACGGCGTGTGTCCTTGCTAAGGATGAAAGTTTCCAGCTACACCCGCTTGGGGGCGCCAGTGGCCCTCGCTACGAATCCATTTTCACGAACTACCATTTCCCGAACGAAACGAATTGAAACGAAGCTGGGCACTCATCGGTGGAGCCGAGTTTTCCCCGAACGACAGCTGCCCCTTCCACCCCATTCGCGGGCGGATCGTGTGTGGGTGGGGTGGCCGTGGGAGGAGCAAACGAAATGGAACAGCACACATTCACACACATCCTTCACGCCTACCGATACGAAAGGCGGGTGGAAAACGGCCGCGGTCGCACAATATTGCATCGCTAGCGCTAGCGACGAAAGCCACCTCAAGTGGTAATAAGTTCTGCTTAGTTGGAAAATTACACCACCCATCAGCCAAAAGGACGCCAACGGAAAACGGGCCTACGGAAAGATTTGATGAAAAATTGTAATTGAAAAACAAACTCATAAGCGCTCGCAAGGTGGAGGAAACACAAAAAATGGGAACGCGGCGAAAATGCACGAAGCAGAAACACTTCATAAAGGCGAGGAAAACATGAACTATTGCAAATATATTTTTGTTACTGTACAAGGACAAACATGAATGTCATTGAAGTGAGTTAAAAGTAGCCAAATACAATAGTTGACAACAAAAATAATACATGGTGTCACCTTTAACATTTATTTAGCCTTTATTTAGAAACAATTTAGTCTGCTGTAGTATTTTACTATTATTCTGAACTGTTTTATTTTTATTTAACGTTTTTTACGTTTTTGTTTAATAATAATGAAATATACAAGAAAAAGATTGATTTGGTTTAATAGTTTAAAATATGTTCTTTTTTAAATATAAATAACCTCCATCAATATCTTCTGCATGCTGAATTGATTTTAAAGACCAGCTTGCATGTTGTATGCATTCTATTAACTGGTCATTTGTTGTTCGTATCAACAGATCAATGTACATCAACATTTTGTCCAAACATTTCGAACGAATCCACCAAACGAACGATACGTTTGAAAAGGTGCTAAAGAGCTGGCAAAAAGGAATGTTTTCCACAGACAAAAATAACCGCGCGGACGGAAAACTCCTGCTGGACGAAAATTTGCATTTGATATTGCTCGGGAACAAATTGATGGTAAAATTTGTGAGCGTGGAGAAAAACGACGAGCTTTTCGTTAACGTTCGTTGCAACCGTTTAGCTTTCCTATTGTTTGAACCGTTCCGGAGATGTGTTGCTGTTTTTTTTTCTTTTCGTTTTTGTTTCGTTTGTCGAGTGCCCTTTCGAGCCCGAATTTTTTTTCTGGTTCTAGTTCGTAAGCGTATTCCGTACAATCGTTGTGCGGCAAAGGAATGGCCGTGCTATAGGAAAATGGACCGGCAAAATGCGAAGCGAGCGAGGTAGACTTGATTCGGAATAAAGAGGGACACACACACGTATACAGATACCGTTCGGGGATGGGTTTTCACTACGAGCGGGAAATTCACTCGCCCGAGGACACGTGGACTTTGAATACCAAATTGCAATCGATTGCAGGGACGGAAACTTTTGGCCTATTTACGCCTTCCGTGTCAACTTGGACTGTATCAGGATCATCACCATCGTCATCAGCATCATCATCATCATCATCATCGTCGACGTTGAGCGAATCATGAGCACTGGCGGTCATTTATCCAGTCTCTTGCCTCGCCACCGTCATGGCACGTAACGGCCCTACGAAAAAGGCCTAAAAAAAAGGGACCAAAGGCTGCGCGCAGACATCGTCTGGCTTGCAAATCCACCGGGGAGAAATCGGTTGCGACGGTCGGCATGTGTGATTTTTACGGTAACGATTATGACGGGATCGTCCGGGGAGGTGGCTCACCGAGGCGGGCGGATGCCCGAGGTGATATTGTAGAATTTAGTCAATTTCCTCCGCATCCATTGCCAACACACACATACCCAGGGCATTGGGCGGGAATTGGTTTAGGCTTTCAACAGCGGTCTTTCCGGTTTCCCGAACCGGCCACGTCGGGGCAGATAAAACGAGCGGCCAAAATAAAATCGAATGACAACCGGAGGCATTTGTCTGTTTAGAATGCACCCGTCTGCATCGCATCGTATGTGGATATGGCCGAGACAGAGATACGGCAGGAGATGGGTGCACACTCTATCGATAATGACAGTTCGATTGCAACTCGCCTGTTAATTCGAGTACGTTCCGATAGCTTTTTGTTGTCGAGCTCTCGGGGTCGATAAGTTTCGACATAAAAATATGCATAAATGATGTGGTACGCAGAAAAGTACTCTTTAGGACTAGCTTCAGACCTCTAAATCGAACAGATTTCAAGCTAAATAAACTAAAGAATTCATGTTTTGCTATTGGTCTGGTTGAATTAATGAAATAATCGAATAACTCAATACAAATCACTATAAGCTTCATTTCTCTTGGAAAATTGTATATAATTTAAACTTTACATAAATCAAATATTGTGTTGTTCTTTAGTTCTAGTTTTCACAATTTTGCCCACTTGGTGCAGGCCCCACAAAATAAATCGTTGCACTTATTTTATATAACATATAAAGATAAACTTGGTATGGTAGTGTAGAGTAGCTATCTAAACATGCACTAAAATTTATATTTTTCAGTTTATTTTTATATATTTTAATGTTCTTTTTCTAAAAAACTATCAATTAATGAACACATTTTTTGTCGCTATTTTGTTTAATATTTTTCTATTTTGGCCCACCTGTGTACCAGTTTTCGCCCACATGAAGAATGCTTATTTTATGTGTTTTATGGTTTTAATAATTGTTAAAATAATTTAGAACCTGCAATTTAATGGTAAACATTGTTCAATAAGTGAGATTAAATGTTTAATTTGATATTTTAGTATCCACTTTCTTGTTGATCAAGCACATTTTCGATTAGTTGTTTTTTGACAATCAGATGACATTGTCAGAATGTATGAATTTCGTTTCGGTCGACACCAGATTTCCTTACATCTATTTTGGCAAACTTTTACATCGAAATTAAATCTATTTTCGAATTCAATTAATGTTTTGATAATTCCTCAAAACACTCAATGCTTAAGAAAAACATTTTTTCCGATTTTTTACGCAGTTTTATATTTCAAGGTGGGTAAACTACCTGTTTACAGCATGATGGGTTGGAGGAGTGACACCTTTGTAGATTTTAACGATTTTCTGGAAAGATATTATAACAATTACTCTTAACTTTGGAATTTAACTTAACTAGAATAAATCTATATTAGCACTTTAAAAAATGTCCTCCTGAAGTTTTGACCTCTCTTCTAATGGGCCTTAATATAAATACATGGGCTAAAAAAAGTCCCACCGAGTTGCTTTGAACAAATTCAAAGATTTTTTCATAAGTAGGCCTGAAAGTGATCTAAAAGACGCAAAACACTGTCCTTTAATTAGGTCATTTTAATTTCATGCTCCAAACAAAATAATAATTTTAAAAATTAAAACAAGTTTGGCTTTACGAGCCCTTCCTATACATTATTTTCACAGCTTTAATCATCCCATCTGGGTTAACTTCATCCAGCGTGCCCTTAGCGCCATTTAAACTACGCCAGATCAATTCCAGTGAATTTTGCTTCTGTATAAACCGTTGATACTTGCAACCTCGACACTAATCGAATGTAACTGCAATCTATCTTGCGCTACCAACAGTCACCAAAGCCATAGACCACTTCCCTTCCGTCGAAGGTAAGGTCGATAAATTGCGAGCTATCGTTTTTTCACCTTCCCCGTGCCTATTGTAGCGCAAGGAAGTTGATTTTCTTTTACAATTATCCAGCGCTCTGCAGGCAAACTCGGCTGGATAAACGAAGATACTTTGCGGATCCACCACTCCTATCGCTGCCTCGTAACCACTATCTTTTCCCGGACGCACGAAGCGTTCCTTGGATGCGATTCTATCCGACCTTAATCGGGAAGCAGGAAGGAAGGGCACGGTAATCCCGTTGCAAGTGGGTAAAGAAATCGAGAAGTTCTTTCCGGAGTGGTGCCGGCCGTTAAGGAGTACCAGAGGGTGGTTACTGTTGTGCCAGTGCGGTGACCGAATGGATCGTCGAACGGTGCAGGTCTGCACGCGATACACTTCATCGAACCGATCGCCGAAAGGGAATGTCCTTCGTCCTGTGGCAGTGACTTGGAGCGCCTGCAAGCCGATAAGGGTTCTTGCCCATTCCCTGTTCCGTGGAATGCTTCCGCAAAGTACGAAGCAACCAGAACAACGAACCAAACCGGGCATTCGGAGTACGCTCTCCACCGAACGCAACAAAAGAAACAGAGATAAATTGCAGCAGCAAGCGTGTTTTTGCAAGGAAATCATTAAGAACTTTAATCTTTTCATCTACCTTCCTCTGCGCTATCCATTGTCGGTCCCGGACTTCATGGGAAGCGTTGTACTTCTTGTGACTCACCTGGCAGTGAGAGTGGTGTTGGCCGTTGCCGGAAGTGTTTAGTAGAGGTAGCAGTCAAGTCCTGCAAAGTCCGGTGCCGTGCTTGGGAAAAGCTAGATACTCCCGCCGCCGCATGTGCGAAGACGACAATGAATAACTGAACTGAACTTTGAGGCAGACACCGCCGCCGGAAGATGGAAAGTGATCTTTGTCATTGCAGGTCCCGGACTCCTGCTGCTGACGCTTGCTCCGATCCCCAACCAACCCAAAGAACAGTTTTACAGTCTGCGAATCGTACGACATTTAGTTTCTCAAGCGAAGAAAACCCCAGAACCGGTGGATGCGCCACAGATCGAAATCGGGAAACAATCAGCCCTTCGGAAGCGACACTTTTCACCCAAAGTGGGGGAACGCACGGGGCGGGTAGGTTTCGGGACAGTTCTCTATTGTTGTGCCGAAATGGAGTAAAAACCTTCCGCCAGGGATGTGCAATGGAGCGAACGAGAAAAAAGAACTGCACTGAGGGCTTTGAGGCAATATCCAATCCATTTCGATTATCGTCATCATGTACCGAACTGGGGGGGAGAAAAAAAGGGAAAATCTTTCATTTGCGGGAGCCATTTTCTTCTCTCCCGTTGCTATCGGGCAAAACTTTTACTGCAGTACCACCCGAGGGCGGGGGGTAATTCGTTCCGGCGTTGGACACCCCACGGTCGGTACGAGATTTTAGTCGTTTTATTATTGGGAAATTTATTTATATGATCGAGTGGACATGAATGCGAACGAGATGGCGGTATAATGGGGGTTTCCTTGGGGAAGGAAGTCGGTTGGATTAGCTGTGAGGAGAAGTTGTGCTGAAAATTAAAATCCGGTACGGGGATGTGACTGCTTTCAGGTCGGATATCCTGCGAAGTGGATGTGGATTGTGTTATTTTCTTTCCTCGCAGCTCGACTAGCAACGATTTGCCACCGGAACTGACCACTCTGTCGATTTCGGGCAAAGGAATTAAATTCATATCACACGTTTTTCGGAGGATCCCTTTGTCCCTCGGTACGAACGACTTGCAGTGCTTCCGACGGTGATAATCGTGGTTCGTACGTACTCGCACCACGTGAAACCCAGGGGACAGACCTGATGAAACTTTTAAATTCACCCTGTACGGTGCTCTGCCGGAAGAATTCAATATCTTTTCTTGAGAGCTCCACGAGACGGTGGAGTAAATAAATAGCCATATAGCTCACAACCACCCTCAACCGGGTGGGGGTTTAGTCGAGGTGGGGGAAATCGAAAACGAACCATTGTCATTTCTTTCCGATACGAAGCTGCGTGCCCCTGCGCTGGTGCAGCTAATCGCATAGAATAGGCTTCCCGCGTCCCGTGGGGCTCATCATCTCGGGGGCCAAGCTATAATACGTACGGACAATCTTCATCCTCCTTTCATCGAAACCCCAGGAAACCTGCGTGTCCTTTCGAGAGTAGAAAAGTTTTATCCAGCGGATGCTTTGTTCCTGTCTCTGCGCGGACAAGAACCATCTGTTCTACGTTTTATTCCTTTTTATTTTTGTTGTCAGTTCAACTTCCTTTCGAGTCGGATCTTATCGTTCGACAGTATTTCGGACAGGACTCATTTAAACTGATGGTGGAAAAGTTTTCTCAATAATAATCACTATCTGGTTTTGAAAGGGAAAGTTGATCCTTCCAACACCGCCGGATGAATCGATGGATGATGAGATTTTTACACCGGAATGGGTTTTGAAAACGAGCGATGGGATGTACAATTACTTCATGAATGGAGTCGAGTTTGTAGCTGCAGATGGTGGAGATTGCATTAATATTTTTGAACTTTGAGAAAAAAATAATTTTGCATGAAAATGAATCAATGAAGAGAAAGTGTCGGAATGGAGTTTGAAAAGAAATGAAAGTTTTCAAAGTGACAGGATTGATGGGAAAATAATGTGCACCTATAAAATTTCTCAAAGACTATTCAAATAAAAAATATTGAATTATGGAAATTTATTGAGTTGTAATTTGTTGTATAAAAAATAACGAAGTCCTGGGCCTCATTTACTCTTTTACCAAACATATGAAAAGATAAATAAAGAGAAAAAGACATTGTTATTTTTCAGTTTAAACACAAGTAAATTTTAATAAACAAAACCAAATGAAAAAAAGTAAAACCTGCTAAATTCAAATTAACACCTTACCGTCCGGATACACGCATAGGTGTAATGAATCCGTATCGGTTTTAATCCGATCACATCATTTTGGTGTGCTGTCAACGCTGTCATCTGACACACGAAACATACTAATGGAAGTAAACAAACATCAAATGGAATGTAAACAAATTTAATAGGGCGTTTTGCTGTTCGTAGGTAAATTCGAATAAAGAAAGGAAAAGAATGGTTAACATGAAGTAGTAATTTGCTCTAGTTTTTAAAGTAGTTCTAGTAAAAGTTTTAGGCAAATAAATAAATGAAAATGCAACATAAAACCTATAGTTATTTTAAAAACAAATGCTTTTGGAAGCAAAGTTTTTGTTTGGACTTCGAAAACCGTTGGTTCAATAAATTATATAAACAAATTTTATTAAAACAGATTTTACTAAGAAAAACAGTGTGCTTAAAACGCTTGGCAGTCAACGTGTTAAACAGGACGGCCAGATACGGAGGAACTGGTGCAAATGCGTCGGTCGTAAAGCGTTGCGAAACCGTGAATTGTGTGGAAGTCAAAGAGAATATTTAAGTTCATCAAGATTGCCGAGACGAAAACGACGATACCTGTCAATTTTCTCGCTGTCCGATACAAAAAGTAAACAACACTTTGGAAAAATGCGAAAAAAGCCGCGTCGTCTCGTTTCCGCACAGCAGCTGGACGCGTAAGTGGGCTCGTTTTGAAAACTGACAGGTACCGTCATTTCCATCCCAATAACCATGGTAACCTCATTTATCATCTAAAATGTTTATAGCTTTATTGTTTGGCTAATATAAAATTTATGTGATTGAAAAAAGTGTAAAATTACATATTTTCAAGTATTTTACGTTTTCAACGATTTAGAAACACATTTTATTTAAAACTAAAACTACCTGAACATCTACTGAATTCCTACCCTATGAAAACAAAGTTTCATTGTAAATGTCGTTTTTTCATGGAAATAGAACAAGCTTCCCGCAGAACATACGTCCATCGGTTTGATCGGTTGGAAAAACGTTTACGATGAAAATTGTTTCCTATTGAAACGCGCCCCGTGTCGGTGAGATTCTCCGCCCGGCATCCTCGGCATCCTCGGCTTTACACTGTTTTCAGGGCCAATTCGTCGGTATCAAGCTGTTTTTTGTTGGTAGTAGGCAGTCAATTGCACGCGCACGGTTTTTGTTTGGCATCGTTAGGAAATACTTTGGGCTTGTTAAGTTTAACTTTGCCATTATCGGTAGCAACATTGACGCGACAACAACGCGACCTTTTCTCGTCGCGTCAATGATGCTACCGATAATGGCAAAGTTAAACTTAACAAGCCCAAAGTGTTTCCCAACGATGCCAAACAAAAACCGTGCGCGAGCAATTGACTGCCTACTACCAACAAAGAGCAGCTTGATGCCGACGAATTGGCCCTGAAAACAGTGTATCACTGTTTCGATTTTGAAAGCTTTCCAAAAATGCAAATGTAGCCCGTACAAGCGCACACACACGGGCACACGGGAGTACGTACGGACACAAGTGTCCTTCGATGGACAACACCGGATGAGCAAAGGACATTGAGGAGGAGAAGGTAGGTGATGGGCGCTAAATTATTCGCATTGAAATCAAAATAAATCGTCCCGCATCCACGCAGCTGCCAGCATCCCTTAGTGGTCGGTTCCGATGTAATGCTGGAAATTAGGGGTTTCACAAGAGGAGGGGGGAGGGAGGTGCGGAGAAGGGCGCGCCCGGTGGGAGTGTGTCAGGTCCGGTAATTATTTAAAATTACTTCAATCAAATATTCATGAACCTTTCACGTTCGGGGTGGAATGGACGCTCGCCTTTCCCGCCCTTTTCCCGCTGTCCGTCCTCCCCTTCGTCCGCATTCAAATCCACCCGGAATGTATGCGCTTTGCGTGCCCCGTGTCTCCCTTATCGGTGATTATGGCAACGATGACGGGGACCGACCGATGATGATGGTGATGTCGATGATCATGGTTATGCTGGTGGCTGGTCCACCGATTACGGTGTGCATTCGTGCCCCATCCGGAGTCCGGCGGCGTTCCATCCGTCGAAAGGACAGCTGGCTTTCGATGTCTCGTAACACGGTGGCGTCTCGGCGAGAAGATTCATCAGGAACCGAGAACGATAGCTCGTAATGGGAAAATGGAAAGTGAAGTAGAAAGCAGATGGAAAGCGCCATCGACATGGATGCACACGTTTTTCCACCGCATTAGACCGGAACGGCGATGGCTGATTTTACCGTTTTGTCTCTCGAGTGCCTCGAAGGCTCGTGTGGCGGGAGGCTCGTGTGGCGGGTCCCATTTTCCTGAATGGTCCGATCTGGGCCTACGCATCATTAAGGCTGTGTGTGCTAGAAACCCGCACGAGCCAGATATATTTAACGCCACACTACTTGGCTCCTATCGATCAGAAGGTGAACCCTGATTGGATCGTGGTCTAGTGTCAATAAAACCGAGTTCAATGAAAATAGAGCTCGATTTGATGTTGTCTATTTATCAACCGTAAAATGGACGCTTCTTGAGCGCAAACATCCCATCGATATCTTCTCGTAAAACACTCTTGCTCGAATCTTTACAATTATTCGCATTTACTAATGGTTACTTGTTTGTTCAATCAGTTTTAGAACATTTTTAAACGGGTTCGAGTATTTTACAGCTCTGTTTCAGATGTTTTACACAATTTATCGACGAGTTCAATTAAAAATGTCTCTTGAATCTAATTAATTTCGGAACTAAAACGACGTTTATAAAACACAACGTGTAACGAGATTTGTGTCGAAACACCAAACGCTTGTTATCCAGAACAAGCGCAAAATTGTACCAGAGAAACGGGCTTTTCCTTTTCCCTTCGCTCCTGTTTCCTCGTCTTTTCGTTCAAAAACCCCAACCGATGCCCATTTCAACCACTAATTTACGCCCACAACCAGCGAACGTTTTTCTGCCTTCCTAGTGTCCCACCCTCCCCGCCACCTTTCCACAACTTTTCGCCCGTTGGGCAATCGAGCTGGCCGGCGAGGGAAAGCGTTTGGATAGCTTTTTAAAATAAATATACATTATGCCGGTCTTTGGAGCGATTAAATTAAAATAATGTCTTGATTCTACATTAAATTACGTTAATTTTCCATGCCAGGCAATGGGGCAGGAGGCGGTACTGGAAGTTGGGTATGGAGAAGGAGGAGCGACAACGCTCGAGTGTGACTGTACGTACAAAGGTGTGGAGTAAGGTCTGGTGTAAGCATTCTTTGGCACTTTGTGCTTGGTGCGTTTGGTTGAGAGGTTAAAAAATGTTGAAAACAATGAACAGGAGAAGTGAAACAATTATTTCACTATGTGTCCTTATATATAAACAGACGTATTTAAAGTAAAGTTATTTATATATTTATTACATCATAAGCATTTTTCGTTCCATATCATACCAGGTCTGCTATCTAATTTTGTTGATTTATTTTGAAAGGAGTGATTTGATTTCTATATTGAACTAGTTCTAGAATTAGCCAGGCCGTTCTTTCTGAAAAATAAATAAATAGTTCTAGAATCCAATTCTGTAAAAGATGAGTGCATTTAATTGAAGTTCATTTAAAATTGGGGCCAAAAAAATGTCTAATATATTTCCTTAGATCTTTTCAAAAAGTACTTAACATTATACGTAACGTTGCTTTCATTAGCTTTCTGATTGTTAAACTGAACTTTTTACGAAATGATAGAATATCAGGTACGATAATTAATCATTCCCTGGTTTTAAGAAGTTCTCTTTAGTTCTTTGTAAATTGTAGAAAACATTACATTTATTAGCATCTTGTCTATGGAATGAAAATTGAGTCCGAGTGAGTGAGTGAGTCATTTCATTGCAATGAATGCAATTATTCAATTCATCAAGATGATTTATTCTGGCATGACTGAGCCTCATTGGCAATAATTTAACTCATTGAGAATCATTTAGCTCAGTCAGAATGAGTTGACTCTTTACGAATGATTTGATACACTTTCGGTTCAGTGAGAATGATTTGACACACTCAGAATGATTTGGCTCCTTCAATGTGATTTGAATCACTCTTAGGGAGCCAAACTATGCTGAGTGTGCTAAATCATTCTCACTGACCCAATCCATCCATCCACTAAGTCGAACAATTTTCACTGAACTAGATCATTCTCTTTGAACCAATTCATTATCAATGAGTCGAATCATATTTACTGAGTTAAATAATCCTGAGTGAACCAACACATTTTTACTGTGCAGAATCATACTGAGTGGATTAAAGAAATGATTCTATTGCAATTAATGACTCTATTCCAACTGGAGCTCACGTAGTTGAATAGTTATTCTCAACACTAGACTGTACAACTGAAAGATTTATGAAATTACAAAATGTCTTCTATGATCCTTAACAGCTCTCTGGTTTTTGGCAGCCAAGTGCTGAATCTAGAAAAACGATGTACCTTTAAATCGAGCTTTGTAAAACTGAATCATGTTGAATTGTTTTACCAACTTTTTATTATATCTTTTGGCCATTAGAAAATAGATTTTTGTTACACATTCCACCTTGGCAAAGGTGGAGCCTCGATGCAAGTAACTAAGCATTGGTTCGCTCGGCCACCGCCAGCTGGCTCTGCTTCATTCGTCCTGCTATGCCCTATTGTCTTCGTAGCTCTTTAGCGCTGGATCTGCAGGCGACGTGGAAAGCGTTAGCAGTGGACAAATGAATGCTCATTAAATCTACCGACACTATTTCTCTCGTGCAAAGCGTGCGCCACACGGAACACAGGCTCACGACTGCCGGTGGATGGTTTTTGCCGCCCTCAACTAATGCCAGCACCCTTTGCTAACCCCCTCCGAGGCGGTCCAGTTCCGCTTGCAAACAATGACATTAACATACTCACTACAGCAGCATCCACAGCAGGGCAAGCCAGGTTGGCTGGGTGGCGAGAGCATCGGTTTAAATGAGCACACATTTGTCCCAGGAATTGCCTTCCGGGGGTTTACCTTTTGCACACCGCTCTGCCGCTTTCCACCATGCAAAAAGGGGCTGGGGTGTCGGGCTCTGGACAAGGCCTCGGAGGCCATTTGCTGCGAAGTAAATGGTTTTGTCAATCCGACATAGCACTTCGTAGCCCGTTGGATTCTACAGCACAATCGGGGAGGATGCTTTAATTTTAATGATTCCGAAGCGCGGAACGCAACGGAAAAATGCCCAGTGGCTGTGGGTCACCGAAACGGACACTGCTCGGCGAGTGTGATCGTTATTCACGAGGACCTGTCCACTTTTAAGCCCAACGTCACGAAGACAAAGCCCTCAAGATACTATGGCACATTAAGTTCTTACCGTTTATCCTAATGGCTTCCTGATCGTTCGATAAATGCCTTTCTCCACGATGGATGCTCACGAACCTTTCTGCCGGGGAACAAAAAGGACAGCTCACCTGAAGCGATCTATTGAACCCGGGTGCGTTCACCAGCAAATGGATCCATTTCCGTACGGGCGGCCTCCGGTGGGTGACGGCATCTAATTGGCATCCTCGCCGAAAGGAGCAATGGCGTCAATTTGGTAGCTTCGGTGCTGGGACAGGAAGCGGACCACCGCTCCAATTCATCGCCGGTTGGCGTGTGTGTGCGAGAGAAGTGTGCAGATTTATGGGACCATTGTGTCACACGTACAGTCGTCACACACACACATATATAAATATATATAAACGCGCGCCACGTGTGCACCGCGTGAGAGATTAATTGTTCCCCAACCGACGCCTGAGGTGGTTCTGGAATACGTATATGTGTGTGTATGTGTGTCCGGCCACCCGGTGAAGCGAGGGAAAAGCGATTGTAAATTAGTTCTAAATTGAGGCAAATTGTTTTAGCGAAAGGCCATTGTGATCCATTTGGTCACACACACACACACTCACACCCGTACACGCTCGATCAAACCATGGAATTTGCGGAAAAAGGATGCGATGGAAACGAGCGAAACGGTCAATGGGTACCGATTTCCTGCACTTACCAGAGGAGCTTTTCCGAAGGGAGTAAACTGTTCGGGAGGAAGAGATTAATTGGCTGGAAGGGAAGGATATGGCTGTTAAAATAAAAAGGATCTGGCAGCAAATGGTGCTGAATAGTTCCCTTTTTACGGAGAGTAAATTTTTATTCTTTTCATCCACTAGTCCATGTCACTATTCTAAGCAAGTTATAATTTTCCTGATTAAAATTCCGAAGTAAATAATTAGGAAATAGACTTCGTATAGTTAGAAATAGAAAGTACAGTTTCGTGCAGCAAAATAACATTCTCTTTTATGATGACTTCTGCATTAAAAAAATAGATACATTTTCATCGTTGATAAAAAAAGGAAACCTAGCTAATTGAATGAAGTAAATTTTATTGTAAAGTTACACCTTTTAAATACTTTAAAACAATATTCTGACGGCCAGTAAGCCGGCCTTACGGTCCTTGGCCGTTGGTTTTTTATCCATAGCCGACAAAACCAGTCATGTAGGGATGTTTCCAGTTGTTGTGAGGCATTCATGAACAAATGTTACTACGTTTCGACTTTCAAATGTTGGAATAGGTCTTACCATTAAGTGTTGTGAATTTTTTGTCGATTTTTTGTAATTGAGAGGCATAAGGAGGGTTAGCAGTGTGTCAATGTCTGTTGTATTTGACCCGTTCAACTCCTCCAATGCTCTTTGCGCATGATGTACTGTGGTCAGTGTAGGGATTGAGCTGAGCTAGATGAAAATATAGAATAATAATAATAATGAACGAATTAATCGAAATTATAAACGAATGAATTTCGAATGCGAGGCAACGAAAAATTAAAAATGAAATCATTCGTTAGATAGTTGACATTGAAAGTTGGAAGAGCGATGGCCTACTACTGAACCGAGATGGATCTGCATATTGAAAAAGATGGAACAAAGTAGACATTGGAAAACGAAATGGATTGAACCATCAGTCTTGTGATTGATTTTAACGAGAGTGGTTGGAGATTGTATGAAGAAAAGAAGCTAAGAGAGGAAAAATAGTCGAATTTCTAAATTCAAATATATGTATAGAGAAATGTTTCGTGAAGATCACGACAATCAGGTATGTCCAATCCACTGGATCTTACTCTTTATAATGTTTTCTGAAAAAGTTGCTTCCGGAATGGCAAACGTTGCACACTTTATACTGTTCCATACGCCGGAAGTCTTGACAGGAAGAACAGCGACTTTGTACAAATCCTTCTCGCTGGTTTTCAGTCACGATATGGCGTTATATGGGAGTTAAGGGACCCCATAACATTTTAAATATACTGTAACAAGCTTCAAAAGCAGCTTAAATTACCAGGATTTTTTACCACTTGTCGCCTTCTGGCTTTAAATAATCTTTGATCAAGTGATCCGCAATAAAGCTGGATATTTTAATATACAATCAAACGTAGTTGGTTTCATGTTTTGGCCACGGTGAGCTTGTTCTCAATTTAAAAGAAACGCTACTCTTCATTTAAGTTTTAACAGAAAGTTGCTAACGTTTTCCGTTTTTGCATCGTTGGAATTTGTCTATTTTGTTTATGCAAACATTAGGTTTAATTTGCATTTACAGAAAGTGAAGCCGACAGTTTTTGTTAATTTACCTATTTGTATTGTTGAATCTATTTTAAAAGTATTGCCATGTATTAATTTATCTATCTAACAAAACGAATTGTTTGCCGAATGACTTATACACTGAATCATAAACAACATTTGTAATAAAAACAGGAATAGAATATAAATTCGTTATAGTCGCACTCACTTTTTTTATAATTTAAAAGTTTTTGTGTTCGCGTTCGGTAGGAAACCCCTAATTGCATTCCGTCATCTGCTCTATTCCCTATGAAGTTTACTGATTTACCATCATTATGTCATGGAGCCTCTAGTTTTGCTACAAAAGCAATCCTTTATTTTAATGCGCACAACATGATCACATCGAGAGAAAAAAAAACGAACCGGCCGCACGGAGTGTTTAACGCAATTTATTTCCCAGCTTTAGAAAACGGAACACGAGGGCGTGGAAAAGAGATTGCACCATTAACCGTTGGTGCAGCATTTTCATGCCTCGCTGGTAATCGTATTCTGCACCGCATTGCATTTTAATTTAATCCTGCTCCCAAGGGGAATGGATACGCAAAAACAAAAAACCTGCTGAATTCTGATCAAACACACAAACACACATGTATTCAGCACTGCACATAAACGCTGGACGCTGAAGAGGTCATTTAGAATGCAAACATCCTGCAAGTGGAGAGACAACCAAAGCGCTGTAGTGGATAGTAAACACAATTTCGCCGTTTGCATTTGGTTGGTTGTTTTGCCGCAAAACGATAGTGGTTCAGAAGTAAAAAACCAGCTTTATTTTTATATAAAACCATGTTGTTGGTTTGACTATCAGCGGCAAGGTTCTGGTCCAATCTAATTAGTAGTTAAATATGTATATTCAAATAATGCTGACCCATTTTTTCCGAGCGGTACCGACACGGAATAAAATCCTGTTGGACATGTGCTATGAAAGATTGCATTTTTATCTCTAATGACAAACAAAGCACAAATGATGACAATTGTGTTAAAAAGAGTATCATAAATAACATTAATTACTAATTTTATTTTTTTAATGTGTCTTCTGTAGCAAAATGCCGTACATATTTCGATTTACAAGAACAACAAAATGTCGATATAAATTGAGTTGTGGTATAATTGTGGGCATTTTTTGGTCGTTTTCATTAGAGCAGCGGTTTCTAAAATGCCCGTACACTTGACATCACAAGTGTGTGCGACATCCGATTTGACCTTTTATATGACAAATTTTGTGCACAAGTCACGTTATGAACAAATTCTGCTGTATATTTTTTCAAATAATTTCATGAGGGTTTGTTTTCAAAGTAGGTATGTAAGAGATTCGGAAAGAGCCTGATGACACATCAAATTCATAGTATTTGTATTGGCAAACCGAATGCTCAGCTTCTCAAAGATTCTTACAAATCATAAAACCAGTATTACGACAGAAAACCTTAACTTGTTTTCTAGGTTGTTTTCTCAAGATATCGAAGCTCTTTAAATTGGAGAATTAAATTAGGTTTCCTTGTTTTCTTAGTTTAATAAAAAGTTTTATGACCATGTTCATTTTTATGTATAATCTTTTAATGTTTGTTTAACACGTTGACTGCCATGACTATCACTTTTGATACCCAGCTGTCATTAGTTTTTAAATGTTTTGCCCCTTAAATAAATGAAACTGCAACAAAAAAAATATAGTAAAATTTAATATTAATTCTTTAGGAAGCTAAGTTTTTGCTAAGTCTTCAAAAATCGTTGGTTTAATAAGTGTTAAAAAAGAATTTTACTATAAAAGATTTAATAAAAAAGTGTGCTAAAATTGTTTGACAGTCAACGTGTTAAACAAAAATAAAATTTAAATAAATGTTTTTGGGGAAACTGACAGAATAAAATACAGCAAAAATGGAAGAAATTGTGATATCATTAGAAATCTATGTGTGAATCACAGCTATATGCTATGTTTTGTTAAGATGCATGCATTTCAAAGCTTGTCTACATTTTACATTGTTGCTGTTATCAGTTAAGTCACAATGCGTCAGTTTAACTGTTTCACTTCTGGAGAATCGTGCTTGAAATACCCGCACCGTTTACGACCCGGACTGCATCGATTGATTGATGGTCCTTCAGCCTGTCAAACGTCCGTTTCGTTCGTGGCATGCAGTCGGTCAGCGACAGCACAGAACTCACTTTGCAGCTTTTACTGTAACCTAACGAGCAGCTGATTATTTATTCCGTTTTCAAATCACCGATTGTACTCCCGCAACGTACTGCACGTCCGATTCTGTTGATGCCATCGGAATATCGGAATATTTATGTTTGCTCAACTCGAAAGCCTGAAGCCATCCATTTCTCTACACTCACTTCTTACCCCTTCTTCTGGTCCCATAGTTTATCCAGTTCCATTCCTATCCCCAGCTCGTGAAGGGCTCTTTAGGTTCTGCTTGATGGAAACCCTCCCTTGCACATCCCTGGCTGTATGCGAAAGGATTGCGTACTGTTGCGCACGACTTACGCTACTCAGCTGCACGTACATGTACATAAACACAGAAATGCACGCGCACCCCGCGACCACAAACTTGGGAAGCTTCGTTTCCGGCGAACGAAGGGCAGAGAGGTGATCCATTTCCTTCCCCCTTGGCTCCGGACGAAACCCCGGCAGGATGCATATGCAAATGTTGCAACGTACGTTTTCCCGGGGACACATTTTTCCCCAAAAACCCGGATGTCGCTTTTCCACCGCTCCCCGCAACGTTCGAACGCCGTCGGCAAACATTTAAAGCACGGGAATAATAAATTCATCATCAAACGTACGCTAGTGTTGAAAGCATTAACATTCGGCTTGACATATCAAAATTTTGATTAATGAATAACAATCACAACGGCGGCACGGAGTCACCATATGCAGCTGACTGCGACTGACGTGAGGACAAAACGAAGCATTCCCGGTGCCCAGCACTGGAAACCAGAGCGGGGTTCGACGGTTGCCTCACAAAAGTGACAAGTTTTTACTTAGCGTTTGATGTTCGCATGCTAAAGCTACCACCCGAGGTGGAAACCAAATGTACCACGATGTGGTTCCACTTGTGACAGCTTTTCTTCACCGGTAGGGATGGCTGACTTGGCTGGGGGAGGGGAGAGGAATATGTTTTCCAATGAAGAACCGACAAAACTCGAGCGCGCTCCGTAGTGAGGCAATAGTTTCGTTTGGTAGTAAATGGTGCAGAAAATACTTTTGCAATTGACAGGAAGGCAGGTTGTCATGTAGGGTTGGGCTTTTTGTCGCTTTCCCTAGTAATGGAATTTTCCCAGGCAGCAAGGGTGTCTTTTGTAACGTGCGATGCTGACAGCTGGTTATTAGTCATGATGAAGCCGGTTCGTCGGAAACTATCGGGAACTTCTTAGGTGCTATGATGGTAGTTTCACTTGAAAACCGGCTAATATGCGACCGTGATCAATCTATTAAGTTTAATTTGAAAACGAGTCTAGGTCTCTTTTAAAATGTTATCGCAGGTCTTAGTAAATGTTGAGTTGAGGAATTAAATTATTATTTTTATTTATGTTTTCTTATTTATGTAATGTGATTTTTTGTCACGATAAGGTTTATTTCGGTGATTTACTATTTTTTACGGTGATTTAACATTTTTTTGACAATCGATTTTTAGGAGTATAATATTTCATTTTAATATTATTTTATCTTAGTGTTAAAATTCTTGCATTTGATATAATTTTAGAATATATTTTTACTGTTATAATATCCTCCTTTTAGGTCGTCCTTGCCAAATTTGTGCGAGGAATTTGCTATCTTAAAGCTACTTTGTTCCACGGCACTACCGATTTATTTGCTTTTTATATGCATTTTTATTGTTTACTTTTATTCGTTAGTTCTATGTTTTCTCTAATATGAGTATGACTTGATTTTGTTAATGTCGACGATTTGTTAGATTGATAGTTTTAGGAATACTAAATTTGATTTAAATGTTATTTTATCTTATTGTCAACATTCCCGTATATAAAATTATTTCAGAACATATTTTCATTTTAATAAATTATCGTAAATGCCGTACTTGTCGCACTAATTCCAAGAAGTTGAATTTTTCCTAGGACAAATAGAACTCCTTTATTATTTGTCACTGCCAATTTATTCTCTTTTTTATTCAATTTTTTTTTCTTTTATTTGGCTATTTCTAACACGAATTTTGCTATATTAGGTGGATTTAAACGATTTACTTGGTTTTGAGATTTATAATTATATATGATTTTATTTATATATAATTTTATCTAATCAGTCCCAATTTTGTATATACAAAAAATTGGAACATATTTTCTCTGTTTCAAACGACCTTAAAGGCCATCCTTGGCGCATTTATTCCAAGAAGTTGCATTCCTGCTCGAGTGAATAGAATTGCATTGTTACTCACCACTGCCACTTGACCACAACTTGGCCCATGGCAGCCGGGCATGACCTCCACTACCCTTTGCACCTTGTCAAGCAGTTCAAGGGTCCATTAATCACATTCCAGACCCCGGACCGGGACTGAGATGAATTGCAAGGTAAATAGTTGCGACGGATATAAATTGCAGCTGTAATTACATCTGATCAAAAACCTCCAATCATTCTGCCACCGAGACGAGTGTCAAAGGCGCATGGAAGAAGTATGGCCAGAGGGTAGTAGTTCTTAAAACTGTTCTTTGCTGATTCCAGCCAGTTGGTGGTATCGTTGCAAGTCAAGAAACCACTGCAAGGCCAACAATTAATTATTAAACAGAGTTGTGGGATGTCGACTTCCGACGGGAGGAAAATGCACTGGCAGAAAGAGATTACCGAAAGGATCAGCTCACCGTCCAGTCGTTTGGAGTCGAGTTCAGGGCCGAAGCATTCAGCCAAGCACGGTGTGTTTGATTTTCGATTGGTCAGCAGAGGCCTGCTCTTTGATCGGCGTTGTTAATACCCTTAAATCAAACACTCATACATATCCCAGGGCTCGTAAGCGAGCTGAAAGCCGGACACACGAAACACACTGGAAATGTTGTGTTGGCATGAGGTTTTTTTTCCAAAAAACACTCTACAGCCAGAGGAGAGTATTGTAGCCAAAGAGATGAAAAGGAAACGTCATCTAAATGTCCAATAGGTCCTGAGCTAGGAGGGAGCAAAATCGAATCCAATCCGAGAAGCGGCAAACAGGGATCGATCCTACACCGTTGACCCGGATCCCATGCACTCAACCGAGGGCCGTTCGATTGGTTTTAATTCAATTTTATCCCAGTTTTCCCCATGTTTCGTTACTTTCTTTCCCATGGTAGGGTGATTTAAGCTCCAGCTTTGACGCTGCAACCGTTTTGGTCTGTATTGGTTCTGCAAACCCGTTCGCTGCTCTGGGCGCAACCGATACCGAGAACGTTGAAGTATTTGAATGTTTTCCCCTCCCCAACCTACACCCTCACGAATCCCGAAACCACCCGCTTCCTTCATTAATCCGCAATTCAAAGAATAATGAAAACCCTACTTACCATGCCTTTGCTTTGCATTTTCTGCCACCCGTCTATTTCCAGAGATAATCAGTAAAATCAATAAACAAAACATGTCCCGGTGGTTAAAGGATTTCCGTTCGATACACTGAGCGCACGGAGCTCTCGGACGGGGGAGCAACGGCCGGAATCGAAACCACAACACACCCCCCCCCCCGAAGTGCCAGTGTGTTTCCGTGTCTCGCTGTGTTTTTGTGCTCGTGTGTGCATGTGTGAGTGTGTTTTGTGTACGTGTTCGGTGAAAATGTGTGACATCGTGTGCGCCAATGCCGGTGGAAATTATCTCCCCAGCCAGTGAGGAAAACCTGGCGCCCGGGGTTGGCCGATTATTTGCATCGCAATCTGACGAAAGTTGAAGTCCCGGAAAATCGAAACATCGAACAGAGTTAAACTCTCGCCCCGCATCCACCCCACGGCAACTTC
Source organism: Anopheles ziemanni (assembly GCF_943734765.1). Lineage (NCBI taxonomy): Eukaryota > Metazoa > Arthropoda > Insecta > Diptera > Culicidae > Anopheles > Anopheles ziemanni. The sequence goes on along the minus strand of NC_080706.1, from coordinate 72,337,350 downwards.
CTGTCCGGAAGCGTCAGGACCTTATGCAAGTGTGTGTCCGGAAAGCGAACCAACGAGCCACCCAACTGTACGATGAGCAGCTACCAGCAGCAAGGTAGGTGAACGTCACGGTGTTAGAGGGGTAGGCTTGAATTTTCACGATCATCATTCCCCAAGCGTGTGGGACGATTTAAAGTCCGTTTTTGATCCGGCCTGGGAGCCACGCGCTGCTGGACCGTGCACGATGGACATTTGCCGGGATGGAAATCAAAAATCCAACTTGCGTATAACGTTTACCAACCATTTTTGCTTCAAACTACAAGATCAAACTAAGAACTAGGGCAAACATTGAACCTCTGTGTTTAGCCAGTTCTGAGAATCATGAGGTCAAAGTCTAATATTGTGAAAAAACCGAGAGAAAATTTGAAAAAAATCAACCATCTTTGCATGTTTATAACTCTTGCAATTTTCATCCTATTTTAATGCAGAAGACTGTTTTGGAAAGGTATTTTATTTGTCTTTATCATAAAAGAGAAATTCACTTTTTGATGTTAAACTTGTAACTTTCTAAATATTATACAAAACGTATCAAATTATAGCTCAAATATGAAATGACTTGAAGTTTGACATCATGTCAAACAAAAAGTGCGTGGAGTTGCGTAATTTCAAAGGCATGATATTTATTTCAGCCGGATATGTATGCTTTTAAGCCATGAAGAGTTTACATGCGGATAGGCACAGATTAGAATGTTTTTTATTTTGAACTTCCATGAGATGGACACTGGATGCCTCCATCGTGCAAAGTATTGTTGTACGGGTACACAGGTTGAAGTAGTCAACTCGTTACAGGGAAAGACTATAAACAGAAACGTACAAATAAATTACTGGATTCTGACTCAACTGGCTGACCACCGATCTATAATATTACCGTCTACCAATCATAGTAACTATCTTCGGAGAGAGGCCTTGTTCCGCTAGGGGATGCCGTGCCTTATAAAAAAATATCATGAGGACAATATTGCAATTTATGCTTTCAGAAAACGTACTTTACTATTATAGGAGTTTTGTAAAGTACAAGAAAATAAAGTAAATCGTTTGATAAATCTTAATAAATTACTTAATCGGACAATAAGCACACTTTTACGTAAGAATAGCTTCAGTAAAATGTGCTTAATATCTATTCACCATAGCATATAGCGCTCCCTTGTGGGATTTTCTGGAATTACTCTTTTGAGTATAAATTTAACACAAAACAGTTATAAAATTCAGTTCGCAATATGAAACAAATGAAAACAAATTTTATCCCGATATTTACTCAAAAGTGGCCATTGTGCGGTGGGATGATTTTTCCCAGCTATTCCCAGGAATGTGTTGAAGCTGCTTTTTTCCAACAAAAAAGAATTGGGGGAGCTAAAAAATCCAACATCCCTGGGAATTAATAAATTCGATTGAACTTGCGCCTGAGAGGGAATTTTTGCACCGAAAACCAAATTGTATTTCACCGCGTGTTGCATTTAACAACGTCCGAATACCGTTAACACACGAGGAGAGTGAAGTGAAAGTTAAAAAAAGAACGGAGGCAGCAAAATTTCTCTATCAATTTTGCCACAATTTGCCACCTAATAGAATCGCGCGATGGAATTGAAATTGGCGCCCCAAAAAGAGCCTCGCGCCTCGCGTGCATGAAAGGGCATCCGTCATTGTTGCAAGTGCACCATCGAATGATCTTTTGATGTTTTGCAACTCTTTGATTTCTATTTTATGTAGGAGGTTTGGATGGAGTGTGTGTTTTTTCTTCCATTCTCATTTCCTGCCGGTAATTTTTCATGCTCTCCAGCCCACTCATCCAGGCGTTAAGCGGGGGGTTGAATGGCAGGATTTGGAGCGAGCGGTTGTGAGATCAAACGAAAGCCATTGCCATTGAACGGATCTGGTTTTAGTCGATGTTTCCATATTTTTCAACTACTCTGCAGCAATTGTATTATTTTCTAAAGTAAAAGTTTGATCCTTCAATTTTTCATTTACACTTAATGTTTTTGATGCAACGAGTGGCTTTTGGAGGAGCCACTTTTAATACAACAAAGCATCTCGCGCGGTTACAGCTACCGGAGTTTAATCCACTTAAATTTGATTATTTCTTGGTGTTTATTACACGTCGTTGCGATTCACTCCTCGTTTCCGCTTCTTATCTTCTTCAAGCACCCAAGTTTGTAGATTTTTACTCGGTGGAGTCACCTGGTGGCTCACGAAGTTTAAAATTCCATACCCAAGACAATTTTAGTCGCTTCCTTCCTCCTTGGTTTCGTTGTTTTTTTTTCTCCGAGGCCAACGCAGAAAATAAGAAGTCCCTCTGCCAATCGCTAACAACAATCGTTTGCACCTTGATTGTCCTCTCGAGACAGACGAGCGAGCACACACGGTCATTGCCTGAACGCAATTATACGAGAAAATTGCCTTTTTGCCATGGTCCGGGGCGAGCCGGTCCAAGATTGCATTATTACGATGATTATTAAATTGTACCAAACGCCCGCTTTGCTCGATGGTACTTTTTCGAACCGAGCTGCGGACGAAAGAAGCCGAGAGGAGGACTTTGATTGCCCTCCACACACACACACACGCCCCCACATGGACACCATCGTCAACACCGTCCAATTCACGGGCACAAGCATCTTCAGGCCGATCATCATCATCATCGTCATTGTCGTCACGGTTTGGCGTGCCGGGGCTCTTGTGTTCCCCACTCATATGGGAAGAAAATTTGTAATATCCTGTTCATCCTCCGAGGGCCGGGTGCAAATCGCCGCCCGGAGACTCGGAATGAATGAGGTGTCAATGGGAAGGGCGAGATTGGGAGCCTGCCACTTGGGACCTGATTTTCATCCCCGATGGAGAACGAACTGGTTCCGGTTCCGGCCGTGCAATCATCGCTCCCATGCAAGTGCAGTGCAATCAACGACCGATGAAACGACCGGACGGTTACACAGGGCTTATGAGTTTCCTTGCTCGAAGGGGGGAGTAAAAAAAGTCAGTGGAGGAGGCCTTCGGAGATGGAAGTTTGAAAAATTTGCCCATTCGCCAACCCGAGAGTCGGTCGGGAAAGTTTGTTGCGGGGTCGTAAAAGGCAAAAGCAGGAATCTCCCAGATAAGTAGTAGACGGCAGAGCTATAAATTTTACGACCACTTGCAGGTGGGTACGGTTTGTTTTGGATTTATCTCGTAATAATATTTAATTTTTCCGGGTTTTTACCCTCCTTTTCTATCTTCAAACCAGTATTGAATATTTTTGCTTATTTTGATAATCCTTATTTTTAAGCCAAGCCAGTTCAGCAAAGTCTAAGAAGTTTTCATTTCGGGTTTCTGTGTTATAGATCAAACATTCTGCAATCCTTCTAAAGTAATTGTGCAACTCAATCCATTATTTCTATTTAGATTAATTTGTTATAAGACTTGATTTTCCGTGTACTTAAATAGATTAAGTCTAGTTAGTCTTTTATAAGTAGAGATACCCAGAGAAAAGAAGAAGATTCAGAAGTTCAGATAAGTACAGTAGTAGCAAGGAGTTCTTTCGACTAGTCAGGAATTGTGTTTGTGCTTTAATTATTGACCAGAACTATGAGAATTATGTTGCATTTTCTATGAGAACAAGTGGTCCAAAGCAGGGTTCAGCTCACTTCTTAAAGGGGCCTGATAAAGTAAAACTGTCGGAACCCACGTGCTTGATAGCTTTAATGATATTTTGATGTTTTGTTAGTCACATTAAAGCCTTTACAAATGGGATTTTTAACTTGAAAAACAACATGGCCATATGAAAAAATAATTCGACATTTTATTAGTTTCTTAGTTTCGATACTTGTTTATGAGTTTGTCGTTGAACTTTATACTTTTTTGCGTATAACTGTTAGTTTCTCGTATTTCCAACCAATTTCTTATATTATACTTGAAATTAATGACCTAGCTATCTTCAATAAGGATTTAATTACGCTCGTTGTTAATATAAGTCAACTTCAAGAAGTTACGTAGTCAAGACAACGCCAGCGTATACATTGTGGACAACGCCATCGCATACATTGTGGACATCGCCAGAGCATACATTGTGAGTCAACATTCGATCATCGCGACGCGGCCCCCGGACCACAACATTATGCTGAGTTGCAGCTTCCCATAGCAACGCGGACCGCCCGCATTATGCTGAGTTGCAGATTCCCGCAGCGACGCGGACCACCTAGAATCAGAAGACCGTGAACCAACGATCCAGATCGCGAACCGATCATCAGTTGGTATCCAGCATCCGAACACGATAGTTGGGTATTAACCCGCACATATGTTGTAGGAAATAAAGTTTAAGTTTTTTTAAAACTCAAACACCCGCAGCAGTGCGTTAACTGGCGCCCGAATAGGGACCGCGCTATGTGAAATTAAGTACAAGTGAAAGTGAAAGTAACCACGCTAGAGTGATAGTTACCACCGAATCCCAAACTTAAAAAGACTTTCCTGATCGCCGAGTGCAGCCGTGTAAAAAGGATCCCGAGTCACCTGTGCAGTTAGCAGCTCACACAGGACAAAAAGGAGCCATCCATTACACCGAGAAGGAAGTCATTCACAGCCGGTTTTCCAGAAACTAAACTACGCCCGCTAGAGGAGCAGTAAAACACAACGCCCGTCAGAGGAGCATCATAAATCATAAAACCATCGCCCGATACAGGATGCGTATGGTACTGTAAGTAACAAAAAAAAACAGTAAGTAAAAATTGTGAAACAAACACAAAATTGTGAAACAAAAATCAAGTGATTACAAAAACGCGATTAACAAATATTAAGTAAAATTACCTAGTGAAGTGAAAAACGTGTTAAAACAAACAAAAAATCCTGGAGGATCTTATAAATTCATTACAATCTTTTTCCTTCAAAATGTCGAGACCAGACCTTGACCAAATTATTAACCGCATTGCCGCACTCGAAGCGTGCAATGTCGCCCCCGCTCAGATCGATTATTCCGATCCACCGCTTTACTTTACAAAGCCAGATGGAACAAGTGTAAATCCCGAAAGTTTTGAAAAAATCCCTGATTTGGTAAAGGATCTACCAAATTTCACTGGGGATCCCAGCGAACTGAATAGCTGGTTGAGTGACGTAGACAGCTTGGTAAAACTGTACCAAACTAAAAGTACAGACACACTTGAACGCCAAAACAAATACCATATGATCTGCAAATTCATTCGCAGAAAAATCCGCGGTGAAGCGAACGATTCACTCGTTGCTTCAAATGTAGGCATAAATTGGAACCTGATCAAAAAAACATTGGTCACGTATTACGGTGAAAAGAGAGATTTGGAAACATTAGACTTCCAACTTATGAGCGTGCAGCAGAAGAACCGCTCACTGGAAGTATACTACGACGAAGTAAATAGATTGCTCTCGCTTATAGCAAATCAAATAAACACTGACGAAAGATTCACACACCCCGAAGCCTCAAGAGCTTTAATCGAAATGTACAACAAAAAAGCAATCGATGCTTTCATGAGAGGACTAGATGGAGACGTTTATAAATTCATTAGAAATTATGAACCGACATCCCTTGCAGGAGCGTACAGCTACTGCATTTCATTTCAAAATATTGAGTGTAGAAAAATGCTAACCAAACCAAGGCCATATATCCCACCAACGGCACCAAGGAATATGATTCCCTTACCGCCACCAACGCCCATAAGATATACAAATCCACCTCCGCCACCAAGGCCTTACCATCCCAAACCGTTCACGGGAAATAGAAATTTTAATAATTTCGCCCAAAGGAACAACCAACACTACCAACAAAAACCATTTAACAATTTTCAACGTCAACCGCCACCAGAGCCTATGGAAGTTGACCATTCCATCAGAACACAACAAGTGAACTATGGAAACCGCCCTAACTCAAACAATGTTCGACCCCCAAAACGTCCCAGGGTCAATAATATCCAAACACAGCCAGGACACTCAAATACGGTGAACCACATAACGGATGCCAATCCGCCACAACAATTCGAAAACGGTAACCCCGCGAACAACACAATAGATAACAACACATTACAATCGTTCGAGAGATACCTCCGAACCATTGAAAAACAAGAAGGATGCAACTTCAGTGACACTGTCGAAGTCGCAGAACTTAATTTTTTAGACTAAACTCGGCGTTGCCTTACTTTCTTTTTTATGGTAACGCCTCGGAGCCATTAAAAATGCTCATTGATACCGGTTCTAATAAAAACTATATCCACCCGAAACATGCTAAAATTTCCCACAAAATTGATAAACCATTTTATGTATCTTCAGTAGCAGGAGACATAAAAATCGAAGCTTATTCACAAGCTCGACTATTCAAACCATTTTCAGATAAAATGTTAAAATTTTATCATCTTGAAAACTTGAAATCATTCGATGCCATAATAGGGCACGATTCACTGAAAGAAATCAAAGCAGTAATTGATACAGCCAATGATGAATTAATCATTGACGGCACAAATGTAATACCCCTACAACAATACGAACTACAGGAAGTAAATAAAATAAACATCCGCGATAGTCATCTCAACCAAAACGAAAAAATACAGCTACATAACCTATTACAGGAATATCAGGATCTTTTCCAACCACCTGATTCTAAATTACCTTTTACCTCACAAGTAAAAGCTACCATAAGGACAAAAAATGAATCCCCAATCTACAGTAAAACTTATCCTTATCCCCAAGCACTTAAAGGTGAAGTTAACAGGCAAATTGAAAAACTACTAAATGATGGAATCATCAGACCTTCAAAATCCCCATACAATGCACCAGTGTGGATTGTTCCAAAAAAACTGGACGCTGCCAATGAAAAAAAATATAGACTTGTCATAGACTACAGAAAATTAAATACTCAAACAATAAGTGATAAATATCCTATTCCGGATCCATCTACTGTTTTAGCCAATTTAGGCTCAAATAAATTTTTCACTACCCTTGATTTAGCATCAGGATTTCATCAAGTACCCATGTCGGAGAACGACATCGAAAAAACTGCATTTTCGATAAACAATGGAAAATATGAATTCGTACGCATGCCCTTTGGATTAAAAAATGCACCTTCCATATTCCAACGCGTCATGGACGACACTTTGAGAGAACATATAGGAAAAATATGTCACGTTTACATCGATGACATTATCATATTTAGTGAAACAGTTGAAGAACATCTGCAAAACTTGAAAATTGTCTTAGACACATTGCGAGCCGCAAATTTCAAAATACAGCCAGACAAATCCGAATTCTTAAAAACAGAAGTAGAATTCCTCGGATTCATTGTCTCAAGTGAAGGACTTAAGCCAAACATAAAAAAAGTTGAAGCCATAAAAAAATTCCCAGAACCACAGAACCTTAAAGAACTGAGAAGATTTTTAGGACTGTCAGGTTATTACCGCAGGTTTATTAAAAACTATGCACACTTAGCAAAACCCATCACAAAACTCCTAAGAGGGGAGGATGGCCATCGCCAAATTTCAAAAAACGAATCAAAAAATGTTCCAATTAAATTTGATCAAAATGCAAAGAACGCATTCCAAACCTTGAAAGACATAATATCTTCTAATGATGTTTTAGTTTTTCCAGATTTCCAGAAGCCATTTGAACTGACAACAGATGCATCAGATAAAGCACTAGGAGCTGTGCTTTCACAAAAATGCCACGACGGAGATAGACCAATAACCTTCATTTCCCGAACTCTTTCCCAAACTGAGGAAAATTATGCAACAAACGAAAAGGAGATGCTTGCCATCGTGTGGGCACTACATACACTGAGAAATTTCATATACGGAGCGAAAATTAATATACATACTGATCATCAACCATTAACATTTGCTTTATCACCGCAGAACAACAACGCAAAGCTGAAAAGATGGAAATCATTCATAGAGGAACATGATTACCAGTTATGCTACAAACCAGGAAGATCGAACGTCGTAGCCGACGCCCTTTCCAGAATACAAATTAACTCACTAACACCAACCCAGCACTCAGCTGATGAAGACGATAATTCATATATCCCTTCAACAGAAGCACCTATTAATGTTTTCCGCAACCAACTAATATTTAAAATCGGAACTAATTCCTCTTCCGAACTAATAAGCCCTTTCCCGAAATTTAAAAGGCATATTTTCATCGAACCAAATTTTACTACTGATTTTATCAAAGATAAATTCAAAAAAGTTATTAATCCAAACGTAATTAATGGAATTCATACAGATGAACAAACAATGGGAATTATCCAAGAAGTTTATAAAAACCTTTACAATCCAAAAACAGTTAAAGCTAGATTTTCTCAAATACAAGTTGAAGATCTTTGCGACGTAGAAAAACAAATCGAAGAGATTAAAAATATCCATAATTTTGCACACAGAAACGCTAAGGAAAATTCATTGCAATTCATAAAAAAATTCTACTTCCCCGGAATGAGAAAAAGTATTCAAAATATTGTTAAAAATTGTGAGATATGCAAAACCGAAAAATACGATAGAAAACCACAAGTATTTATACCAGTAAAAACACCAATACCGACATATCCAGGAGAGTTAATTCATATTGATATATTTGCATACAACGCAAACTTTTTATTTATCACGTCAATCGATAAATTTTCAAAGTACGTTAAAATTCGACCGATAAAATCGAAATCAATCGCTGACATAAAGGAAGTATTACTACAACTTTTATATGACTGGGACTTGCCAGCCCAAATTGTTATAGACAACGAATGTACTTTTGTATCGAATGTAATCGAACAATCAATACTAAATCTAGGAGTCAAAATCTTCAAAACTCCAGTTAATCGTTCAGAAACGAATGGTCAAGTAGAGAGATGCCATTCGACTATCAGAGAAATAGCAAGATGTACGAAAAAACTCAATCCAGAAATGAGTATCATAACATTAGTGCAACAAGCCGTTTATAAATATAATCATACTATTCACTCATTTATAAAGGATACACCAAGAAATGTGTACGTAGGAGAACGATCAGATGATCCACAAGAAAAAGCAAGAATAAGAGAAGCTACAAATGAAAGAATACTCGAAATATTCAAAAAGAATGATGAAAAAATCAAAGATGAAAAATATAAAGACTATGAAGAAAATGAATACGTATATGAAAGGAAGAAAACAAATAATAAACGCGAAAGTCGTTTCAACATAATAAAAGTAAAGGAGAATCATCCAACTTATATAATTGATTCGAATAATCGAAAAATTCATAAAATGAATCTAAGGAAATAAGGAAGAAATATTAATACACTCTTTGAAATTCTTTTAACTATCGTTACAGAGTGATTACAACCCTGTTGATCAAGCTTATTGTAGCAGATATAAGCATATATGATCTAAGTAATAATCCCTTAGCTATAATACCAATAAGTAAAGCTAAAATTCAAATCGGATATGTAAGGACGATACATCCAATCGATTTATCAAACATAGAAGAAGCAGTAGAAAAAACGTTAGAAGAAATTCCAAATGGAATCTATACGGCATCAATTGAAAGTTTGATTAATATAAAAGCTAGAACGCTACAGGAAACCTTTAGAAAGATTAGACCGTTTACAAACAGAGAAAAACGATGGGACACGATCGGAAAGATTTGGAAATGGATCGCAGGAAATCCAGACGCCGACGACCTACATATTATTAACTCAACGATAAACTCCCTAATTGCTGAAAACAACAAACAAGTAGTTATCAACCAAGGTTTAAATGAACGACTCCAACAAATAACAGAAGTCGCCAACACGGTTATCAACATTGAAAATCAACGATACGAAACGCACCAGACAGAGATTCGTCAACTGATCCTGTTATCAAACATGAACATGCTACAAGAAAAATTAGAAGTAATTGAAGATGCCATCATACTCGCGAAACACGGGATTCCAAGCAGCAAGCTACTATCCCTAGATGATCTAAACTCTATAGCCCAATTCCTAGAGAGTAACAACATTACTTACCGTACTCCAGAGGAATTGCTAGGGCAATCAACTGCGCAAGTTGCTGTAAACCAAACGCATATTATCTACATACTAAAGTTCCCCAAAGTAACCACACAAATGTACGAATACGAATACATTGACTCCATAATCCAGCACGAGAGACGGATTATCGTAAAACAAAATTTCATAATACGAAATCGAACGCATGTATTCGAAATTACGGAAAGATGCCAAGAGCAGGAAGATTTCTACATATGCCAACAAGTAAATCTGCAACAACCCACCAAATGCATAGAAAAACTCGTGAAACGAGAAGACGCTGAATGTCAATACGAAAAAATTCACTCGAAAGGATTGGTGAAACGCATTAATGACGCCAATATTCTCATTAATGATGCAATCGCAGAAATATCGTCAAATTGCAGTAATGCAAACCAAGTATTGAACGGGTCATACTTGATACAATTTGAAAATTGCAACATAATCATCAACGGAGAAATTTATTCAAACAACGAAGCCATCATTCCCGGTAAACCATACTACTCGACAGCGGGAATAAAAGTCAACATAAGCGAAATTGAAGACAGACCACCGATAGAATATCTAAACAATCTTACGTTGCAACATCGAGAAACTCTACAAAGTATAAATCTACAAAACAATTCCATCAAATGGAAAATTCATGCATTCGGAGGAACTTTCATGTTACTATTCATATGCGCAACCGTAATCTGCTTATTTTTCAATAGAAGGAGAATGGTAAAAGTAAACATAAACCAAGAACCGCAACGCGGAGAAACATTCGTAAGCAGACCAACATCATTCCACGCAGCAACAAGACTTTGAGGACAAAGTCATTTAAGAAGGGAGGAGTCAAGACAACGCCAGCGTATACATTGTGGACAACGCCATCGCATACATTGTGGACATCGCCAGAGCATACATTGTGAGTCAACATTCGATCATCGCGACGCGGCCCCCGGACCACAACATTATGCTGAGTTGCAGCTTCCCATAGCAACGCGGACCGCCCGCATTATGCTGAGTTGCAGATTCCCGCAGCGACGCGGACCACCTAGAATCAGAAGACCGTGAACCAACGATCCAGATCGCGAACCGATCATCAGTTGGTATCCAGCATCCGAACACGATAGTTGGGTATTAACCCGCACATATGTTGTAGGAAATAAAGTTTAAGTTTTTTTAAAACTCAAACACCCGCAGCAGTGCGTTAACTACGTTTTGTTTCGTATTGGTGTTTAAAATAATTCTTTGAATGTCGTTTTGATGTATATAAAGTTAACTTGTTATTTTATCGCTGGATTCTGGACGAAATGTTATCGAAAAAAATAAAAATAAAAGTAAACGAGGAAGTCGTCTGGTATTCGATACCACGTGAAAAGATATAACTTTCCGTTTAAGGAAAAAACAAATGAGACATCGTGAACAAACCAGATAACAATCCATATTTGTTGGATGTTGTTATCAAATATTCTTACGAGCCAGGGGAATATGCAATTTTAATATTTTCAATGAAAGTATTATTTCTCAGTGATCTCGTGGATTGATAAACTTTAAACATAACAATTGTATCAAATATGGAAATTCAACTTTGAGCAGCAAAAATCGTCTACCCAAATGGCCAGTGGGTTGATTATGTAAAACGATAATACGGTATGGAGTAAAGTTTTCACCCCGGTGCATCCAAAGTGCAACAATGCACCGGAGGCGACAAGTAACGAGTTGATGGAAAAGAGCTACTGCAATTTAATAAATCTACTACTCACTGATCGACGCAAAAGTTCGCGGCACGATTAGATTTGAATAAAGGATTTTGCTACCAAACACAATGAGCGCTCCAGGATGGGGGTGAGATTTTTGTTGCTGTATTCTTTTGAGATACACCATAGATGAACTTTGCTAAAAACGAAATAAAACAAAATTGCGATGGGAGGAAAAATGCAGTCACAGATTTTTTGTTTCTCACAGCATGGGAGAAAATCAGTGGCGTGACGCTCCGTCTGTCAAATAAAATAGAAAGTTTAGAATTATTCATCAAGCTCACGCTGATGATAAAAGTTTCCACTCGTTTCAATTTGAATTTCGCACAATTTTGCCGGCCCCAGATGGAACGATGTTTTATATCGTGACACGGTGTGTTGGTTTGGGAAAGGTTCTGGGGTTTTTTTTTAGTCGACGCCTCTCTTTCACCTTATCTACGTTTCGAATGTGTCCTGTTTTTGTCATTCCTCGGAATGTGTAGCTCCTGTTCCTTGCCCGGGACTTGGTTCTTGAACAACATTTGTCCTTGTGTATGTGTGTATGTGTATGGAATGTCTTTAGGGCTTTGGCTTCACCTAACGAACGAGCTTTTCGAAACTCATGTTGCTCTTTCACGTTGTCAAGTAGGGCGTGTGAAATTCGTGTGCGAACTCTGGTGGGTTTTTTTATGCTTTCATTCAAAAGCGGAGAAAACATAGCCTTACTTACCACGAACTCCAACCGGTCCAACCACCGTTCCTTTCCCCATCAAGCTAGGGAAGTTCATCAGCGTTCGTCATTTTCAGCGGAAATTTTCCACAATCCAATCCACCGCTGATGCCGTCGGTTGTTGCTAAAGCTAGCAGCTTCCGCTAGCTTCTGGCCGTCTCCGGCTGAAGGAGAGGGTCTCATCAAGGCTTAAACGATGCTTCGTCGTCCCCACGAAGGCTATGGGCTCCGTTTCACCTCTACCGGAGACTATGCAAGCACAGCTAAAGACCAACCGGCGAACTGCGTTCCACGTGCACAAGCGTCCATTTTCCCATTTTCGTCCTTTCCTACCGGAAAATACGGTGAAGAAAGAGGGGGCGGGCTGCTCAGGAAAGGAATCGGGTAGAAAGGTGGTGGCGTTTCGATCTACTCGAGTGAATGCATGAATCATTGAAATTTGCACTTCATTTTCAATTTGAATTTCAAAAGCTACCGGTGATGAATGCTTCTGTCCGGGTTTGTGCTACTTTAGCCGCACTTTTCCACACTGCCCAGTGTTTTTCCCGGAGGTAGACTATGAACACAGTGAAACAGATTCGCATGCTTTAGGGAAAATCGACATTCGATGCTTTGCTGAATTGTTTCTCTGCGCTGGTCAGCTTGGAAAGCTTAAAAGTGGCGTGAGATAAAAGAGTCGGAATGATAAGTTAAAGTTAAAAGTAATACCTGTATAAAGTAGAAAAGAAACAGTTGGAAAAATCTTTTACAGAAAAAGATATTAAAATGATTTTTCATTAAATAAAGCGACATGCAATCCTTGAAATGTTGTGTGATAAATATTTTTGTCGTAAAACATCATTTAAAATTCATTAAATTGCCAAAAACATTATCATATAAGTTCGGAAAAGTAGTTTCATTAGTAAATAATAAAGATTTGAAATTTTTGAATAGTTTATTTTAAATATACTCCAAAATGCAGATTAACATTTAACTAATATTGATCAATTAACAGAAAGCATCGTGTTGATAGTTTTTTTTCAATAAATTAAATGGCTACCATAAATGAAATTGATTCCTGAAAAGAAAAACTAATGTATTTCTTGTTCTTTACCAAAAAAATATGCTTTGTAGATATCGTTGAAAAGTATGCGAAGCATTTTCTTCTCCGTTCTGCGCTACTCTCCACCAAGCCATTGCTAATTTTCCTTTTGCGCTGAGAGCCATTGAAATGAAAATAGAAAATTTATTGTCACTCATGCAACATCCCTGCTCATGCTCCCTCCGTAACGTTTTCAAACATTCATGTTCCTGAGGTGAACAAATAATGTTCGGTTTTTTAATTAAATCCATCGCCAACATCTTTTGCCGGCAAGAAACGGGCGCTGCGTGCTTGATTAAGCACTTTCGCCACCGTTTTATGTACCTCCAGCTGCCTGCATCCACTTCAATTTGATTTGGGTTTGAGTTTTATTGTTTTTCCGCGCGCCGGTGGTTTGTTACGGGTTTTTGGAAAAGAAAAGTTTCCACGCTGCTGTTCAGCATTACCTCTTATTCCTCTTTCCCTCTTTCGGAGGCTAATAAGACGCCACGTTTCATCGGAGAAGATTCTTGTAGGAGACTGTGTGTTTTTTTTCTCCTGGTTCCTTCTGTTGCTTCCCCGGCAAAGGAACAGTTTTCCAAATTAATGATTTGATTTTCACGCCAGCGGACTTTGGGTTCGGAATTGGGTTTTTCTGTTTTATGCAAATATTTTATTCAATATCGATTGGGAAACCGTTTCTCTTCTAGTGCCTTCGCTTGCAGGGGTTCCCTGGAAAATCAATAGAAGGGCGGTTTGGTTCGTTATTATTCAGTTCGTGGGTGTTTCCTACCACCATCCTGTTATTACAGTTCCATGTCTTTTTTTTTCGTCCCATTCCTTCGGCAATTTTCGATAAAAAGTGATTGTCTTACTACCACCACTGGTGACCATTCGGTTGTTCGATCTCTTCGATGAAATTACTTTGCCTCTTGCCAGCCCCAGAACCTCCGCTTCTCACTTTGCTAAGGTTTTGACAATGGTTCCGGCACCTTAACGATCCTTACCCGGGTAAGATTATGATTTTGATACTGGATTGAAGTTTATTCTCTTCTTCTGGACTTTTGGTCGTTGGAACTGTGCGAATTCTGCATTGGGACTAGGTACAGTTTCCTTTTTTTAAGAACTCCCATCGTTTACCGTAACGACTTCATCTAAAACTCAAAATGTCCGGAGGTTCAGTAGATAAAATTTAATTTCGTCTATTGCCGGGGGTGTTGAAGGAGAAAAAAAAAAGAAAGCAGGTCAAGAAAAATCGACCCAGCCATCCCGCATACAACAGCCTGATGCTTCCGGGGATCTTTAACCGGAATGGATACTCCTCCCGCAAAACCTGCAGGATTGGGTCCGGAAATTTTTAGTCATAAAATTTAACAGCCATTATCATTCGATGACCATCATCCGGTAGGGGGCGCTTCGAAAAGCCATCACCGTGCTTAGAATATTGTGAAATAACTAAAAAGGTTCACAAAAGTACGCTCAGAAGATGGAACCCAAAGAAAAATGAACAAAACCCCTCTGCCATCTTATTTTATTTAGAGAAAGAGCCTAAATGGCGGGGCTGGGAGACTGATAATTTTAAAAAGAGTTCAATTTATGGAAGTGGCTTTCTTTTCGACAGCGTTATCTGTTTACGGCTGGAATTAAAACGTATTGGCTGACCTATAAATAGCATAGTAGGAAAATAATGTCCTTCTCTTTTTTTTAGCATAGAAAAGAAGGAAATGTATTTGAGATATTTTACCTTTATGTTTACGAAAATGGTTTGAATATCCTTTTATAAAAAATTAAGTCTGAAAGATGATGTTCTTCAGAATGTTTTCAGTTTTTAGTAATGATGTTGATGTCAATTATAACAAAAATTGATTGAAACTAATTCAATTTTTTAGCAGCTTATGACGAATTGATCTTCCTTGCTCAACTTTTAATATACAATTAAAGGGTGTCCCAGAAAGTATAAGCACGATTTCAAAATTAGGTAAAAAATAAAACCTGTTCCAGAAACTGAATTTTTGTTTCATAAATTGAGTTTGGGTTCTGTTCTGAACTATTTGCGAAAGATAAAATTTTTAAAAATTTAATCGTATTCGAATGACCGCACTTTTGATCTGTCGCCTCCGATATGGCTCAGCACATACTTGTCGTGAACGGTTTTCGACACTTTTGAACGGTTTTACACTTTTTTTGAAAACTGTTGATGTTTTCCGTAGCTTTAACATGTTTTCTCAAGTGTGCCTTCGTTAGCGCCCAACATATCTCAATTGGTCTGGTCTTGGTCGACTCTTCGTCGAACTGATGCATGAGGGTTGACCGCACAGCAGCTTGTCGTAAAGTTTTCGGGCCCGATGTTTAATGCATGCAGCCTAATTTGCAGTCCGTTTCGATTTCTTTTGGATTTTGTACGATTTTAAATTCAATCTTGCCTTGTCTCATTGGACGTTACTTTTTAACGTACCCATTTGTTGAGCCACATCGCGAATGGAACTTTCCTATTTTTGCTTGATTGCTTTTGCTCTTTCCCGGTTCAACTGTTGGTCGATAGGACCTGGTTTTTGACCACTTTTAAGCGTAGCCTCGAAGCTGGACTCCTCCCGAAACTTTTGGATGGCGGTTCGTACGGCTCCGATACTCAAACCTACCGATTTCGCCAATTTCCTTAGCGAAATGTAAGGAGTCGAACACCATTTGTGCAGAACGCTTTTGCGCTTTTTGACGGAAATGCCTCGCATTCTAACAGAAACGGTTCAAAAAATAATTTGGATGCACTATCTAGTAGGTTTGAATGTAAACAATCAAACACCCGAAGAATCAACTGTTTGGCGTCATCCGTTTTCTAGAAACGTAATTTAGAAATCGTGCTTATACTTTCTGGGACACCCTTTATATACTGTGGATAAATTTGTGTAGGTATTTAGCTTAACTAATCCATTGCCACTAAGTATTACTTCGAAAGCAGGTGGCGTTGTCTCTTTGGCAACAACCATTGAAATAGCTCAAAAACTTTTGTCTCTAATACTCTCAAGAGTAATTGTGATTTTCCTTGATAATTGCACTGTACCAACAAGATATATTAATTAAATGAATACAATTATGCTTTAAAACTAGCTTGTGCTTATTACCATGGTTTTAATCTAATTTCCAAGCACATTTTTTACGCATTTCAAAATCCACACAGAAGTTTTATTTTCGGGGATCTAAACTTAATTTCATCCCTTTTAAACGTCACGTGTTTTGTTTGATTAAAATTGCTGCCATATATTTTCAAATTTTGGTCAGTACCAAACTTTTAATTTGTAAACTCATTTATTTTGCCTGATTTATTTCTTGTAGACAGCTTTATAAAATTACTTTTTATACAAACATGTTTGTCATTTTCACATTCATTTTGAATAGCTTAATGTATAGGTAGAGATAAAATTAAAATCAATAGATAAAACCAGACAAACGCGAAGCAAAAGCTGATGAATTTTGAGACTTAGTCAGAGACTTAACAAGAGGTATGTATTTTTTAAATTAAATTGCAAGCATAAGACTGTAATTTTCTGTTACTGTATTGAAGCAAACCAATTTTCCTAAACATTACCGTTTTGCACATATGTTCTGAAAGAATTTAAACGAAATTTTGGTATAACTTCGTTAGAGGTTTTTTTCGCTGGAGTAAAATTCACCCCACCAATAAAGCCACCAGCAGGATTTTCATACACCAGGGAAACTGATTACCGTGGGCACATTAGGCCGCGCTGCTTATCGACCCGATTGCCCACTCCGTCTCAAGGCCGCCGCAACTGCAATCGATATCGTGCAGCTCTAAATACCACTAACTGGCGATCTAATTATGCTGAAAATGGTGAAAACACCGCCCCGAGCCCCTTTAGCCTTTTTTTTCGGCGCGCACGGTTTTGGGTTGCCAAAAGCCGTAAAATTTGCAACCGATCTGCATCTCTCTCTCTTCCTCCCAGACGAGCGGGCTAGACGATTCAATTCGCAGCCTGAGGATGTAAACAAGCGGGGTGGGGGGAGTGCATCGGTATGGTGCAACGAGATGCACCCATGGACGGGCCACAGTCAGCCGCATCGCATTGACACCCGGCAATTAACCGGCAATTGTACCTTTGATCGCCGCTAAATCCCTTTTCATGGAGCGTTTAATAGTGTATTTATTTAATTTATTCAAATATAATTAAGCAGATTCCGGCCGGCCGTCGATTGACCCCCAACCCCGATGGTAAAACCGACCGGTGGATGGTCCGATGGTCCTTGCTCGCCTCATTCCAACGCCCCCTGCGGCATGTAATGAAGCGTGCCGCTCGCTTCCGAAAGTGCGCTTTCGGATGGTTCGTGTCGGTTTTCGGAGCGAATACAGGCTGGAATTCATAATGACAAAATGCAGACTCATTTATCATGCCTCTTTCCCCCCTGGGCCTGGGTGGGGGAGTTTGGGTTGGGTTTTTGGCACGACTTTGGTACACCGTGGGTTTGGCGTGCCATTTAAATCCCAACTCGTGCGTTTCCCGGTCGCTCATCGATTCGAGCTACTCTTTTCCCGCTCGCGCCTTGTTTGAAGCGCTGGAACGATGTACTTCCCATCCCGACCACGGGGACATGCTCCCCGTAGGAACATTAGTGACTCTCCCTCCGCCACAACATGTTTCGGGCACACAAGGACACCCACACACACACACACGCGCGCGCACACCCTCCGTAATTACGCATGCAGTGATGGTGCTCATCATTATCATCAACAACTCTATCATTGTCCGATCCCGCTGCCGAGATCTTTCCTCCTTGGTCCCCTTTTCTGTCATCGTTAACATGCCAACCCAGTCGTTTACCACCTGGCTCCCCAACTTCCCCAACCAATCCCTTATTTTCCCTCCTTCAAACAAAAGGCCTGAATTTCCGGCCCGGGAAAACCGCACCAACCGTGGCTTAAAACCATGAAGGAGGGCATGAATTAGTTAGCCGATTCGATCGAAAAGTGGACGTATATGTCTGATAGCACTAATGGGACCGGTGTTGAAGCTGTGTATTGTTTAGTAAGTTGCTTCTTTTTCCTTGATTCGGTCTGAGTTTAAATTTGATTTACAAAGAATTGATAATGAAGGAAAAGTTTTTATATTTAATTATATTCCTGAAAAATTTATTAAATCGAATTTAAACACATGTTAAACAAGTATCATTTTTAATAAATTTTTATTGTTAAGTAGTGATTTTAGAAAATACTGAGAGAAAAATAAAATTTCAGTGCTTTCTCTAAAAAAGTTCGATTTTGAATCGAAAGACCTTCTTCGTTGGTATATAAATTAATAACTGAGATTCTTTGTTTAGATGCAAATTGATTAAATTTTATTTACATAAGGAGTCAAAACGCTTCTGCTCTTTTTATGTATATTTTTTATTTATACTTTTTATTTATGCTAATTTTTTCATTCATTCAAGATCACTTTCATTTTACATGAATTTAAAATAAATTATAATGTTTTAAGACCTAGAACCGAAAGACTTTTTCGTTTGTATATAAATCAATAACTGGGATTCTTTGTTTCAGTGGGCATTGATTAAATTCGATTAAAACATGGAATCATATTACTTTTGTCTTTTCCTAATTAAATAAAATCAAATGAAAATACCTTTCATCATAGTGAATAAAAACAAATCCCAAATGCAAACGAGAAACAATTTAAATGAATGCGTCGAGTACGTCTAGTGTATCTACTGGGTAATCTCAGATAGAACCGAAAATTGTTCCCAAGATGGTGAAAATTTCACTTTCTCGCATCGTTTGCTCCAGTTTGGTTGTCATGATCGTGATGGCCATTGTTGTCTGTGCTCTTCCATCCGTTCGACGACCAGCTTCGATGCTCCGTCCGGTCCTGCTAACTAGCTTCCGATCCATGGTGGTCGGTTTTGTAGCGATGCTTCAAAATTGGGCATTCAGTGCTGGTGTGAAGTCTTTCCGACCCATTGTCATCGGTGTTAACTCTTGCAGCCCGATTGGGCGGTTAAACTTTCCCCA
Source organism: Anopheles ziemanni (assembly GCF_943734765.1). NCBI lineage: Eukaryota > Metazoa > Arthropoda > Insecta > Diptera > Culicidae > Anopheles > Anopheles ziemanni. The sequence continues at coordinate 72,317,814 of NC_080706.1, read as the reverse complement.
ACCCTTCCATTACCGGGTGATGGTACGATGTGGCATAATAATCAATTCCAAACACCCAAACACCGCCCCCTCACGTGCAGTGTGAACAGGTGTGTACAGGGTGGGTGGAGAAAGTGCAGCCTTGGCTTGGGTTGCGAAGGATGCAGGCAACCGTCACGCTTGTTCACGGTAACAGGAGACGAAATTGAATTTGAATATATCATTAAATATCGACGCTCGGACCGACCCGTGTGTGTACCGTGTTCGGACCGCGTTGTCGCACCCGGGAAGTCGAAGTCTCAAGAGGACGAGCGAGACTCAAGAAGACCGCGACCGGAAAGAGGCTGCCACGGGGTTGATTGTCCTTTTGTAATCGAATTCCCTTTAATTACGAAATGGGCCGTCGACGTTTCGCACCTGGCTTCCTTCTAGCTTCGGCCGGCGCAAGGTGTTGATGACCATTCGGTATCAAATAGAGTTTGGCAGAACGATGCACTGGGAAACTTCTCTCCCACTGCCGAAAAGTGGCGATGGTGGTTTCCTTTCTTGATAACAGGATATGAGAGACTCGGCAGCAAGAAGAACAGCGTGCGTGCACCTTTCGGGCTCGATGGATCCTGGCTGATCTAAACATTCACACAAACACACATATATACCCACGTAGCACACACTGCCCCCTTTCATTTTGTGTGAGGTTGGCAGGAAATGTGCGCCCCATAAATTGGTATAATATTATGCAAAACGATATGCTAATGAAGCGGCAAGTGGGAGAAATCTTTTTGATCTGCCCTCCAGCCCAACCGTAGGGTGGCGAAAAACGGTGGAAAAATAAATAGGTTGGTGGATGATGTGCCAAAACCTCATCTTCCACAGCGTAGGTGTGGTTTTTTGCAGTAAAAAAAAACTCATAAAGGCAGTTTCATGAATTTAGAGAGATTTTGAAAGTGCTTTTGTGAGGAAAAGCACTTTAATCGCTTCGAGCGTCAAATGGTAGCTTAGAAGAGATGAAAATTTAAACAGACGAAATTTAATATTATGCGAAGCAAATACCGAACTATATAATATTTTTATCATTTGTCATTTATCCTCTTTTTTTTGTTCTTGTGAACAGGTTTTATTGTTTACTTGTATTATTTATTGTTTACTCTTTAAATTCTTTCCCTTCTTTACCTTTTATTTAGTTCTTCAACATGGTTTGACGAATTTATCAAACATCTTATAACTTAACATTATTTCATCGTTGCACATAGCAAACTTTAACACTAAATTTCGAACTCCACGTATAATGTTAGCTGCCACCCCTAAATGATCACCCGACACGCGTGTACCGAAACAGGTGATTTAATTCCGCAACCCTATGAATATTAAATAAATTACCACCATTTGACAGACGCAGACAGGAAGTGACTCCGGAACGAGACCGCTCCGATTGGACCTTTCTCTCTCACTCTCTCTTACTCTCCCTCTTCCTCTCATAAGCTTCTCAAGGTTTAGATTTCAATTTTCCACCTCCTTGCATAGTGTGTCGAATTGGGGGAAAATGGAGGAAATTGCGCCTCTTCCAAACCACTCACGATGGAATGGTGGATAGGTTTGGTGGGGAAAATCCTAGCGTTTCCGCAAGAAATCGATTGCTTCATTTGCATAAAACAATATTTATTGTTTGGTTGGCTGGTTGGTTCGTTGGTTGGTTGGTTGCGATTCGCTTGTCGTCCCCGGCACGCTTCGGCTGTGATAAGACGCTTGCTTGGTGCTTGCTAAGGAAATCTGCATCCCCCTTACTCCCCCACCCAACCCACTCCACGGTCGTTTCCCTGAAGGAGAAAATTTCGAAACGCAACATAAAATAAGTCGATAATTGATAATGTATGATCTTTCCCCGGCGCGCTGCCACCGCGATGGAGGTGAGAATATTTACAACCACCCGTCGATTTCGATTGGGGTGAGGTCCGTTTGTCGATGGCCTGGGGGCGTAATGTCACCTTCTATGGTTCTCTCAAACCCGGAGGCCGGTCGGGGATGGAGACGACGAGCAAAGGAACGTCTGGAGCATCCGTGAAGGACCCGCAGCCACCGATGGCGCGTTTGTTTATGCGTTGCTGGTGGATCAAATTTAATTAGCATAATGAGGAACAATATACACAGTTCGCGTTGGGGGCACAAGGCATTTACTGTGGGGCTGCGTCATTGCTTGGTTGTGTTTAATCGCCCTCTCGAAAGCGGGGGATGATTGAATGTTATTTGAAGCGCTGAAGAAGGATTGCACGCGGGATTGTTGGTAGGAGAAAGGAAAGGAAAGTTGATTTGAAGCTAATCAACGGCAACGCCAACGTCACGCATCTTGACGGTTGATGATTTGTGAAGCCACAGCTCTGTGATGAGTGGAACAGCGAGCATACCGCAGCATGGTTTTGGTTACGCATCGAAATTGGATTGAAATTTAAGATCTGAAATAATACACCACATAAAGATTTATTTCGCATTCGACGAGGGATTAATTTCGGTTTTGGTCGCATTTGAAAGAAAATTTTCTTATACATCTTCAATAGTTAAAGACGGCTCGTTCCTTTTCCAAATAGTCCGCCCTTTGAAGAAGTGAGCCACTTTTCCTGCATAGGAGGTAAACTAATAAGTAGGTAAGAGTAGGTTTGGTTTTAGGTTTAGAAAATATAATTTGATTTTGTTTTGGCTGATAATTAACAATTTTCAATATTTAAGGGTTTCTATTCCTAAATGTTTTTAAGTTTGTTGGTATAAAAATTGAATTTAAATTCAGCATTTCACTTTTTCTACTTGCAATATTTAAAAACGTTTTATGACTTCTTGTTATGATTTGTATTTTAAGTAACATTTACAAACATTTTAAACACCTTGAGTGTCAATCATTCGGTTAGAATTTTCTTTCGCTTTCTAACGCGATAAGTTTCAATTAGTAATAAGAAGTTTATCTAGCTTATTTTTAGAAAATATACAATGCATCATTTCATCACTCTTGCCATGTTATAAAGTGCAGAAATTGCATTTGAAAGACAAACTTTTCGTTTCACTTGCTTCCAGGCGTTCCATTCCACGTGGAACGATCAGATGGAAGTGGAAAATAAGTGTGACTGCAGGGAAAATCCAATGAAAGTAGTTCGCCAAACTACTTTGCCCGATAATTATCGAACAAGATTCCACTTTTGTCACGTACCGTGCTTTCGCTGGCGATCATTGCAAGAGAGGGTTGGGGGAAGAGGGAGTGAAAGCTTGAAGATAAAGTAGTTGAAGCAGCTCTAGCGAATCCGATGTCTTAGTTTGTTTGCCAAAGTGAAGAACAATTTTTTGTTCCTTCTTGCTTCGAAGTTGCATTGTGCAACGAATCTCTTAGAACGAATTAATGGGTTGAAGTTCTTTAGATTTTTACGAGTAAAAACTTTGGCTACGGGAAAGAACCGATTAACTGCTTCTCGAAAAAGAGTTTTTTCTCCATTAACAAGTTCGAATCGAGCAACAGTTTTTCAAAATCGCCTACAGCTGCTGAATCATTTGGGGAATAGGGGAGTTAATTAAACGATACACCTCTGGCAACAACATTATACAGATAAATTTGAGTTTGCCCACGAGTAGGAAATCATATTTCATAAACATATTAATCACCCCCCGGGGACGGGAAACTAATTCCATCAAATCGGAAAGGAAATCGAGTTCAATCTTCCGTGCCACTCATAAATTTTCCCACTCGAGCGTGGTTAACAATCGTTGGATTGGGAAAAAGTCTTGCCGAGAACGCTTTGAAAATACAGATTCACCATGATTTCCAACCGGTGGTGGGTGTGAATTGTGAAAGCCAACGCCTTTCGGTTCCTTTTTTCCGCGTTTTTCGTGGATACGATCGAATGATTTTTCTAATCCACCTCCAATTCGTTTGTTCGTATCATCATTTCCGCTCGTTGAGGTGGTATTTCGCTGGGAAAAAAGAATTCTCAATATCCGCGCATCTCCAAACCGCTTCGTAAGATCCTTTTCGGTGGAAATACGTTTCAACGTGTCCTTAAACGAGAACGAGCGAAGATGCGAGGGTAGCAAATGGACGCTTACCTTGGGAAACGAGGTTTGGAGAAAAATTAATTCGTTTCGCTACGGTGCTACAAGAATGGCGCTCGATAAATTGACGGGGTGTGAAAAACGTTAGATAGCATTTTCGGGCGAGAAAAGAACGAAAAAAAAACAGCAGCCTCTTTAGTGGAACCTTTGGCGAAAAGCCGATTTTCATCACAAACCTGCGAGTGCGTACGATCGCTACGCGCTCACCGAAAAACCGACCATCGACATGACGGAATAATCATCGCCACCATCACCATTACCGCCGTTTTAGGTCGTTTCCACCCGAGGGATGGAAAGGCGAGATGAAAGCCGAACAGGACGACGTATCATGCCCTCAGAGCGGTACGGCGGAATCCAATTTCAGCTCCTGCTTGTTGAGGTGATGGTTGGTGAATTATAATTATCCCTCGGAAGCCGCAGTCGGGGCCATAATCGGATATTTATGTTTCGCCACTCGTGAACGAGCCGTTGGAGCTGGTTTCGGTTAATCGGCGTGATTTATTTGGATTGATGCTCGCTCGTTTTTCCTTGGTGGGGAACATTGCTGGTGCTCATAAAGTGAAGCAGACAACGTTTGGTGGGTGTTCGAGAATCTTTTGAAGAGGAACGTTCTTCGGTTTGAAGTTAGCTTTTACTTCAGATAAGCTCAAGTGAAACCAGAGCTTTTCAAGCATATGAAAATTAAAAATGCTATGACGCATGAGTAAAGTCTTGAACTAGTTGCACACAAATTAGCAAAAAGCAATTATAAAACTACGCGTTAGCATCTAAAATATTTCTTTTTCATATCTGCATTTATAAGGATATAAGCTTAGTTAGTTGAAATTATGTTTAAATTTGTCAAACTTTTATGATTAAACGATTGCTACATTGTTTTGATTCGATTAAACACAACTTAAATTTTTTAACGTTCTCGACTCCTCTGCAAATCGCTAAATACGTAATAAAATTTCCAATATTTTATTTGATCTACTGTGAATTATAAAAAGATGAATTTGTAAAGTCTAGTTTACTAAATTTGTAATCTTCTTTAATACGTTTCAATATTTCTATTGATTTTTAATTGATCTCTTCAGAAGATTATTAAATTTTAAAATTACCAAAACTAAAATTTAGAATTGACTCCACCCCAATCGAATCTTCGTTTAGTTTTCGTTGCAATATGACTAGGTTTGACACTTCTTTGTATTTATTTTGCAAAATGGCAAATTTTCTTAATGGGTATGTTCGATTGAGTGATTCTGATACGCAAAATTTACTTAAATTATATTTTGCTAAATTCTTTAATTTGATTTTCAGTTTGTTGTTCAATTTTATTTGAATGAGTGATATTTTTCTAAAATGTTGACAGAATTTTATTTTTAACTCATGTTTCTGCTCGGATAGAATATACCTTAAACATGCTAGTCAAACGTGTAATTATAGACAACGTTTCCGTTATGACTTCCTTTGCTTTACCAGTAGCTTATACCGTCATAAATAAACGAAAGCAACACTTTTTCCTCGACGTGCTCGAGTCACTCCTTTCGCGGACACAAACACTCCCCTGTCAAAAAATGCACATTAATTTTGTTTACTGCTGCTGCGGGAAGCTGCTTCGCAAACAAACACCGAACTAAACGGTCCGATCCGCGAAACAGCACGAAGCACGATTTACGACCGAATGCGACCATCAAACGATTGTCGCAGATCATTGTTACATCGACATATCCCCGTCATCATCATCATCAGAACGGTTTGGATTTACTGCCCAATATGAAGTCCTTTTTTTTTGTACGTGTGGGGAGCGAATATTATCAGGTCGTAATCGTCCCACCATCAGAGTGGATAAGGAAAACGGGGCTGTGTGTCGGAAAATTTGTCATAAACAACCCCGAAAACTAATGGGGCTGAGGGGTTAAGGATGGGGAAGCATAAAAATCCCCAGTGCGGCCCTCACTTGCCCTTTCGAACGTGTACACACACACGCGCGACATGTGATGAACTTTGTAATCCACCAGATCCGACAAACATACGGCCCACTAGTTGTCACCATGTGCTTGGGATCGATTTTTCTTCGCTCTCGAGCATGCCGTCGCGAATTTGCTCAGCGACATTTTTGTATCCACGCGAACTCCGCGAAGCTGGAGAAGCCACGCCACTCGAAAAGGATCAACAGTCACAGCTTTTATGATGCTTTACGATGCCTTTATTTGATGGCCATGGGCCACTGGTTTATGGCGCTCCTGGTCGTCTCCATTTCTCCCTCCCCCCCCCCTCCCCCCCTACGGCATCCGTAAATGCATCGTGATTTGGATGCTGCCATCTTCCCGAAAGGCTCATTGGTGACGCGCTGCACGTAGTTCGAGAGCGCGCGCGGACCGCCATCGTAGGCTATCCATTGCCCGAAATGCACTTACGGTGTCGACTCCCTGCTCGTTACAGGACGGTCCGGGTTGCGTAGTTGTAATAATGTCGGATTTATTTGATTGCTTCATCGTGTATGTGGAGCTACATCTTTTTTTTCCCGTCGAGTTGGTGTTTGTTTTTCCCCCGCGCTAGTTGGTGTTCATCATAAACATGCCGCTTCGCCAACGTCACGGTCGAGCGGGAAGGATACTGTTTTGTGAATCTCACACCACGCTTCCAGCCTTGGGGTGTTCCTTTCATTACATCATTACGATGCTCGGTGTACGGTGTGGAGATCGTGGAAACCACAAAACTCGCACCCGGAAGGTCCAAGTGGGGAAAGGAAAAATCCTTTCCTTCATCGCTGCATGCGTTTTTCCTCCAACGGGATGTACTTTACGACCATGATGACTAATAATAACGCATAAATATTGCTATTACATGTGTACGTTGCACAGAAAAGAAAACGTAAGGACAGCATGTAACATAGCAAGAAATAAAAGGAAGAAAAAAACACGATGTAGTGAGAAAGGATAGAGTTGTTCACAATCAAGCAGATTGAACGACGGGATGCTTGACTCGCAGACGGGGTTTCTTTTTTATTCTTTCTCCTCTGAGACAAGCACGAAAAGCACGTAAAAGGAACGATCTGGGAGTGAAAATCGGTCGCAAAGAAGAAAAAAAACCGGGGAACGGGCCAGGACTAAATTGACGAACCGCCAGGGGAGTAGTTTACTGAACGGTCACGATGGACGAACGGAAGGAAGGAAAAAAAACACACACAAACGCCTAACGTCCCTGGAACGCAACGGTCTCTGAATATGGAGCGTACGTGAAGTGTGTTTATATTAGAAAATTTTCCTCCGGCTGTATTTTTACCGCCACCCTCCCGCTCCGACAACATGTAAGTTTTTCCAGCCTCACCTTGCAAAACCATGTGGTGGAAATCATCAAGTGCGGTACGAATAACAAAAAAAAAAAACAACCCGGGGGCGTTGTGCCACCTTTCTTGTGGCAAGAAACATTTCTTAAAGGCACTCTTCCCTTGGCTTGGCATGCTCGTCCTGTCCCTCTTCGCTGTTTACGTTTCTACCAATTTCTACCAAATCAGCGAAAAAGTAAACCATCCACATCGTCCCGACGCTCCATGATTGCCTGCCCTCGCTCGTTATTTATAGCTTCAAAGTACATAAAATAGCTAATAATCATAAAGTTTAATACAAAAATTATGCTATTAAAAGTTTCTCCTCCGTCCGGGCGCTAGGCGGAAGGAGACGGCCCGGCTCGAGACACCGAGTGCATCCGTTGTGGTTTTTCCTTCGAGTGTGTGTGCTGCTCGGGACGAATTCGTTACATCGGGAACATGGTTGGAAACATTGTTTTTTTTCTCCCTCTATCTCACTTCCGTCAACATGGGATCCATTTGTATGTCCTCGGGTTGACTGATTAGCATATATTTTTCCGGTTCGGGCTGCGGAAAAGCGATGTAATTGTAAAAAAAAGGATCGACGGATGCTCGTAGACTCCAAACGTTTGGTAAGGGCACATCGGGGAACCCAGGCGAAGGGGAAACGAATGATGCAATTGAAAGTTTTCCATTATTTTGTATCGTTACTGCATGCTGCCCGACGCTTGGGTGAAGAAATGTTAAAATCTGAGAGCTAGAAAATGAAGTCACTTCGTCTGCTGGCCTGACGGTGGTTTCTTGTTTTTCGCTCCAAGTCAGTTTCCGCCGGGTGACAAGCGGGAGGATATTTTATTACATTGACTTAATGTAACATTAACGAGATGAATATTTACCATTTTGATTGAGGCAATGTTCCGGTGTGATGGGTTTTACTGTATTGCAGTGTTTTGTGTTGCTGGAAGCGGAAAACGTGCGTGTGGTATAAGAGGGTATCATTGTAAAAATAGGAGTGTTCCAGAATTGGATTTGAGCATAATTTGTATATTTTGATCTGAAAAATGCATTTTTTATTTTCTAAAACTATTCCTAAAATTGTTTAGAGCGCTCTTTTTCATTTGGTTTCAGTAATACTTTTTCAAATGTCTTATTTTGCTATTAGTTATACAATGTTCACCTTATCACTACATCACTTTAATTAAAAAAACATTTTTAAATTTTGCAGTGAGCGTTATAGTAAAATGATAAAAAATACAAACCTCTTAAGTAATGCATGTAATTTTACAATGAAAATTTTACGAATCGTTTCCAGTAACCTGTACATTTTCAAGTCAGAACGATAAATAAATTATCATTGGCCTAAGAACAAAAAAGTTAGTTAGAGTTTGTTGGCTCTAATAATACGGCAACGTTCGTCATACCTTAATAAATAAAATAAAATAAATAAATTATCATACCAACTTAATACATTCAGTTATTTATTTTTTTTTAAATGTTCTTGTTTTAATTTTCGATAACAATTTCATATTTTTTAGCTGTTCTATCTATCTTTTAAAAACTATTGTAGGTTGCTAGCTTCGTTAAACATTTAATTTCGATATTTTGTTTTCATGATTGTGTTTATTTGATTCGCTTTGTTCGAGGGACTTTTCAGTCTGATTGAACTTCAAATTAGTAGTTAAGTCTATGTTTACAATCTTCATAAAAAAAATTAAAAAATATCACAAACTAAATACACTTGCCTTAACTCAGTGTTAGGCGTCAACCTTAATATTATGGCATTTTGGTCGCTAAATACATTGAACAATGGATGATAAATGAAAAAAAAAAGACTTTTGGGTTTAAAAAACTGGTCTGAATGAAGAAATCTTTCTTGAGGTAATCTCAAACTACTAAGATGCGCTACGGTTAATGCATGTTTTCAGTCCCTAAATGTAAAATCCTTTAAAAAAGCTATGTTTCGTTATTTATCGTTTTTCCCGTAAGCTGCATTGCAATAAAATAGGCTTTGAAGCTCCCATTATTCACAAAACTTTCGTGTTTATAACGAAGGATAATTCCTTGATTACTGTGCTCACACTTTTTCCATACACTAGTGCGCCCGTTTCCTGCCGCTTCATTTGAACAATTTCATTAACTTACCCTTGCCGTACTCGTTGACAATTTCACCATATCCCGACCATCGTTACACTTGCCGGGGAAAACTTTACTTGATTCATCATCCGCTCGTTTTAGTTCCCGTGACAATATTGTGACAACAAATGCTTCCCCTCGACCTGCGGTTGACGGGGAAAGGGTTGTGGAGGGTGTCTCCTGGCGCTAGCGGACTTCCGGTAATGTACCGGTAATGAACCGGATGATATCCATGCGAAACGCGGGTGGCGCTCGGCGGGTTTGTCTCCCGAAATGAGGCCATATATTTTCACCTTCAGCCCGCCGGTTGCTTGGATTAGAATTTTTGGACGGGTGTTTTCCGTCTTAGAAGTTTCACTACATGAGGTGGTGGGTTTTCTAGTGCCTTTTCCGGCTTCCATCTAACAAGAATGCAAACGCAAACCCGCTAACCCCGAGCAACCATTACGGGGCAAACCTAATGACAGTGTGTGAAGAATTCTTAATTTTCACCCGCAACTTGCTTTCCAAGGGATCGCCATTTGCATCAGAAACCACTCTGTACGTGGATTGTGTGTGTGTGTGTTTGTGGACAAGCACACAAAAGTTTTTGGGACACTTTCGTTCCGCTCGCTCTAATCCACGTCTTGCCGGGGCGGATAATCATCGGCAGTTTCCACAACAAACCGACATACATCTTCTCGACCATCTTGAGTCGGGGACGGAAGCGTCTTCAAACGGTGGCGGGAAATTATTTAAATTTTATTGCAGAGTTATAGCTTCTTCGGCCCCGAACCGTGGACAGGGCAAGGTGGATGTTTGGTTTGGTTGGTAATAAGTTCGGCCCGCCTTAAACGCAGAACCCGTGAGTCTCAAGCGTCGCAATGAAATTCCTTCGGCGACGCGACTACGGCTAGGTGCGGAGTTTTCTAATCTGTTCGCCTGCGGCGGAGGTCGTTTAGGACACACTTGGAAGAATTGCTCCCCGTGTCACCTTTTCGGGAGTGGGTGGGCGAAGAATGTGGACCATAAATTTGCACACTAATCACCCGGTGGTGGATCTTCCCGAGGATTCTCTTACCATTAAGCAGGAAGGTAGAGGCATATGGTAGAGCGGTGATAAATGATTTTAAAATGGTCCTCCAACACGTCTTAGAAGCATAGAGGAGCTACAATAAAAATACAATAAACATCTATAAAGCATCATTTTTAAATAGTATCAAGTATATTAATGTAACAATCCATAGAATTAAAAAAATCCTTTTAAAACATTTGTTAAACACAAGAAATTAAAAAGACTTTACAAAATAATACATTTTCTAAAATAACGCCCAGTAGATCAACCGGTTGAACCGGTTCATAGAAGTACACATTCTTTTGCATACTTTTAGGGGCTTACCCCAAATCATTTTGAGAAAATTAAAATTCCAGTTTCTTACTTTTCCTTTTGCATAAATCAATGTAAGATGCGAGTGTTTCACCTCAACTATTTCGTTAAAGGCACATTCAGAATACAAATCAAACTTTGATAGCTCGTTGTTTTTCAACTTTTAAGACGTATTTGTCTCGTTTAGGTTGTCAGTGTCAGAGAGAATCTTAAGAAATGTCGACAGAAATGCAGCATATCGAACGGTCGTCACATGCTTGACTGATTGCATGGCCCGCTTGCTTACCTTCGCAGGTGAACCGTAAACCAATAAAATACCGAAACATTGAGCAAATACATCAGCGTCAACGAGCACTTCCGTTTCTCGACACACGTCTTGACCGGGTTTTTTTTTTTTTTGAGTGCAATAGGTGAACGGGAAAAGTGCATTCGGACTGGACGCGCGTGGTCGTTTGGTCAGACTCCACACAATCAAACGGATGGATGGAAAGGTTGGCTCCAGTACCCTCTATGTTGCAACATTTCGTTCACGTGGTGTTCCTTTTTTTGCGTATTTTGTTTTCCCATTCCCGGAACGCTTTTCCGTGCACTTTGTAGCGAGAGAAACCTTTCGACCATGGCACTGCTCGGTCGATCCTGGTCGAAGAAGTGTATGAAGTCATGGTCCAATCATCGTCATCATCGTCCCAACATTTTCCCACCCCCCCCAGGACGAGGCCTAGGTGGCACCTTTTACCTTCAGCCTGCAGCCGGACTACAAACGGGCCCCGAGGGAAAGCGAACACGGGGTCACCGCCAATCCCCGGGAAACAGCTTCCCATTCCATCTGCTGTAGCGTGTAGCAAGGTTCGATTTCGGTAAACAGATCACGTACTTTTGGGCTGCTTTTCCCATTCGCTGCTGCTGTTTTTTTTCCACCCGTCTTCTTTGTGCTATCGACCGACGATTCGTATTTGGTGTGTGTTTTATGTGGCCCCGGGTCGCTCCGGGGTCGCTACGATCGTGGTCTATCATCGATTCTCATTTCGCATTTCCCTCCTGTGTGTGACAGGATTTTCCACACCTTCATGTCCTTCAAAGCGGGAGGGTGGGCTTCAGTTCCGGGTGGTGGTGGATTTCATGCTCTTAATTTGGAATTCCGAACGAGGCAGGCTCGCCGATGGCCACCGAACAATCAAGTGGAGTGACCAGAGGGGGATGGAAAAAAAAGGAGCTGGACACGGATGAGAGTCCCAACGCTGAAACTGTAGAGCAGAGAAAAAAAAAACGGCACGACGAACCCTGCGCATCAACCAGAAGTCTCTCGGGAAAAACCTATCGCCCGCGTTCGATCACCCACCCCCCTTTGGGTGCTCCATTTTGTTCGACCAGCACTTCGGAGGCTCGGTTTCGAACTTTTTCACCCTCGCAGCCAATCATGCTCATTATCGTCAATCGAAGTGATTGCTAGATCGAAATCAGTACCCGCAACCCGGAGGAGGGTGGATTTCCCGGGTGCCGGGGGTGTGCAAACTCCCCCTCCAGGATCCGGGCCGTCGGTTTGAAAACTTATGCCAGCAAAGCTTCGGAAGCGCGAAGGTTGGGAGGCGTGCAAATACACGCGGACGCCATTGTTTTCGCAGCTGACCTCAAACAAATGAACGCACGCGGCTGGAAAATCGGCCTCCTCTTTGAGGGTGGTGGGTGGAAGGTGGGTGAATTCGAGAGGAAGCGCTCCTCGAAACGCTACACCGCCAGAGTGATGGACTGGATGACTATGCAGTGGATTTATTGATTAGTAGCAGAAGTTTGTTGCCGCAGTTTTCCGCAATTCGCCGAGGCGACGTTCAGCGTCGTTCGGTGTCGCGCATGAAGCGTTGGCGGGTGGAGGAATGTGGAGGAGAATGTAGGGCGAGCCCGGAACGTGCGGACAGTTCATTAAGGATGGAAGTCTGTTAAACTTCGCTACACTCGTGTCGTCGTCGTCGTTGTTGTCACCGGAGCGGATGGGCGCAAACAGCGAAGGGGATTTTAAGTGCACTTGCACTAGGGGAATTTGCCTAATCAATAAACAAATTTCCACTAAGCACCTGCTGCCAGGCGGCTTGGCAATGCGAGGCAGCGACAAGTGGATGGTGAGCCGTAGGAATTTACGCGAGCATTTGAGCTACTCCATGCTCCTCCTCCGGGAAGATGACCCCAGCTGGCCGGCCAGAGTTTCTGGGTGAACATTTTCCACCCCGGGCTCGAGGTTGGTCAAGGGTCACATTCCTCCGAGAGGATTCGAAGAGGTCGTAGGATGCTGCTCTCCACTTCACTACGGTCAAGCGAGTGGAGTTTCAACTGTTTGTGATTTTGGTGGTCAGTGGAGTGGGCGTTGGAATCCCAAAACTGCTCAGGGAAATTTTGCATTTGGAAATCGAATAGAGTGAGCTGAATGGCGTGGAGTTTTGTCATTGAACTGATTTTGTTGGACAAGGATTTCCCACGGTACCTGGTTGAGTTTTCGGAAGCATGTGACTAGTAGCTTTGCTCAGAAATACCTATATGGAAATAATCAACTGAGTTTTTAAAATAAAATAAATAAAATAAATCAATGAAATATTTTCCCATAAACCAATTGCCATAGTTTAAGAAATTTTCATTTATGTTTGAGTTTTGCCTCAATAAAACTCAATATTATTTACCACTAATATATATGTAGTTTATGTTTGTGACATATGAATCTTTAGGCATGATTCATTTATATAAATCTTTGGGCGTGATTCATTTATATGAATCTTTCACCCAAGATTCATTCAGATTAACTCACGAATCTTTGGAGATTAGCATCTTTCGAAATCATGATGAATATTTCATGAATCTTTCACGAATCTTTATGATTCTTGCTTTCGCGTGGATTAAACGACAAAAAAAAAGTGTCGCTCTTCCCATGTTTTGGTTTTTACTTTTCTGTTCTTTTAACATCAATGAATCTCTCATTCAAAGATTCATGAGTATCGAATACGAAGCAAAGAATTATGCAGATTCATGAAAAGGAACAGGAATTACATAACGCTATTTTAAACTAATCAAATCAAATCAATGCATGGACAAGTATTTCTAAAATTATTTGAATGCATCAATCAATGATAACAAAACACTAGTAATGAATTTTTTAAACTGACAATGTGTCAAATAATATAAAGCAAACGTAGCCATTAGTGCATACAGTACAAAACAGTTGCATATTATTTTTGATTCGTTTTTTAAATGCCCTTTCATATTAAACCGCCAGTATCAAGTAAAACCTCTTGTTAAATAACTAAAAACTTAATTAAACATAGTTATTTGTTTATAAAATCTAAGAACTCGAGCAACTTAAAAATAAATAACATTCAGGAATAAAAGGAAACATAAAGTAACATAATATAAAAAGTAAAAAAAACCTGCCCAAAAGCTACTTATTTTTGTTATTTTTAAGATCATTGAGCTGCACATGAGCATTATTTAAAGTTATAAATTCTACTCGAGGTAAGGACAAGAGAAACCATCCACCTCTTCTTTTTTCTATGATAAAACTTGTTAATATGATAAGCATATTTCCCAAGGAGATTAGGCGAATTTCCATCACATTCCGTTGTGATAATTGGTGCGTGTGCAAATTATGCCATGGTTATCCTTCACAAAAACAGCCACTATAAACAAGTTGTTCAGCACACCGGATCGATGTCCCATCGAGATTGCTGGCTATCCAAACAACTTGCACCGGCCTGGCACTGGACGACGAGCCGGACCATACTAATCACAACAAGGCACTAGCTTGACGAAGAGTAGTAACCACACGCATCGGATGGCCGTTACGAGGTGCCAATATTGGTCCAGTTGAAACAACAATCTCATTTCGCGATAAGTCGTTTCCGAGAAGGCCGTTGAACGAAGCTCTTTGTTGTTGTAAGGATTAAAACTCCCTCCTCTTCTTCACCGGCACCCGGCAACTGCTTTGCGCTTTTCGTATAGTCAAAGGTTTAACGGATTTCCTAAAAGATCGGATTAGGAGTGATTCGCCTGCCAGAGCCCTGGGCTTGGTTAGCTGACTGGGGTGTAAAGAAGAATGTCAACCCGTAAAACCTTCCTTTTATCTTCCGCTGACGTTTGGACGAACCGAGATCTGGCTTCCCCGAGAACCGGTTTGGTGGAAAATGGAAAGAAAACACACACCTTTCGGCACACGCGAACGTTCGTTCGTCTTTGTATCGTTGCAGCTACCGGCGAGTTTTTCGTTCACGTGGAAAACAGGCTCAATGAAGGTGTACGGCTTTTCGGTTACGCATGCCACGAAAACTCTTCGCCATCGTTCAGTGACAGCATTGAGGAAAACCGAGTGTCGGCGACGATGGAAACGTGAGTTTTCCGCAATGACAACCCACGGTACGGCGCTCACGCTTGGAAGCAGCTGATACTGATATAACTGTCACCCTTGCGTCGTCCTGGGCTTAACAGCGGAATTCGCTTCTGTCTCAAAAAAAGGAAACACATTCCAAGCGGCGAAAGAAAGGCCTCCGCTCTGTTGCATGTACGCCGTACGCTGAAAAATTAATTTTCCACATTGATTCTGAATGCTTAATCCGACTTTCGCACCTCATGTTATTCAATTTTCAGTTTTAATAGAATAATCAACCACCGCGATCCAACCCACCGACCCTATGTGTTCCTCCCCAACTTGCCCTCGTAGAAGTACGTGCAAAGAGGGTTTGTATTTTAAGCCTCAATCAACCTCAACCGTGCGACGCTTAGATTGCATTTTCGCTCCGGGAAAGCGGAGCGAAGTGACGTTCCAAACGTTTAAAGATGAGGCAGCCTAAAACGGCGTTTGAGATGAGATTTTTCCACTCAGTGAAACTCATCCCGGTGCGATGAAATTATGACAAACACGAGGGAAAGAGAAAGATGTAAATATTGTGGTAAGGTTTTCCCGGAGTGTCTGTTTCATGAAAAGTACGGCGGGCAATTTGTCCCAAAACCGGCCGGAAATGGAAAAACCATCCGTCAGCAGTTTCGGTCACCATCATGATGTCGTTGAAACGCTTCGGAGCTCTTTAACCCCGTATCCTCTCTCGGTTTCTGATTTTCACGGGAATTATTTTTCCCCAACAAAAGGAAAACATCACACGTAGGCCCCCAAAATTAAACACTGTTCCACTACTGCCTATCTCTTGTTTTACTTCACTTACCCCCGTTGGAACCTTCGGGGATGAGGAGGGAGATGAGCGCCAGTTTTCACTCGAGGAAAAGTTTATTAAATTAAATTATATTAAATTAAACCGTACCTCCTGCCGAATTTCATCGTGTCCCCTTCCTCGAGAGAGAGAGAGAGATACACGAATTTCCAGCGGCAAACTGGTTACGGTTTTAAACAACCAATCCTTCCAGCCCTACTTTCCTCATAACTGGTGGTATTTTTATCAACCCTCAGTTTGGTGGAGCGAGATAAAGGGACCAGTGTGTCCCTTTCGGAAAAAAGGATACACCGGCTTGTGAAGTTGGGGAAAGCGGCACTCCGAATAACGATGAAATTAAATGTTAAATTTAAAACATTTAAACATTCAGCTTCGGGGGTTTCCTATCCTCCATTGTGTTCTCCTCTCCGTAGGTGAGAAAGACATTTCCCTAGCATTTGCTTTAAAAATCTCGGGGTTGACTTTAATTTTTATACTCCCCAGAAAAGTCACACACACAATCCCTCGAAAATCCTTGAAAAAACGGTGATAGGAGCTTAGAACAATGACCGATGAAATTGTTTCAGATTTCTCTGGCCCCAAAAACTATCTCCAGCTACCCATAAAAACCAATGTGGGCAAAACAATGAGAAAGCCACAGGCGGGCCGGAAAAATCTCCAAACCAAATTTCGGATATTTAGGAAGAGGATTAGTTTGTACTTATTAGTTGTCGGTTGGAGCCCACTCTCTCGCTAACTTTTTGTCCCCATTAAACATTGCCGGTGGGTGGTGGACGGACACTTTTGGTTTGGGGTTTTCCACTCGCAAAATGCAGGATAAGTCTTATCGCCCCATTTTCGGTGATCATATTTTAAGACCTATTTTAATTAAAACTCCCTTTAGTTTGAAATAAATTCAATAACAGTGCTATTATCAGTGGCGTGATTTTTTTTGTCACGTTCCTGCGCCCCTTTTTCCTTGCAGGAGTAGAGAATTTTCCTTGGATTTCCAGGCAAAATGGCTATGATAAAAAACAGGCACAAAATAAGTACCAGAAAAGTAAACGACTCTGATTCGCAGTGCCATTATATTCATTGTACAACTTCTTTCCCAACCAACACCTTCCAACTCATTCCCGGAACAGCCTTTTTCCACATGTTTGCTGTAAATGTGTGCGCTTTTCGGTTTACCGTTTTGTAAATTTGCCAACGACGTCCTTCACACTTCACGCCGCCCGGAATAGTTCGGCTGAATACAGGAACCATACGGTTGTACAACTCATATTAACATATTACAAACATTGCGTCGGTTTTCCCCCTTTCCAGCGCAGGGGAAGGAAAGAAAACGGCACGCCACCCGTACTTCGTGAACCCGGGCGTGGGGATGGATTGGAAAATTGAAATGAAACTGCAGCAGAAGCGGCTGAAAATGCGCCAAATACACGAAGGTTCGTCTACGCGTCCACCATTCCAACCGGTTTCGCCATTTTCAATCTGCCCTGCTACGGAACGCTGAAAGGTGGCCAGACACGTCGTCGTCGTGTGCTTAGAACATTCCAACGCGCTGGAGCAACACCTCGCTGTGGGTTGGGATTTTTTTCCGGGAGGACGCGTTCCGTTTCCGTTACAGAGATTTTCACAAATTCGCACATCCCCCCCCGGGTTGGGTTTTGGAGTTGGGTGCGCTTGTCGTCCTCCAAACCCCGGCAGCCGTCGGGACACGTTCTCGGTCGAGGTTTTGGTGTTAACTTTTCCTCCCCCTTTGTGTCCACAATCCTCTCCACGCAGTTCCCTCCCTCAGTATCGAATCTCAATTGGATGGAAACGCGAAAGGATTGGGAGAGGAGTGGATTGAGTGTTTTTTTTTACACTTCGATTGCGGTTTGCCTCCGCTCGAGATGGTTTTCGGAAATTTCGGAAACGGTTCGCGTCTGCTCAACCATAGTTTCCAACGACCGTCTCATTCCCTTTGATCCTCTTACGGTGTGTTGTGGAACGACACTTTCGCTACATTGTTGAAGCCGAGCTTTGCGTGGGCACTTGGTGACAGTTTGAGAAATCGGAGCGGATCGTGGAAGGGGGAAAAGTGCTGGTGATCGAGCTGTGAATCGTTCGATTTGAACACCTCGTCAGCTCTTGGCGAAAGAGAAGTTTCATCAAACGATTAGTTCCAAGGCGTTGCGTGGGGATTATCTCTGTTTTTTGTGACGAAAGTAATTAACAGAAGCTTAAAAGAGGATTCATTTCGACATCGATCTTTCATTAAGCCACAGGGTGGTAAGAAACGGTTTTTAATACGGATAGTAATGATACTTTTTTTATTAATTAATTTGTCATATCCAGACATAAAGGCTTGTAGTTGATTTATTGATTTTAATTCCGTTTTCTATTAATTTCTAAATGGTTCAAAAAGTTCATCGGTCAATTAATTTGGTTCTAAGTCAATTTTATGAGTATTTTATAAAAAGGAACAGCCTTCAATTGGTTGTAGCCAAGCCGGTTATGTTTGTGAATCTCATTAAAAACTAATCCTCCATATTAATGTTGGCAAATAAGTGTCCGTTGCCAACGGCTTCCCTACCCCCTCTCGAAACAGCGCCTTCCTGAATGTTGTGTGCAATTTTATTGGTCCTATCACTAAATAGTTTTTAACTTCAACACTCACTTGAAGGCTGAAGTTGATTTTGGGTACGTGTTTTCCTTCAAACGCATGTCAGTTGGTCGATTTACCCTACACGAGTGAGCGAGAAGCAGAAGACATGGAGGAAGAAACAAGAAAACAATAATAAAAGGATGTATGCGAAGAGCTCACTAATTCCCATCCTATCGCTCTAATTATTCTGCCCGATTCGCTAGAGTTTCCACGGGGAGGATGGAGGTTGAACCGGGACCAACAATGTGACCGGCGGGTTGAATAAAAAGAGGAAAAGAACGCCTCACAACAGCACGACTCACCCCTCGGGTTTTGCAACTGGTCTGGCACATCCTTGTTTTCATCCCGGGGAAGGAAAGTTCTCGCTACCCAAATCGAGTGACGAGACAACTGGTAACATATTTGATGCAGTTTCCATTCCGTTTGGTAGATTAAAAACTAGAAAGAATCGTCTCGGTGGTGCGAGGTATTTCCGCAACCCTAATTCACAACCCTCTTTCACCAAAAAAATCGACAATTGAGGACGAAGATTCTCATTCTGTAGCGCAAATCGGATCGAAGCCGAAGAAGCTACGACACTAACGAGACCGAAAGCAGCAAAGCGCACCACGCTCTGAAGGGGTTTTTCGGTGTTTGCAGACCTTGGAATGGGTGGTAGAACAAGGGAGGGAGCAAAGTAAAAAAGGGTGTCGTACCAAGGGGTCTGTTATTACAGCAGTGAGGATTTATTTTATTACAACTGACGTTTCATTCGAAAACTATTTACCCATGTTGGGGTTGCGTTTTTACTCTTTTTTTTACCTTGTCCTAAGCGACGATTGCCAATTGCGTGTTAGAGGAAGTGAATCTTCAATGGTGGAAGAAGTGAAATGGTTCATCGAGATGAAATCTGGATCAAGGAAATTGGAAGTGTGATGCAGATTGGTAGGGTTGTTTTTCTTCAATTGTATTAACGCAACCGAAAACGGTCACAAAGGAAGATCTTATAACAGTTGGCAGCGTTTCACCGGTGCTCTATGCGTTTGTCTATTTGCTAACTGATAGTACTTTAAGCCATAGATCATTCTCTTCACCTTTCGAAAGACAAACAATTGTGTCTATTCCTCCATTTCTTACAACGAATAATAAAGCCGCTCAAGATGATACCGTTAATCTTTCGTTCTATTCATTAGAACGTGAAAGGGATTAAGCTCCGGTCGGGAAAACAAGCGCCAATTGTAGCGAACGTTCTTATCGCCACACCAGACACAGGTCTGCCCTTCGTGTTCTGATGAGAAATGAGGACGATCTTAAGGATTGTAACCTTTTCTGAGCACATGTACCCCAGGTTGGCAAGAGAATGGAGACGATGAAAACAAAGATGGAGCAAAAGTTGCCCAGGAAAGGAATAAATTTATACAGAATGTTGTTTAAAACGAGTGTATTTAATTAAAAATATAAATAGTAAATAATGATACTTCAAATACTAAACACATTCAGGACGAGAGGGGTTTACAATCAAAACCCAATCCAATCCAGAAATCCGCTTTGCAGCTTAATTTCATTAACGGCTTGTTTGAAAGTCAAATGACTTGCGATATTGCGTTGCGCGTTAGACAACGAACCCCATCTAAGTCACCCTCGTTGTGCAAATTAATTTAAGAAATGCTTAACTTCAGACGGTGCAATTTACATGCAACCGCTTCATGAAACTCCAATCACGAAGCCTTGGAAAGATGGTAGCAAGCAGCTCGTTTGTAGGTGCGATTTGTGGCACCACTTCAAACCCAACGGAATCTTACCGAATGGCGTTCGAGAATGGGAAGAGGGGGAATGCGGGGGGGATGGACAAAAAAGCAACAACCATAAATAAGCACATACACGTATCCGCATTCGCCATTCCAAAAACCCTCAAAGGCAAACCCAAAGGGGCAAGAGCGGTTGCTGCTGGGAAAACAATGGAAAATGATGTCGTCGTCGTCGTCGCCGTCGCCTTCCTTCACAGACCAGAAACAAGTGTCCGAATGGTTTATATCTTAAGAAAACGACACCACAGACTGCCGGGTGGGGAAGATAATTCTTAAGTTTTTCATAGCCCTCCTCCACCCTCCCGGGTGGGTGGCGGAAGGATTGCGGAAAAACGGCGCCCTCTAAACAAAGGCGGGGAAAGCAAGGTGGTGGTTCGTCCTGTGTTTGCTGATTGCAGTGCGACTTTCCGCAGTCTCTAGACACGGGTGCACACACACACACACACACATTGTGCTTAGGTTTTCATGGCCTTTGTTTTATGTTTTTTATGTGTACATGTTGCAGTTATGCTGCCGATGCTCGTTCGAGATATAGAACCTTCGGGTTGGAGGAATGTAGGAACACACCGGAAGGCAAGGGTTCGGTGTTGTTTGGGTTTATAATGTGTTTTATTAGTATGTCGAGGTGAGACATGGCAAAACCTCGTTTGCAAGAGTGTAGGGAAGGGCAAGCAAAAACACAAGACAAAATGTAATGAAGTGAGCCAAGAAAAGGAGGGCATGTGAGACTCACTGATAATACGTTTGGCAGGGCCTTCCTCTCCAAACGGTACCGGTTCACTTTTTCCGCCAGACAATTGTTCGGCCCTGAAAGGTGTAAGCGAAAGTCTCCAAGGAGTTGTTCCATTCGGTACGACTTTATAAGATTTGTTTGAACGGACGAAAAAAAAACGGAGTAATAAAACAACCTCGCTTTAAGCAATGACTGTCGCAATGTAGCGGAGACATTCCCAGGGGTTGGGTAATTAATCATTTCGATAAAGCACACCAAACACCTACCCTCTCCACCATTTTGTCGATTTTCTCCCAGTAAACACTCAAGCGACGAAGGGAAAACCCAATTGTAACAAAGGGTTGAAGGATAGATTTGACATTTTTTTCCCTTTACATCTTACTTGATAAAAAGAAATTAATTTCTACCATTGTCACCAACCCGGAGCGGACCCCGGGGAGAAATGGCACAAATGTCTTCATATTTGCCCGGTCCGGTAACGGGAAGGAGGGGGCAAACGACCTTTGTGCTTATCAACAATCAGCGTCGACAAACGGGTTTTGAACGAACGAAAAACCGAGCGACCGGAGGATGACTAAGTGGTGATAATTAAGCAGCCCTGGACGGGAGAAATCTTTTCCCGTCAGTTGTAAAATCACAATTGACACGTAATTGCTACCTGTTAACGAATAAAATTGTTGTAATGGTAGAAACGGCACCCTTTAGATTGTTTCCTCTCGGCTTTTTAGCCTGACAATTAAAATGAAAAATGGATAAGAAAAGAAATTGAGAATTTTTTCTCTCTACCGGAACACACACACACAACAAAAGTCAGCAATCGAAGGAAAAACTTGTTCAATTTCTCCTTTCTAATTGGCCATTGGTTCTGTGCTCTCGACACTGCTCCGGGCCGGGAGGTTTTCCCAGATTAAAAGAAACATGTCACCACTAATGACTTTCCGAAGCCACATGTCGCCTATAAATTGTGAAAGATTAAGCAACACACTTTTTCGGTATCGGTGACGATTTCTGGCCCTCTCCAGTGCCGAGGAAATAGTGGTAGTCCCATTTGCGGATCACATTTCATTCTGACGGCTAAGACTTCCCAATTAACTTCCCGCTGGAAGTCAGCGAGCGAGAGAAAGATTTTTCCTTGCACCCGATCCCCGGTTTCGTGACTTTCACCACGCCATTATCTCGCACGAAAGGACAATGGAGAGGATAAAAATTGTCACCCACGGCTTCCGAGGGGATCAAATATTTCGATCGTTAGCGAGAAACCGGCTACTGCCGTCCGTTGGTAAGCGGGAGAATCACTGACACAACTGTCACCTACACAGGAACCCTCTTGACACGCTTGGGGTCCGGAAAATCCTCTTCCGTTTTGACACCCTTTGAAAACGAGCCTTTCGGTTTCATATGTGTGGTGAAATTGTATTCTTTTCCAAAAGCCTACTGCAAGGGTGAGGACATTCGATATGTGCGAACACGCGCGAAGATCGATGGTTTAATGAGGGCCGATAATGGTTCAATTTGGGTCCTTGGAGGGTGATTTTATTCAACATCCCAAAGGCGAAAAGATAAGAGAAGAATGTGAAGCGAATTATTACGGAAAGAAACCAAATGGCTTCAAAATAGTAAATTCTAGTGATTTTGATTACCTTTTAAAATGGAAAATATTTGTATTTGTGTTTCAAACAAGTCGAGACGTTTTGCAACGAAATCATTCCCACTAATCAACGTGAGAACGCGATTAATGCAGTTAGACTTTTCAAGCACGGTCCTCAAAAAAGTCTGCGCTGAAAAGCTGAGTGGGCTGAAAAGCGAGAAAACTTCTGTTGCGGGCCTTGATTTATTCTCCACTCCTCGGCGAAGCGGCTGCACGGAATCCGTTGACGATGGAGTATCATACTTCAGCGTCCATTAACAAGATGAAAATTTGCATTTCCCAAGGCCCGTTACCGTTCGGTTTAGGTTTTTCTCCAAAAGTTTTCCTTCGCCCGAACGTTTCTACGAACGTCCAGCCGTTGGGAGCCATCGAAAGATGGAAAAGTAAATATTTGCACGCCAAATTCGCTTCCCCGGCGAGGGAAACCATCGTCGTCGTTCGACCGTCGGACTCGAGCCGCAACGTAGACGAACACGAACAGGCATACAATCACAAGAAATGGCCACTTTAGGCCACTAACTGTTGAGTGAAATTTTCAGCAAAACTAACAATTATGATTTGTGCCGTCGTCGTCAGCGAGCACGAGAAGTCTTCCGGCATCGCCGGTCGCCCTTCTGCGGCGCACGACCTCACGGAAGTGTGGCATATTGCAATCGGACTGATTGAATCTCATCAACGATAACGATGGCCGCATTATCGGGAGCCGTTCGGTGAAGATTTTCCCCCAAACCCAAACGTCTAACATTAGCCAAAGCGGCAAGCGAGTGGGAAACTCTCGCCGGAATTGTTTTAAATCGGATCGGTAAAATCGGCGCGCTATCGGGGCCCGATATCTCTAATCGCGACCGGCTGCCCGGGTAATAAGGGCTAAGAGGATTTGTGCTAGTTTTTCAATTTTCCCGAAGCACACGACCGGCGTTACGAGTTGCGCCGTGCCCGGAAGCGGAAGCCGAAGGGACGAAAGCCCTTAGTGACGTCAAGTACGACACGTGCCTTACGCTGGCCAAGACATACGTTAAGGGCTGGTATTTGATTCTCTCCGGCCGACTTTTGATTGCGAGATGCTTGAGTTCCTTTTTGATTCGTGTGTTATGCAGTGCTAACGAGAAGTGCGTTCAAAAGTATTGGCTTACTTATTTCCAGCAATGCCAAGGCATTCAAAATGTGAACTTACAGCTTCTTATGAACATAAAGAGTTATCTTCATATTTTCAATGGTTATCATTAATTGAAATTGGTTGTTAAATTTTAATTTATCCATTAGAACAGAGGTCGGCCCGTGAACTGATTTTATCCGGCCCGTTATAAAATGTCAGTGCTTCATACACAAATCCCAACTCAATTCTTAGCGGTTTGTCAGGTTTTTTTTTTAAACCAAAATGAAGATTAAAATTGTTCAACGAGTACTTTTTGCAAGATTTTTTCTATCATATTTGTCTTGTTGATCGTTAAAAAAATTTGCTAGCGTCGTGAGTTTCGTCAGACATTCGACTTCAATAACTCGTTCACTTTGCATCCAAATGAGCTACATTCAAGAATTGCAATTTTGTATACCCATTAAGAACTAAAATAAGGATAACAATATTAAAAGCTTATCAAAGTTGATCTATTTTTGTTACCCAGCGAGTATGCCAATTTCTAAGATATTTGACAATAATTTGTGTGCAGGATTAATTTCAAGTACAATTTGAAAAGCGGTTTGAATGAAAATGTTTAAAAATAATTATTGATAAAATTTCAATTTTGTTTCGGTTTCTCTTTAACCGTCTGGCCCTTTGTGGAAATCGTGTGCCGACCTCTGCATTAGAAGATTGAGTAACATACATAAAAACACAAGAATGATGTAACCTAATAGCTCGAACTTAAAATTGCGTAACGGTTTTATATCATATAATGCTCTGTGGATTTGAAATTAACATCATTCCGCCACATGCATGTTGATAAAATCAAAACAGTTCTAACAAAAAAAGTCACCGAACAAAACGAGATTGAATACTTTACCGAAACGGGCAACAACGTCCTTGCGACGAACGTGCTGTGCGAATTGCAACATGTGTCCTGTGGCGTTGCAAATCCTTCTGCTAAATCCCCGCAGCCTGAAACCGGTGTGAAAAACGAAGTGAGGGGTTTGCGAAAGGAAGGGCCCAGCTACGTGCGACCATTACCATCCTGTCAACGCCGATGCGAGTGGCGTCATAATTGCCATGGGTCAAAACCAGCAGACAAAGAATGAGAAAGTTCGCACCGGACGACGGGGCCCCCGAGTGTGCAGGAAGTGTCATCGTAGAGCCCGAAATGGAAATGAACACAAAGTCAGTGTGCACGGGTTGATGGATTAAATGCCACTTCGCGTCAGCGAGAAGCGAAATCGGATGCTTCGGGAGAGAAATTTATGTAAAATTATGTGTGAAAAATAGTTATCTCTTTTTGCAGAATATTTTATAGTCTTCCTTTCGAAGTTTCTGCGATATTCCGTACTATTGTTTCCTACTATTTCCGTAGAAGTTTGCAGTTTGAGATATTATTTCTTTCTATAACTGTTTTTTTTTCTCTTTATCGTCTTACTAACTCCATGGGTGACTGTAATAGTCTACAACAGCCCAATTAACACGTTGATTGCCATGGCTATCATTTTTACTAGCCAGCTGTCATTAGCTTGAAAAAGTTTTTGTCACAGAAATAAATGAAAATGCTACATAAAAATTATGGTGATATTTATAAGTGTTTGGGAAGCTAAGTCTTTGCTAACCCTTCAAAAACCGTCGGATTAATAAATGTTATAAACACATTTTATTAAAAAAAATTGTACTAAAAAAGTGTGCTACAAACGCTTGGCAGTCCACGTGTTAACTGGTAAAGTAAAGTACTTTTATCAAAGTAAGATAGAGTAATTTTCGAAGCGCAATTTTTGGGAGTTTTTAATTTTTGTATTTTGAAAATCTTTGGTTCAATAAATTTTGTAACCAAACTTTCATAAAAATGATTGTACTAAAAACATGTACTACAAAACTGAATCTAGCATCAACCCTCTTTGAAGTTGCTCGTTTCAAATTTTCAAAAATTGAGTAAGCATATAATGCATTCTTGGCATCATAGCTTATCTAACATATTCTGTTCAAATAAAAAAAGCTATTTATGGGCTTTACTTTTTTTCGGAAAAGCAAATTGTCTTCACCCAATAAAGCGGATAATCGTTTGTGGTGTCGTGGTGCTATCATTATCAAATCTTCTTCCAATCCCACCTACGAGGCTTTTAAACGGGTGATTGACTTTCACAAAATATGCAGAGGATATTCTCCCACCGCCATGTGCAAACCTGGATGAGACCGCAATTGCTTATCAATTCTGCAGATCCAAACATTAGCTTTCTAGTCTCTCGTTTTAAATTGGGATCCTTGAACGGTATGCTGAAGTCGGCAGCAATCATAGTCGCAGATATTTGCCGAGTCGCCGTCATCCACCGCGAGGGGCAAAACAATCAACGTGTGCGCTCGATTTGTGTCACATTTAAATTTGCTTCCATCAAACGTTCGGTTCGGTGTGGAGGCAAATCTCATTTCGTGGAGATGAAGGAAAGTGAGATGAATAAAAAACGACACCCACAGGAATATGCAAAGAAGCCGGGCTCCAGTGGCGAAGGGGAATTTACTGATTTGCTTGCAAAAATCTTATTCAAATTTTACGATCGTATTTTGTTTGCACTTTGACGGTTGACGCGGTTGACGTTGCTTATTGCGTGCGCAACGATATGTGTACCGAGTTTTCAAATACGCTCCCTCACTTTTCTCCCTCACAAAGACAGAAGAAAACTGAACGGATCACCTGTAACAAAAAAAGGAAAGAAAAGCGGCAATCTTCAGCAAAGTTGGAGATGCAAAATAAAATCAATCAAATCAATTCACACTTCCAGCTCTCACACATGCTTATTCCACTGGCGTACCGATAATGAAGGGGGTTCGTGAGATTTGTGAAAGACCCTTTTACGCAAATTCGCAAGAAGATTCGGAAACAACAGAAAATCGTTTCGAACGTGGGGGGTTTTGTCACATTCTGCAACGCATTGGCGAAAAAAGGAGGAGAAGACAAACCAGCTGCCAGTCAGTCAGATTTTCGTCAACAAAAATTGGTTTCAATTGCGGGTTCTGGGCGCAATCCAGCGGGTTTTCGGGGGAACAGTGCCACCTGGATAATGCGCTCTTCTTTTTTTGCAGGGATGAGGGAAAACAGTGGCACGCCCAACCGGAAGGGGTTTCGCTGGGAAAACGAAATCCTTCTTAACGTCAATTTCACCTGTCACTCGCACACGGTGCACTCACGGAGATCTTCTGCTTTGGTGAGAGCAGAAAAAAGTAGTCTAAATCCAAATGTTGGGTGAATCCTTACCACTCGGGAGGAGGAAATTTGTATAATTTTGCATACACTATAGCCACGGTGCGCGTAGTCTTTTCCTGGAGAATTCCCGCGGGACCTGCACCCTGGTGGATGGAGCTGCTAAACCTAAACCGGAAGTACTTCGCGGAACGTGAAAGTATGGAATCGAAATAGACGCGAATGGCTGAGGGTGCACAAAAGCAAACTGTATTCTGCAAAATCATTTACCACTCCATGCGTTTCAAGCGTTGGATCCCGTTCCCTCCATCCAGGTGACACTACCAACACCTCTAAGGGGTGGTAGAGAAGGTAAAAAAAACAGCAAGCTTTCATATAGGACCGGCATGAAAACAAACATAAATATTTCATGAAGACTAATCTCATTGAAATTCAGCGTGTTATGGCAGCAGTTACGCGCGATGGTTTGAAGAAGGATAACAAAACAAAAAAATGGCGACAGGAGTTTACGGTCGGAAAAAAATGGGAAAGAAAAAAAAAAAGATTTAACGTTAACGTAATGCCCCGGTGTAAAATGGGGTTAGGTGCAGACTCCAAGCCCATCTCCAGTTAGGCACACAAACACACCCACCTTCCTGGCCATATTTGTTTGACATAGTAGTGGAAAGAGAATACGAAAGCTTTACCGATGGTGTACGCAAGAATGCGTTTAAAATTGAGTGTGAAATAGACATTTCCCGTTCCACAAAATTCCCTTTCGTCAGAATGTCCCCGAGGTGGATAAAGATTTTCTCCGCTCACTCGAATGATAAAAAAAAAAAGGTAAATGGTTTTGAGCCATCCGTTTACAGCTCTTTATCAAAATTTCGTATGACTTCGATGGTGACAGTCGATATCCGACTGTTTTGCGCGCACGAAACGCGTACGGTTGTGTGTTGGAAAAACAAATTAAGTAGGACTGGTATGTCGGTCCCTGACAGGCACCTCGTTCCAATTTTTTGGAGGTGCTTGTGCTGTCATAAAACACAACGGCGAAAATATATATATGAGCGCACATGGCACGTGCGAGTTTGGCTGGTTCATTGGCTGATCCGTTGCCTTTTGTGGGCTTATGATTAAAATCGTAAATATTGTCGGGCAACAAAAAAAAACAACAAGATGTGACACTTAATCGTGTCAATAAAATGTGAGGATGAAAAACTGATCCTCTCCTTTAAATACGGTGGAACTCCATCACCACCAGCTCTCAGTGAGTTTTGCGTTGAAACCACTTTAAAATGAATTCTCTAAAATCTAAAATTTACACAAGCACGTCAGTTAAAGAAGGCGTTAGATTTATATGAAGTTTCGTACATTACTGAAATTGATGTCCGCCAAATCATAGCAGTCCCTTTTGTGGTATTATCCTATAGTTTTTAATAAACTTTGACTCGTTTCAAATGAAATGTTCAAACTTTCTACTTGTATATTTTAGAACTTTTGCTTATGTTTCAGTACGTACTTTAAATTTAAGAAATTAATTCCAAAAATTATTTCCACTTAACACATTAATTAAATATTTCTGCATTTTAAATAGTTTGTGCATGCCGATTTCCTCTCTTACGTTAGCTTCGCTTGATTTATATCTAAATTGAATGAAACTTCCTTCACGATGGGAAAACAGGCGAGGAAATTAAAAATTTATGAGACTGCTCAAAGATGTTCTTCGTGACCAATAACAAGACATGTGGCGAAACGTCCCAAATTCCATCCCTTAACCCCTTCCATGCATATTTTCCGTACACCCTTAGTTAAGATCGGTGTCAGCAATGTTGGTTAAATTTGCTATACGAAGCTAAACTACCGCGTCCTCCTGTTCAAAAATACCAAGGTGTTCTCAACAGCGATTTATGTGGAAAGAAGACGCGGCGTACGGAGGCGACATTTCACGCTCAATTCGATTTTCCACCATGAAGAAGGTGCCTCCTTTAAGCGGTGTTTGTTGTGCTTGCGAAGGAAAAAAGAAACTCAACCCGATGCTCCTTTTCCTCGGCACGGTACAGAGTTCACACTTTCTAATGAATTAAAATAATGCCCCACGACAAGGAGAGAACTTGGACGAAAGCGATTCAACGGTGCTCGTGTTTTCGTAGGCTTGAGCGTTGACTTTAGCGAGGGTTCGGGGTGATTTCACACCGTGGAAGTGTAAGGAATTTTATTGGCGCCCAAAACATAAATTCCAATAGTTGTTTTAGGCGGCTCGTGGGGTGTGGGCTTTACTTTTCGGTGGTCTGATGTAAAGTCCCAAGTGACGCGGTTTCTCCTACACAACTCGTCGGTTTGTTCCGATAGCTGGGGGATGGCAATAAATAATGTTAAATTAAATTCGCCATCCGTGAGCCCGGAAGGAAATAAATTTGTTCCTACTTGCGGCAGGTATTTGGCCGTAATATTGGAACGAGGTGACTTAGCGTGAGGTTTTCATTCAAATTCCATATGACAATTGATGGATAAAATTATGGTCGATATGGTGGATGGGGTTTGAACATTGTGCTCGCTCTCATACCTCCATTAGGGATTTTCCTTACTAATGGTTTGAAGTAATATTTAAATTAAAGATGAAGTATAATGGACATGGATTGGCAAAAGTAATGTCATTCTTTCTGCTTTTTCTTTTTCAAACATTGCACGATTCTCAATTTTAATTCACCGGAAAAAATATTCTATTTAAAAGCAACACAATAATTTACTCATAAATTTGGTTCATAGAAAATGATTTTCGATGAAAATCATTCTCTTGAAAAGTTATTGGTCGTTTCGCATGAAATTAAGCTTTAAAAATCAGACTTTTGGCGATGAAAATATATCAGTGAAATAACATTAAGGAAAATGGTGCTTCAATTTAAATTCGATTCTTTTTTTAAAATGTGTGGTTTTATCAGTATTGAAATTTTAAAAATTTGGAAACATAAAACTGAATGGTAAATGTTCGAATGAATTGCTGCTTGAGGCCCGTAGAACGCTTAATCCGCTTCTGCCAAAAGGTTGTTCGAGCGTGTTTCAGCTGAATCGTTTTGCGTTTTAAAGGAACCTTCATCCATTCCTTCAAATTTTCCCCGCATGTCGTCCATAATTTGTTTTGTCAGTGAGCATGAAATAACATATCATAACCTGCAGGTATCGTTATCTAACGATGATAAATATCGCTGGCAATAGATCGTTTCCCCGATACGATCGTACCGAGAATGTTATGCCTTGCCTATCTCCCTCTGCCTCGCTCCGTTCAAGCAGATGGTTCTGCATGTATTCGTTCAGTTTTATTGCCCACCAAACACCCCAATCGCCTATCGTAGAGAAAAGCATGTGAACGCGTGGTGCATTATTTTTATGCAAATTTCATCACCCATTCGTTAAATTATCCATGACCGTGCGTCTCTCTTTTCGGTCGGTTCGGTTTATCAGCAAACGGATTTCCCCGTCCTCTAAGGACGTAGAAAAAAGCTGTCCTATTTCGTTCAGAAGTTGCAGCATTTGTTTCCCCCTCTATCGCGTGCCCTTGATCACGCGTAACATGATCCGGATTTATTTTTACCAACCATTCGTCAAACCGTTCGGGGAGTTCGGGATTTCATTTCGCGCTGGACTGCCCTTGAAAAGGTGGAAAAATGAATGAAAAAAGAAAAAAAATGGAATCAAACCCCGCGACGGCTACCAAATGTTGGTCACTGCCAGGGACGACGGCGGGATTTAACAACATTATTTACAAACAACGTCTCATAAAAGATTTCAAAACATCAGCCGTCGGTTTTGTTATTTTGCGTCATTTTCTCCGTCGAGACTTTTTTTTGTCCCATTTTCACCACGGGAAAGGTAATCAGAGGACCCGCCAGGGGTTAGCTTTCGTTGTCCGAAACCGTCATCACCGCCAGCCCTCCGTATGGATTCTCGATGAAGGTTTATCGGATGAAAACTAGGGAACAAACACGCTCCTAAAGTAGCCGAAAGGCAAAAGGAAAACACCACGAACCACCATAATGAGCCAGACACGGCGGAAAATGTGAATTGAATTGTTACAAAAGGCGAAATGCGACTCGGTTCGCATACATGAAATGCACCCTGAAGTAATGTGTCAGTTTGCGACAGAAAAAGGCCTCCATTCCGGGGGCCGTTTTTCATTGGAAAGTGACAACTTTTCTTCGACCTGGTCGCGGGACCTTCCTGCCTGCCTGGCTGTCTGCTTGCCGGTCGGGTGCACAAGGATAATAATGGACGCTGGTGACACGCCAGGGGTTGACGCATGCCGGATGACGAGCAGGGAAAACGTCGTGAAAGTTGAACACGGGACAAAGACAATGTAATGACAAAGTGTGCGCTACCGTTTGCATCAACTGCAAATGCACTTTTCGGTGCACCCTGAGGGGAGATTACGTGCGAGAAGGTTTCAAGGGACAAACTGGCTGCCTTGCAGAATGTAACATTTCACACAAAACACAACACACCCGGAGGGGAGGAAATCAATGCACTGCGCCTCTGGAAACATACCGCATACCGGCGAGACAGAGGGTCCCAAATGGGAAACTATGTCACTCAAAAGGTGAGGGAAGGTACAAACAAAAAGGGAATCAAAACCCGCGCATCGATTTATCCGGGCAGAACAAAACGACATTTTACCCATAGTCGCACCACCGTTTCCTTGGGACCCTCTTCTCTTCCCTTTTTCACGCGTTCACCGTTTTCCGGAATGGTCCGTTATTTATGTCACAATTTTATCCGCAAAAGTACGGATCTAGGGGCGACAGCGAAACGCCAATGCCAAATCGAACCGAAAATTGCCCATTTATTGATGGAATGTTTTTACTGCGGCCCCTGACGGTTGGCAGGGGTCTTTCAGTGAATTTGCAGAGTTTACAACTTCGCCGGGGGCTTAACTGAACACAGTTTAACGGAAGCTGTTTTTTGTAATTGTTCTAGCGGACCCTATTTTAGGGAGAACAGAAATTCAGTGTTAAAAATGTGTGAACATCGTCGTTATTTTCTTTTCAATTTCTGTACCAAATTTTATTGGCAAGAGTTTTGTTTTGAATTATTAGTTTTCGCCTGGAATTCGGTATATTTAACAAAAATTGAAACTGAAAAGCAATTTAAATTTCAAAATGAATTTTTCGTAAATACCTTTTTGAAGATTATTACGCTTGGCATATTTATCTTAAATCTGATAGCGTCCAAGGACTTTTTGAACTGTCGCTCTGTTTTCAAACATCACGATTTAAAAGGAACCGGCAGCTGACCTCTTCTCACGTGCCGTAGTTGGTAGAATTAAACCATCTCTTTCCTGTTTGCCCATTTCTGCGCATGCGCTGCTTGTCCTCGCAGGATGCCGGTTGCAAGGATCGAAGAAAAAGTAAGAAAAACGAAGAAATTCCAATGCGCTACTGAATTGTAGGTGGTTGGTTCGTCCACCCGCACCGAGATGGCGCTAGTGATGCTGGTTTGAATTTTGGCTAGCCCGATTCGAAAAGGATGCACGTGGATAGAGTTTAATTTAAAACGATTTTTTGTTTTCTTGAGGACATTTAATTTCGTCGAAGAACATTGAAATAGATAAACTGACGCTGAAAAAAGTTAATAAAAGGATTTTTGCTTCTTATTTTACGAATCAATTCTCCATGAACGCAAAATTCGATGTTTATTTCTTGCGCTTTTCTACCCCTTTTCAGCAATTCGAGCAATCCCACTTTTCTGTTCTTGAATGGCAAATAAATGTTTAATTAAAAACGTAAGATTATCCTACTTAAAACGCAACAACACGCACCGCACGCTCTGTCGTCAACCACGGAGGAAAACGAACCGAACGGAGGTTAATCCTTACGCCTATCCTTTGGTACCGCTCAAATGCGTCAGCCTTTTACCCACCGCACTTTCGCCCTTTTTCCGAATGTAAAAATACAATCGCACTGCCTAATAATATTTTCTATTCAGCCCAGCTGAACACGAACCCGAGCTAGTGGAGAGGCTTCGTCTTTTTTTTTTCTATCGTTCAGGAATCGTGAAAAATCGTTTCACGCTATTTTATTCGTCTACTTCTAGGTCGTGGTTTACGCCGGCGTTCAACGGATTTTTGTTTAATGGCCACTGTGGCGAGAGTGAAAATTACCCTATTGACAGTGGTGAGTCCGAAAATCCTGAAACGAATAGGAAAAACGGAACCGATTCAAATCCGAGCCGGTTCGGTTTTGGCACGAAAATCCGCAAAACCTCTTAACAGCCTACGCATACGCAACCGACGCTGGTGAAGTTTCGATCGGGGGTAATAAAAATAAATTAAAATCAAATTGCACTTGGCCACTGCACATTGCAGAAGCCGCCGGCATCATCGCCAGCCTGAATGCGAGGACGGGACAATCACCGGGGGTTCGGGGTTCGAGCAGGAGAAATTAATCGAAAACAAATTTGATCTGTTATCTCGGCAGAAAGCCATTAAAATCGATGCACTTCCCGAAGCGCACCGTGGTTGCATCGAGCTGTGCCGGGTGAAGATGGGTCATATTTCAAACCCACCGTTGAGTTCCGCCGTTATCCTTCGCCGTTTTCCTGTTGGAGCGTTCGGAATGATGTGCTCGTTTAAATAACTGGCTGCCAAGCCGTGAGGAGGCAAGGGAAAATCGAGCTCCTGGCTTGATGACCGGGTTAACCTGGATCCGGTATTTAGATATCCTTTTTGTGGGTCAACATCGGCCGCCCGGTGGAAAGTGACCGACGAATTACTCCCCTCCGGCAGGCTGGTCAAATTTAATCGCTTTCTCATACTTATCTCTCGTCCGGTCGGTGTTGGTCAAACCGGCACGTCATTTTCATCCTCACTTTTCGCACGAACTACCACCTTACTCACTTGTTTACGCTCCCCCTTTTTTTCCCCCGACAGGAAAATCCCGCCACTATCCGCGATACTCGCTCAACAGCTCGGACAACGAGGACAGTAGCCCGATCCATCGGTCGATCTACGCCCAGCCGTACAACGCCATCGCGACGAACGAAAGACAATCAAATTTCACTTACCGCCCGGCGCTCGGTACGAAGGGCGGCTCGCAGGGGGTGGCCATTTCCACCGGCGGTCAGACCGTGGTCAATCCGCTGACCATCAACACCACGCCATCGTCGGAGAACGGTTCCAGTGCGACGCTGACCGACGCCGAAGCATCGCTCGCCCGGGAAAACACGCTGCTCGTCAATAACGGTACGTACGGCAAAAGGGGAACGCACTGGATGCGAACCATATTTATTTTTTCCTCTCGTATACATCTTTGTTCCCCTTGAGGTGGATGAAAAATGTTTGCTCTTTAACTGATGATGTTCCTATTCGATTGAAGGTCTTACTCACTTGTGCGTGAGTTTCATTTATTTTACTCTCAAGAAAAAACCAAACAAGAAGCAAACGCAACCGAAATTCCAAAACCATTTCAGTGAGTTCGTTTTTCCGGAACAAAAGTACAGAAAGCAAACCACTTCTAACGACTAATCGGCGTTTTATGGACACTGATGAGGTTTTGATTTGCAGCAGCCGGCGGATGGTGGAGGAGTGGGAGTTGGAAGAAGATGTTTTGAGACTCAGATCCGTTCAAACGACAGTAATTGGGCCGATTAGAGGCAAATTGTTTTGATGGGTGGCAGGAACTGATTAAAGTCGCTGAAAGATGAATAATGGCGATGTTTTCCAGACACAGGGTTGGATTGATTGATCTATTAGCACAATCTGGACTAAGTATTATTTACTTTACTTATTGTTTAGCTTTACACAAGCTAAAATATCCTAACGCCTTATGAACAAGAAATATGCATTGAAACTAAAGCTAAAGATGTTTTCGTCCTTCTTTGAATCAAGTTTCCATATTTTTCTTGATAAAGTTTCTTTTATTCTGTATTGAACAAATTTGATTTTTTTAACTTTCTGTTGATTTGTTTTTTTATTATAAAACTCGACATTTAATTTGGTAAAACACTGAGTAGTGTATGGTGAACGTAGGAAAAATTAACGCATTTAATTAATTGCATAACTATTCCGTCAAATATGCGGATCCGTTTCTGTCAAATATGCGGATTTTTCGGATTTTTTAACAAATTTGTTGAAAATTCGCTTATTTTAACGTATTGTTTTATATATCAAACTTTTCATGCTATACACACTTTGTTAAACATTGAAAGAAACTCCTAAAAGGCATATTTTCATTGGACTTCGGTTATCTGAACCAAAACGGACACTAACGCCTTTCTTCTGGTTCGGTCATTTCAAGAAGCATCTCTTGATATCTGAAATTTTCACAAACAAATTAGTTAAACACGTTGGTGATTGTCCTATTGATTCTATTGCTACACACATATAACACGAGGTCCGATTGGAGTGTTTTAAAGCTTTTTACAGAACAATGTTGGTACGAGTGACACGATACATAAACGAAATTAAAAATTTCGTCACATGATTCTTGAATTAAAAGAACATTTATATGAACAAGTCTCAGTTAATCCAATCAATACTTTATTTGGCTAACAAATCTGCTTGACAAAATTAAAGTGCTTTAAAGAAATTCCAACAAATGCTTGATTACAATAATTGATGTAATGTGATAAGTGATGAAAAATAGTGTCTGACTTTTCGTTTTAAAATACATTCAATTATTACCATCTCGAACGACCGCTTCCGTAGAAGTAGCTTACCAAACTTGTGTCATCTCTAAGAAATGTTAAGCACTAACATTTGCTAGCCGAAATTGGACTCTCGCCAAAATGGCCTTTTAATTTGAGCTATAAGTATTCAACCCTGCCTCCACCACGCTGACGGGTGACTAATCTTTTGAAGAACCCACAATGGGATTCGGGAAAAGAATCTCTCCACTTAGGGCCACAAGATTTGGTGCCGAACACATTCCTTAGACTGCAGTTTCCAGAGATGAATTCAAATCTCGGTCTACCGACCTTTACTTGAACTCCGGTCAGCACTTCCCGCGTTGGTGAGCAAATATCAAAGCATCAGAAGACGGCAAGTAGAAAAGTCACCGGCGGTCCTAGGTACAACTTTTGCACCCGCCCCCCGCAACCCGGCAGGATTTCGAGTGAATAATAAATTCTGCGGAAGTCAATTATTTCCCACAGGATTTATATTTGTGGTCACACCCCGACCATTCAGTTTAGTTGCTGACATTTTGCAGGACGGAACCGACCCGGAAGGATGCTTTTTTTTTGTTAGATTGGATCCTAATACAAAGGAATATGGTTTCGTCCATAGCTGTAGAGTTAAAACATTTGCTCCTACCCTGAGTGCTATTCTTGGAAGTTTTTCTCCGTCCAAAGAACCTTTTTTGCAAGCGAAATTTTACCGCCACTACCGGTGAAAAATGCATTCCAATCTTAGCACTTTCCCAAAGGCACAGATGTGTTGACCACAATGTAATGACCGCCTGCAAATTGTGATAAAAATTACACTTTTACGACTGAGGTGAAGGCACGTGTAATTGCCGGTCGAACGGATGCACTTTTGTGAAACGTTCATTGCAATGTTCCTGCAAAGATTGTGTTTCGCTCGTCCCAGCGTGGCAATGGTTCCAGGAATCATTGGCGTAAGTTATGGCTGGGGAGACTTTTTCATTTTCCATCCACCATTCAGCGCCCGGAGCAAAATGGGATTCATCAGGAAAAACGAGCCACTTATCGGTACGTGAGTCTGGCTCGCACCCCGCATTCACACATTCCCACAAACACACACACGCACTCGCACCCACTGGGGTTGCACACGTACGGACAATTTGCGGATGCCTTTTCCAGGGATCCGGTGTGGCCCGATCCGAAGGCAATTACACATTCTTTGCGCCGGAGATGTCTATTCTTCGCTCGAAAGTGTCCCCCAGAGCCACTCCGAGGCACCGAGGAGTGTGTGTCGCCCTTGGCCGGGTGGATGAGACTGTAAATCCAATAATTTCTTTGAATGGATTTCAAATTAAGGTGCTTATTTGAATGTCCTCAAAGGAACCGACCGGTTCATGGAAGGACAGGAACAGTTTGCGAAAGACTGGATATCTGAAACAGACCAGCGAGGAAAGATAGAGAGTCGACAGTCCCTCGGCCGGGTTTTGATGGAACAGTCAGTAATTTCCAACAGTCGTTGGAGTCAAAGCAACAGTCGTTGGAGTCAAACGGGCTGACAAGAAAAGTGTGGAAAAGTGCAAACTTTACGTAATAATGGCTAGGTTTGCATAGAATTTGCATCACTATTCTGGCATTTCTGAATAACTATTTATTTTCTCGTAAGATACCTTAATGATCCAAGTCTATATCTATAGGCCATTTCAAATTATTGCATCCCTACTTCGTCATTAGTTATTAAACGCATACTGAACGTTAAACACGTACTTTTAAACGTAATTTCCATGGCAACGTGGCCTTTGGAAAAATTTCTCTTAATACTTACCAACCCGCATTGGATAATTGTTCTACAATTTTTGATGTTTTTTTTCCATTTTGTTTATTCAGGAGGGACCGCAGTTAGCAATACCAGAACTTTTGGTTTTGAAAGCTCCACAAAGAAATATTTGCAATTTAATTCATTTGATATTTTCGTTTGTCCTTGCAAAACTGTGCAGTTTTTTTTTCTAGTGTTCACAAAATTAACATGTGTTTACACATGTTTACATCTTCATGTTAAAAAAGCTTTTGTTTAGTTCTTCATGTTTCCTTGAGAATATTTAATTTTCAACAAAAATACTTTGATTTTGGCAAGAGAGAGTTATAACTTCTAAGTTGTGTTCACCGTCAATGATATGTAACAGTAAAAACTGTTTCAAGTAAAATTTCAATCAATAAGACATACACTATTGATGGTGTTCAAGACAGATTGTCTTTAACGGGCTCTACGTGGACCGAAAATAGAAATTACTCAGCTTTTCTTGCCTTTGTGAAAACACCGTTTTTATTGTAATCGCAATAGCCAAAAAAATCATCTGGCTTTCCTAATTCGCGTATGACGAAGAGATCGAAGGCGCATCCTTCGATCCCTTTTATACATTTACAAAAACATCGCCGTCGCAGCGACGTTTCCGTTCGGCCAGCTTCGTCGGATCGATACATTACAGCGGTTCCAACAGATAGCTTTCAAATTTTAATGATCATTTAGTAAAAGTCTTTAGGATCCGAAGTTAATAAATAAAACAACAAATTACTTTTAAAATATTCAAATAATTTTGACTGACCAAGCATGCTTATTTGAAGAACGAAAGTGATTTTTAATCGGTACCAAATTCGAATAAGCAAAACTTTTCCGCATAATCGTATTTTCTTTTTCGTGCTACTTCGTTTTAAAGATCCTTTCCTGAGGAAAACCTTGGCTGGGGTTTAAAACCACAACAAATACCCCTTTCCCCAATTGTAACACAAGTGTTAGTGATATCGGAGTACTGGAATGTCGAATAAACATGCAATTCCTGCTGAATCTTAAACTGGCAACCGTAAGCGGGATTTTATTTACATCATCAATCATTGTCAGCTGCATCGACCGATTCATGTTGCTCCCGGAAAAGCCAACTGGCGTGCATCCTATCTTAAGTACCATGGGTTCGAAAGTAGGTCGATGCAGATGGTGTTGGTGTTTCTTGGCAACTTTAACGTACGAAGTGTAAAGAAGAGTCCAATTGCTTTAAACAAGGTTATTTTCGTTTGTCAGATTTTGAATTTTTGTTAAAAGTAACAGAAAATATTGTTTGAGTTTGATTTCATCCTTAAAGTGCATATACTCCCGTGTAATGAGAGTTTTTATGTATAGCAATATTAATAAATCATTATGCCATCAACAATTTCAAAAGCTCCTGCTATAAACGGATGCTAAGATTTTATTTATCTGCATTGTCTAAGGAAACACCGTGAAAGATGGATTCGAAAACTCCAGACGCGTTCGAAAGAGATGCAACCGATGAAGCAAATAGAGGCAAGCTGGAAGGTGAACACTGGCGGAATCCAATCAAGGACAGTGAACCACGTATGGTTACGCACCACATTTGGAGTACCAAACCGGTCTCAGTGAGGTGCCTGGTGGTGGGGCCAACGTACCAACCAATCAACGGGACAAAACCCGTCCGAGCCCGACTCGAAGTCCGACCCTTGGTCCCGTCGTAAAGCTTGATGGTAAATCCACTTGAAAAATGTCAGCACAATAATATTCAATTACGGACCGGATCTCACGTATGCCCGGCTATTCTACCTTTTTGCAACGAAGTGGTGCGATTTCGTGCGGTTGAATTCTGTCTGTCTACGTATGTGCGCGTGTGTGTATGTGTGTAAGGGGACCCAAGACAGAAACTCCCCCTTGGTCGCCTCGAGGCTCTCGGTGCTACTCAATTTCGCCTCAAGCACCGTTCGCCGTTCCCGGCAGCGCCCGGTTTCCCGAACGGTAGAGATGATTTCTGATCCCATCCCATCCTGAACCTGGCAAAGTCACCATGCGCGCAGTTCGTGTGGAAAATTTTCGGACTTCGGAGCGATATCTTAAGGTGCTCGGTTTCGAAAGGGCATTCGAAATCTTTCGCCTAAAGTCCCTATTGTTACCTTCTTGGCTACAGGTTGTTCGGTTTTCGTTGTTCGTACCGTTTTCTGATGGAATACTGCAAAACTGGACCACCACAAGTCCTTCTCTACGGGAGTGCTTTAAAATCGGTGGATTTTGTGGACAGGGGATGCTGGAAGTAACTGGCCAAAGTGTTCTCGGGTAAGTTCCGGTTCCTGGGGAGGTTCGAAAACTACGTTTTTATTTGGATCTAAGTGCTCTTGACTAGACTTGACTCAGGCAGTTTTATTCATTCGGTATAATCATACAATGTTTACATACGCAAATTCAAGGTTTTCGTCGTTTTAGACAGTAATAATAAAGAAATAAATGTGTTTTAATGTGTAAACACATTCTTACATATTCATGTATTCTTTAGAATCAGAAGCCACATAAAATTTTATCAATTAAGTACTTATTTGCACCAGATCTTAAAAAGTGAATAAATACATTTTGAATAATAAATCAGGAACCGTATTCATCGTTGCTTGTCTGATTTATATTTATCTCAGTTTCCTTCTTCGACATATCAAACGCATAATACATTATAAAGATCTCAGAAATGATAAACATGCATAATCCAATAAAAACAAACAGAAAAAGAAGGTATAAAAAATGGACAAAATTTGCCAACCGGTTACACTATATTTTTAATGACTTGGACAAAACATAGAGTCTACTATAAATATAGTATGGATTATTTCGTGTGCATGAAGAAAATAGAAAAGAAAATAAAACCATGAAATATGATATAAACTTTAAAAAGTAAGTGTCCTCACCCTTGATTCTAAATGTGATTGATCTCTCCTAACGGTTTCAAGTATCAACAAGGTATAAAAAGTGATGAAAAAATCCCTGCATGTATACAATTGTAACACATAATTTGTAAGGAACATGTTCAACATGATCGTGGCATCATATCCCCAACGGGCAATGCAGCCATCAAAAGGCGTGCACCACCAGGCGCCTCCATCGACAGCTACCGATGGAACGATCGGTAGAACACATCGTGCTCATAACTCCACTTCTTGTCCTGTTACAACCAGCCGAAAGACTCGGTTGATTCAATTACTGCCGACGAGATTGGTTCAGCGAACGGTTTCCATTACGCTCGCCTCAAAGACTCGAAGACCTTACTTTATCTCGTTCCCATCAAAAGACTTCTGGTGGGCTTTTCCCGCCGGTGGTCAGCCATTGGTTGACGATGGACGCATAAACCTACCGACACCGGTTCGGTATTCCTGAATCGGTGGAAGCAATAATGTGTAGTGGATTATCCGGGGAGCGGGTTCCCATATCCCGTACCAGAACCGATAATCCATTAGGAAAATTACCTTTCAACGGAGAGCTTACCACGCGGACCTGGAAAAGGTCAGCCATACAGGATAGTCATCACCCAACCCGTGCATCATTGTGGTCGATTGGGAAAGGTTTTTCTTTATGCTATTCTGTACCGTCAGCATCGTCGGGTTTTTTTCTTTTCCCTCCAGAGGGAAAACAAAACGAACCAGTTGAAGCACAAAGCGGACATGCATTTTTAAAATGCTAATTAATGCATCATATACACAGAAAACCCATACGCTCGCATTACTCATCGCGGGGTTGCGGTGCATTTGGTGGGTTGTTAAACGAAT
This sequence comes from Anopheles ziemanni, assembly GCF_943734765.1. Lineage (NCBI taxonomy): Eukaryota > Metazoa > Arthropoda > Insecta > Diptera > Culicidae > Anopheles > Anopheles ziemanni. The sequence goes on along the minus strand of NC_080706.1, from coordinate 72,276,442 downwards.
GATTAGTCGCTATCTCCCACTGGCTGAATCTGATTTTTTATTCGCCTTTCATCGTTCATCGTCGAGTGGATTTTTCATGCCGGGTTTTTTTTTGTGCACCATGCACATTAACTTGTGAGATTTTAAGGTGCATGATGGTGCATCAATAGTTGCTCCTGTGAGCAGATGCGGTTAAAAAGAACAAAAGTTCGCCCCCGTGCGAATACCTGCTCTTTGTGCTGGTTCATCAGACACGTCGCTCGGGGCTTGGTATGAAGTAGCTGTACAAAAAAAAAAAAAATAGGTGATCCAACCTCATGATGAAAGAAAAACGAGAGAGGATGCCACCTGAGGGGGGTGGGGAGAGGGGAGGAACCAACCCAACCATTGGAAGGTGCGCCATTTGCAGGTAAACATATGGCTCGACACGGAGTATGCAACAAAGTCAAATGGTTCATCCTTGTGTTCCTGGCGAGGGGAGCACATGTTGGGTTTGTGTGCATCTGTGTGTGTGTGTGAGTGGAGCTAGCCGATTGGCTATTTTCATCTCCACACCACCTGCCCTATAATTCTGGACATAGAGGTAAAGGCCTAGACACCGGCGGTGATGCACCAAGCGTCAAGCGCAAATGGTGGATATATTCACAAGCATAATCATTATGTTAAGTGCACCTGTTTTCAAGTTTTTCGGATGACTGGTGTGCTTTCGCTTGCGTTTGCATCCCGTGAGGATTTCATACTCTGGTTTCATCTGAAAGATGGTGAAACGTGCAAGCACAGCTTGAGCTTTAGAGCGGCCGGTCATAATTATTGAAAATATGTTGACCTGCCTGCTCAGACGAGTAATGCAGATTTATGTACCTCAAACAGAATGTTACTTGAGTGGACATGCATTGCAATACAGAACCTAGTGGTTTTGACATACCATAATTAATTGATGTCGTTAATGTTGTTTAAATCACAAACCATTTCCGAACAGATATCGGTGTGGGATATATTCGAAGAATAGTATCTTTGCAATAATTAGTTAAAATATATTATTATTATTTTTATCTTGGAGAACACTACCATTAAACATGCAACTAAATTCAATTACTCAATAGAAATATATGCAATTGCATAAACATCGACTAGTTAATATATTTTAAATGATCAGCATCACTCAGAAAACCCCGGTTTTTTTACTATCCAAAAACCTGTTAAATTTATGTTGACTCTCGCTAGACGACAGTAAAATGGCTTTCCAAAATCGACAATATGACCCGTTCCGTCGTTCCCCTTTCCCGACGTTCCCCGACTGCATCCCATGCAACCGGCAAAGCCAACTGGTCAATCGCGATTATCCGATTAAATTAAATATATTTATTTAAATCCACCAGCGCTGGTGCAATCCGATTATCGCCGGGTGCAAGTAATTGTTGGGTACGTTTGAGAATGCAAATTGTCCATTTGGCATCGTTGGGTGTCATGCTGGTCCGTGGAAGCGCCATGTTTTTGTCACCCGAACCGGTGGGAGGATTAACCGCTGGGAGGAAGCATCGAAGGGCGAGGTTGACCATCGAGCCGCGAGTTTGGTGAATGCTCGATACATTCGATCTGAAAGAGTTAACCAAACGTTCATTATCATTGACCAGCAATTGATGGGGAGCATACTGTGTACGCTCAAAAGTAACGTTTTCTGCTGATTTTGATCAAATTCGCTCGTTCTAGGAGTAGATGGATCAATTCAATCAATTGAAATTGGTAAATTGTTTCATTTGATGCAAAATTCATTTTCATGGCTTACAGATGTATTGGCTATGACGCACTACAAATTGCTTCAATTTTTGTTGCATTCTGATAGCCAACCAAAGTCTACTACTTTATGCCATAATTAAACAGAGTGTATAATTTCGAAAAATATAGAAAAAAATCCTAAGGAGTTGCTTGACTAATTATTAATCTTTGTTCTCGTACGCTATCACGTGCTTCGGAAAATTGGACTCGGAACTCTCCACGGTAGACGAAAGCCGTTAAGACACACTACGACACAAGATGATAAACATGAATAATAATTACGGCAAACGATGTCGTTGTCGCTTGGATGAAAATTATTGCGCACGTTAATAAATTATTCAAATTTATTTTCCGCGTCTTCTCGCGCCATGGAAAGCGGCTCATGTCCTCGGTTGTGCCGAGTGACGAAAAACTGGTAGACTAGAAGAAGTAGCAAGAAGAGCTAAAGTGTACGAAAGTGAAAAGGGTTGAGAAACAACACCCCCTTTCGAATTGAAACGTAACGTTTGAATGGTTCGTAAACTGTGGAATTACCTCCAACCAGGGTAACCGTTGGGTATAGCCTATTGGGTCAAGTTTCTATGAGCTCGCTAAGGCAAGATTGGCGAGGGGGTTTTGGTAGGTCGTTCATGGAAAATTTAAAGTGTTGAAAGGGAAAGTGAAACCATTGGAGGGGGTTGTTAATCAGGGATGGTTGGCGATTTTGTGCAGAGAGCGCACTAATTCGTGGTGATATAATTTTAAATGTAGAAACTCTCTTCAGGATTGTTTGAATGCTTAAGATTTGTTACTATTTTACCAAGTGTTTAGAAAATTTAATGTTTTTTAAAAAAATCAGGTTGTCTTTTTTCTCCTTATAAGCTTAAGGAAACATGTTTTATGTTATTCTATAATTTTCATTTAAGAACCGGAACTACTTCGTTCTATCATAAGTGTTTTATCATTCCAAAACTTAGTTATGTTTCTCCAATGAAATCTCAATACCTCCATACCAGACAGTTTACCACTTGCAGTGTGGTGTTTAAAAAGAAACAAAACAAAATAAAAAAGAAAATAAAAATAATATCGGCTCGAGCTGGAGAGGAGAAAAAAAAAGAAAAGCAGATACAAACCCCGTCGGAACGGAAGGCCAACTTCTCCAGCGTCTGAGGATGTCATCAAATTTGTCTCAAGTGTTTGACGCAATGAATAGCGTCGCCGGCACCCGAGATGAGCGTTGCTTGTCCCATTCTACGCCGTCCTGGGAGTGAGTGAGCGATTTTGTACTTACTTTGTGTATGCGTCTATGGTTGTAGAAAAAAAAGAAAGATAAAAATGGGAACACCATGGCTGTAACGTGCCCGCTTGAATGGTCTATGCTGTTTAGGTTGTGTGCGTGTGCCCCATTCATAATGGTGTGGTAGGCCCGCATGATGGAACTGCATCGACACATTTTGTCTGGGGTTGTGCTTATGTTGCCATCCGTGCTGCAATATTTCTCGTATGCGCTTTATGTTTTCTCGGCACCTCTTTTGTGTCTCGCGAGGAAAGAAATAACGGCAATGTGGGATGTGTGCTTGTGTTTTCTTTTCTGTACTCAAAGTGAAAATGAAGCAAGGAATGAAAGTCCCTCCACCAGCACCACGTGGAACTGCACTGTCTGGGTGCAGTCAAGTATGCAGGCCGAGGCCGAGAATCGACGCTGCAATCTAGACAGCAGTATTTCTCGGCCATTCGGACGGATGCAGCTCCGTGCTCCCGCATTCCGGCACGGCTGGGCTGGAGAAGGTAGTTTTGATTTGCTTCTAGACCGGGGCCGGGAGAGGTTTGTGAACCCGCGTAGCACGAAACGAAAAGTGCGAGATAAATGAAGGCACGTTGCGCTATTACAACATTTTAAGGAATGCACCGCTTCCTCGCCCGGGGGTTGCGAATGAACGGTGGAGGACTGTTCGAGGTAAGGATGGCGGCCCAGACAGATACAGCGACCGCGTCTGGTCAACCTGTTAAACCGGGGTAAACGAAGGGAAATGGCAGATGCACTAGGGAAATGCAGGTCAAAAGTGGAGCCCTTGGCGGAGGGTAGATGTTTTTTTTTCTCCCCTCTCATTGAAAAAGAACGTCTGGGTCGACTTCCAATTGACTGCACCGCCGGCAACAGTCGCTGCACCGGTCGGCTGCAATCGATTTTCCCAGACAGAGCTAGCCCAAGTCAGGCTTCCTTTTTTTCTAACCCGCCATTTCGGTTCCATTCCTTGGGGAAGGCTTTTCTGAAGCGAAAAGATAGACAAGGCGTAGCCGACAAACACTCCGGGTTCAAGTTTTCCAACCTTTTCACCTGCGCTAGGGTTCCGAAGTCGGGTAGCAGACAAGTGCATCTGCGTTCGCAGGGAATGCCGCAAGGCGATGCTGCGATAGACTCGTTAGGGGGATAATTAAAATTGACGTGATACCAGCGATAGGCTGGAGAAAGATTTATCTGCGTGACGTTTTTTGTAATCTGATAGTTGATTGAAAAAAAAGATATGATTCTAGATTTAAACCAATTCAACATTTCCTATGCGCATAGATAGTAAATATATTTTCTGCTCTTTTGACTCTGGATTTTCTATGTTCTTTTATTAATAAATCAATACCGTAGTGAGTTCTGTTGAGTAATTAAAAATGATGAAGAAAAAAATGCAAAAATGATAAACTTCGAAGTTACTAAACGATATAAACCAAATCGTTAACAACCAGGCGTCTCCATTACGCATTCAAAATAAATAACAAACAGAAAATCAAGTATTAAAACCCCAATTCAGCATTTGTTTTCTTAAATTTTACTTCTGACTAACTTTAACACGTGTTACCATAAAGGCGGATGACAGTAACAATGCGCATCAACTCTTCACTCTGTCCTTTAGAAGGGCTAGTTTTTGTTTAGTTTTCGAAAACCGTTGAACTTCTAAATTTTATTACCAAATAATAACAGGAATGATTGTACTAAAAATATGTACTAAAACAGAGTAGCAGTCAACGTGTTAAAATATTAAAAACAACTTCACACAAATCATGAACCACCAGGCGCCTCCATCGCGATAATCAAATTAGCTTAAAATATTAATTTGATCCAGTCTGCTACCACCTATCTGTTAAACTGTGATTAAACGTAAATGAGTATACTTTTATCTTATCTCTTTGTTAGATATATTTAATATAAGAAATTGCAGAAGAAGACCTAGCTCTAGAACCAGATAAATGTTGAGTCTAATCTTGAGCCTTGCAACGCACTGTATAATTTGATTTAGCGAAAGCTTTTCCACTCGATATAGGAATGGTCCTCCAACTTCTGTTTGAAAACAGTGGATGCAACGATAAAGCTTTCCACCGGACTACCAAATGAAACTGGGTGTCTTGCTTCGGTGGGTTCCCACACGAGAAGATCTCAGGATCATTGTGCACATGCGGAAAATGAGAGATAGTTGTGGATTTTTTTCGTTGTTGTTGAGGGTGCTTTTGATGATGCTAGAAGTGCAGGCGAGTCGTTGCTCTCGACGTTCCCGGTGATGAGCAAAAGCTTACCGTACAGCGGAAAGTTCTACGGGTATTGTCTCTCGGAAAACGTGAAACTGCATTCGGCGGAGGATCCGCTCATTCGCACATGACAGCACGTTTCGCTCTGTTTACGCGCTCTTTCCGGTGCTCGCTGGTCTCTCGCTCGGACGCACTGTCCTGCCGGCGCACTCGTTCGCTCCACCGCTCCACGAAACCGAACGGAGGCCGAAGAAAACCGCTGCCCGCATTCGGTGTGACGGTGCGGGACAAAAAGAGAAGCTCCCCGAAACGACAACTCGCCTGAACACGGTAGACGATCATTCGCGTGGACACCGTGCCGAAACCGAAGCAGGAAAAACCGCTCCACTTTGCACCAGCTCCTAAGGGGGTAAGGAGGGGGTGAACTGCAGGCGGGGTACTCTTAGCACGAGTCAGACGCCTGTGCATGCTCGGTACGCATATGGTGGCGTTAGTCGACGGACGAATCGAAACCGTTGCGGATGGTCGTGTATTCCGTTGGTCGCAAGCGCGTTTCGTTGGCGTTCGAGAGAACGTGTGTGTCGGCTGGCCGTGTGTGGTACAGGGGTTGGGGAACCAGAAAGGGACCAGCTGAACCGGATTCGTATCCATCACTGGCCGGGCTCTGCTCGGGGTCAGGATGTGACCGGTACCCGATCGACGCTTGATGGCGTTCTATGCTTATCCGGTTGCATTTGGTTGAGAAAATTCGCGTCAGACTCACTTCAGCGGAAGTGTTTGCCTAATTGTGGGTACCATGTGGAAATGTGTATGTGTGTTATATCACGCGTGTGTGTGTGTGTATGTATTTTGAAGTGTGTGAAGTGTGCCACACGCATATGCGCGCTTCCATGGTTGTGATTTTGTAATAATTTTGGCATCAAACTGAAAAGAGATTGCGGTTTTATTTAAACAAACGAAAGTTGGCACATAAAAATAAAAATAAAACATCAGAATAATATACAAATTAAGGTGATTTTAGTGGTAAATGCATCCTCATATACATCTCACAATTAAAACGGTCTAACGTTGCTGTGTTCAATTTGAACGATTTCATACGTTGGCCTAAGCGTTTGAAACATACAAAAACCTCCAGTGAAAAAGGAATCTTTCCGAAGCAAAACGTTGGTTGGTCGAACAGTGAAGTGATACAAAACCTGCAAAGCATACACTTGGAGTTCGGGCATAACGGAACGGAATAATCGAATCAGCAGCTTCGTGCAGGATTAAATGTACTATGCAATTGACAGCTCAGAAGGTAAGCTTTCGCGTCCTTCTCGCAAACTGTGGGCCGATTCGGAACGGCTGAGCTTTTTTGTGCGGAAAGCAAAGAAGTGACGGAGCGCCCGAAGAAAAAGGATATCAGAAGAAAAAGGCTCTATCTCTTTCAGCTCTCTTTCTCCTTCTTTCTCTCTCCCTCTCTCTTTTTCTAACTCTTTCTCTCTTTGTTGTGCTCAGTCGATTTCCATTTTGGCTCTCAATATTTTATTGTGTCTCTTTATCACTCAATATTTCTCACTTTATGTTTCCCTCTTTCTCTTATCAGTTCTTTATCCTTTTTTATTAAAAATGAAATTTCCACCACTGAACTCTGTGGTTTATTTTTCCAATTTTTATTTGTATCATCTTATTCTGAAATGTCTTCCTCTCTTCATTTTCGCTTCTAAGTCTTGTTATAGTTTCACTATTCTTTGTGTTACCTTTTTCCGTTTGTTAACTGATATAACATTGATTGCAAAGCGACACAATTCAATGGAACTCTGATGACACTCACCAACACATGTAGGTGTTTATCAAAAACTTAAAAGGAGGCCAGTGATGCTCACGGTTGGTTAGAAATTTCCTTTTGACCCCATGCTACCCTTTTGAGTCTGAATTCATTCTTTGTTTTTCTTCCATCATTTTATTATTGTTTAATATTTTTTTTATTTTTCAAACAAGTTTTACATTTTTTTAATTTATTTGTTTCATTCAAATTCTAAATATGGCTTTCCTCTCAAATGATAAAATTGTTTTTGTTAATCGTATCGGATGAAATTTAAATGCAAGTTTAAATCGTTAGTATCTATCAACCGGATGCAACCATGATGCTCCCGCTGCGAGGTGCACGCTGGCACGCTAGTATTAGTAACGACACCAAACACTTCCTTCCGCCTCAGTTCGAAACGGTGGACAAACAGGCATCATAATGCCTCCACTCTGTCAATGTTGTTTTCCTGCTGCATCGCTTTAGCACCGGAGAGTATTTGTTTTGACGCATTGATAGGATTTCTCTCGACGTCCATCCCGCTTTCGCATCGCTGCGGTGTCAAGTGTCCTTTTTCCTTCTCGGTTTGTGTCGTCTCTTCCTTTCTCACTTTTCATGCACCGTTTGCGAAAACCGACTCATCGCCCCGTCGGACTGCATTTCGGATCCGGAAACCAATACAGGCACGCAGGTGCACGGCCGGCGCATCTCGGCACCGTCGGTTTCGGGTTCGGGTGCTGACTTCGGTGCACTCGGGTGCTTGCATTCCGAAGCCTTTGCCTGCATCAATATTTTTCCAGCAAAGTGTGAAAGCAACATCGACACTGGCACGGACCGGTTTCGGGGGGTTTGCTCTCCCTCCCCGCTTATCGCTTCCTTGCTCGCAAAACCGCACACCGGCGAGCGGCGAGTGGTGAGGAACAAAAACAGAACACCCACCGTTGCACCGAAGCATAAATGAGTTTTAATGCGATGTTACGAACAGGATTAAAGCGGGCATAAGGCTCGGGTTGGTGGAGTGTGCCGAAACGAGGTGCGCGTGCCGGGGGCCAATACGGCGCTGCGTTTGGTGGGAAAACACAGCAGGGAAAATATTTTTGCATGCAGTTTATCTTTAGGCAATAATTTCTCATTTATATCGGTGCATGATAATTGAGACGCAACGGGAACGCTAGGGAACGCATCGGGAAAGGCGGACGGAGGGACGCTCCAACTCCGGGTCGATTAAAGCTGGTAGGCTTCGGCAGTTTTGCGCAAAAGTGGGTGAAATTTATCGGCCCACCAGCAGGCACCATCGGGAGGTGCGGAGGGCCGAGATGCAATTTGCGGTAGAATAATAATTGGATTGAAAGGTTATCGGGGTCTGTCAGGCGCAGCAGCTACGGTCGGGTGGTTGTGCCGTTTGGAGATGACCTGACCTAGGACGCCCGCCGGCCCCAGCTATCGGAATCGCTTCAGACCAGCGTACTGGGGCTCATTTAAAGCTTGATTTTTCAGTCCCCGAGCACATTTCCTTGCCGATATGGGAGTGGAGAGGGAGAGAGAGAGCAGTATCAGCGATAAAATAATATTGCCAGAGTCAACAAATCCACCCTGGTGCTGCATTCACTACGGTCGGACGTCGACACGTTGGGGTGGGAAATTGGGGAGATTAGTCGAGTTACCGAGGAAGTGTTATATTTGTAAGTTAGTATGTTGGTTTTACGGTTCTGGTGCCAGTTCGGTCGGGGTGGTAGAATAGTTCTTAGATTACATGCGTCCACGTGAGAGTAGTGAAACCATGATTATATTTGTTCATTTTATTTAAAAGCTCCGATCGTTGAGCGTAGCTTTAACTTCATATGAATTTCATGATTATTTTAGCAAACAAAATGATACAGATGATGCAACGAATGTGGATTTTTGAATGATTTTAAGAAAAGACCTCATTTAAGTTCCAATTTTTAGCGCTTCTTTATGTATTTAATCTCTAATTTACTTGATTTGTATAAATGACAAAATCCCGAGGTCACTCTTTCAAATCAAAACTTTTAGCAACACAATAAAAAAAACCACCAGCAAAAGTTTGAAGAAAACAGAAAATTTAAACAAACAATTGAAAAAAACCTATATCATAAAATAACTTTTGCATTCTAACAAATTGTCAAATTTCAACGATTTTTCATGAAAAAATGTAAAACGCTAGCAACTTTATGTTGAAAGCATATTAAAGAGTAGTATTTCTTTTAAGTTTAGAGCAAGTTTGACATCTCTGTTCTTTCTGCCAAGACTTCCGGTGTATGTAGAAGTGTATTGTGTCCAGTGCCTTCCGGAATTAAGCAACTTTATCAGAAAACATAATAAAGAGTACGATTAAGTGGTTTGGATATACCTGGCCACAGTAAATCATTCCCGAATATTGTCGGAGGTGTTGAAAGGGTCAATTTTAATTGAAATACCTCACACTGCTTATCCTTCTTAAGTCTCTCAACTTCAAAAAATCATAAAAACATTTACAACACTTAAAAGTAGGATGAATTCCAATATTTTGAAGAACAAATGAAGTTTCTTTTGGTCATGAATGCCTCACAACAACTGAAAAATATCCTCTCATGACTGGTTTTGCCGGCTATTGCTAAAGTTTCGGCCAAGAACCGTAAGGCCGTTTTATAGGCCGTCGAAATATTTTTTTGAAGTATTTTAAAAATGGTACTTTACAATAAAATTTAATTCATTCATTAAGCTTGTTTAACTTTTTTCTTATCGCCTATAACAGTTTGTCTATTTTTCAAATGTAAATGTTAACCTGAACTTCTTTCGAAGCATTTCATCTTTCACTCAAGAAATTGTAAAATAAAGATCAACACTCTAATTACACATGTTTTCTCTTCCGTTCATTCCAGGTAAGGCTTCCTGCTCGGTAATCAACCCAACGGGACACCGAAAATGTTGACTTAAATTTCACTACCACGTCTGGTCCTTAAACGTCGCCGTAAGTTTGTCACTGTGAAAACAAAACCTTTCCTCGTTAGGAAAAATTTCCGCCTGAGACGACATGCCATGACCGATCTTCCATCCAACGATTTGCCAAATTCTGTCTGAGCCCCTTTTTCCCCCGCAGCAACGGAAACCGTACCAGTGTCGTGTGGGGTCAGTTTTGCAGACAATCGAACACACACACAAACAGACACCGGTCTTGCCGGTGCGTTGATACATTTCCTCTCGGTGTCTGTTTGTTTAGGTCTCGTGCTCCAAAGGGCGAGGTGAACTCTATTTGCTCCATCGGAAACGATGATGAGTATTTGCCTAACCGCTGTCGCAATGATTGCCCAAGAAGGTTAACGCAAGCAAACGCATGGTGGATGGTGAGAAAGGTTATGTTTAACGTACACTTTTGACACCTAATATCTCCTTCTGCTGAGGTACGTTAACGATTTGAAGTGCAGAAGCTGGAGAGACGGACGGTTGTTGTATCATCGTAAACCACACAGAAGACTTGCTCTGTTGATGCTTATATAAATTGCAAACTTTAAAGACTACGGAAAAGTAAAGTCCAACGGATTAGCGTTCCAAAAAAGGAATCCATTATGATTTGGCAGTGAAAGTGCGATGCATGTGCAATTCGCAGTTGCATTCGTGCCATTCAAAATAAAAACAGTATGCACCGAAGCAAACTAGGTCGTGGAAATGAATAAATTTCCTTCCTACCCCTACCACCCTTCCGCGTCGCGTTCTATCAAAACGTTTGCCGACGGTGCCTTTGTCCAGATGATTTTAATTTTTCTGATGGAACAACGCTCCGAAATAATGAGATGTAGGTTTTTGGGGAAAGCGTGCTACGGAGCGAGCGCGTTCGTGCTATGTATGTGTGAAAGAGAGAAAGAAAAGGTTGTACGAACGGATGGAAAACTCTATCGGAATCCTTTTTATCTACACTCCATTCATGCTGCGGTGCGCTATTTTCCGCGACGGGAACATATTTTCGCTGTCGGTGGGAATGAACTCGGTGCACCGGGCTGCGCCGGATTTTCCGCCCCGGGATGCACATGTGTGCATAAATGGTGCAGCCACTCCGGTGTCGAGTGTCGGGCCGTGACGAACGACGGCGAACGGCATGACAAACAATAAATAAATCCACTGCTTAAACCAGCTGTGAACCGATTCCGTACCGGAGGGATTCTTTTGCCTTTTTCTCTGAACTCTGCATTGCATCCTACGAAGCAGAAGGTTGGGGATGCACAGTGGGAGGTCATCTCATTGCTGGGAGATAATATTCTACCACAGTTTTTTCGTTTTATGTAGGAAAAGGACGATTTAGAGCTGCACAATGGAAATAGGCTAACGTTTTTGTAGGTCAGACGAGAAAGATTTTTCCAGTGGGGGATGTGACGCGAGAAAGATCTACTCCATCTAGGCATTAAACAATATCAACACAAAATTTCCTCACTTGTGCGTCAAAAACCACCCGCTCGAAATTCACTCAACGCTCCACGGTTGGTGGTGTACATAATTTTCGATGCATTCGAGTCAGCTGGATAGCACTCTGCTTTCCCACCCTTTTATCCCTTGGTGTCCCCTACGGGACCCACCCAGAAGAAAGCTGCGATCGGGTGCATTTCGTTAGCAAGTGAAATCATAAAGGATTTGGTTGTCAGAGCGTATGCCACGAGCTGTCCGAGACGAAGGGCAGTCCTCGATGTTCGTGAGCACCGGAAATGCATTCGCTGCCCCGTGATAAGCTGGGAAAATTCGACGGTCCAACAGTTGGCAGAGACGTTCAGCCAAGGCCGGGACGAGGTATTAAAATTGAAAATTCTCATCTCAAGCAATGAAAGCATCTCCTGATGAGAAAAGAAAGGCAAGCAAAAACACCAACGACGCTAGTCGGCAATTGAGAGTTGTTGTTTGATTTTATTTTGCACTCCTCGCTGCTGCACTTAAGAAGAACAAAGAGCTAGCGAAGTTTTGATCAACGGCAAATAATTTGATAAGAGTTGAGTTGGTTTCGTTTTTTCGGTGTTCAGTTTTTTGGAAGCATTTAGAGTCAATGCGTGAAAAGTAGGTCAGAAAAGATGAAAACAACCAATGCACTAGAGAATATATATTCGTGAATTGCACCTTCAGACTAATCCAAAATGGATTATGCAGCTATGAAAATTAATGGAAATGCCTAAAAATAATTTTAAAAAATTCAAACAAACTACTTCTGCTTTTTTCTTCTTGGCGTAACGACCTCTTGGTCATGCCTGCCCGTTAAGGGCTTACGAGACTTGTTTCCCTGTTGTACGTGGATAGTCACTCCTCTCGTACAGGGGAGGGTCCGGTCTCGATTGGGATACGAACCCACGCCGTCGAGGTGGTGAGCCCCGGCGCTCATGAGCCGATTTTCTAACCGGCGCTACCGCTCGGCTGTCGCGGACCCCCGACTTCTGCTTTATTAGTGTTGAAATAGCAGAACTGTGAAAACCAGATGTAGTTCTGAATTTTGTTATTACTACGAGATTTTAACTAATATTTTTAATATCTCTCTTCAGTTCTTCATCCTTGAAACGATTATTTTAATTTCGTTTCATTTGTTGGTTGATTCCAATGACTTGTTTTCCATTGCATAAAATCAGTAACATGTTAAAACAATTTGATCAAGTTTTTAACAAACAGATTGTCAGGTTTACAACGATTTAAAAAAATTCCTTTTAAGTCCGTATGCTTTTGTCGTTTGATTCCAACTTGTTTTTCATTATAAACTTGTTTTCATTTGACTTGTTTTCATTATAAAAATCAGTAACAATTTAATACAATTTGATCAATTGTTTTATGAACATTTTCTCAGTCCTACAGATTTTCTGATGCTGCACAATCTTATAGAACGAATTAATGTTTCCGTCTCTTTAGTCCTTCCGTTACGGTACAACGAAAATCCCTTTAAGTAATCCTTCCATGCGAAAATCCCCAAACACCTTTCACCTGCCCGAAAAGCTACCCGACGGTAAAGGTAAAGGACACCGGTTCCTTGCGCCTGAATAGCGATGGTTGACGAGCGATAATGGCTGTCATCATTATAATTCGCCAGTTGCTTGATAAATCAGCTCCGTCCGCAAAACGTCCGCATCTTGCGCCTGGCTTTGGGCAACCGGTCCCGTCGTGGTTGCCACCAATTGATGAGTCCGCGGACCCAAGCGTTGCCGTCCGGGCACGCTACCGGAAATCTTCTTCAATCGGTGCAAATTTGTGCGTGCACCAAGGTGAAACAATTTGCGGGTGATTTTCATTAGACGTGCCGCTTATCTACGAAATGGAATCTTTTGGACGCGCTTTGATGTTTTCTTTCTTTAGTTTCAGTTGAGTTTTGAGGAGTATTTCGTGAAGAAGGAGTGATAATGATCGTCTGACGAATTTTCTATGGGTTTTTTCAAATATTTTTCTCATGGAAGAATGTTACCAAAAATTACTTATTTTCTTCTAAATCTTTGTAAGAGAAAGTAATTTTGTTGATAACCACTGAAAACTGTAAGGTTGTCTTTTAAATCAACCTTCGTATCACTTGTTGTTTTAATCTTTGTTTAAAATTGGAAAAAAGAATACATCATACAACATTGAAAAGAAAAACTAAGCACTGAAAGTACTCTTACCCAGGTTGTTTAGTTTTCCTCGCACTGAAAAGCTTCCCCGAAGTGGATCCACCGGAACAAATGCCATTAAAATCTTCAAACGGCATCATTACAGTTTCTTATTAAGGTGCTCTTTCTCTGTACCTCCGCCCTTCCTTGTGTGCTTTTTCAAAACCCCCCTGTGAAAGCATTAAGAAAAGCACGTGTGCCACGTGAACTGTGCTTTAGAAAATTTGCTCTTCACATTGGGCGCACGGTATTTTCCATTTTCCGACGTGCCTTTTTTTTACTTCTTTTTCCTTTGCTCTCCCGCCACAGAGCTTCCAAAGGCCCGTGTGAAATGTGCACCGCAGTCTCGTTCGTGGAAAATCCCATAAAAATACTGCACATAATCACCGTTTCATTTTCCTTCCAACTCTCCACGTAACACACACACACACACACATGCACATATTGTGGCATGCATGCGGACGCACATTTATTCACAGTTGAAACCGACTCGCGTATGTGCGATAGGAGATAAAATTTATGCAAATGCTGTAAAACTCGTGGTGTCCGTGGGAAGGGAAAAAGGGAGCGTTTCTCGGGTTGGACCGACGCTGTTCTGGCGGATCGGCGTCCATTTGGACGATGGAAACCGGTGGTTCCGGTAACGGTGGAGCGCACTGGCATAATGAAGGTGTTCCCGAGCAGTGCAATTAAACGAGTGAAGCTTTCATTTCACCGGGTGAATATTTTCATTAAAACCTGAGTTAAAGTCTGATTGAGTGTAGGGTAAATAGAGTCTGCAGAGGAACCCATTTTAAATCAATTAATTTAAAACTAGTTTGAAATAATTACCTCATCGAAACATTTTATTTATTTCTTCCATATGATACTAGATTTATCTAAAGTGAGAATGTTTTTGTTTTTTTGAAAAATAAATGCCAAATTTTTACCTTAAATAACGACTTAGTTTTCGCAACTCTCAAAGGACCCAATAACCTCAACAATCGCTGTTAATTTGCTGTCGTTGCAAAACAATCTCCTGCGGGCCGCTTAAAAACGCTTCGCCAAGCATACCGCACCGTTTTGGAGCCGGCTGATTTTTGCCAAACGCGCTCTCTACTCTGACACCCTTAACCTCACCCATTCTCCAATTTTCCCGAGTGGATGCTACGAAGCTAATTTGTTCACATAACTCACGCCAATTATCGGTGGCACGGTGTGATTATTGTTATTATTTCCATTGCCTCAAGTGCCGTCAGATCCGCCCGAACAGATAGAGAGGTGGATGCCCGCTCCCTCCAAACAGCGTCGTCCCGTCCAGCGGTGTGCCCCCTGACATGAATAGCAATTACTTTTTATTACATCTGACACGAACGCTTTTGCTCCCTCCCCGCCCGTGGAATTATCCCAACCTTCCGGTGTTTTCCACTGCCCTTCTCCCCCCTCTTGTTCCACGATGGAGCTTCTTCGGGAGGTCAGAAAGTCCTGGCCGCTCGGTGTGCCTAATGGGAAACGGATTACAATTGCATCGGTACCAGTTCGTTTGTGCACGCGACGACGACGCAGCCTAGTTGAAGGGAAAGCAGCGTTAGGAGGTGGCGGAAGGCGGGCTTCACACGGGATTTTATTTCCTTAAACTCCACACCCAGCCCCGATTTACGCTCGAACCAGCTCCAGCTTCGTAAAGTGTTCGTATATTTCAGAAAACGAGACTCAACTTTGTCGGTTTTTCACACGAGCTGCAGCCGTCACCGTTTGATTTCTTGGCCTGCAATAAATAACGTAATAAAGTAATTAAGTCGTATCCCCCCAGTGAAGCTGGAACGACTTGCAGGGTCGTGTAAACAGGAGCTGAGTATCGAAGCAGTGTTTTAATGGAGAGCTTTATGATGTTTACCACGAAACTACTGAGTGTGTGAAAAATAACATAAATTCCTTTGAAATTTGCGTTTGTAGCCAAAATTTAAATATTTAAATTATTATTGGAAATTTGAATCAATAGCAGCATTACATCAACTTTATAGTACTTAACGTAAATACAGGATTTGCAACCTATGTTAAGGTATAACCCACCGATGAATGAAATAGCTCATCCATCAATTGTCTCTAGAGTCTAGACCATCTGGTATTAAAATAGCTCATCGAATTCGAAGTCTCTAACTCATTTGACTTTTTCTCCAGCCCATCTGACTTTGTCTCTAACCTATCTGATTTTGTCTCGTAGCCGCCTGGGTTTGTCTCCAGCCGAAACCCACAAATACTTTGTTTATTCCTTGGTTTTCGACTTGATAAAAAATTGATCCAATCAAAATTTACCACTTTTGAGGCAAAGTTGGCTGGCAACGCCTATAATACTACTTCTCATATGGGACGAAACCTTGATGGTTGATGTTTTTCATGAGCTTAAAGCTTTTGAACAGAATAATTTGAATTTGAATTTTACTAAAACCAGATTCTTGCAAATGTATGTAAGATCATCTAAGGACTTGGATGTTAAATGCAGAGCTATGGACCTCGGCCTCAGCTGCGTGGCTTAAAGGAGGTTATCAGTAGGTTCAACGGACATGTTAGGCAAAAATCATTATAAAATCCGCTGTTCTCTATACCCGGTGTTAATTTAATAATTAAAGATTTATGAATATGTTTGCACTCAAAATCTGTGAAAACAACCATTTGGAGATGAAGCCATGAAGCATATTTCAATCATTTAATCTCTAGATACTAGATCAATGCATGGTTTAATCTAGTTTAGCAGCTAAAGTCGAGTTTAAATTCTCAAAAAAGCTCATAATGAACCTGTACTAGTTCCACTTGAACTACCCACAGGGAATCTTAGTGAAAGCAAGACTTCTGCTGTGAAATTAAACAATGCCGGAATTCAAGCTGGACGCATTGAATCGACTTATAACGCCAGTCAAATATGCAGTTAAGTCAGAAAACCGACTGACCGGACACCGGAGAACAGTGCGACACAATCACTTCGCAGAAGGAACGCGATGGCACTCACGTGGCAGACAGAATTTAATATCTTTCACCCGCTCTGGAAGTTCTGTTGCTCAACAACGGCTGAAGTGATACCATTCCAACACGCCGCAACCCGCAGTAGCTCCCGGTGCGGAAGAACGAGTGCTTGAGGTGCAGATTAAGGACAAATTCCTACCGGTGTTCTTGGAAGTTCTTGGAATCTTCAATCCAATCGAACTCCCGATCGCCGGTGGTCATCGGTCGAAGGCCGGTATTGGAAGTATTTCCCCCGTTGCACAAACCGATTGTCCGTCGCAGCAGAATGTGTAGGCCCCAAGATGTGCAGCCGGGCGTGAACCGAAGGTGGCTGGTCCGGTTTGTTGGGAAAATAAATTTTTGATTGCATTCCCATGCCCGCTCGTCATCTGCAAGCCGGGCGTACTGGCACCGGCCCAGGGTCGAATCAGTGATGAATTGACAATTTACTAATTATCGATCTGACCGGGAGCTGCATGGCTACGGACCAACACTTGATGCTAGTGATCACGACTATACTGACGCTGTTGACCGTGATGATGATGATGATGATGATGATTATGATGAGTATGATGATGATGACGATGGCCATGCTGATGAGCAAACATTTGTCAACTGCCAGGGGGGGTGAAAGTACCCATCCCTTCCTATGTGCAGGTGCATACCAGGTGGTGTTCTTCTGTCAGTAGTGGTTTGTAGCGACTTTCATTGAGTTAGTTCTGCAGTTATGAAAGGAAACACGTGGTATTCGGTTGGATGGTTAGTGTAGATTCATTCAACGTACATGAAAATTGATTTGACGTACCAGGGAAGCAGATTGAGTTCCGTGTACGGTGGAATGAAAATGATGATTGATCGTTCTTGTACTTTGACGTCGGTTTACATCCCGGTCGTGAACCCTCCTCAGTAACCGATGGACAACGGTTTAATACTTATTTGTCTCACAAGTACTTTAGTTTTCTTCTTTTTTCTATCTTTTAAAAGAAAGAGAATCAACATGCCTGGATAATTCCTAGAATCATGTCTCCCTTTTCTTTGTTCGTGATAGAATTATGGTGAAGATAATAAAACGAACAGTTTGAATAATATTGAATATATATCGTCTAAGACTTAGACTCTAAGTTAAGCTTTTACGAACATCAATTATATATTTAACTTTTTTTATATGTATGGAGTATTATGTGTACTAAAAACTCAACCAATATTAAACCATCGATTCTGAAATCTTCCTCACATTTAGTTTAAGCACTGTAGATTTTATTGTAGATTTGTTTGATCTAATTTTTTATAGAATAATTTAAATTTAACAATTGAAACTCTGTTTAACTAACACAAACAAAACAAGTATGTACACATCTGTCAAGGTGTATCAACCAAAGTTATACAACAAGGTTTATATAACGCGGAAAAATCGATGAAAAATCAACCATGTTTAATGTGTCGTTATTTAACAGTGATTCAATTAAAACATAATTCTCATGTAAGGTTCTTTTCTCTACCCTTTCTTCATCGAGCATCGCTGGGGTGTCAAGCCAGTAAAAAAAAATAGATCAATAAACAAGGAAAAAGGAAAGCGTGTTACGATTTTGAATTTTTCAATCATGGTTGCTTTAAACGCATAAATTCTCTAGTATAAACTAGAGCACAGTTAAAATCAAAAATTGTGGAAGGAAGCAAAGGTTCACCTGGTATGTTCACATGATGGTAAAAGAGGATTTAATTTCGCCCTCCGATGAACAGCTCACCTCAATTGTTTTTCAACGACCCACGGAATCCTCTTCTAACACTCACCTACAGGCAAGCTTGATGTTGGCCGCTCGCCACGTCGTCACCACAAACGGAATGCAATTTAAGAATCGTGTCCGGCTCGGACTATTTTTTAATGTTCGCCGAACACTTGTTTTAATTATTCGTGGCAAGCCGCCGCTCGGTTCCACGGTTGGGTACATGTGAATATTGCTCGTTTTAAAGTGTTCCCGCATTTACCATGGAAAAGCTTCCCGGCTCAACCGCCGATACATGTCTGAGCTGAGCGATGCACTGTAGCACTATTGGTTTTTTTTACCCTCCCGTGTCAGTGCTTTCAGCGGATGAATGGTGTAGCCATAATATTTCCAAAACAAACATTCATAAAAGCTCTGTCCGTGCGCCGGACAGAAATAAAACTCATTCACACCCTGAAACATGCATCCCAACTACATCGAAGTTTTCCCATGCTCGCTCGTGCACGGTAGAAACCTATTCTAGGCCGGGGGGCCACTTTTAATCCTGTTTTGATTTGGATCACGGAGGACGTGTTGTGCACACGCGTTGTTATTGCAGGACTCTTTAGCTTTCCATTCTCGTCCTGTCAGCCATGTTTCGGTGTTGTTGATGTATTGTTTAAATTGATGGATTGTTTTGTTGTGTGCTATCGATTCATCGTCATCGTCATCGTCATCGTAATCACCGATCATTCCAACCGATATGTTTTCCCGCACGAGCTCTGGATGTGCTGAAACTTGAGTTCATATGATAGTTACTGGAATGTTGGTGTGATGTTTAGTTTCAACAATAGAGTGTCAGTTGATCAACATAATACAGATCACATAGTTGAAAAAATAGTTCGTGATTAAATTCTCATTGTGTACGTAATGAGTAGAGTTATTCTAATGAGTGTTTGAAACTGTTAACGAAGTCAGTTTTTATTACAAAATACAATGTTATTCAATCAAACCGATCCATCTGATTGATGATCCACTCGACATTGAAGCATTGTTCAATAAGATATATTTAAATAGATGTGTGTTACGTTTTAAACAAATAAGGACTAAAATCTCTCAAACTGATCGGAACTGAGCAAAATCATGCAGATTTTCCACCCCGTTAGTACCCCACTGCGTAAAGGTGTAACGGAAGTCGGCTCCTCCGTAACAATACCCCGTAAGGAGCACGATCGGGTAGCTAATCTACCGGAACATTAAAACCAAACGCCAGCTCCGACAAGAAAACGGGACTGACTTGCGGAGAGGAAAACAAAAAAACAAGCAAGCACTCTCTTACACAACTTAATCTATTGCTAGCGTTCCGGCAAAGCAAAGGAAGCCATCCGGTTTGGAGGTCGTCCGGAGTAGCCGGAGGATGTGCCAGATTTTCCACACTTCCCTAACACCGGACGTTACAGGCGCATCGGCGATGCATTTATTCATGGTGGTATGTTTTTCCTTGTGGCTCGGTGTTTTGCTGTGAGTTTGAATCTTCTTCGGCGAGACGCCGTCGGTGCCATTCTTTTGGGATCGTGTTTTTCCTCAGCATCCTGCCAGGAACTTGCACTTGCGTGTGTGTGTGTGTGTGTGTGTGTTTGTGTGGTGAGCTAGTGCGCATGATGGTCTGTTTGTTTCGATTGTATGACTCGCCAGTTTTGTACGATTGCACATTTTACCGATGGTGAGGACTCAAACGAGCTGTCCATTCTTGCTGCAATCAACGTTTGCGTCGGGAAAAGGCATGGAGGTGGCTCAGCATTATCTCGCCTCGGCTACATCCTTCCTTCCTCGCAGCGCAAATACATTTTCAAGCTGACCCATTTCTTTACAAGACCTCAAAAAATGAGAGCGAAAAAACAAAACTCGAAACAGCGACTCGAATGTTGAATAACGCAATCCTGCATCCAGTGGAAGCATTCGCACGCACACAAGATTAGAGATCCCCTGCACACACATATATACGTCCTGCGAGGCCGCAGGATAACCGACCGATTCGAGTAAACAAAACATCCGTCCTCCCGGGGGACGGGCGGGCTGGACGTCGTCCGTCGTCCGCTGGCTCGGAATGAATAATTCATTGTTTCTATCTTGATTGCTGATGCAACTGTCGTCGTCATCGTCGTCGTCGTCCTGCTCGGTGCACGTTCCAAGAAATCCGAATCGGAGAAAACGGGAAGTGCATGTGCATGCGATGCGACTCTTTCCTGCCCGGCATGATGTGTCTTGCCTTTCTGTGGGCGGTAGATAACGAGCTTCAAACGGTGACACACCGCAGGATGGGACACTTCATACGGCCGGTGGGGTAGGGACAGACAGGCAGACGATCCATTCTGGCCCCCTTTCGGCAACGGTGGTGCGATAAGAAACTTGCCTTCTTAAGTGTGCCTGCGTCGGCGTCTGGAATGGGGACCATTTTATTTGCTTTGATGTTGTCTCAATTGGATCCGATGCATTGCAGGAGGTTTTATAATTGTTGGTTTATTTTCCATCCTGGAATGCAGTCTGTCAATTGATATTTGTGAGGATGTTTGATGAATTGAAATACTTTTACCAGCTTTAATATTGTGAAAAATGTTGATGTGATGAACAGCTGTTAAATTAAAATTAATTATATACTTTGATTTATTATATTATGTTAATCTTATTATAATTGATATCAATCTGTTTTTATTTAACATATATAATCCTTATGATGTAAACAGCAATGTATTTTGTGACCACAAGGTTAAGAAAAAAATCCATTAGGAGTTATGCATGTCGTTCAGAATATTTCATCATCTCTTCCTTTTTATTTAATAGTTCGATCAAAGTAAATTTATTCTGGTCTAATCATGAAATATTAAATATCGTCACGAAACAGAATATTATCCACAATACTTTAACTTACATTTTACCCAAACGAAATATCAACGATGTTTGATGAATTGAAATATTTTTACCAGCTTTAATACTGTTCAATATTTTGAACAGCTGTAAAATTGAAAATTATTCAATCACTTGACTTATTAGAAAAAAAGAACCTTATTATAATGGACACTAATCAGGTCGTTCAGAATATTTCATCGTATTTTCTTTATCATTTATTAGTTTAATCAAAGTAATTTTTTTCTGATCAAATCATGATGTTTTAAATATCCTTACGATACAGAATATTATTCAAAATACTTTGAATTACATTTTTATCCAAAATGTATTACACTTTCTCTCTCTTTATAAAATCTCTCCTGAAAACGAATTCTTAATACCACGATTCCTACAAACGAAACCTTCAAGAAGTCGCCTGCTCGCTTGATCCCATCTGTCGCGGTTTAGGATGACATTCGGTGTAAATATTAAATGTACACATAATTTTACGGATGCAAAATAAATTTACGAGTTAATCAATATCGAATTTATTTACTGACTTCATCCCTTGCCTCGGGCGAGCGGGAGCGTTGGTAAAAACGCATCGCGGATGAATCGCCTGAAAAGCCGTTTTATGTCCCATGATATAAAGCCAAACGATGGCGGGTTGGTCGGTGTTTGTTTTTCTTTTTTGATTTAGGTTGTTTCATTTTTTTTTTTGGGTGACTAGCTAGTTTACGGGTGCCATGCGTTTTTTTTACTACCGCCCACGAAGACGCGCTTCTTGCGTTTACGCTCGCAAGTAAAACGATCCGTTGAACGTTCTGGTGTCTGGGCAAAAGTGGGAGCGTAAAATTTTGTTTATGTTCCATCCGGAAGCTGGTCGTGAAACCATTTCGCTGCAATTCGCCCTCCGATGTCCTCGGATGGCGTCAAGACGACACGCACTTACTGTGTGTCATCGTGTTGTAAGCTGAGGATTGTAAGGAGCGTGAAGGACACTCGTAGTATACACACAAACACACTTACGCCGAAGAATCCACTGGAGCTTGCGATGTGGACAGGCTGAAAGGATTTGCGGCAAGTAATATCACTAAAGCTGACAAACTGGGTACGCCACGTCAAACAATGGACACGTAGCTCTTTCGCTTATGGTGGAGAAAACTTTTGAGAACTGCAGTAAAATTAGTAGGCGACAATTTTAAGCACACAAGATAAAATTCCCTGGGTTCTATTCTATAAGTCGCAAACGAGTGGCGCTATATTCATCAAACTATTTACTATAAGACTCATTTCCCTTCTTATTCCATCCTAACAACGCCTCTTGACCAAGCGAAAAAGAAGTCAAATTGTGTTAGCCAAACATAAAAGGTAATTAAAATTTTTAATGAATTTCCCCCTTAAGAGGGGAAACTTTGTCCGATGCAAAGGCACCGTCTCCAGTAATGAAGGCCTTCCTAAGTCTCCGAAATTGGTCCAATCAGTATTGTTGTTTTTCTGCAACAAAAACCAAAAAAGATTGAAGTTCCTTTAGAGTCAGCAGTTGAACAAAATGTCTTCAAACCGAAAGACGACCGTGCCGTTGATGACGATGATGATGGCGATGATGTCAACGGTGAGAATTTGTCACCGGTGGCTCGTGCCAACCGTCCTTCCGGCCTTCAATGATGGCAATTTCATTCGACTTTTGAAGACGACCGCGCAAAAATCGATGGAAAAAAGCCGAAGAATCCTCGAGAAGTGTTTCGCCGCAGCGAAAAGGGACACGGTGGGATGAAAATCTCTGTAAATAACAATAACAAAACTTGAGCGGTGTCTTTAAGTAGTACTCTGGTTGCAGTGACCGACGGGAGGATCAAATTCCCACGGTGAAAGCGGCCGAAGTGGGTTCCCGGGCCAGCTCGGGTGTGGATTGAAAGTGCGCTACCGAGGGTGACTTTTCATCGACGTACATTTTCGCGCAAAATTCCGAAACCTGTTCGTCCTCTCAACGATCGGTGGGGAATGGTTTTTGTTGATATGTTAAATACGATGCCCCTCGAAGGGGATAGAGGCGAACAGCGGGCTCCCGTAAGGGGGAATGCAAAGGAAAATACTAGCAAGAAAAAAACCCGGATGGAAAACCTTTCCCCCCGGCAGTGAAATGGGATTAGAGATAAGGTTTAATTTTCGGTTGGATTTGTTGAAAATATGAATTTTCTTCGCGCGCCAAAGGTAGCTCGCTAAAAAGTGTTCACCGAACCGAAAGGAAAGTGCGCGTTTTTTGGGGTTGGGTAATGCTTGCCCTCGAGCAGCGCGGGACAGTAAACAACTGGACAAAATTTCATTCTCCGACAAACTGAAGAAGTTTTACACCGGGCCTCCCCGATGGTACTCCACGGAACCTCCCCCTCGGGTTCGAAGAGTCGAAAGTAGCGCAGTAAAAAGTAATTAAGCGGCAAAAATTGAATCAACAGACTTAGAGTGGGCTTTTGGGCTGATAGTGTATTGCTCTCCTTGGGTGTAGAGGGTGGGGAAGAGAAAAAAAGTACTCCAAAGCAATATAATACCCCAAAGCAACCAAATGGAATGAAATAAAAGAAGAAGTTAACTTGGTCGGAAAGTGCCGCTGATGAGTCCGACCCGAAGGAGTATGCAAATTGGTCGATAAAATGCGATTAAGAGCTGAGGCTGTTTGTGATTTCTTCTTTCATTTTCTATTCACTGAGGTCGTTTTGCTTTGCATGTTTCGAGGAGTAAGCATTAAATTAAAATAAAGCTCAACCTAGCTACTTTTTTTTTTATTTTCACTTGACCATTTCCCACACAAATTCATCAATGATGACTTACAGATACTCCTTATTATATGATTTGATTATTAAACTTATTTCTCAAACATACAATTAATATTTTATTTTCTATTCACTCATTTAAAGCAAAACTTTACGTATTGCTTTACATGTTTCAAGGAGTAAGCAATAAATTCAAATGAAGCTCAACCTTTTTTCTTTTTTCAAATGACTATTTCCTACACAAATTCTTCAATGAGACTTGCATTACACGAGTTGTTTATTTATTTTATGTCTTATACATATAAACAATATATTATTTTCTATTTACTCACGTCGTATTGCTTTACATGTTCCAAGAAGTAAACATTAAACTAAATAAAGCTCAACCTAGCTAATTTTTTTACTGTCTCTTGACCAAGTTTCACACAGTTTTATTTTTAATTTATTTCTTAAACATTTAAAAAACTATTTTATTTTCTATTTACTTAGTATTACTTAGTATTACTTAGTATTACTACTTGTAGTATTTACTATTTTGTTTTACTGTCACTTTTTCTCAAAAAAATTCTTCAATGATGGCTTATAGATTACCCCCTATTATATGAGTTGTCTATTTAATTTATATCACAAACATATAAATAAGACGATTCGTTTCGTTTTCGAAACATTCTTTTATTAAACAACTATCACTTGGGGGAAAATCATTTCATAAAACCGAGTCCGTAGAAAACCACAAATCAAGGTTGCTTGCACGAGAGGTCTTAAAGTTCCCTCGAATCGTTGTGAAAGCGACACAGGAAAACAACACCAGTTTTAAACGAAAACTCTCAATTGGGCAATAAATATAAAAGTTAATTGTAGTTTTATTTGGTTTCCCTCGCGCAATTTATGCTTAGTCTGCTTGCCGGGAATGCATCCTGTGCTCTGTGTGCCACAAAATGAAGCCCTCCCCCATTCGAAACGCATCGAAACGCGCTGATCCAACGGGTTTTCTTCTGAATCGACTTCATTTACAGGCCAAGGATGTTCCTTCTTCCTCTCTAGCGCGAGGCCCGGCGTGTTGCTGATGAGGTGAGAGCTTGCTAACGAAGCGAACTACTGAACGGAGGAGGTGTTTTTACGACAGCACTGGGAAGGAGTCAACCGGCCCGGGCCCGGCAGAGCAATCCGGGGCATTTTCCTTGCAATTTACAACCATACCGGAGCCAGGTCTTGTTGTGGCGTTGGATGAAGTTTGTCTGCCGGCAAGCTACGGGAAGACGCATTAGATAAGATGAGCTGCCGATGGGTTGAATTGAAACGGAGTTACGGAGAAACCCCTTGCCACCCGCTCCCGTCATGGCGGCTTCGGCGAGGTCGAAGCTGGCAAAACAGGATCGGCTCCGGTAGAAGGAGTTATGATTAAAAATACTTTATTATACGACTTCCTCTCCTGTGTGGCTGCTGTGAGGGTTGTTCGAGGGGAGGCTCTGTGCCGGGGAAAACAAGCAGGACGCCGCTAGCCGTGCAAGTTTTCCACAATTTGCCGAACAACTGGGTAACCTAAAAGTTAGGAACACAGCGAGAAGCATCTGATAGAACGGGGTATTGAGAAAAGTGCAAAGTGGAAAGGTGGAAAACGTTTCCAACACTTTTGCCAAACGCACGTCAGCGAAAAAGTTGTACGCTTGCTCAAGTTGCTGAAGGTTTTGAAGGGAAGCCAAACATTTTACGGGTCAATTCTTTCGTAAGATCCTTACCGCAAGGTTTCCATGGTGCTATTAGCGCCTTTAAGAGAATAATTGCTACATGATACTACGTGAGCTACCTTAAGGTAGACGTAGCTTTGCTACTAACAAATAGTAAACGTAAGTTTAAAAAAGAGTAAGTTTTAAATGCTTTAGTATTAGTCTGTTTCAAAAGCGTTATCAATATCATTCTAAAACAATTCAATAATTTTTTTGAATAAAATCATATGCACTAGTCATCTCAATTTTGTCCAGCTTTTATCGTAAGGCAGAAGACTATTCAGTCCTTTTTTTATCGCTGCCAACGCAAGGAAATCCTTCTATAAACCATGATGACATAATTAAAACCCTGCTAATCTTCTTATGACGCCTCAACCGCTCACCGGTGGTCAGTCTTCTGATTCTGCTCACGTTGGTTTTATCGCCCCGGAACCAGCACGTTCCGGTTGTGGTCTATCTGTAAGAAGTAAGGAAAAAAACAGTAATGTTCGGTTACAACGAGAAAATTTGCTCTTCTCTCAATGAAGAAAATCGCCGCCAGCGCTTTGGAAAGCTAATGATATTGCTCGATGCTGGAAAACACCGCAAATTGGAAGGACGAGATTGGGTTGAGAAAAAATTATCGAAGCTCAATGTGACACTAGCATTGAAAAATTTGACACGACACTTCGTTATTCGGAGAAGGGGTTCATAATAATTGATTGATGAAAGTGTAATGTTTTGACTAACCTATGATTCGTTTTTTTTAAAGTATCAAATACAGTTATCAACAAAAATCAAACTTATGATTTTAAGATTCGACTTGCGCTTGACTTTTTTCAAATTTCCAGTCTTAGCAGTTCCTGTCCATACTTGTTTGCCATTGTTAATAATGAACTTTAATTATTTTTAAATCATTACTCTGGTATTATCAAAGTATTGTATTTAAGAAGAGTTTTATTAGATAGTTTTATTTAGATAAAGTACACTCTCAATAACTGAAAAGGTCATGGTACCGTTTTACAAATGACTTCGTTTTATTTGCTCATTTATTATCTTATTCTTGATGTTTTAAAAGTATCTTTTTATTGCTCGAGTTACGACTAACATAGACTTCGCTGATCCAAAGTCCATTCCATCACCACTTCATATCTCCCAAGCTCCATTGCAGATGTGGAGATAAGATTTCCGTACAAGATACGCATGCTGCCTTCGTCGCGGAGAAAATACTGATACACGTGGTAAGCCAAGACGTATTACATCGCCAATGCCGGAGGCGCAGGCGAAGTCGGGCGATAGTGGCGAAGTTGTAACTGATGACGACAATGATATCACGAGCGGCTGCCGGATGATTAGTGTGACTTTTATTAGACAACCACGTGGTTCGGCAGCAGCGTTTAGGAAGGGAACTCTCTAGAAAATGATTCCTCTTTACCGCGTGGTAAAGTTTCACCAACGGCGGTTGTGAGTGTTTTTCGCAATACCATCGGCAGTGGCATTCCATGGTGAAATGCTCTGCTCGGGGGATATTACCACGAAATCCGTCTCATTACGACCATTCACGGAGCATCATGAAGATGTTGAAAAGAGAAAATTCCCGAGCAACTTACAAAAGTTACGCCATCAACCGGTGTTTCCCTCCGGAGCCGAATGGCGAAAGCTCTTCATTAACTTTGGTATATGATCTAATTAGTGTACATGCATATGTCACTTCGAAGAAACAACCGAACGGGGTATGTCCTGAAGCGATGGAAATAGCAAAACTTACCTAATGAGGGACATTCCTACTGGTTTCTGACATTTTGATGCATAGTTTGTGATATTCTTGAAAATCTTAAAGAGAATTTCGGTCCTTTATTTATATTATCTTCTTGGATCTTTCCGTCATATTTTTTCAGCTTTTTCAAACGCATTTGATAGTTCTTGACTTAAAAAGATTTGCGATATTTACTTGTTTCTTTTTAATTGCGATAGTTGTTTTACCTGTTTTCCTGGTGTCTCCGTGAATCTCTCATGATAAAACTATACCATTCAAGAAAAAAATTTCGCTACAAACAAACAATGGCTTCTACCTTTACTTAAAATACTGGTAGTGCGAATGGCATATCACAATAATTGTCTAAGGACTTGATCTGTCTTGATTGGAAATCAAGCGGACCCTCGTTTCCAATGATCTGGATAATTGCGCTACAAATGAGCAAACAAGTGACCATTATTGGGTCTTCGGGTCGTGTGTCCTTCACACTGAAATGGTGAAGATTTTATGGCACCCGACCAATCAACTTAGACCCGATTAAAGGCTACCCTTTCGAGAAACATCAAAAGTGCTGAAATTACATCTTCCATGCTGGTGCTGTGGACCTATTCACGCCGAAGTCCGACTACAGTGGTTAACAAAACGAATAAAACAGTGCAGCTGTGGTCTGACTCGATTGTTACCTACAGATTTAGCAGGAGAAAGGAGCGAGGAAATGGTGGTGGTACGTGTGACTGTTGGCAAATATTGACGACACGGATTAAATCTCGTACTTTGTGCGATAGTTAATTTGATTGATACCGCCAGCGTGGTCGCAGCGACAAGACACGAAACAAACGTGCAAGAAGATGATTGTAAGATGGTTAGTTAAACACCAGTACCCTCAGCCGAACTCACTCACCACGATACAATTTTCCCTAAGTTAAGATGTATAGTGTTCTGGCTACGCAAGACATTACAGTTGACATTAAAAGTGAGGCAAAGGGAAATCGGCAGGATCGCAGACTGGAAAGTTTTTAGCAATTTTCCTCATAGCTCTCGCATCCACTCCGTTTCGTGTCCCTTTCTCGCCTACCGGTCGCTTTAGCCAACTTCTTCATCTCTCCCTTACCGTGCCATAGGCTGACGGGTGTTTTGTCTCTCGCTTGCCGTCTTATCGGCCCTAGGACTAACGTTTTCATCTCGCCGAGTGGAACGAACATCAATCAGTAGAATAAATAATCTGAAAATTAAACAAAACTGATTGCGCTTCCCGCTGCGATACGCCGGCTTGGCGCTACGAAGGAACGCAGAAGCAAAACTAAGGGTTGGCAGATGAGGGCAATAGTGAAACTCTTGCGTAAAATTTCTCCGTCTGAGCTGGTAGTACGGGTGGAACGTGTTATACCTTCCCTCAGGTTTCCGTTTACCGGTTTCTTCCAGCAGCTTCTAGAGCTCCGGTTCTCCTGCTCAGCCCTAGAGTACTTTATGCGAGCATAAATATCGTGCACGAGAAAAATATGTTTCAACAACGTCTGACGTCGTCTCGTTCCGGCAGGTTCGAGGTTTGTGTCGAGCGTATTGATCCTTTGACTTGTAATTTCCTGCCACGTCACGAACAGCGCAGCTAGCTAAACGGTTTGTATTAGTATCGGGTAGGACATCGATAACGAATATTTGCAACACCACCTAGTTTAAAGTATTCAAACAAAATCCTTATTTGTACTACATAATTTATAAAAAGAGTCCAACTTTAAAGTTTTTAGTTTAACTATGTTTCTTTTTTATAAACCTTACAATAATTCAAGTGAGAGTTATATAGGCAATAATAAAGTTTTGTTGTGCGAAACACGGTTTGAGAAACAACAGCTTCCAACTACCTTCGAAACGAATCGAATAAAAATGTAAACAACTAGATTTCAACATCATCTTAAACAAATCAACTTTCTCATAAATCGCCACTGAATTTGGGAAAAAAATAATTGTCATGAGGTACCGAATTTAAAAAAAAAATTATGTTTATCTTGACTAATATAAGCTGAGAACAGAAAGGAACCTCTTTTGAAGCCACGTCGGAGTTTTTCGTCAAGTTATTCAATTTTCTCCGAAGTAATCATGGCGTCACTTTACCTAAACGTCCACCATTACGCACGTAGTCACATAGTGGGGCAAACCAACCAAGACGACTTAAATAGACAGAAAAAAATGAAGGACAGCAAGGACTTTCTCATTCCAGACCTTAGGCGAATTGGCGAATCGGTAGAAAATGAAGGAACCGAATATAAAAATAAAACTTCAAAGTGATGTTCTCGCACGGGGGAAAAACGAAAAAAAAAGACAACAAAAAACTCGCAACAGTTACGAAACAGCCCACACGGGAGATCATGTTGATATTGATAATCGAAGAAGGAATAAATTTAAATAAATATCGTTTGAAGTTGTTCCGATCGGTTGTTCCCATCTGTCGCTCCCGCGACATGCTAATGGGGTCGATTTTCCTGGCGAAGACCAGTGGAGGATGCTTGTTCGGAAAATCGGAGATTTCAGCCGGTCGGTGGAGACATCTTCAGCATGTCGCTTGACTGTCCAACCGACCTTTAATGGTGGTTTGTGACCAGGCTGTGTGCGCAATGCGAATAAGGTACATCGATGCCACATCTTTTTTGACGAGCACCATTTTCTTCAAGGAAAATTTATTCTTGTACTCCTCGGTATGTCGTTAGATAAAATTACGAAAAACAACACGACTCGTCAGTCTAAGGTCACGTTGCTCAGTCATACCATGAAACAACAGTTTGCAAGTAATGGTTCTTTTCCCCTTGCTTCGTAGGGAAATTAATGTTTGCTTTCCCCATCCCGCAGACTCCAACCCGGCTCACGACCAAAAACATGAGCCGTTCTCGGTACTGAGACTTGGTAAATATAATTACGCCATCGAAAAAACTTTTCCCAAGCGATACTCCCCCCCCCCCCCCCCCCCCCCCCCCTCAGCCAGCGATGGAGCGAGGGCATCGGAAAGCAATGATTATGTTTCAATAAGAAAATCAAACAACAGCCGAATCAACCCCAGAGGCAGATGCTTCTCGGGAAAGTGCAACTGTTTTCCGATCCGTGCTGATTTCGAGCACCGATCTCGGGCCTTAGGTGAATTGGTTTTTTTCTGTCTGGGCCCTTACTTACCCAGTCTTACCTTCGTTATCATCCGAAAGCCAGACGTACAGGAATTTTTCCGTGAAGGAAGGGACTTTCGCCGCTTGGGCTCATCTAGCGAAGCAGTTGCGAGAAATAGTTTGCTGGTTCATTACTAACCAGAAGGAAAAGTAAAATGAGACTAGAAAAGAAACAAGGGAAAACTCGTCTGAAACGACCGGAAGCCGAAGAAAGCCGTTCCACATCCCGTAGGGCATAACACAGATAGAGAGAAAGAGAAGTTAATACAAATTTATTGTTAGCAGAAAAGTTTTTTGATTAAAGGCATACACCGTGTGCCAGGGAGAATAAGGAGAGGATTTGTTGCGCAGATCCAAATATGTTTGTTGATGTTACCGTATTTAAGACATTCACAAAGAAATCTAGTCTTGTAAATAAATAAAATTGACGAAACAGAATGACGTGGTATGATCTCAATGACAGCCTCTTGATAAAATTTCACAATGATTGGCCAACTGAATCAAAAAGTATTTCATTGATTCGATTTCCAACCCCACAAAAATCCCGGAACGATCCAATCTTCACGCGGCTCGCAACAAACAGGAAGCGCCGTTGTAACGTAATTCATTCACATTCTCTGGATTGGCTCGGCCCAGCTCGCTGCAGGAAAAGCAAGGTGTCTATGATAATCTCTTTTCTTCTCCGTCCACCAGCGCCCTTCATTTACACACAAATGACTTTTGTTCTATTTGTACGGTTTGTCGCCTTCCGCCGCCTTCTGATGGTAATGATATTTTTTACCATTATATTTTCGAATTATTAAAGTTTCCTTCGGCGCTTGGAACTCGCTGCGCAACCGAGAAAGAACAAATCCCGATTGCTTACGCTTTTGGAGCTACCCTTATTTGTAAAGCAAACGATTTACTGAAATATACCGACACCGTTAAGAAGTACAATAGGTTTATCATTGGTCGCTGATGTGTAGTCCTTGGATCGAGAGTGCATGCGAGTGTTCTTTCAGCAGTCCACCCTGCTAGCATACTCGCATGTGCTTGAGGTCAGGTTGAACAGTAGACCTGAAGGGCAGGTGTACTTCCAGACCGTCAGGAACAGTCTGCAAAAGATGGTTGGATTGTAATTCTGCACAAGAGGTGAGCAGGATTTAAGCAAGCTGTGACTATTCTTACCCATTTGGAATGCATCTATAGTAGACGGCGCAGTCACTGGGATCTCGCACATATCCCTTTGATGGACAGTATTGAGGCATTGGAGGAGGTGTTGTTCCGGTCGGCTGTTTGGTGGTAGTGGTAGTAGGAGCCTTTGTTGTGGTGGTAGTAGTAGGAGCCCTTGTTGTAGTAGTAGTAGGAGCCCTTGTTGTGGTAGTGGTAGCCCTTGTTGTGGAAGTGGTAGTTCTACTCGTTGTTGTAGTTGTAGGTTTCGCAGTGGTTATACCCCCATTCTCAGTGGGCACTTTTCTGTTCAAGCCGGTGTTTATGCTCCTCAGCACCGGATAAGTTCCTTTGCCACATTCGTTCACTGCGTCGTCACCTTCCGCCTCGAACAGTGCGATACCTGCCAAGTTCCTCGAAATGGCGTACGAACCCTTCAGCTGCACGATCGGTAGATCGTCGTAGCTAACCCACCAGCGGCCTTTGTGTGCGTAGTACGCTTGCTGCGTCCGGTCCAGGATGGAGGTCCAACCTCCCTGTTCCATAGCAACGCACAGCTCCTGGTAGGACATAATACCTTCGGTAGTGGTGTACGGACCCGGTTCTCCCCTACCGGCAGCGCGCACTTCCACACCATTGTCTTTCTCGTCATGCAATTTAAACGTGACCGCGTTGCTCGATATTCCAAGCACTAGCTTTGAGCTCGGAGCACCCGCCTTTATCCAGCCGGACATGATGGCGTCCACGTTCAGCTGCGCCTCGTAGGTCGAACCCTCCCGGCCACTCACATTGATTGCCGCCTGATGGCCCGTTTTGCCGTCCCAGAAGGCGTGCAAATTGAACGCGGTTACGTGCAGATAGTCCACGAACCGGACCAGGTTCGGCACGTCGTAGCTGGACATGAAGAAGTCGTCCGTCGGAGCCACGGTCAGCGTTAGCAGCAGCCCATACATGCGCATGTTCGCCGACAGCTCCGCGATGAACGTGACAAAGTTCGAGCGATCTTCGGGAACGCCACCCTTCATCACCGGATAGTGCCAGTAGAAGTCGAGCCCATCAAACTGGTACTGCTGCGTGAGGAAGCTCACGATGGTTTTCACGGCCGCCTGGCGTAGGGCAGCCACACTGACGACGCGCGAGAACGTGGCCGAGCTGGTGGTCATTCCGCCCAGCCCGATCATGAACTTCACGTTCGGGTAGCGCAGGCGCATGGCCTGTAAGCGTTTGAAGGCACCATTGGTCTCATCGGTGTAGCTATCGAGCAGCTTCAGCGTGCCAGTGTTCGTTAGCGTGATCGAGTTGTAGATGACGTGCGTGCAGAGGTCCCCGTTGATGTCGTCCACCGTTCGCTTGCCGGCTCCCACGCGGTAGGCCGCATCGTTGTTGAAGAGGCAAAACACCTTATCTGGAATTGAATTGAATCAACCTATTTTATTTGCTCAACGGTAACTTTACTGATCACTGAAGACAGGTACCAAAATGATTCTCCGAAAGCACATCATGTTGTGGAAGGATGTATTTTTATTAAATAAAGGTTTTCGAGAGATAGCTTATAGGTAAGAACTACAATAAATTATTGTACACAATCCGTTCGATAACTGTAGTTACAGGTATTGCTCTTCGTGTCAAAGTAGAGACCCGTTGGGCATTTCAGCAGCCAGTTTGGCTGTACAGGGCTAAAAAACAAGAAGAGTAATACTTAGTATTGCTGTACAAACCAGGTGTGAAGGGTTCTACTTACAGTCCCGCGAGACACTGGTAGAACTGTCCGCAGTTAGTTGGATCCCTCAGATATCCTGAGGCAGGACAGACAAGCTTTTCATTCGGACTTTTCGTAGTTGTGGTCGTTGGTCGGGTTGTGGTAGTGGTCGTTGGTCGGGCGGTGGTAGTGGTCGTTGGTCGGGCGGTGGTAGTGGTCGTTGGACGGGTTGTGGTAGAGGTAGTCGTGGTTACCGCAGGACGTGGCGTTGTTGTGGTAACAGTAGGGACCGTGGTTCCAAACACCTCACTGAACACCGCCGAGGATATCGGAAACTGGCCTTCCCCGCAGATACCTTTCGCGTCATCCGACTCTATCGACCAGATCATTATTCCACCCAGGTTCATCCGCTTGGCGAACTGCACCTTCAGCGCGATCGAGTACGTGCTGTCGTACGAAATCCACTGATCGCCACGGAACGCATACGGTACCTGTTGTTCGTCGCTGAAATAGGAAGTGTAGCCACCGCCTCTCAGTTTCTCGCATATTTCCAGATACGACAGCGTACCGGGTTCCAGTGTATAGGGCCCTGCATCGCCTGGGCCAATGGTTCGTGCGCCGAGGCGCGTATCTTGTGTTGAAGCGAGCTTGAAAGTGTGTCCGAAAGCGGGAACACCCATGATGAGCTTCGATGGAGACAACCCTTCCTTGAGCCAGGCGCGCACGCACGCATCCTTGGAGATGAAGCCAGTATTAACATACTTCCAAACGTACCGGATCACCGGATTTCAGTTACTTACCACATTCAGCATGCTGGTAGTGTATCCAGTCTCCCAGGAATTGGGGTACAAGGGTGCATTGGCACCCGTTTGGGCGTCCCAGTAGGCGTGCAAATCGTACGTCATCAGGTTGACAAAGTCGACGTACTTATTGATCTCCGGTACGTTGTACGCCGATATGAGGTAGTCGGCAGTAGCAGCCGTACCGATGGACAGAATGAAACCCTCGCGGTCGAAGCGGGTACGCAGATCACGCAGCAGCTTGATGTAACCTTCACGGTCGTCAACAGCACCGCCGCGCAGCGTCGGGTACTCCCAGTCGATGTCGAAGCCATCGAAGCCGTACCGTCGCACAAACGTTACAACCGAGTCGACAAACACCGCCCGCAGCAGGTCCGAGTTGGCCATCGTGGAATAGGTGGCCGATCCCTCGTTCCAGCCGCCGATCGAGATCATTAGTTTGACCTTTGGGTTGCGCTGCTTGAGCTGCATGAACCGCGAGAACCCACCGAGGCTTATGTCGAGCCAATTGTCCAGGATCTTTACGTTGCCCTTCGTGTCGAGCCCGACAAACGTGTAGATGATGTGCGTGCAGAGGTTCGGGTTGATATCCTCCACCTCGAACTTGCCATTGCCAATGCGATAGGTTGCCCAGCTGCCAAAGTAACACACGACACGATCTACAGCGCGTGGGGAAGAGAGTAATACACCGTCAGTCAAACCATGAAGAAGTTGTTTTCAATGTTGCATAATAATCAAGCAAAAATCACTTCCCTCAAAATCACCATAGGAAAAGCAAAACATTGCAACAACAAAAGTACAGATCAAACGAGAACTGATTGGTAAAACTGAAAATAGTCTCTACGAATCGGTTACTTCACACTTTGGTCACGTGGCCACTTGCCTGAAGCACTTTTCTTGTTCCGACAGAAAGTTTGACAGATCGATTAGACCGCGAGGAGCTGGAATGTTCCAGACTGGTGCAGGCCATATCCGTACGTTTATAAGATCTTAATGGTGATTGAAAGCTTTTTAATTTCTTCTATATGTGCGTACCGGTGGCAGCGTTGATGCTCGCAATGCTGATCAGCAACAATCCGGCTACCACAGCAGCCTTCATGCTGAGGCCGGTCCTTACTAGGAAGGAAGTTACACGTTTATCGACGATTCTTTTTTACCGTTACACTAAAATCCACCTGGTCCACTTGCTTTTGCACACA
This sequence comes from Anopheles ziemanni, assembly GCF_943734765.1. Taxonomy (NCBI): domain Eukaryota; kingdom Metazoa; phylum Arthropoda; class Insecta; order Diptera; family Culicidae; genus Anopheles; species Anopheles ziemanni. The sequence continues at coordinate 72,241,013 of NC_080706.1, read as the reverse complement.
ATTTTCGGTTGTCTTGCAAATATTTTGACAGGAACGTTCACTTTCAGCATGGAACTGAACTGAACTGAGCCATCGAATCGTGGCGGTGAACTCGTTTTATACTGCCGAAGTGCAAGATCATGGCCGAAAGCAGTGCGGTACAGATAAAGTTTCGCTTTGAACCCGCCCAAGGATTGTGTTATCTTGAATGATCCGCAAACTACCGTATTGTCTTTCGTGTGAATAAAACTTTTTTTTTCCTACGAACCAGACCCAAATATTCTTTGCACGTTTATCTAGAGCAAACAATGTGGCCAGATAGTCTCGGAAATGTTTTCCAGGGCATGGGAGTGATAACAGGTTGTGATGAATTTTGGCAGCTGAAGCTAGAGCTTGTCACTAGCAGATTTCAAAACGTTTGAATGAACTCCCCCGGTGAGTGTTACCGAGAGGACCGGAAGCGTGAGACGATAAACAGTGTAATAAAAATAATAAGTAAAGCAGTGATTGTGATGGTTTATGAGGTTCAGTTTCATATCCATTTGACATTATGAAGGTTCTGCAAATAATGCAATGGTCTAGAAGCCTTCTCTCTTGTTTAAGCCATGTATTAGTTTCATTCATTCAAGTAGTTTTTCTAGCATAAAAAGCGCCAAAACTGTGCTAAAAATAATTCCTTATCATTCCCCGAATATAATTTTATTGCATTTTGACCACAGACCACATTTTTTGTTTACTTAACAAATAGTACTACACCCAGACAAAATTGAAGTTAAAATAACCCCATCTTAAAGCTGTAATAATGTTCGCCATGTTTACAAACCTTCCGCTAGCTTCGCGTTCAATGAGTAAAGTGTTTAGTGTCATCATCTTGGCTCCGCGGATACCTTTCTGTTTTTTTTTCACTTTCTATCATTTTGATGAGATGAATCATAATTTTTTTTCGGCTCATCTGATGCTCGCTAATTGGATCCCAAGAGGGGACCGTGCTGAAATCAATCACTTGTGGACACGTGCCCTGATTAAATCGAATCGCAACTGCTATTATAATCATTCATTCCTAGCTGACGCATAACGCTAAGGTCGGAACGACAGCAGAGAGAATGAGGCAGCATGCGCATGGGAACACGTGCCGGCGAGAAAGAGCGCGGAAATGTAGATCAGAAATGCAGATTTCGCAATTGCAGCAGCCCCTCTGCTGCTCTTCACTGCATTGTATCACTTTGCTCGCGATGTCCATAGGCAGAGAATGCAGATAAGACGTGCGCAACTTGCGCTTCACACTAATCGGTAAATCAGTACAAGACAACACTTGGATGATGGTTTGCAAGCACTGATTGATGCTGCCTTGATATACGAGTAGCGTAGCGTAAAGTTCAAATGCTTGCCGCTTGCGATTTGTCGATTTGGAAGTGTCGATCTACCTCAAAAATTTGTTTTTCTTAAACTCTTGAGGGATGTAGGCCTTCATAATAACTTTTTTGAATTCTTAAAATTGCGGGTGGAGTTTACCACACACGATGTATTCCAGTCACTTTGAAGCTAGATCAGGGCAGAAGTTGGTTGTGTAGTACATAAAAAACGAGAAACATAAAAACATGAATAGAATTGTCTAATTTCTGGCTGACGGTCGCAAGTCCGCCTGACAGGCCGACAAAACAGCCATCAGAATTCTTTACTGATATAGTTTTACGATAAAATTTAGTCCATCATTTCTTGCGTTTCTAATGAGTGAGATCGAGAGAGAATAATCCATTTTTTTTTAGTTTTCAGGTATTTTTGACCTATCAACCAAATGCATTCTTCATACTGTATATCTTTATTTCCCTCATATTGACTGGAGCAGCACTGTATACTCGCCACAGCTAGCCATCAGCAGATCGACACAACGACCGTGCTACTAACCAAGCAAAGATTTCCAAAATTTCGCAATTTATTATTATTTCAATTACTGATCCCCCAAAGAGACTCTATATGGGCTCGTGTAACGTGTTTTACCCAGTAGTTCATTAAATTTTGCCCAATTTGTATCCCAGTTCTACACTAGCTCCGATTATAATAACAAAGAAGGTATATTTAACCGAACGAATAATTTTATGGAAATAAGCTAAAATGATTTGTGTTCTAAAGGTAGTGATTAGTGGAAACAAATGACTATACATTGCATAACAAATGTACAAATAAGTCAACCTGAATATTATTTCTATACTAACGATTTATATCTTTTCATTTCAGGTAAGTCAGCTATCTGACGCTGGAATCAAACACCTTTACGAATAATACTCAATACTCGTGAGTACATAATAGTTGGGAGGGTGTTAATGTTCTTGAAATATGTATTTCAGACCTGACAATAATCAAGAGATTACGCAAAACAATAATTTGGATACCGACAACAATATTTTTCAATGAAAGCTTCCATGGTTTTGAATGCAGACTTAAAGGAAGCTCTATTGCTTTATATTTTATAACAGTTTGTTTCATTTTTTACCTCTTTAATAAAGTTGAGTAAAAAATAGAAACCATAAAAAAGGAAGCCACCGCAAGAATAACCACAATCGAAAACCCGTTATAAAGAAACAGACTCGGCCAGATAAGCAAGAATTCCAACCGACAAGTTGGGATCGTATGCAAATTCTTGTTCAAAACTTGTTAGACAGCACAGTCGTCATATTTTCCCGAAGTCATATTTCAAACTTTTCCTTCCTAGCTGACGCTCCGGTGAGGGTGTGGGGCACCGATCACACAGACACACACACGCCCATTGCCGTTAATGTACAGGATTTCCCGTTCCCGGCACTCGTTTGCTCCGTCTTCAATTTGCTCTGCGAAATTCCATCGCCTCACGACGCCATGCACGACGGGCGAGGATTTTTGGGTCGTGAGTGGTCCCCCGTGATACCGATGAAAACCCGGAAAGCTACGCATGGAATAAACAATGGGCGGAACAACTACACGGGGCCAGGTTTCGCATCAATTTGTCCTTTGTTGGTGAGAAAAAGTTGGTTCTACCGGCTTCCCTGGCGTCAGTTCCTTTCCACCGTTGGTACTAGTTGATCGAAAATACAATTTTCTAACCTCAGTTTTCTACACCGGAAGTTTCTTCGATGCGTTCTTCGCCCGGTTGCGGTCGTTACTCTCGCAGGTTTACTTTTGTTTCCTTCCGTCGCTTTTCTCGAGCGGCGTGAAACTCGGCGTCCTCCTCAGAAGAGGTTGAGATAGACAAGAATCTAGGGGCGCAGAACTAAGGGTGGTTTGGATCAAGGAGTAAGAGCTTGGCGTGCATGCCAACTCCATGGTGAGACCCAGAGGTAGAGCTGTTTAAGTTTTTCCTCCCGCGGTTTCCTACGAACAAATCCCAATCAGGCACTGGCTCATGGACAACTTGTTGGTTGTAACGAGTTTTGAAGTTTTGTCGCATAGTTTCATGCTTCCCAGTGGCGTCCCGTTATGTATATTTTTTCGTCCAGCGTACGTAAGTTTCTCCCTTCCTATACATATTTTCCAACTGTTTCTACATGCATATCGCATATCAGTCCTCGCCGTTGTTGTCATGGGTTATGGTGAGGTTCTTTTTAATATCTGTCTCTAGGTTTTGCCTGCAGTAGACACCAGCAAAGTGGCACAATAACATGCATATCTCTGCGCGATGGATTGCTATCGCATATGGTAAACCTTATCTGTTCGCAAACAACAACTAGCCATGCAACAATAAAATAATATTAACGGCACGAGTTGAGCTTGGCTCGGTAGCGTAAGATATGTGGAGATTTAACCGCTGACCCGTTTCCGTTTACAATTAATATGTTTGAAACATTGTACTTGCATTTTATTACATACCTTGTTTACGTCATATTAATTCTTCTTACATTTTTCGATATTTTTTCGATATTTTAATATTAATTTTCTTGCTGTCTTTATATAATTTAAACATTTTTTAATTTCTGAAGATTTTTTTCAATTTCTTATCCCTTTTTTTATAAGTTCGGTTGGAAACGTACGCAATAATACAAACTACGGTGAAGGTAAATGTGCCATGGCTGTCTATCAACTGATGGGAAAACATTTTTTCAGCTCCTCTAGTAGGAAATGGAATCTAATTGATCCGTGAAATTGGTACTCAGTCGTGTGTTGCTTGCTACGTGAGGTTCACTAGGCCTAGTAGAACAAGCAACCATGTTGGAGAATATGCCGGTATACGCTTTAAAGAAATAAGCTTAAAGATATGTATTGTTTAAACCAAAATGTCATGTTGAAAAAAAAAATTAGGTCATTGTAATATGAAATAAAATGGCAGTTCACTAACGACCGAAACGATTGACTCTCTTTCTTCATCTTTTCTGGCGTTAAGACTGTCTTTCGTCTCTCTTTCTTTTTGATTATGAAGAAGTAAATTATAGAATAACCTATAATCGTTTATTACTGACTCAATTTATTATTTCATTTGTCAAATTATGACAATTGTTTTCTTGTAATCGCAGCACATTTGTCCCATATATTTGCAAACTGTTTAAGTTACGACTTTTATATGATTGATTGTGACATTTTTTTGTTTAGTTTAATTCTTTTGTATGCTGCTAAAATTATCCTTCCAATTGAAACTGTTTGTGCTTAATTTTGATTGTTGTTTCGAAAAACCCAAAATATGCCTGAAACAGCCTCTTGTTTGTCGTCAGGGCGAATATCGTTTACTTGTGATGATGGATATTAACTGGACCGAAAAGTCATTTTTATTTTAATGAATTGCCCTCGCCAGGCACTCGCCCCGTTGCCACGCGCAGGAATGGTGCGAAGAGAATTAACTTTTCTCTGTTCTCGCCCTCTGCTGGCTAAGCGGAAAATCTTTACACCCCCTCAATGGGATCGCAGCTGGAAGATGGAAAACAGCAAATTTAATCGGAGATAGTCAAAAGGGAAAAAAAATCGGAATCTTACACTTTTTATTTTCCACCGCCCGGGGGATCCGGGAATAAACCCCAGAATCAGCGCACCACGACGGGCGCGGGACCATGTGAAGGGCGCGAATGCGAATGTAATCAATTTTAAATGTGAAATAAAATGATTCCATTTTCGTTCCGCCAAGACCAGAACACCGAACCTCGAGGGAAAACGACAGTTGGTCACGGGTGCCATTTCGTTCCGTGCCACCTCTCCCACCGTGCCGTCGTGTCCTTGTCCGTTCGACCGTGGGGACACACCAGAATTACCTTAATGCGGCTAATCTTCCGCACGCCAAGGCGCGCTCGAAGCTGTTTGCTCTTTAAGGGTGTGCGCCGCGGATTCGATCTTCTTTCGAGGGCGTTCTTTAAGGGCTCACGGAAGATGTCACTGGAGCATCCAGTCCCGAGATACGACGGACGCTGGATGATTAATGAGCTGAACGAGCAGTGCGAAGGTAAAAGTTACATTCGGTTGTGATTTTTGTCCTCTCCGTTGGGCAACGCTGATTCGGTGGAAATTTTCTTGCTGATCCCACGGGGGGTGGGAGAAGTGGGTCGGGCTGGGCGTCGCTTATGAACAGTAAGAAATTTATTTGGAAAAATAAATACCGGAATCAAACACATTGAATGATGGATGGCTAGGAAGTGGTTGGTGGAATATTTGGTGGAGGGTTTAATTGAATGGAAGCTTAATTAACATATCGTTAAAGGGTGTGCATGTGAACTGATAAGACACTGTTGTTCAAAAAGGAGAAAAGAAAAGCATATTTCTGTGACATACTTATTTTTAGTGTGCCAAATTTCCTGCTAGCGCAAATTTCCTGCTAGCTTAAACAACTGCTTTAGTGGGTTTGTTTATCATCTTTTGACGTTTTGGTTTTTCGACGCAGTACTCCATCATTCCATCGGGTCAATCAAAAATCGGGTTAGCATTCTTTCAATGCTTTTTCTTCTTTGAAACATCCAAAAGATAATTTGTAAATCTTGAAGAACTCAATAGAACTTTTTCACATTTCAACGATTTAAATAAACGTTGTTGTCCAAAGTTGTTCCCAATTTGAGAAATCTTATTTGGATTTAGTTTTGGATTATTAAAAAAGTATTGTTTTTAATCGTTGTTAAAATATTCCAAAATACATATGGGTACTGCACAAGATAACCAAGATTTAGAATTTTGACTTTATAAAGGGCCAAATTGTCCCAACTTTTCGATAAATGTTAACATTCTCATACAAAATCGGTTTAGTCATGTACCAAAATCTATTTTTATAACCATCTTTGATGGCGATGAAATTCAACATTTGTTAAAAACCTCACCATTTTACCGCATGCTGAAATTTCATCATGTTGAGCAGCGTGAACGAAACTTTGTTTTGCCCACTTGTATTTCTGAAGTGGTTGAAAATATGTTCATTTTACTGAAGCACCAGCTCGAGTGGGCTCAAGAAGGGCCTCGTTCCTTAACCACCACCGAGGGAGGTTAACAAAAAATATGAACGCTGATGACTAATTTTTGTCGTGTCGCCGAGCGCCGGTTCGGCTGCAACTTCTTCCGGAAGGCTCAATTCGATCCTTCCATCCGGTTTTTGGCACAGTCGGTCTTAAAGGAGAGGTGAGGGAGGGGTGGTCCTGTACGCCATCAGCCATCGAAACCCCGTCCGATCGCTGTTCCGCTCAATCTATCAATCATGCACGGTGCAAAGTGCCATCACTGCCCGCCCGTCGAACGAGATATTAGATTATGGGGTGTAGCGTTCTAGTGTGAGGACCTCTCTCCTTTTTTTCGTACGCCTTTGCCTCATGAACCAAAGGCAAATGGAGGCCCTTGGTGTCGGCGCACGGGCGATTTTCTTTTTCACTCCGACGTAAGCAAAACCGTCCAACGTGTGACCCTTTTTAGCCACCCGCGGGCCCGAACGTATGCCAATTTGTATCGAACAGGGTTTCGCACCGAATGTTTGGCACGTAGTTTGTGTCCGGGTTTCCTTTTTTTTCTCCCCCGTACCACCCGTACATGGTTGACGGCGGAATAGCCCCGTGTTCTGGTTATTTGCAAAATCACGTTCGCCGACCGTGAAAATTGAACCTGTCAGCCACTTCAGACGAGCTGGTTTAACAACCAATCGAACCGAAAAGAACCTCCGAAAATGGCGGGACATTTTAATGCACTCGGGCAGGCCGGGACGGGGGTTTTCCTACCACCATCCCGAACCGGAATGACAGAACGTACGTTTCAGTAGGGTAAATTGGTTTTTTGCACCAGCTACAGAATATTGATAATGAAACTAACTATCGCTTCGAATCAGTTGATTGAAATTTTCCTAAAATTCCCTACATTTTAAACCGGTTATCATTGTGATTGATTTAAGGTTCTGGTAGTTTATACTGAAAGGGGGACAAACTGATAAGTAGAAACACGTGCATGTAGAAAGCATTTATTAATGGAACAAATTATTTAACAATCCTGTTTGATGAAAACTTCTATCGTTCCTCTGCGACAGAACGAACTACATATTGTTGCAGTGGAGTTAATAAAAATTAAATGAATTGCGTCGTGGGAAATGAAATTGAAAAACGTATGAAGTTACAGGAAAATAAATAAAAAACGCAGTAAACGGTTCCAATAACAAAAACCAACCCAGATCGAGACAAACCGGTGGAGTTTATTGGCGTACTACCAAGCGAAAGTGAGCAAAAAGTAAACTTTTTCCGTAATTTGACGTTACTTGTCCGAAAAATGAGCTGCAACTGTGGCGCAATGGAGGAAGAAAATCTCCGGTTTGCCTCCGCCAACCCCGGCCGCCGCGGTGCGGGTTTCTTGTTTTTCCTCCCAGCCGAGGCGTGCATTGTCTCGCCGAACGCTGCGGCAAGCCATAAAAGTAATGTAAGAATGTTAGTTACATTTTATTGGATTGTGCTCTGCTTTCTTCTCCGAGCTGGACTCTATCATCTCTCTGTCAAGCTTCCGTTCTGCAGTACACGGTTGAATTTTATCGGTTCTGTTCGGTGGAGAAAAAAAATACACCCAAGAGCAGGTTTCGAAGCAGTTTTATTTCATCCTATTTTGTAGTTCGTTTACGGTCCTGGGTTGTTATATTTTTTTATTGATTTGCTAACTTTTCTTTGTGCTCGGCTCGGATGCTTTACGTTTTCATCTTGTTACTTGGCGACTGCAGTTTTTCACTCTCTAAAACTACCACTGCACCTTCCAAATAAGTTTACCCGGCCAGCTCGGAGGAAAGTATTTACGTCCACTGTCGCTCTTTTGTTGCTAACTGTTGGGAGCGGCTGAAAAATCCTATCAGAGGAAGAATTGATTTATTTCACAGATTGCTTCAGGCGGAAGTTACTTTGGCACCGAGTTGTCTGTTGGAACAAAAATGTGTGCAAACTCCAACAGACAGATAAGCAAAAAGTAAACCAGATTATTCGGTTGCGATATACAAACGTAAGGTATGTCGAGCGAAAGACAAATAAGAAGTATGCAACTTTATTTAGTTTTCGAACGAACATGATGCGAGATAGTTTTTCTAACGCGAGCTTGAGATAACTGTCACAATTGCATCGACTTAATTCCTTTTTTCTATCCAAAATTTACTTCAGTGAAAAACGTCGAAAGAAATCCAATGAATTTTCCAGACAATACAATCAAGGCATGAGTTATAACGTCGATATTTTAGATTGTGGAAAAAATACAAAAATGCTAGATCGAACACGTCACCAGATCATGCTGAGAAGATAATTGGTTTGATTTTTTGTAACGAAACATTGAGCAATTTTACTAGTACGAGAATAATTGAAAAACATGATATTATTTTAGTCATTCTGCAGTTCTATCATATGATGCACGAAGAAAAACTTAACCGAAGACAAGTTCTTCCGTTACTTGTTTTACATTATGTAACAGTTCTAATGTGTCGATAAAATACGGTTTAATTTTGAATCTTCCGATCTCAATATGCGTTTTTGAGTTTTGAATGTATGACTTTTCCAAAGAATAGTTTCAAACTGTGAAATTTTGTTGTAGAATTTCATTATAATTATTTTATTATGATATTCATTTTTGTGGATTTTGTAGAAAAATTTAATCCTGCATAAAAGAGGATAGTTTTTATCTTTGTTTAGAGTGCTTGAATTGATTCCATTTACTAAACAATTCATAGAGTAAAAAAAATGCGACGATAGTCCTAGTATACTTCTTCAAATCGAGCATTCCCAGTGGGAAAAAGGGTTCTCCAGAATAAAAGGATGAGAAAACTCGACCGACCGAATGCCGAATTCCCACCCCACGCTAAAGGTAGCGTATTATTTTTATTTATTCGTCTCATTTGTTTGCCAATCAACGCCTTCAATCTCCGGTGGCTTCGGGAAACGAGCGAATAAATATACATAAACTATCGACACCCGGGCAAACACGATCGAACCGACATTGGGCCAATTTTGTCCGATGGTGGGGAGAGGGTGGTCTCGGAGAGGGGTGACCATGCTGGGCCGTTGCCGTTCTACCCCAGTACCGGATCGGAACCGGTGCGAGCCGGGGGAAGTGTCAGAAAAAAACGCCGGATATTGACTCCCAACAGTAAGAGCCATGGGTTGAAGGAAAATATTCGCCCGAGCGACCGAACTGACATTGACAATCATTATTCAACGCTAATGGTGCCTGTCCTTGATCGCATTTATGAATTGGAAAGAAATGGGTTACGGGAAGGCAAGTGGCCTGCTTAGGTTTGGCCGCTCGATGAGGATAAACGGGCTGCTTGATGTGAAAGTGGGAGAATTAAATGAAATGGGCCAACCTTCACCGGAAGGTAAGAAAAACGACTGGAAAAATTCGTAAAAAGGAGTTCGAAGTGGGCGGAGTAAACCGGGGAACGAACATGGAACCACAACAAAGCGAGCCTGTGGGTTTTGGAAGGTAAACCATTAAAGGGTAAATTAACTTATTAAAATGATATGATTAAAATATGATGTGTTTGGCTTTGACGACCAGTTATTGTTTGATTGTGAAGGGGGAAAAATAATTTAAGTAGCAATTTAAAGCTATTAAGAATACATTGATGAGAAATTTAAAGAAATTGATTGCAATCTGCACAACGTTTAAAGTTTTTAATGCACAAAATAATCATAACAAGACCAAACTTCAATATTAATAGTTTTAGGGAGTTCTGATAATATGTTTCGAACAAATAACAGAACAGGGCTTCGTATATGCGAGACCTTTCCGTATCGTTTATCCTTCAAGAGTGTCTGAAACAAGAGTAAAGTAGATTCATAAATTTTTATTGATTTCTTCGGAAACCCGTCCGGCTTCGAGCGAAAGATGTTTTCCTTCCTTTCCCAGGCAGCAAAAAACAAGTGAAAACCCTGAGCCATTGTAGTGGAACGAATTCCTCAGTCCCCACCGCGCTCCCTCTAGACAAAGCCCAATCAAATGGTACCTTTTTTTTAAGAAATGGGCAATACGGCTGGGAGGAAAAGCGAGAGCGTGCTGGTCAGTCAGCCTTTTAATTCCATCCCAATAACCAGAACCCGAAGGGGGCTCGGGTACTTCGATCGGTCTTTGGCAGATTTTCCGGCTGACTTGGTCCGAAGGGATTTTTGTCGTTGGTGGAGCGAAAAACCCCGTTGCGAGAAAGTGAAAGAAAAGCTCACCCAGGTACGAGGCATTTATTTGTGTATCGAATTTATCGTCCGGATAACCGTCCGGAATCTTCCGGAAGATCGATTGGCTTGTCGGATTGAGCTCGTGGACGGGCAGGTTGTGGTAAATTTTCATCGGTCAGAGTTGGCGTGGAAAATTCGTAGCCACCTCGGCCGGATCCCTTTTATCGGACCGATTTGGCTCGTTCTGGTGCGACTCGGATCGAATCGAATCTGACCGGTGGTGCACCGATGGTGCTATAATATGTAAAATCTCCCTGAAAAGCTCACCTTTTTACCGTCCAATCATTGGCTCACGTCGGGGTGTATCGTAGTGGGGAAGACGAAATTGGATCTTGCCCTTTGCCTCCGACCGACACACACACAGTACATACAAGGACTCCTACGAACGGGCAGCAATTCGTTCGTGTGAGCCAAGGCTTCAGGATTTATTACATCTCGTTGCATCCCAACCGAGGAGGCTAAGGCCGGAAGTGGGTGGAAATCGTACGACTTTACTTCTCCACGCCCAAAACAAGCACCAGTTACGACTAGAATCGATTTCTGTGATTCTCCACAAAGCATGCGGCCAGCGAGGTTTTTACGCGAAAAGAAAGATCGGTGGTCAACAAGGAAACTAATATTTTCTTTTGTAGATGCTCTACCTTTTTCCTTCTATTTATTCGCTTTCCCTTCCTTTTCCCTTCCTTTCTCTCATGCGCTTCGTGAACGCCATTATCTTGAGCTCGCACAGTGTGTGTGTGTGTGTGTATAAGGTCTTCTAGGAAGGAAAATATCGCAGCACACAAAAGCAAACCGGGAAACCTACCCAATGTTGTAACGAAGCGAAATCAAACAGACCGCTCAAACCAGGTATAACGAGGGAAGCACAGAAATAAGCTCGCGTTCAGGAAAAAAAACCCCGTACGCCGCAAGATGTCAAGGGAAAGCGATCCTTTGCCCACAATGCTTGCTTACGTCACCAGCAACCGGAGGGGGAGAGAGGAAGTTCCACTGGACGGGGCGAAAAGTTAAACACGAGCGCTAAAGCTAGATTTATCAAACTCCACTAACAATATTATCCGCAAATATTGGTTCGCTTCTTGTTCGCCGCTTCTGTTTACGCTGGCCAGCAATCCGTCGGTCAGCATTTGGCCACGCAGGCGAATGTGCTGGCTATGTTTTACGGGACGTTTCTTTTCTGGGCTTTCGTTTTTTTTCTTCCTACTTATTTGGAGCTAGTGTAAGCGAGGAAAAAGCTTATTTTACACGGAAAACACCTACCGCTCGGAGGAACGTGTCCAGAAATGGATGTAATGGAAGCATTTGAACAAAATCAAAAAAAATTGGAGCAAACCAAGAAAGCATACAAGTCGTGGTTGTTATTTTTAAGGACGAGTGGCGAGCTGTCCTTGAGATGTCAAATGAGAGTAGACTTGAACAAATGTAAAATGGAAACAAACATCCACTATGTTTGATTTTCATGTTTTATGTCACAGTTACCTCCAAAATCGATAAAATATGTTCTTGAAATTCAATACAAGCAAAGTAAATTAGAATTGACACATTGTGTCTCGAATGTGGATATGAATCTTTGCTTCGATTTTAAAATTCATGAATCTTTCAATTTTAGTTTTATGAGTACCAAAGATGCCCGATTGTGTAAGGAACAGACTAGTGGAATCCTAAAAGTCGCTAAAGTGAGAAGGGTAGTGTAGGGGTTGAGCCGAGTAGATAGAAAAAAAAATTGAGTGAAATGAACGGGTGAATAGTGACAAAATTATTCGTGATCTAGCTGGCAATGAAAATTGGAAGAGCGATGGCCTACTGCTGAACCGAGGTGGATCTGCATTTTGAAAAAGGTGGAACAAAGTAGACATTGGAAAACGAAATGGATTGAAACATCAGTCTTGTGATTGAAGTTAACTTGAGCGGTTGGATAAAGAAAAGTGGCGAGGAAAATATAGTCGAATTTGGATTTCTAAAAATATATAGAGAAAATGTTTCGTGGAGATCACGACAGGTAGGTCCCTTGTTTTAGTTTTTAATCGCACACCCAAAACCCATAAAAGAGTCATGAAGAGTAAATAAGGACTCGTCAAAGATTAATAACTGTTTTGAGTTTCCAATCCTCAAAGATCTGAATAAATCTACGGTGAAAGATTTATCTACGGTCAATATTTTGTTATAAGTTAGTTGTTATGAATAGTTAGAAGTTAAGATAAGTTATGAATTAACCATTCGTTTTCTACTTATTTTGATTTGATGGATTATACTTATAACAATCATTTGGATTGAAATACTCCAACTAAAATGTAATAAATTATTGTAAGAGCATTATATTAATTCAACATGTCATTGAATTGTTTTTAAAGTTTCAGTTTTACTTTTCACTATTTTTACTTAGTCATTCATAAAGGCCATAGTCTTATTTGTTACGATTTTTTATCCAACAACGCAGGAAACTTTTACTTGTATACGATTTTCTTCCGTTCTATATTGTTCACGGGTAGTGGAACAATACTCACAGTGGTGGTAGATAATACTCACAAGTGTGGCTACACATTATTTGCTAACAGTACAATGTAAAGCAAAACTAACGCAACCCGAACAAGGTGACAAGGTAGAAATGAAGCACCTGCAACGGGTTTGACCCATTCTACAAACCCCGCCGGTACATGCTAACTAGATCGGCCTGTCATGAACTTCGACATCCGGTGTCATGGGACAGGAAAATCGGCGCAAATGTATCCTTCCATTCCGCAGCCCGCGGCCGGTGAAGTTACTCATCGAATCCGATTGGCAATTTACGGAACGCGCGTACGCGTTCAGTGTTCTTTTTTTGAATACCCTTGTTCCGGTGCTTTGTTGGGAGGCAATCGATGGAAGGGGTCTCTAAAGAGGGGTAGGGCATGTAAACGCTTATGAGGTGCGTTTTTCCTCGCGTCCGTGCTCTCTTTCTTTCCCTTTCTCGGTAAAGCAATTTAACGTCTTGACAGTTCAATTCCTTTGATACCTGGTTTGCCAACTTTGCCCTCCCATCGGATTTGAAATTTCCTTTCGCCGAAGGTGAAGCGCTCCGATCGACGTTGATTGCAAGGTTTGGTGGGGAGTTTGGGGAGTGAGTGGGAGAGACAAAACGCTCGGCGTTGGCGTAACTTTGCCCGGTTAAAGGACGTGGAAATGGTGGTACAGGAAGGAAGCACGCTGAAAGGAAAATTACACTCCGCAAAAACACCTTGTCAAGGTCTCTTGGCCTCTCTCTCTCTCTTTTGCTCTATCTCCTCATGGAAGGAAAGTCTTTCCCGTGATTTTCCTTCCCCCCACACACATTTTCCAACCCTCGCCCCGCCCAACAAACATCTCCCCAGGTTGTAGACGAGCTACGTATACAAAATGTGACATGTAAATGATTAATGATTTTATTTCGTGGAGCAAAATTATCTACTCACTCGCCCCTCACCCCATTCTTCCACGCTGTGACGGTGGCAGTTTCTTGGAAAATTGCCCTCCCAACCTGCTGGCGCTGCTGTTTCCCCCGTGCCCCCCCATTACTGCCAATCCTTTCAATGACGGATAACGAAGCACCGTTTATGCGCGAGGAGCACCGTTTTGCTACATAAACTCCATTTTCCGTCCGCGTTAACACATTCTTTCCCTCCAGCTGTCGTGGTTCGAGGTGGTGGTGGTAGGGATGGCTGTGTGTGCGTGTGACAGTTCGGAGCGATCCGGAGCGTTCACTTCCGGGACCATCCGGGCGCTCCGAAAGTGAAACTTACCGTCGCCTTTCAGCAGCACCGTCTTTCGATACTCGTTTCGGGCAAAGTTTGCCGATGAAGATACGATCAACAATCAGCGGTGGATAAGAGGCTGTACACTGTTGGCGCTGGCCGAAGGTGAGATGAAGACCCCTCGCTTGCGTGCTGGCCGTTTGATGATGATGCAGATAAAGACGTTCCGCGGGGTGGGTTTACCTTCTGGACGACAGCTGGCCGAGCTGGGTTGGCCTTTCTTTTTTGCCTTCGTTTGCAGATATTGCAGACCACCGCGCAGTAAATCACTCCCCGGGCGGGAGAATGATGGAATATATGTTCTGCGTGTGTGTAACGCTTGTAACACCAGGATAAGCGTAAATGTCCCGTCATTGAGATGGCGCTTGCAGGGATGGGGAGTTTCTTCCCCCCGGAATTGGTTTCACTTCCATCAAACGGTTCTCCCGCGTACGGTTTTGTCACATTCAAAAGCAAAAGCACCCCCAACCCGTCTAACACTAACGAGGGAAAATGGGGTTTTCGGGGACAGTTCTAAGCGCGTCGGTGGGAAGTGACAAGCTCCATCCGGATGATACTATCACACGCACACCCCGGAACGAAGAACACGGAACGATTGCAATGAAAGACCTCCCGCTGGCCTTGATGCTTGTAGTTGTTCCTAGAATCCCCGGCATCTTACAGACATCCAACGGCAGCCCAAAGAACCAGTCCGTGTCCTGCAGGAACCATCAGCTAGCGGCAATCGGTTCGCGGGAAATGTTAAACATATAAGTCTTCCGCCAGACCGCTTTTGCGGACCTGGAAGAAATCCTTCAAGTGTAGTCCCGGACTTCCGCTTGATTGACAGCCCAACAGCAGGAGTCGAGTTCGGTGGAAATTATCGAGGGAGGAGAAAGGTACCAGCTCGATTGGACCGTAGCTATCGCTCCGTTTCCGACTCTACCAACCACTTCAACTCCTCTTCCCACTAAACCTGCACGTACTTTGTTTGTCCGACGGGAGAGCCGTTATAAAATACAGTGATTTATGTTTACGACCCCTTAACGATTCGATCGGCACCGAGCGACGGACACCCCGCGATCCGCCATTGTGGTTAAATGGAACCATCATAATGCGCTCGGGTAATGATCCTAACGCTTACTAATCTAATTGAGTGCTCAACTGTATAGGATTGATTTTTTTACGGCCAACATCACATGTCTGGCGGTGTTCTCTTGTTCGCATCCGTTGAAGAATATTGTATTCCGTCCATTATCCTTGTTGGTTAGCAATGGATTATTCTCTTGCTTTTTGCTTCAAATTAATTCTCTTAAGAATGGTGATAAAATAATGTTAAATTTAAACTTTATCTGATGTAAACGTAACTTTATTCAATTTAAATGTTTTGTTCTATAGCTTAAAACCGTTGCATCAGGGATCCCCCAATAGCTAAAGTTTTAAAAACTAATTTATTTTGCTTGTTTAAAATGTGGTTTATAATTTTGAACAACATTGAATTTGAACAAATTGGAGATGTTCAGGTATCTCGTAAATGCGAAAGTAATTTCAAATATCTTTTTTCATAAGGAAAAGGATATGCAAGTGGAGGTACAGATTAAGTCGTCTACACCTCTACAGGAATAAAAACCATAATCAGTTTTAGAGCAAGATAGCCCAGATAAAACTTTCTTTTTGAAATAATTTTTGGGGGAAAAGTATGTTTTATTCATTGTTGTCAGTTTATTCTCAACGGGCACGGAAATTAAAAAAATACTCAAAGATAAACTGATCACAATCCTTCACTTTCCAAAACAATCCAAATCTGTTTGATGGGTCTACAAAATCATCACAAACCCGATCGAATATTTGAACCTCGCTGGTATGTCTCTTTACTTTTATTCATTTTACAACCATCGGTACCTTTGTGATGTACGTATGTGATGTATCCGGTGTAACACTGCATTTCTAAACCCTTCCATTCCCTGTAGGAAATTCCTCTCTGTGTTTGCAGGTGCGAAAACTATCGTAAAAATCACCTTTTACCTTCGTTGCCCCGAGCCATACACAGTTTACAGAACAACGTAGCATAAACCCTACTAACAGGCAGCGACCAATCGATGCGTTGTAATGCAAACCCTGCGGCAAACAAATAACAACTGTAACGTTTCTATCAGACATTTTCAAGCGACTAAGTTCCCGGGCGGTTTGATTGTTTCAACCAATCCCCTTTGTTTTTCTCGTGTTCGAGCGGATTTTTCACCCATCCCCTTTTTTCTCTGTTCTACTGCAGCTATGATTGCGAGAGTTTTAGTTTTGTGTAAAGTTAATTCGACTGTAAACTCACCTAGCTACGGAGCGTTTTCCCACCGACACTTTTATTGCATGTTAACTATTCGGATGAAAATGTTTCTCGTCGTTGACGGAAAATTTCAAATAAAAATCAAAACTATACCAGTTTTGAAAGCCATCAGTTTTACATTGATTTAAAAATAAAATTCCCATTTCTAGTAAACGCACATGAATCAATCCTTTCAATACCTTTCGATAATGATAAATTGAGGTTTTTGTCCTTAAGTGCATTGTTTTATTTATTAGAGAAATTATGCAGATTGCTCAGTTTAAACGTGATAAATTTCTTAAATATGTATTTCTCCACCTTTCGAGCCTTGTTAGTGTAAATACAATTTAAAATTTTATTTTTTATTCATTTCCTTTTTACATTGCTGGTCCTAGCATTGCTGAGGACTACCAGGCCAGATTGCCAACCCCTTACAAAACGAGTAGAAAAGTGCAATGATTACACTAATAAATCATGTTTTAGCTTCCAACGCTCCTGTAGCCAACGCGATCGTTATCGTTATGCGTTTTAACCATGCAACAAGGAACGAGTTGCGACCGGAGACCGAAGTAAATGCAACGTCTTTGGATGGCGCTGGTTTCAGTAGTATTGTAGTGGGCTAGAAGTTGACCTACCTCCCGGTAGGTATTTCTGAAAGCCCTGCTGGGAAGGATTGGCAATCAAATCGAATACATTTACATGAGTGTACTGTTATTGTTGCTTTCAGGAATTAGCACTTTTTGATATTTGACTTATGCAATTTAGGGGTTTGAGCATTGGAACGCCGATACATGTATTGAAATGATGGGTCATTATTGTCCACTCAAAAGTATCTGGACGATTCCAGTTTTATCGAAATTTTGTTCAGTGCTTCGACATGGGTTCAGGTTGATATTGACTGATTATTTTTAATCACTAAATGTAGCATTTTGGTTCTATCTACTAATTTAAAAGCCCTGAATTTGATTGAGCTATATTCAGAGGCGGATCTACCTATCAGCGGACTGAGCGGCCGCGTGGGCCCCAAGCTTAAGGGGGCCCCGTGGTGAAAACCCAAGATCGCAACAGTAACTACCGATTTTTCTTATTCTCACAGTGGTATACATACTTTGATCAAAGTTATTACAGATGTATTTTGGTATTGCTTAACCATTGTTAATTTTCACCTAAAACCTTGCCAGAATATGTTTTCATGAATCTTCTTTCTCATCTAATAATGTCCGTTTGACTTAAAATGCTCTCAATTTATGGTCCACCAGTTGTAAAAAATAAGTTCAATTTTGGCCAGATATAGAAACATTTAGAGCAATGGAAATGTATGGTGGGCCCCCGTTTATCCAAGCGCTTGGGGCCCCCGAACGGATTGATCCGCTTCTGGCTATATATCTAAGGAAAAGCAAATATGAGAAATTTACTGAATTATCATCTTGCAGTATACATTTTTTCAAATTATAAAAGTTCAAAAAATCAATTTTGAATATTTAATAAGACAATTTGTAGAACACCAAGAAATATGTTAGTAACCATCGAAGTTTAAAGTAAAAACATATGAATTTGAAATTGAAATTGAGCCATAAAATTGAGTTTTTGTTGTTTCTAATTGCATTAACTTGCAACCATCGATAGTCCAACCATCATCGGTATGGCCAAAGATCCATCTTTTGCAGTCACTTCTCGAAGGCTGACGAGCATCACAAGCGTGCACGGCTGCATCTGATTATGAGCTGTAAAATTATGTAAAAATATTTGCAAATTGGAACGTATTACTTTCCCCTCAACGGCTGATACTTTCAGAGAAAAAGAAAGCAAGGGAGCGGGACGTGCAAATGTAGCACGACCAGCCATAGTCGGGGAGCTGGAACCGACGGATCGATGCACGCGGTTTCATGGGAAAATTGAAAAACCGCTCGGTTTAAAGGCCACCATAAAACTCTCAGAAGCAAGCCAGAGGGAAACAAAGGATAAGTCTTGGTTAAGTGACAGCTTTGCCAAGGCCACCACCCGCTTGGCTATCGATTTCGAAGCGGGGACAGCTCTCAATAACTGCAGATGACAGGATGGAAAGTAATTTTATTGATCCGAGAAGAAAGCTCTCAGTGGCACCGGGATCTGTTTTAAATTCCTAAGATCTTGCTACCGGGAACTGTAACAAACGAACCCATCGTGATGACAATGATTTGTGACAGGATTCCCAATCGGACTTCTTGGTGATGTGGACAAATTTAATAACTATGCCAATTGAATGTGACTTGAATTCTTTGTTCCTTATCCAAAGTCCAACTGAGGCGGTAGCGATTGAGGCTGCTGTAGGTCAGTGGGTGCATTTTTGTTTGAGAAAACAGAAAGGAAAGTATTATTCCGACTTGGTGAATTTATTCAAATGATGTTTGAACCAGCACATTTACTTCGCAGCTTGCTGTTTTTTCTATGGTAATTTATCCCTCAGCCTCAAGCGAATAAATGACATATTAAAGATGCTATGTTATATGTTTACTCGTGCGCTTGTTACCATATCCTACAAATAGTTTTATTGCAGAAAGGTTCAGAAAGGTTTGGTGAAGCGATTTAAAAATTTATTAATTTTCTACCATTCCATTCCATTCTGAATTCTTTACGTTAAATGTCCTGTCAGCGTCATGTGTTGCATGTTTAATAGCACTCCTGTCCTATGCATGTGGTACGCAGAGTTTGATATTTCAATAAATACTCAAACGATACTCATTCATTCATTTCTGTCTTTTTTCCATAATCCGGAAATCAGCCATATGTACCAAGACCATGTAGAATTTCTCTGGAATGAAGGCGTAACTAAGAGTTAGCCCTGAACTGGGAATTCAAGAGCACGAGAAAAGGGATAAGAAAAAACAACATCAGACCTAAAACATGTGAAACTAATGTATAAGGAGTTCGAGACCTCTTCATATACTTTTTTTTACACTTTCTCTTTCTTTTAATGAAACCTTGTTGTTGTTAAAATAATGTGAGTAGATGAATAATTTCAAGTATAATCAAAGCAAATAGTGGAAAGTAAATAGAACGCATCAAGTGTTGACAAAGAATAAAATTAAAAAAAAAAGTTTCCATTGTTATGGAACAATAAAATCAATTATTTGAAGTTAAAACATTACTTCGAAGCATTTCATCTGATTTTTGAGAGATTTTCCACATAAAAAAATGTAAACACCATTTTAAAATAACTTTTAAAATATGGTAACCGAAATCTAACCTGGAATTTCGGACTCTTTTTCATGATCTAGTCCCTTTCAGGAAACATATGCCGACCTCTGACGTAAAACAAGTCCACCAGTAGCTAAATTTAGAGAAAGAACAAGGCGGAAAGCAAAAACAACGAGACAAATTGACGAAAAACTCCAGGAGGAGCAAACGAGAAAAAGAAGGAATGAATCATTTGCAACTATTTTTCATGAAATCAAAGCACACTCTCATCCATAGATGAAATAGAAAATTTCCTGTTACTTGGTTTATAAAAATTGATGTTGCATTCTGCTCGGAGTGGAACAAAATCTCAGTAGAAGCAGCAAAATAAATCTTCACTGTCATTACAATCCGCTTGATCTCTAGTCTGGGTCAGATTAAGAATTTTTTCTCCTCTCCTAGGAAATAATTCCTGAGCGTCGAAAAAGTAAAAGTAAAATAAATGGTTCGACAAGATCGCAAGTGACGAGAAATTCAAACATACACACCATCGGAAAATGTTACAAAAAGAGAAACAAATCAGATACATAAACGAGAAGGCAAAGCATTTACGAAAAAAAACCAGGAAAACCCATCACCCATGAGTCATGGCGGAATGCGGAGAAAATCTTCTTGAGTAGCGAAATATTTACATAGACGGGTCATTAATAACAACAACGTAGCGTTGGGGAATGGAAAAAAGTAAAGAAAAAATTCAGCAGCTTTGGTTTGGGGTTTTCCCTTTCTACGCCATGAGTTTCCTGCACCCCAGTACGGTCGATCGTAGCCAAGGACGAAGGACACGTTAAGCCTCGGACACATCGACACTTCATACGGAGTTTCCACTGAACGATTTTTTTTCGTACACTTTAATGTAATCGTTTCCAGCCAGCTGACGCCTTCTCCTTCTTTCCAAGCATTGCACCCATTCTCGCTCACTCTTTAACCCTCTTTTTGTTACTGCAAGCCGATTTTCCATCCATTGGAACGTGTAGAACGCAAGGCACTTTCCACACTCCCGGTCGGCGATGTGGAGGACATTTTTTATCCTGCCATCAGAATCACTTCACCGTACCTCGTCTTCTCGTTCTGTTCGAGTCTATCCACTTTTCCACCCGATTGCGGACCCGTGTGGAGATGGAAATTCCTCATGCCGCAGTCGTAGGCCAGTTAAGCGTCCGGCGAATCTATGGAGTGGCCGTGTCCATTAGAAACACGCCCGCCAGGCACCCGATAGGGATCCGCTCTGTGCGGGAAGGACCTTCTTAATGACCTCAAGTATTCGATGTCAGCCTTGATTTGTGTCGTTTCTACTCTACATGATTTTTTATGCCTTCCTTCCGGGCGCAAGGGGGTATGAATTTTTCACGGCATTTCTGGAAAATGTGTTTGAAGTTGGATACGTTTGTTTTTTTTATTCGCTTCAAGGGCAATCGTAGACGAGAGATGTTGTAAGTGTAGCTGTTAGACGGCGCTATCTTTAGTTCAGGAACCTACATTAACACCCGTGTTTCTTTGATTCGATCGCTATTTGATTGATAGTCCACTCGATTATTGATAGTTCAAGCTGATAAAATTTCACCTCCTACAGCAAACTCCCACATGTTGGGAAAATCATTCGTGTGGTTTCACCTCCGAACAGGACGTGCGAAAACGAAGGTAAAATTACCATCCGTGACAACCATGGGGCACTCCTGTGGATCCTGACCCATCGGGGGGCCATTTTGGTCATTATTTCTGAAGGATACCACTGGGTGAACACTCTCAGCGGGATTAAACGCCACCCGCGGGGGGAGGACAGTGAACACTCGGGCTCATTTTCGTCGAGTGTGAGCCCCCCTCCTGTGCAGCGAAAGAACACTGAATGGGTGCTCTCTTTTTTTTGTGCCGAATCTTTAATATCAAAGAGACAGTTGCGAGAAGGCATGCTTTGGACCACTTGATTGTAATTTATTTTCTCTTATGCCTTAAGTGCAGGAAGCAGATGGGAAATATTTTCATTCACTCTTTAACATGGACAAAAACGAGGTCTGCACTGAATTCTTTATGGACCAACGGAATACTTCTTTTGAGTATACTCAGAATACGCTAGAAATGGAAGCAAAGTTGTTTACTTTCACTTTTTATCATTCAATGTTTTCAACTATCCAGTAAACATCATTCAATGTTTGCTAAAAAATTAAAATTTGATACTTCATAACCAAGGTATATTTATCTATTTTATTTTTACTATAAGTTGTTTTGATGTTTTTAAAACTATGAAACCTGTTAAAATCTATTTCAATGTAAGAGACTGTCGTAATCTCCATCTCTTCTACCAAATTATTCTCAAATTTTTTGATAACAAACAAATAGGACTTGGTTCATTTCGGCTTTATATTCTACCTTTAATTTTTGTCATTCTACGAACCAGCTTAAAGACTATGAACATTGTGTTTCTTTTACCTGTCCACAACACACCGTGATGAGTTATGACCTCTGCCATGCTCGCTTGGTCACTCTAACCTTTGGCTAAGAAGAGTTTCAACAAAGCGAATTAATATTCATACTTTCCTCCCACTGACTGTCGACTAGAGTCAAAAGGACCTCCGGGACGACCATGGTTGGGTCAAGTGACCGTTTCATTCATTCCTGTGCTTTTACCCCCCCCCCCCCCCCCCCCACCCCTTCTCATCCCCTTTATTGGTTTAAGTCTTACATACAAAGAAGTAAAAAACCCCTAGTACCTTTCATGCAAATGTTACAAATTTAGCCAAATCACGCGAGATGATTGTTTTAATTCGCTCGGCAAATATAAGAACACACCAGAACACAGCGACTTGGTGGTGGTTCGCTTTGCTTCTGTGTAGGAATATTTTTTCCCCCAACGATCGGTAAACCACCACCCACGGGAGTTTTTCATGAATGCAATGAAAATCTAGCAAGCTCCACCGACTAGAAAAATGGAAAGAAAGCAAAACAAAATGTTGGAGCACTCGGCACCGGTTGCTTCACGTTGCTCCATTTAGTCCTTGGCTTTGTAGCGGTGCTTCCGTGCTGCTTCGCTTTCCATGAGGCACTGTTTACTTTTCGCTGATTTGAGCCCGCTCCAACCAAGGACCCCGCGAGAACCGGGTAGGTTGGGAGTTTTTCCTCCCCTGGGCTTTATTCCGTTTGGCCGCAATCACTGGTCGCAAGGTGGAAGTCAAAGGATTTGCAATTTGCGCTCTAACACGATTATTATTTTAACCCCAGCGATGGAAAAAAAATAGAAAACGTTAAATTGGCACCAAATCGACAACTGTTTGTTGATGAAATTGTTAATATTCTCGACAGCGTTTTGCAAGTAGGCGCTGAATTGAGTCATTTTGCGTTGGATTCGTGAGTTCGTGTTTTTCGGCTTGACGTACTTTTTCAACATTAGTGTTTTTGTCTTCAGACATAAGAAATATTACATTCTCCAGTTTATCAATAGATTTCTTTCAGCAAAATAAAGTTTTTACTGCAGTATACTATTCTTGCATACAAACAACAATCTTTAAAGATATGTCGATTCACACTATCTTCTCTTTCCATTTACACCTCATTTCTTTTCAATTTGATCCACCTTTGAAGATAACATATCCGGTTTGTTTGAACCTTTCACTGACATCAAACGGTGCCCCGTTCTATCTCCAGCATGACACAAGATAAATTCGTCTCACATCATTTTCGTCTATTCCAAACGCTGCCCAAACGCCCGTCGTGCCATTTATTTCGGAGAAAAGATTCGTCCGAGCTTGGCGAATGAACGGAAGTGTAGGGAGGAGAACGGAAAAAAAACTTACAATAAACCGGAAGAATCCCCCTTCGCGGTAGGTGGCATAATTTGTTCCCATTTGCAGCGAAACTTTTTCCCCGGACCGGCCGACGCCATGCTTCATGCTTGCGGAACTCAAAATAATGATGTCTTTAACCAAAAGAGACGTTCAATTTATTTCGTATCAATACGGTCTGGGAGGTAAGGAAGTATCGAGCCGAGAACGCAATCGGAAGGACCCATTTGGTACGAACCGGGACGGACGGGGACGGGTTCCATGCATGGTTCCGGATGTGGTTGCGCCACAGGAAAGAGCGAATCAGAACGGGTATAAAGGGGAAAAGAATAGAATAGAAATTGTAGCATGGTAGTATTTCGTGGAAGATCAATTGAGCAGAAGAAAATTTCTTCCAATTTTCTTCGTTATTGAACAATGCTGATTGTAGATTTGTTATTGGAGGGACTATATTTATCACATGGGGGAGCGTTTACTTTTGAAGAAAATGAATCTTTGTACAAGTTTTTCTAGTTTGAACCATTTTACTGCATATACTTCATCTCTGTGTTTGGCTCTTTCAAAATGCTTATAGTATTGTATGTTAAAAGCATGATAGATTTTGCCAAAACGTTTAGCCATCGTCGTCTCTTTGCATTCATTATTTTCCTTTTCTTGTGATTTTCAAGAAAAGTTTAACATTTACCCTTGATTGAATAACGATATATAAACCGTACGTATATGTTGGAAATATGTTTCTACTCTTCGTAAATGTTTATTTATTTTATCGCTTATTTTTATTCGGCTTAGTTTATCCATTTCTAACCTATATTTTAACTTTTTATGACTATTTAATCACAAAACCGTCAAGAATTAAACTTCAATTGAGATTGTTAAAAATATAGGATACCTTAACAAATCAGTCTAAGGTTGGGCAAGTTGGTGAAGGACAAAGGATGCGAGATTATTCTTTCTCCTTTTAATTAATATTAATGGAGGGTCCTTGTGAAATGGACGTTGAAAAAAAAACACACTGAGAGTCAACCCTTTGAAAAAGGACAAGAAAAAGAAACCCCCAGGAAACGTTAAATGGCAAACCAGGTATGCTTGGTCTGCCTCTTTTACATACCCCAGCATAATGCAGAAAGGTCTTTAAGGTTGTCTTCCATTATCTTTTCTAGCACCTTAAAAATGTTGCACTTGAGTGCGAGCACTTTGTTATTTGTTTCACCACCACATTTGTGTTTTTCGTTTTTTCTTAAAGCGACATTAGCGGAAGAAGAGTTCAAGCTTCGTCTTTTTGTCACGCTCCATGTCGTCATGGTCAGTTTTTTGCGTGCTTCCATCTTGCGTTCTCAAAGTGATTCCGGTGCTCCACGTACGGAACTTTCGCGCAAGCCGTTAGCTTTGTCTTAAAGCACTTTCACCTAATTCACTGCCTCGGTGCATCCGTGACTCTGAGCGGCACTGCTGACAGATGGCTGGTCGTTCGCTTCCTTCTTTGGTGTCAGCGCTGACGGGGACTTTCAAACCCTTCCGTTCGTGGTTAACCGGAAAATTTGAAACCGTCACTCAGCCAGCCGAGCACCAGTCGGAAAGCCGCATGCCGAAAGACGGAGTCTGTGCGGACGGCTCGAGTGCAGTACCAATCGGGTGCAATATGTGACAGGGACACGTCTCACCGCAACGTGTGAGCTGGAATTTCACTTGGAATGTCAGAGAAGGTGTTCATTATGCGATGGTTTTGGGGTGCCTATGTTGATTAATGGGCACACTTCGTCATTTTCACTTTTGTGATTTCTCATCCATTATGTTTTCGCCAGGCATGGATGGTGTTAAATGTTTTCCAGATAGTTTGACAGATCATAGTAGAGCTAAAGAATTCATTCATTTTTGATATTTTTGTGGTGAAATGATCAAAACAAACTAACAATATTTGCTGAAAAGATGAAAATAACAGGAAAAAGTGAAACAAAATGGAAGAATAAAACAAAACACAACAAATGTTTTAGAGCCGAGAAGGGGCCACCAAATCTGTCGCACATTAAAAGCATCTAACGACGAATGGCATTGGCTTCAACATTAAAACTCTAAGAAATGCTGGTCGTATAATCGATTATGATCGGTTAATGACCGCAAGCGGTTTCTCCGAGTATCGCATTAACTAAAACAAGAAAAAAAGAAGACGAAAAAAAAAGGTTGACTCAAACCACGTTCCGCCGGTTTGACGTAGGCGTTAATTCGATCATCATTCGCCTTTGGTCGTTAGTTTTAATGAGGGGTTTTTAGAGATGTTCTCTTCCAACCCCATTTCGTTCCATTTGCTCATTGGGTTTCCTTTTGTTTTCTTGTTTTTTTCCTATTTGCTGAAACCAGAAATGAACGGAGCGGCTGCATGTCGAGAGTGGGAGGGGGGGGGGGGGGGGGGGGGGGTTCGAAAATTGTCACTTTTAATTAAGATAAAATGAGGAATGATGAGAAATCGAAATCTTGCGATCGTGGTCTGCGTCTTTCGGGGTTTCTAGTGCAAGCCGGAAGATTAGAAGATTAGCTTTGGGGCGAGAGTTTCCACCGGCAGTGTCTCGATGGTGTGGGCGATTGGGAGCTAAACCAACGATTAACAAAAAATTTAACATCTCTTCAGCGATGTGAATCAGAATAAAGTTTGGAGCATGAAAACAGGTTGTGGATGGAAGTGATGAATAAGAGGAAAAGGATGGAAGGTTTATATGTTCAGATGCAGGTCTTTAGACGCCTACACTGCCTTATAGAATCGATTGTTTTTGATGGATATTGATGAACTCTTTCGATCGTGCATATTTACTGATGAACTTTTAATTGGCTTTATAGCAAACTTGTTCCAATTTGTTCGGTTTTGGTTTTGTTGCAACGCATGCTACTAAATTTTCTCTTTAAATGCTATGCTATAAATTTTCTCTTTAAATCATTCATTATCCAGCTATCCATTTTACAAAAAAACTCAATTCTTTTCTCCAAAACTTTTCTTGAACATTTCAACTTTCACAAACCAAAAATCTTTTGGCATTATTTGAGACGACCATAACGGCACGTTAGATGGTTCTTTCTGGCAAAAAGTGTTTGTGTGAAAGAAAAAAACATTTTCCTATTCAAATTGCAGCCATCCATTTTCATTAGCGTACCGACATTCATTCTAATAATTTCTGCTTCATTAATATCAATCCGTGATAGGGTGCGCGGATTCCATTCTATGGGCAGTTTTTAGAAGATAGTACTTTCTTTTCCGATCGATTTTCTTACTTTTTTAGAAAGTGTAGGCCAAAGACAAAGGACTGCAACAAAGAGTGCTATCAGCTTTGTACCCTTTCGTTGGCGTTTTTATTTTATCCAACTAGTTGGTTTAATGTTTTTCTTTTTAAAAAGTTATTTATTTCGTTATACCAAACGCCATAAAAATATTTTAAAGATCCTCAACTCGAAAAATTACCCAAAAAACGAATAAAACAAGAAATTCCGATGAGCCTATAATGCGTATCGGAAAAGTAAATCTTCCCCTCGGCGAGAGAATGACCATAACGAATCGAAATAATGCGTTTTTATTACCGACAATCGAGGTTCCTTCATCCTCGTCTCGGATGGGCAAAATTCGGATTCCAAAATCGCACTGGCAAGAGCACTCGGCTTAGCCTACGTTTTTTTATGAACTTCACGTAAAGCCTTTCCCTTCCGTTGGCGTAAACAGTTTGAACGGAGGAGGAACTATTGAAAGGTCGTCCGAAAAGGGGTCTGAACTTATTGGAAATGTCCGAAAATAATGTCCTCTCGATTACATCGCGTGCCCCATTTACGGGGCGGGACTTGACTTCACAAAGTGTGTGTCTAGTAATGGAAAAGTTATAAATATATATTTTTTCTCGTTTCCACCATCCTCTAACCTGATGACACACTTCCGTCTCGGAAAGGAGTTGTACTTTGCTGAGGGGATTTGTTTGTGTAAATAGTTTTTCCGGCTCACCCAACGAAGACCGTCCGGTGCCGTTTTCACATCGAAACGCATGAATTGTAATAATTTTAATGTTTATCTCCACTCTGGTTCCATTTTTGTGCCCCGACCGTGAGCCGTTCGAGGATGTATATTCTGTTAGGCAGTGTAATGGGGACGACAAAGAGATAAACACATGACCAGCTAAGAAGAAAACGAAGGCAAACCCTTCTTGGCATCTAACGGTCCCGAGTGGAGATCGTTGCGTTCTGCTTCGGGAGCACGTGTGGCGGTTAAAAAGGCCTCGATTAGGGTGGCCCTTTTGGTTGCGGCATCCTGAGCATTCTGGGGTCATTTGGAGCGAACCAGTCGTTCCGGTTGATATGAACATGTGTTTCGTTTTTGTATCGATATGCCTTCCGGTCGCCAAATTCCCTCGGGAGATTTTCCTCGGACCAACTAGAACATTTTCTTCTCTTCGCAGCTCTCAGAACCCCCTTGCTGGAAGTTATAAAAACGAGTGATTTTCGCGATGAAATATTGTATTTACTTTGCGTAGATAAAGCAGTTTATCCTCCCCTTTTTTTACTTCCGACAGGAAGCTAAGGGCGAGCGATACGTATCTACCCTGGAGCTAAATGTTATTCAATCTGCATCGTGAATCGTGATAAACTTTTGAATGAATGTAGTATAAATAGAAAATTTCTTATTCCGAGCAGGTCCACTCTGTGTTCTATGGCACGTTTCTTTGGAAAATAAATTCTTGTAAGAGAAGAAAATCTCTAATACTGTAAGGAGAAAAATAATTCGATTAGTCAGAAAAGTGACCATTTACTTCTCTGTTCAAGCCGGTTTGTGGAAGGGTTTTACTCGATATCAAGGAACGTCATTAAAGTTGATTTGTAATAAGAAAAGAGCACAAACTTTGATTAGTCAATCTCAATGACGTCTCATCCAATGAAATTGCAAAAGAAACGACGAACGAATCCGTGTTTGTTCATTGTCCTTGCCTCTAATGATTCAGCACACCTGCGACAGCTGGAGTACGCCGGAATTGTGGAAGTAAATCATCCACTCGCCAGCGAAAGGCGACAACTTACCGAAAGGGGTCACTCCTAGCAGCTCGTTGGTTCGACCATTTTTCCTCCGAGATGATGCCACGATGATGGGCCAACCAACACCGACAGCGCCCTTAAGCTCATCAGTAGGGACAGCCATATCTTGTCGTGCCGAAAATAACTCAAGTCCAGCCGGCCGGCTCCGATCCTCGAGATTAAGTCTCCCAGGATGTGTCAGGCCGAGCGTGATGAACTGTCCCCCGGTCTGTGCGACTGTCCAAGTCGTGCTAAATTGAATACAAAACGGGGATGTTGTCCCGTTTTCGGGGGTAAATGATGTACAGCGCACAGCAAAAGCAGCAATCTTAACCCATCTGTTATCCACTCCGCAGAACGCTTATCCTTTCGCTTTGGGAACCTCGCAAAGGAGTGTCACGAAGCAGGAAAACCGTTCAACGTCGGCAACATGAATCCTTGGTGTTTCTTTCCTCCGCAGCGCACGAAAGAAAGGCTCCACTCTTTCTCGCTTTGTTCTCACCGCGCTAGACAAGTGGCACCGAGAATGGCCGGCAGCAGAAATGCACCGAAGCAATATCTTTAGTTTTTTTTTGTTTCGAGGAGATATCTTAATTTTGTTTGTCCTGTGCCTTTCTGTTGTGCGATCGTGCTGGCTACCAAGTTGTCGTTGCTCGCGCAATTTATCCCTCAACATGCATCTTGAAATTTGGTGAAGAACAAGAGAACAGGAAAAAAAGCATACATCCTTGTGATGCTCACTCGTTGAAAGACGGAAGGACAAATAAATAGAGTCCCACGGGCGTCCAGCAGTAGAACGGAAAGCACTTCAAGCCTTTATTGGTGTTAGACTTGCGTTGAAATTGAATCAAGTTTCGTGCGCGCTCGGACGTTTTTCAGATCCGGGTGGTTTGCTTTCTGTTACGTGCTTTGTTCCTCTGATTTTTTGGAGATCGCTGTTATTGTAGACTAGATGCTAGACTTGACGATGCTCGGTTAAGAAGGGGTGAAGAAAAGAGTTATGGTGTTTTATTTCTTTACTAAAGAGTTATGTTTTAACGCTAATTTAAAAGTTATGCTTTGACTTTTTTCGTCAAAATATCATTTGAAACTCTTCCAAGAAGCACCGGATGAAATCCAGTGCTGGACGTAATCTGTTATCGATAAGTTGTTAAGGAAGGTCTAATTTAATGATTACAATTATGGCATATTTAAAATGATTGATGTTCATGCTGTACGAGTATAAACCCTACTCTACAAATAACCTTTGATGAAGTAATTTGACATATGCCGCTGTCATTGGATTACAGAAATGATAAGTGATACATGGATTGCTGGTTATATTTATGAGAACCACGCATAAGTCTAAATTAGGTTCAATATTAATGAAAACCCTGAAATTGTTAATATCTTGTTAGGTAAAAATTACAGAACGTTTATTGTAGAAATTCCTTAGTAAGTGCAAAAAAATAAAGATTTCAAAGAAGACAAAAATAAAATTAAAGATTTTGTTGCACAAACCAAAGAATTTCTACAATCATTTTTTTTAATGAGCATTTTAATTATATGTTGATTTTTGTCAACAAGTGTAGAGATTGTAATTTATTATTTCGTTTGTGTCACAAAAACTGAGTTTCAAATGTAAAATTAAGATGATTTTATTAAAGAAACGTGGAACAAACGAATCTTCAATAATATCTGCAGTCCTTAAAACTTAAAGGGTGGAAAGTTTCAAAATCTCCGGTTTGATATTGACCGAGTTGTTATTGCCAATAAAACTCCATACAAAAACAAAAACTAACATAGTCCATAGATCTTATAACAATTTTTTTTTTTAATTCTACTTAATGGTAGATATTTTCAATAAGTGATTTTTTGGAGTGGAAACATACATTAATTTAAAAAGTTATTCATGTTCTTTTAAATTTATTACATTTATATTCATACGTAAATGTAAAAACTCTTCAGAATATTGAGTTCAGCTAACTATTTTTAGAATTTCTAAGTAAGTTTGGATGCTTTTTCTCAAGTATGGGTAGAAAATCTACATTTATTGTATTTATCATTCCGACAACTAATAATTTTAATGTCCACAAATAACGTGTTGTTGTGAATATGTAAGACGAAAATTAAATATTTCGAAGTTGCATATAATTAGCTTAGAGCGCTACTCATCAATTTGGGGAATGTTTTAAGCCATGAACGGCGCAATCATTAGCAAATTGTCAATAAACCTTACATCAAACGCTTGCCAAGCAGGAAAACTATCGGCACTATTCGCTATCGGCTTAAGTGGGATCAATTCTTCCCGAAAACAACGGCCCATTGCGACCCGGTTTCCCATTCGGTGGAAAAACGATACAGAACGCAGCACTGCACCAGCGCCAAAGAGTGCAACAACAATCGATTGTGGCATCAAACGTAGGAGAGCACTGGGACTGGGCCAGAGCTTATTTGTGCCATCCATTTGCCGCTGACGGATTCGTTTCCGAAAAGAGCAGTAGCGGAATGTACTGGAAACAACAGAAAAAAGGACACCCTCCGACCCCACTTTACCGCAGGCCCTTGATGAAAGTTCCGAGAACCGAAAGTGTATCATAAATTTTCAATGTGGGAAACGGAAAATATGTGCCATACGAAACCGGGCGTACCAACACATGCACAGTTACATAAATACACAAACAATGCCTCCGTCAACGGGTTTTCGGCGTACCATCCTGGTGGCGAATTTTCCGAGCTCCATAGGCTGTGGTGTGGTTTTGTTTTTGTATTTTTTTTGAAAGGGACATGCTGGGGTTTTCTCTGGACGGCTGTCATTTCCATCATCTCGCTCAGTCTCGCTGAGGCACACGAAAATGGGTTTGCTGCGGACAGGGCGAGGACGAATGGACGGGTGTTTTTCATCAACTCAGCTCGTCGTACGGAAAATGCATAAATGCACTCTCTGTTGCTTCTTTTTTGGCAGTCCTCGTGGTCGGTGCCATCGTTCTTCGTCACATTCTTTTCTCTGTTCGATTTTGTTCCAGACCCACGTGGGTCATTCTCATCGGTTTGGGAGCCATTTCCCCCCCCCCCCCTCCCCTTCCGCACCACATAGAACCTCGTGTGGTTCAGGGTTTGTGGGGAAACACCAGACGTCGGCAAAACTGTTTTCGCACTCTTCCGGATCTCGTCCCGGTATCTATCATTATTTTATTTCAAGTTCCGCTTCACCCCGGCATAAAACAGCTTGATCGTGTTTCCGAAAATTGGTACCCACTCTGGCGCTTAATAATTGAAACACGATACACTGCGCTCGGAATCGTCAGCATCGCATTCGTTTGACCGTTCTCGATTTGTATCACCACTTTCCCGACCGTTCACAGATCGAGGCTTTGGGTTGAATTCGTGCCACATTTTGCCCTAGTAGGGCATTGTGGAGTATTATTTTTCACGAAGGAAATTAAAAATATAGAGACAAACCCGACGAGCGGGAAACTTACCCGGAAAAGCTTCCACTGGTAGTGCGGTTTTTCACATCTGTTACGCCTGTCTATAGTACGTGGGTTGTGCCACGAAGAAATCGTGGTTTGTGAAACTTTCCGAATTGAATATTTCACGCTCATATGACTGAGGGCAAGGCAGCCACAATTTTCCCAACATACCAGAACAGGGGGACGAGGGTGTTCGTGTGGCTTTTTGTGATTCCGCTAGCGGAAGTGCTTGAAAAATGGTGGCAAAAACAATAAACCACAAACCACCACCTTCAGCTCGAAAGTCTCTTCGTCCGGAAATGTCTCGTGAAAGCGAAGCCAACACCAAGGAATCTTTAAGCCTTTGAAGGTAGTACATTATTAAAGTATCGTCTTCGTTGAAAGTTTCCTCGTGCCCGTGGATCGTCGATCTGTGATAGTTTGACGAATTTCTTTCGTGTGCTTGGAAACCGAACGCTGCTTTTGGGGTCTACCATGGGTAATATATTATGCTGTGGTTTTCCCAAGGCTTGGAACTTCCATAGCTTCCACACAAGAACCTCAATATACCGATTCTCTGACAGATTGCATCTGAAGGGAGGGATAACAGTAAAAGATTTTGTTTAATCGTATTTAAATCAGTTGATGAAGATTTGCAAAGAATAAGTATATATAAAACAAAATTAATTTTTGTGATATCATAAAAGAAGATACTTTTTAAAATGGCTTTACTAACGTTTCTCTTCCTACGTTTCTTTTCAGGTAAGCAACTTCAAGCGTTTCTCTCGTAGGAAAGGTAACGACATGGCGCTTCCGTAGAAAAGGATGTCACAACACCATTTAATACTATTTGTCAGCTATTTAATTAACGGTGTTCAGTGGTATGTCCAAGTATTTTATTTAATTAATTTTGGCAGTTGCTACTTTCAGTTCAGCTTCGGCTGCCATTGTTCCAGACTGAAATCACATTTAATATCAAATTAGTGCTTCCTCTTGGGTGCTCTTCAAACTCTTCATATCTTACCTCAGCTGCATTCCTCCGCTATTTCACATTCACTTAACCTCACATTCGATTGGTGCAACGCAGTTCACTGGAGGATTCGTCGAAAGAAAAAGGAACACAACTTCAAACTATTTCGAAACGACTATCTGCCGAAAGTACATTCTCGTATGTTTGAAATTGTTGCTGTATTTTGCTTTGAGAGCAACGAACGAGAGATCCTGACGACAGCTTATTATTAATTGAGTTTGAAACCGATAATACTCGGTGCGGTAAACTTCTCTCCGAAGAAGAAAAGCCTTTATCAGAACTATCAAAGTGAACTGTAGCACTTCTTGAAACGTGGCATTGATAAGAAATAAGCAATATTAGACATTTTAACTGCTTTCTTATTTTTCGTTGAATCCG
The DNA here is from genome assembly GCF_943734765.1 of Anopheles ziemanni. NCBI lineage: Eukaryota > Metazoa > Arthropoda > Insecta > Diptera > Culicidae > Anopheles > Anopheles ziemanni. The sequence goes on along the minus strand of NC_080706.1, from coordinate 72,207,502 downwards.
CGAATTGACGAATGATTCTAACAAATGGAATTGAACTGAATGAGTATTTAAATATGTTTTAAAAAACAAAGCTGGACTATCGTTATGTTGTACCAATACCAACTTATTTGTTATCTAAAATTTTAGGTATTTGGTCAGAGATAAAATTATGACGGACTGGGTTGATTAGCAATTTCATAATAATAAAACAGTGCTACCGTAGTGTGTAAAAATTCTGAAAGGAAAGTAACAACTGGAAAGCTTCTCAGGAATATACTGGAATTTGAACACTTCTAAAGATAGTGCTTGTTCCTTCCAACATGAAACATTTTTCTGCAAAGATGCTAGCTGTCACTGTGGGAAGCTGAAGACGAATTCTATTCGTTATTTTTGTCAAACTGAAAGGTAACTGATATGAATAGTAAAAGCTTTTACTTTGCCATCCATCCAACAGCTATTTTGGATTTTAGCTGAATTTTTCTTCCCTTCCCGTGGCTCGGTCCAAATTCGTGGCCGTCTTCCGCTTGTGTGCATTTACTCGTCAAGTCGGCGGATCAGGTGTCCCGGGACACCGTGCACTTTCGACCGAGCTCGCAGCAAACATGGCAATGCATTGCCACACCGGGACAGGTTCAGGTAGCCAAGTGGGAAAACTTTTCGCGAGTCCTTAAGGAAGATCTTTCCGGCAAACATCTGGCTCGTTGCAGTGAGTCGTGCATGTAACGCGCATCCGTCCTCGCTCGCAGACGTGTGCACCGGGGAAACTGTGAAAATTGTATTTCGGTGGTAACTCCTGGCAGAGTTTTGAATGTTTAATACTTGAATAAGTAGCTCAAACAGCTGCATCGCGTCTTATCATGTGTTTTTTTTCTTCCAATTTTTTTTTGCTGGATGTAGGATGCTTTTTAACAAACGGTCGTAAGGAAGCATCTTCAAATTTTTCTACATTGGCATATATTTCATTCTTTTTTCGACATCCATCCACACGGCCACTAGTTGTTCGCTCTATCATGCGACAAGTGAATCGCATTCCGTCCTTCAGCGAGACAAGTTCCTCCGAAGATGCTCAACGTGAAGGATTTTTGCTGATTTTGACAATCGACATGCTAACGAATGGCGAAGATGTTGCGAAGTGACAGAAAAAGCAAAGAAACACGAATCTGCCATACGCAGACCAGATGTTTTGACAAAAGGGAAAAGTGTTTATGTTACTTTTCTTTTCTCCAAAGTAACTACTGCACTCTTGTGTGATGCAAACATGTCTGCCAATAATGGTGCACAGTTTGTTGGTATTTACGGTGGTTTTTGCAAAAAATAGAAGTCATGTTATTTGGCAAAGTGTATGCACTGAGATCCTATTTATAAGTAATTTGAATTTAGTCTTTTTAACCAATCGTTTAGAAAATCGAGTTGAAGTTGAGTTGTTATAAAGTGGTTGTTATCAATTAAATTAAAAGTGGATGTTAAAATCGAATCGAAGAAGTGGATGTCATTTTAAAAGCATTTATTAAAGTGAAATCTCAAATCGTCTATCGTAGACCTAATATTAGCTTAAAAGTGTTTAAGGATTAAGGAAAACCTTCTGCATTCACCATCGCAAGTTCAAATAAGTTCAGTGTCAAACCGACGTCAGCTGCAGCAACCACGAACATTGTGGGCGTTAGTTTTGGGCGGGTTTTAGTGTATTTCGATGAGAGTTCTATTGAAACCGTCCAAAACTGAGGCCAACACTGAGGTTCGAATGCATCACCCGAAGCGGCAGAAAAGGGGCAGGAAATGGTGTCGAACGTAATTGGTAACCACTCGCCGGCGTCATTCGCATCACCAAACGGACCGTGGACATATGTTCCGAAAACATCATTAGCACTCATCTTCTTTATATTGTTTGTTAGCGAAAGGTAGAACGGTGGCGCAAGGAAAGGTCCGTCCCGTGCACATTCATTACAATCGTGTTACGAGCAACGAATTTTCCGGCTTTTCTTCAAATATCCTTCGCTCGTTTAATTTACATCTTGTTAATGCCCTGTGCCACATGGGCAGGCATCTTCCGTCTTTAATCTCATTCTATAGTCAGCAGAGAGAGGTAGGGCATGATGTGTAATCAAAAGTTGATTAAACCGTTGCTCGCCCGAACTCCCGAAGGGGTGAAGGTGTTCTCCCAGGTACCTGTGCAGTCGTAAAGTGTAATTTCATGTCGAATCCCGTGTGTTCATCCCCAAACAATGGTAAAGTTGAGTGAACAATTGCATCCGAATTGCGATCACTGCGTGTCGCAAGAAGGAATCGTTTCGTCGTGACAACATCTTCGTAATTTGCTTGGAGGGTACTAAAACACACTCTTCCCTGCGGTAGAGACAAACGTTACTTTACACTTTTTTAAAATGGAAGATACTTCCAGTCTCCAATGCATTGTTTACCATGTCAGCAGCATACAATGTCGTTAACTTCTCTGATTCACGCTGGTTTACAGCTTTCGTTTAATTAAGGAGAGAAAATTGTTACCTCTAGCAGTCGCAAGTATCATTTTATTGTTATTTATGGTTGTCCCTTAAAAAGAAGGAAATTACTTATTTCACAAATCAGTTCCTCATGTCTTGTTGCGAAAAATACAAATCATTGTCTTGCAACGTGACATCGTGCGAGGAGAAGGCTCAACTGTCTGTAGCAAGGGATATTCATCGCACGAATGTTTATTTACTTTTTAATTACTCCTGAGAAAAGGGATAGATATTCGCATTTGTTCTGATCGTGTGGAACGTTGCCATTTGCTAAAACCTGGGGTCCTCGAGAGGATTTTTTAACGTTTCTTGCGAGGAGGAAGCGTGGTAAACCAAGCACTGGAAGATGCCGGAGCAAAACGACGCTCAAAGTGTCACAAAGTGTCGTCTCCGTGTCTGCTCGACACTCGGAATGAGGTACCAATTGTTGGATTTAATTATTTTATAATTGCTCCGAGAGCGAGAGGACGCCCGGCACCGGGCTCGCAATCGTTCCGATGTTGACATATTGCCAACTACGCAGCCGAGCGTTGCGGAATGGGAAGAACTCAACATTCCGGTTTTATTGTGCTGTTTGTGGCATGCTAATGGATCTTTAATTGTTTTATGGGCAAGTTACTGTCAGCAATTGTGGAAATTTGAGAAAAGTTACCCAAAGTAAAAGACTCAAAAGTTTGGATAAAGTAAAATCGCTAGTCCCAGTGAAAATAAGTTTTTGTATGTTACGTTTTTTGGTTTGTTACGTTTGGTTCCAATGTTTGGTTTTATGTTGTAAGATGTGATAAAATCATTAGGATTTTTGATTTGAATATCATGTAAGATTTATGTTTAAGGTTTGTGAAAGAATTGGATGTTAATTTAGACTCTTTGAGGATCACAATTAAGGCAACACATAACATGTTTCTTCACCAAAACAAATTGAATAAATTGTGTTTTTGTATGAAATATGGTTTTGTTGACATCCTTAACAAATTAAATAGAACCTACATAGAACTGTTCACAATACTTTCAGTTCCTACAGACTGATTGGTGCCCATATAAATTATGGGCAGCTTTTTAAAGCCATTTGGAAGCATTCCAAACATGGTGTCAGATACTTCACACTTTCAGCTTTGCTACCTCGGCCACCGTTGTATCGATTCATTCCGTAATTGATGCATTTTCGCACTTCAGCTTAGCCCGGATCGGTATGATTGACAGCGTGCAATCACGAACGAATGCATCTTTCATTGCACTAATGCATCTCTGGTTGAGCCAACAGCGAGTGAAAGCTCTGAAATGAAACACTGTCTACGGGGAAAATGAATATGAAGTGAAGAAAAAGGACTGAAATGTATTGTGCAAATTGTTGCACTCGAGCTGAGCATTGCCAAGATAGGAGAGAATTTTATCTGATGAAGTTGAACGAACTGCAAAACAGAATTTAAATGTTGTGTTCAAGAACCAGTTCATACTTTCATAATTCTTAGCATGTCACAGAAACTTATCAATGTCCCCAGAAGCGACAGGATTAAATCAATCTCTATCTTCTTCAAATATCTCCAGTTGTGAAACAAATCTCATAATCATAAATTGTACCTAAAGTTATCGACTTTCTTCCTTGGCATCGTCTCACCTACAGTCATCTTCTATTATTACTCAACAAATTCGTCGATAAATCTTTACTAACTCCTTCCACAGTCATCATCACCGGCGGTTATCATTCACGTTACGGTCGACACCAAATCACAGAGGGAACGAGAAACTCCCGTCTCTTCTTATCATTTGGTCGGAAAATGGAGTTTTAACTTCTAGGTGCTTACCTTGTGAAAATCGTATAAATCTTTCCCCAGCCTTATCTGACAGGCTTTGCAATGGCAAAACTATCTTTACTAGTCTGCGCAATGAAGAGGATCTCAATTCAACCGGGAACCTTCGGGTTCGGAAAGGTTGAATGGAGGAAATAGTTGAGACTCTATCATGTCTGTCACATGCTTTCCTACGATCTGCGCTTGCCAGTATTTTGAGCATGAAAATTGTAGATGAAAAGATATAAGAAAAATGGTATAAAATGTAGAGGCGCATTATATCTAAAAATTATGTTCCTATTCAGTTCAGAACTAAGATGGATAAAAAATATTTTTGTTATAATATATGCGTTCATAAAAAAAATACATGTTAAATTTATATGTTTTTTATCATAAATGAAGAAATAATACCTGATACATTAAAATAACCTCCTTCATTCGCTACTCCTTCCCTGTTCTAACGCAGCGTGAAGTGTGTCTAATTCAAATTTTCACCCTTTTTAACTTTTCCATTGGCTGCTCGAAAAGCTTCGTGCAAAAAAAGGAAACATGCTGAGCGGTGAAAAAAGAATGCAGATATATTTTACTTGACGTTTTTATGAAAATAATCGAAATTTATTAGATCATTATGAATTCATGATTATAATGCAATGATTTATTGCCTTCCGCTGAATGCTTTCCAGTGCTTTTCTCTGCCTTTTTAGAATAGAAAAGTACTGAATGGGCAAAAAAGGTTCACTGGGTGTTTTTTGAGCTGGGGTGGGGTTTTGAAGGAAGAATATCTGATCCTTTTTCTTTTTTCTAACACACACACACACCCATAGGTTGAAGGGAAAACGATTTGGTTGGGGAGCAGGATGTCCTTGCACATGTAAAACTCTCCAAAAACTCTTCCCTAAAACCGCGCACATTGATATCCGTTCAATCTATTTTCCCAAAACTTTACACAACGAGTTGAAACCTCAATTTTCTCCTCACTCGCTTGTTCTGCTCAGGGCTCATGGCTGGCTGAAACGAGGGGACCACGGAAAGACGGTTGTGGAAACGGAAGAGATTCGAAGGGAAGGTGTCTTCTATCCACCTAGCTTCAAGCAACCGCATGCAGGCCAGAATGGGAATCAACATTCCACTTCCGAAGCAAATCGATCGTGCCGAGGAAGCAGGGTCCGTAGGAAACTTTCCACTTAACAGCTCGGCCCCATGCTCCGCCAGCCGGAAAATGGAAACTTTCCTCGACTGTATGCACGGCCAGCTAAGGCTAACTCGTGATGCTTGATTTGCGGGATTTGTGCCAACGAATGTTTAAGAGCGATAAGCGGAGAAGGGTTTTCCTGGTGCAGATATTTTTTTCCCTGTTTTCTTTCTTCCTCTGGTAAGATTCTTAGAACAAATTTTGTCGGGAACTTTTTAATTGCTTCCATCGATAGACGCTAGGGTGGGTTCGAAAACTTTTTCCACGTGCTTCGACTCCGAACGGGTGCTTATTAGGAGCAAGTGGTGGTGGGATAGATATTTGGTGGCAAACAATTTCCAATAAAATTAGCCGAAGATGCATTCATTAAATTATCTTCCGTTCGCCGCAGGAAGCCGAAGTATCCAATCCATGAGTGCAGTGCGCTTGCGAACATTTTCCTGACATTAAACAGATATTAATTGCTTCGAAAAGTTTCATTAAGAGAGGTAAATTTAAAGGTAACATCTTGTTGACACATCTAACCAACTCAAATTGTGTGATTCTTTACAACCCTCTTTAAATATGTGATCCTCACACAAATATCCACCTGCCTTTTTTGAGTTTGATATAAATCATGTTTGAACAATTTCTATGAATTTAGTAATTAATGCAATTTCGATTGATTGTCAAATTTTCGGAAATAACATTTCTATGCAAAAATACCGCAAACATTTAGCTTTGTTGGATTATCGAGAAAATTCAATTGTTTCAATTCAATTGTGAGTGAAACTGATTTTTTTTATATGGCACGACATCCCAAACTGAAATATAAGTAGAATAAAATAAAGGAAATCTCTTATTAAAAGTTTTTCCAGGCATTTTTAAAAAAAACTATGTTCGATTCCATGCAACAAATCCATGTGATAATTAATATTGAACCCTGCATTACGCGAAAAGTTATCAATGATCTATTTAAAAAATCATCACTACAATGTTTTTTCTCAACATCAGAAATTATTTTTTAACAAATTTTCAAAATTTCGTCTATGCGTTCAAAAACATTCCCCAAATTAAAGCACTCATTATTCATGACATAAAACAATTCATCTAGGATAACGCTCGTACGAAAACGAGCTCTAGAAGCAACGCAAATACCATAACAAAATGGGTACAAAAGTGATGGAAGAACCATTTTCCAGCATGCTTGAAGACAGCCAAAGTGCATCGGATGGAAAACCCGATCCGAAAGATGCGAGCTTTCACTATCTTTTGCGATGGTAATTTCGCATCCATCTCCCTTCCGACCAACGTCCCCAGCAGCCTGCAGTCGATCCCCGTTCACACCTACCGAGTTGTAAAATTGTAGTTTGAACTCTCCTCATCTCCTCCAGTCAACTTTCCTGCCGCATTCTGTCCCTACCAAATGCTTGCGGTAAAACTATGGGTTCCTGAGACGGTAGCGTACTACAAACGAATTTATGTACGAGTCTCGGTTTGCGAGGGGGAAAATGAAAAACTTTTACGGTGAGGGAAACTTTTACTAACCAGAAAATTAAACTATTTTGTTGTTTTGCATTTTTATTCCATCGCTTTCGATCGGAAAGACCACGGGTTGGGTTTGGGTATTTACATTTTTTACTTGTTTTGCGTGTTCACTTATCCCATCCCGAGCTCTACGGGATGAAAAACATGATGGAGAACTAGACAGAATTATCTCATCAAGTTTTACAAAACTGCTCAAAACGGGGCGGAACCTTTACATTCGGTTGGGTTAGCATAGGATATGCATTTGTTTATAGATTTTTCATTGAATGATCAATATCCATCTTTGATGCTTTAAAGATTTCATCTGTTTTCACTTTCGATTTGTTGCGTTAAGTTTAATCATGAATTTAGTGACTGCAAATATTTCTATAATGTTTCTAAAGGCACTTTGACGCGTTTCAAACTTTTAAATGCTTCTTCAGCGAGTTTCCGAATGTGTCAATAGTAAACATCTACGTTGGCAGACTTTAAATCCTCCTACGAGGACGACCAGCATCGACAGCATACCTATTTAAATATCAACACCGAGAAGTACGAAGCACTCAGTATACTATTTTCAATGCCGATAGTATCTAGAGAAATCACCAGACTGTGACGATGCCGGTCGGTGGAAAGGTCTTGCCAAAATGCAAACCTTTCGTTCCACACCAATCGCGCCAGACACTCCACAATCGCTCGTGCCTGAACGCACGTTCCGGTGAGAGCTGCCCTTTACAATTTTTATCGACCTCTGTTACTCTTCCAACATTACGGATTGATTGAAATATTGAAATAAAAAAATGCAGAACTCGTTCATTCATTGATACCGATAGCTATTGGGGGAAATCATAGTTGGAACGAAGTTGAAAAAGAGTTTACTTTAGACATCAAGGTAGAAGGTGGGTGAGAGCAATGAGGCTGTTCTGATTTGAATTTAAACATTACTTACCATCAACATGATAAAAGAAAAAAGGCAGTGGAAAGTTATTACTACATAGAATAATACAAAACAATACTTTTTGTCCGTGAATGAAAAAGATACAAATACAGATCAATAATAAAACGAAAAGGAAAAAAAACCATGCCACCTTCCAATCTTCTTGGTGGGTCATTTTGTGGAGCATTCCTTGAATTTCCGTGAAAAAAAAACGAGCTTCAAACGCATTCTAGGGCATTCAAATAGAAAATTAATTACTCAAGCCATCAACATTCATGGGCTTTGTTTTCGGCTCCTTGCCCCCGGATTGGTCAGTTCATTATGGGCACCGTAAATGAGTCGGATTAATGAGGTGTCCCGGATAGCCGATGCTTCATTTGAATGGATTATGGAAATTCCTAAGATTAATCAATGCATTCCAAGTGCTTACCGGCGACGGTGCGAATCGGTAGTCGAAGGTGAAAAAGGATTTTCGTTGAAATGCGTTGCGGAATGGCAATAAAAAAAAGTGCTAAAACTTTAGGTCGATGTTCACGTCACGTTTATACCATTTGGCACGGGTGGGAACAGTAAAATCGTTCATCAATTTGTTGCCGAAAATTGAAAATACGAACGACAGTTGCGTGACATTGAGCTTCGTATCGTAAAATCGGCCTCATTTATCGATATTGCATCGTAACCTTGAGTTAGGCATGGATTAGATAAATAATGTATAGTTATCCTCACTTTGTGATATAGAACAACAACATTTTGTGCAATCTTAATAGAATAGCTTTCCATTCCATTCTTTTTTCTTATTAAAAAAAATTAATCAATCATCACATCAAATAAAGTAAATAATCATACATATCACATAATTTAATTGGATGCACGATTGTAATCATGGGTTGTATGATTACTTCAAAGGTTGTATGCTTACAATCACGATGAGTTATTTATTTCTATTAATTATCTTACAAGTCGACTCACTCATTTCACGAGAAACATGTATACTACCATACTGTACTATCACATAGCGGAAAATTACCTCTTTGACATCACCCCTGGCTCCCAATCAATCTTTCCCTATCGGTTTCCATCTCCCCGCAAACCGAATGGCGCTAGCGAAGGTATCTCGGTGGGAAATCGGTACGAAAACGATTAGAAAAATGATAACCCATTTAGCTAGTCCGGTATTTAATTGCTTTAAATTATAGCCGGCTTTCAGGGCGCCAATGCTAAGTGAACAAAGTCGGCCGTCACCTACATCACCACACTCTGAGGCCCTCGTTCTACGGTTTCCGAAGCCTCGTTTCTGGCAGAGAAGAAACGCTAATGCGATATATCACTGCCACTAGCTTCTTCTAGCGCCCTCGTTCTGGGGGCTTCCACCCCTTTCCGGAGGGTGGGTTGGAGATATAATGAAAATGTCACAGAAAGAAATTAGAAATGAAAACGAACGGAATCAACCAGCCCCGGGAACATAAAGCTGGCGAGAGCAGGCCCCAATAAACGGGGTGGGGGCATAGGTTAAGTTAACTCGACAGTTAAGGAACGCATTGGGGACCTATGGGAAGGAGTGCGAACGTTAAAAAAATAGAATAAAAATGGGGAAAAAGGTGTAATGGAACGATAAAGGCACCGTTAGATGTGGCACAAGGTGTGGGAATCGAGTAAACAAAACGCGAAAAAAAAAGAAAACTCTGACGCCTTTTCCATTGCCAGGCGATCCAATTAAAAAAGGACTCGCTCCGTTGGCGGCAACCGACGGAGCAGGACTTGCTGCTGCTGGAATGCACGATCCATACACTTTCCTTATCCCCAGAGCCTACTTTCGCACACACAAACACTCATCAGTGAACTACTTCCTGCAGGTTTGCCGTCGCAGCCATGACTTATCGTTCTCTTAAAACCAGAACACGCCAATGGTTCCCCCCGTATCGTTCCCGATTGATAAATATGCACACTCACCCCGGCAGCAGGGTGTGTGCGGTGTTCGAAGTCATTCCACTCCGGAGATGGAAAACCAAAGGCACAGCGACGATAGAGCCACTCCCAACACGTTGATCCTACTACGGAACAACATTTACCGAATAAAAAAAAAACAAGACAGAAAAATCTGCCATTAAGACCCGCTCCGACTGTAAAAGCGTCCGCCATGTCGAACGTCGCAAATCGGATCGAAGCGACAGGCGCTGCGAGATAGGAAATAGATTGGAATTCATTAGAGTCATAATTACATTCTCATTTTACATTCGTCGTTTTCGCCTCCTCGTCTCTCGGGCGAATATTTCGCCTTCCGATCGCCGATTGGGCGGAAAAGGACCCGGGCGGAAAACGGGGACCGACGGGGAAAGACAATTTGTTTATCAACCCCCCAAGGCACTCCGGCAGGGCGCCTGTTTAGGGAAGTTTGCCCGTCGGTGTCGCGGTGGATAAAGTTGCCAGTAGCAGTGAGCGAAAGTGTGTGATAAGAAAAGCGGTACGGTTGGCGATAAATCACCTTAAACGAATTGTCTATCCCCGTGGATGGTGTGAACGCTTGGTAACTGGGAGTCGCTATTACGCTTGAAAGTAATTCCGGTTGAAGTAGACAGTCGATTTACATCGGCAGGAACAAAACGAGCGATTAATAAGGTAATGTTTGTGCCTCGTCGTGTCAAATTGATTATCAAATGTGTAAGATTCATTTCATTTCGAAACAAATGCAATCTATATGATTCACTGTGCTCATTTCCATATGCATAAATGTTTTTAAAATGAAATTCATATCATCATCTCTTCAAAATGAACTTCCTACAGTTCAGAAAGATATTGAAATTCTACTTTATAACATACTTTGTAATTTAAACAAAAGAAAGCAGGGCTTTGCCTGGGTAAATTATAAAATTACTTGTAGCAATAATTTTCATTAATTTTAGCAAGAAACATGGATGTTTTCCAACATGATTCTTCTGTAATTTCTAATGAATTGCCCAATTTTGTGCGTATTACACACAAAATGAGGCAAATAATTCTAACAAAAAAATTCCTTGCATCGAACTAGTTTCTAGATTCGGCTAATTCAAAATTCTGACAATCTTATAAATTGCTGTTTGTTTGAAAACTAATCATGATAAGGTCCTCGAATGGAATGGTTTATCGTTCCAGGTTGATTCTTTTCCGGGCACGTGTTCTCAATCATCTTCCAACGGATGATTTCATTTCGGGTATGAACACGTTTCCTCCAATCAAACAAAAAAACCGAAAGGCGACCCAATTTTTCACAAACAATCCCTGCGAGGAAATTGATGAAGATTGCTATCACCTGCTTTGGCAATTTTTACGGGTGAGAAAAAACAGGGGAAAAGGAAATAAAAGTATCGGTGGAAGTGGGGAAGTGTAGTAGTTTTAGCTTGGAAGACATTTCACCCCAGGCAGAAAGGTTTGCCATGTTTGACCAATCATTTCCTGCCGCCTTAGGTCGGACGGACAGTATAAACGGGGAGTGTTTAAAAACAACTCAAAGATTCCTCAAGAAAATGAATAGGGTTGTGTAAAAAAATACTGACATCAGAGTTTCCGGATGGGTTACTGTTAAGGTGGCGTCCCATAATGATTTACCATTCGGGCAAAAGGTGAAATACTGGAACGGATCCCTAAAAACACGCAGAGAAAAGAGATTGTACAATAACTCTGTTAAGACAGGGCTTATTTTTTATGACATCCATTCCACAAAAGTCCCTTAAAATATTCCACTGCTGATTATATTCCACTCAGAACACTATAAAGAAAAAATACTTCAAAATGTGATGTAAAGAGCGAAAAGTAAATGACGTTACAGATAACATAACGTTCTGCTAATGAAGGAATGGGGTGACGAGCAACCTCAGTTGGAACCATTTCATTTACACCCAGTTTTGGATGGGGAGCTATTGTTTCTGTGTAGAAAGTAAGGAAAAGAAAAATCACACCCGGAAGGGGTGTGCCGTGGCAAGAAATGTCTAGCTAAAATATTGCGTAAGGGGTGGCGTGCCAAGATAGGAAGGGAGAAAGCCTTGGAAGCGTTACGTTTATTCTTCCTTATCATAGCAAGATATGTTGGAACAGGAAAAAGAACTTAGGGAAAAGATGTGCAGGAGTAAGTGTGACTTTAAGTCATTCTTCAAACATTATTTTCAACATGAATAACTTACAATAGCTCTAACCACATTTGAAGTATTTTATGAAAAAATGATACCAATCTGCGGTTCAAAACTGATTTTAAGTTTGCAAAAACGCTTGGAAACAAGATAGGTATGAGCCAAAAAATTTGACAAAGGCTATTTGAAAGGTAGTTGGCAAAAGTTTTGCGTATCTTGAAAATGGCACCAGTGACACCCTTCTTGAAAAGCAAACGGCAAACAAGTTTACGGATTAAAGGAAAAACAACTTTAACAATAAAATAATTCTCGCAGGAAAGGGAGATCGTAAAATTTGGTACTAAAATAAATGAAAATTGTAATCAACATTGTGGGTCTTTGTAGCTCTCGAGGGAGCTAAATTGTTGAGGACATGCGATTCGTGAACAAGCATTTCAAGCAAAAGATAAAGTAGTGGTAAAGTGTACAAACTGTAATGGAGTTGCAAAGAAATTCTGTTGAAACGAAACCAATTTTTGTTTTTAAATGTCAAACATAGGGTTATAGATGTTGTGGCTGTGATAGAAGAAGTAGCTGATCAGAATATGCGGTTTTACTAACGATAATAAGAAAGGATGTTATTATTTTCGTTTGATCATTTTAATATTTTTTTCTTGAAACATTCCTTTTCTTTTTAAATACCATTCATTTGTTCAATGTGTTAAGTGGTCAAGTACCACAAATGTTCAAATTAAGTTTTGCTTGTGAATGTTATGCTCTCGTAAATGATTGTGTTGTATGAATCGCATGGCGTCTGATGCAGAAAAAGAAGAAAATCCAAATCTGCCGAACGTAATTTCTGTCCTTAGAAAGTCACTCCAACGACCTCGAACCTTTAGCTTAATTTACATAAACAATCAGCACTTCGAGCGTTTTCGGATAAAGTTTTGCGCCGGGAAAGAATTCATCTGCTGTAGCTAGGTTACGTTCCAAAATGTTCTACTTCAACTACAAAAAAAGAAACGAGAAAAACATAGATAAATGCATGTTAATTAGACTAGCAATCGGGCAGTTGTCAAAGTGAAACTTTTCGCCATCTACTCTGACTTGATTAAATTATCTTTCCGAATTCCCTTTTTTCGGTAGTATGGTTTTTTCGGCAAGCACGACATCGAAAAAAAAACCAACAGCTCTCCTGATTAACCGTAAAGCTTGTGGGTTGAAATTTGGTCCCAGCGGATCCGGGACAAGGGAAAGGGAATGGGGGAAAATCACCACAACAACGATCGCAAACTTTACCGTTTCCGAAAAACTCCCCACTCCCTAGCACTCCAAACACCGAACACAACCGGCTCGTTTGGGAGTTTTCTTCTGACCAAAGGACCGACCATTTCCAAATCGCCGCCATTTCGCTCATCGACATTCTGCCCAGCACGCTTCGGAAAGCATTTGCTCAAGCTTTATCAAACATTTGCGTTTGCGAAGTCGCGGACAAGCTTGTGCCAATTTTCGGTTCACCGTTTTCCTTCTCGCACTTTTTGGTGAGGTGACCATTTCGTTCATCACTGGCCGTGCTGTTGACAAGTATGTGAAGGCAGTTTGGTGTGGGTAAAGAGCAGTAGCAACGCAATAGTATCGCATAGTGGAAAAATTGAGTATGAAATAATGCAAAATAAATAGAAAAAAAATTGTCAAAGATATGGAAACTCATAAATTAACGTAAACGGGGTCGATGATTATGATACAATCAATTTTAAGATATTAACGTTTTTTTTAACTTTTTACCGTTCTGATATTATTTGGCAATCCCACAACACTCTCAAACCGAGGAAATATCCTTATTATAAGAGACGTTCAAACTGCGGCAGGTGGATCAAATTGTATTTCTCGCGGGATTTTCCCGCAGTCACCTCGCGTTTGATCCATCGTTGCAGCACGGAAAATGCCGGCATGCGGAAAATGGTGGCATTCGGAATCGCTATAACAGCGACCGCTAAGGTGGTGGCCTTCTACGAACCTGCTGCTGACCGCGGCGTATCACCGCAGCACACGATCACTTTACGGCTTCGGTGCGTTGCTGTTTATCCGCCAACTTTGACCCGTGCTCGCTTTTTCGCCGGCCGAAAAGGGCAGCAATTTTACTGGGTTTTCCCCGGTAGCGCGCGTTCAATACCGGACGGAACCAGTGGTACAATGTGGTTTGTATTGACTTTTCCTCGATTACGTGGAGCTGGCGGCATCGAATCGAAAGCGTAAGGTTTCCTCATCCTCTCACATTTTCCCCCTGTCGTGGATTAGTTTGGTGGAGTTTGGCTTGGAACGGACCAGGAATGTGGGGTCGGATTTTCATCGAAAAACTTTTCACATACATCGCAACGGACGCGACGGAGTTTGCTTGAGAGCGAGAGGAATCAATCAATCCCTTCCCCCCAGTTCAACGGTTTCCGACGGAGAACGGTACAACACCACCAGCTGACGGGAGTTTTCCAACCGAAGTCAGCACATTTTCCACACCATGTGCGCGGTGGGAATGGACCCCGACCGTGGCAGAAACAGACCGCGCAAATATACTGGTACTCCGAAATAGTTTATGACGCTGTCGGTGTTTCGGTGTATATTTTGACAATCTTCTCAAAACGCGCGCCGGCTGTGGATTTTCCTCCTCTGCTAGTGAAAAAGCTGACGGGTACGATGGCAAGCGCTTTTGCGCGGGGTTGCCCACGAACACCACGCTTTCAATTTGCCATTGTGTCTGATGGACCCGTATGCCGTTTAGTCCCCTGGGCGAATGTTTTTGGGAAAAGAAGTTGACGATCACCAACTTTAACCAAGCTCCCTGACTGAGCTGGTGAGACGATGTGCGAGCAAAAACACCTTCGTCAACAATATGACTAGGATAAGGAATTCCCTGGTTTGGTGTCAAAGTGTTCGGTTACTACATTCCAATTTAAAAATATTGTCATTTTACGATAGTACTCACGCTAGTTTTGGATAAAGTGTAACAATTTGGGAAGCTTAAAAACGACACATAAAAATTAAAAAGAAGTGGCGGATTTATTCTACTACTAAAACAAGGTACATCTTTAAACGAATACTTTTAGCGGATCTTAATGCAATGGATATTCATCATTTTTCTATTCTATTTATTATTTTACTTTACTATTTTAATTTGGTATTTATTCATTAAAATGCTGCTGCTCATAACCTGCTGCAAAGATAATATTAAAAGAAATCTAAAAAGAAGAGCAGGCAATTCTGACGAGAATTCTTGTCACCTGAATAACAACAAAATTTTTCGTTGGGTATTGACTTCACACATGACACACTGTCGCGTCATCAGATGGGCACGGCAGGGTGAAATTTGTGGTGGTGCTGGGACGGGAGAATTTCTGCGTTGATGTAAAAGAGACATTACTATCATCATCTCGCTCTTTCCCATTGAAATCCTATCTCAACCCGAAGCTTGTGGCGGTAGGGTAATTTATAGAAATCTTATTTATATTTATACAAGCTAACCCAACGAACTTCGCCTCGTCAAATTTGAATAACCCGCTAATATTGAAATAACAAAGCATTGGAACTCAAAGACCCTTATGTTCGTTGATGTCGACACATATCAATAGCAGATCCATCTTTAGGAAACGGCATATCAGGCAAATCCAAAGCATGTTATAAAATTATGTAAAACGTTTATTGACTTCGTCTTCACTTACATCACGATCAAACAATTTATATGAGGGCAATGGTCCAATGGCATCAGTTTTTTAAAAGCAGCTAAGAGTGCACGCGCACTCTACCATTCGTAGTTTCGATACTATGCGCGAAGTTCAGATAAAGATTTGTAATGAGTTCAATTTTCGATGAAGCGTATTGCAAAAGCAACACTCACGTTACAATCCACGATCCCGCACAGATTTAACTCGACAATTCTAATTTTCATTTGTATTTTTTTTCGTTTTCCTAAACATCGTCCCAAACGGTTTTGTTCAGCCCAAACATCGTCCCAAACCCAAATACAACATCGTTAAGATTGAGTTTCTTAGTTATAGTTGTAAATCGTATATTTGATTTTATTATATGGAAACCCTTTTTCGAGTTTTCTAGTTTTCTTCCTTTTTCTTAGAAATTTTTAAAAATATTCATCCTTACAAATTCTTAATTGAGTCAAAAGAAATCAACCACCAGAAGGATTCATACGAATTAGTCCAGTCGTTGTTCAGTTATAGAAACTTTTTTTTATATGGAAAAAGCCGTTTTTACAAATTTTCGAATTTTCGGGCTTTTTCTTGGGAATTTTCAAATTTTCTTTTTTTCTAAACCTTTCTAAGGTGAAAGGAACAAATCATACAAAGATTGGTCGTACCAATGGGCAAGATTCCAGCCGATTTCAGCATTCATTTTTATAGATATACGTAGATAATTACTTTTATGGAAAAAACCCTGTTATCGAGTTTTATTTATATTTTCTGGCTTTTCCTTGAAAATTTTCAAACTTTTCATTTTTCTCAACCTTAGTTGGACCAAAAGGAATAAGCCATAAGGAGACTTCATTGTGATAAGTCCAACCATTTTTTAGTTTTCATTAGAGAAGGTAAATTATTTTTTTTTTATATGAAAAAAAAGCCGTTTTTACCGAATTTTCCCATTTTCCGGCTTTTCCTTGGGAATTTTCAAATTCTCTTTTTTCCTAAACCTTTCTTGGGTAAAAAGGAACAAATCATACGAAGACGTCATCAAGATTGGTCCAGCCGATTTTGAGTTTTAGCATCACGAACATACAAACATTCATTTTTATAGATATAGAGAAGAGATTTTATTATTTATTTATAGTAATCTTTACATGTAGAGCTCATACTCTTACCAGTGTTCTTTATAGAGTATTCTGAAAATTACGATTTAACATTACGGATCAATCCGGCCGCTTAGTTTTAGGTAAACATTCTTTATTTATTGCACTCTGCGGGACAATCTTCCTTATCGCAGATGTCGCACATATTCTCTTGGTCCACGTCGTAAACTTGAATGGCGTTCAGTTCTGGAATTATATCGAAAAATCATCAATTAATAGAGCATATTAGTTGATGTTAGTTTATCCCTGGATTACACCCGGTACTTACGGGGATAGTAATAATCGTGCACTAACACATACGCTGGACGCTTGAGAGCCACTTTGAAACGTCTGTAGGCTGTGATGTGGAAACAATTCCTTTCTATTCCCATATTATCGTAGTAAGCCACCACTGAAGTTCCACCGAAACGTATCTCAATTTTCTGTGAAAAGTATTTTTGTTGGTCAATTGGGGTAAATCCAATCTACTTTCTATCTCGTACCTACCCGTATCGGGTTAACCGTGGTTGTCTCGGTGATAGGATGGGGATCAACAACGTAGCCACTGGGAAAGTTTACCTCTACCAGCGCCATATTGGAGCGCTCATTTGCAAGCTTGGGAATGAAATTCGCGCATATTTTCAGCTTCAACTCGTAATCGGAGTTGGTGTTCAGCTTTTCGAGGGTTAATTCGAATCGGTGGGTGTAATTTCGCAGATCCAGTGCGTACTCGTATTTAACGTCCAATAACCCAAAGCCCAATCCTCCAACGTTTATATCGATTTTCTTAACATCGCTTGGAATATCCGTGCATTGTTCCTTTTCGATTTCTTGTGATGCTACATGGAAGATCTGCGTTTCCGTTTTGTATTTCAATTGGATGGAGTAATCGTTTCTTGAGGGCGATATTAATTTGGCCAGTTCGGTGAGTGCTTTCAATCCAACGAATGTGTCTTGCGTTCGTTGAAATCCTCCACGGTAGTACCGTTGGTTAACAAGCCAACGCATGATAGAAATTCCGTCCAAATATTTTTCCGCCTGAATTATTGCCAATAGTGCATAACCCGTTGTCTCAACACTAAATTCTTCTCTTGACCAATATCTGATGGTACTATCATCATTTACGGTTGACTTAGAGATTAGATTTTCAATAAATTCATGGTTCCGATGATGTTTACTCAACATCATAGCGTATGTAGCAATAGATAGATCGTAAAGGTCATTTACTTGGAGCAGCCGAGCAGCAACGTACTGTACAGCTGCCGCAACTACATTTGCGTGCAGCACCTTGGCACTATCATTCTCCAGGAATGCGATCAGCACGTATGAAGTCAGTGCAATTCCATCCAACGAACTACTTTGCATATGGTAAAGGGTAATCCTTCCTACTTCATCAAATCGCCCACTGCTATGTTGTTTCGATGCCAACCATCGGAAGGCATTTGCCACCATTGTCGCATCTACCTCACTGATGTATTTTGATGCAGTTTGCATTGATTTTGCTACAAAAGCTGTCAAGAACACACTTCCTTCACTTGTTCGCCACACTCCAAAGGGACCGTCTGCTTGACGATAACTCAGCTGATTTTGATAGCCAGATCGGAGTATTGATTGGGCTTTGTTGATCAAATGTGTATCCTTTGATCCAATGGCATACAAATAATCGAGGGTGATGATGTTTGGCACAAACCCAATCATACGTTGCTCTCCACAGCCAGTTGGAACATCGATAAGATCCTTTAAATTTTGTACAACGGTAGTGAGAATGTTTGCTAGAAGAAGAAACAAAACATGTTGTTGAAATGTTGCAAAACCAAAGTGCTTGAAATTAATTGTATCTATACTCACGATTGGCACAAAATGAGATGTGATGCGATCCAACATCAGCCTTTTTATCTATATCCAAGATGATGGGAAAATACTTATTCGCATAGGTGTTTTGCATGAATATACGTGTTTCCATCTTCTTCTCGATTAAACTTTCGGGTAAAACTCGAATCACTTTCTCGATTGCATCAATTTCTCGGCCCCCCATAATGGAAGCCTTCAAGCGAACAGCCATCTCTCCAAGCTTCCTGGGTTTTACCAAGAATGAAATAGGAACGCCGACGTTCGGTTTAACACTGACGGACTTCGTGTAGCTGGATGCTAAATGCGACAGATAATTTGAAATTGCCAAATAATTTTAGACTCATAGATTCAACATAGAAAGACAAACTCACCTCCTGCAGGTTGCCCAACGAATTCGGTTTGATTCCTAACATTGTACATTGTTACATCAGCAATGGATTCTAAGCCGAGGTTGTTGAACAAGGTGAACTGTAGCGCAACTGCCTCACCTCGCTTTACGGAGTATGGAAGATTATCGACGATGTAAAACGACTGAACCGTGATGAACTCGATCGGCTGTTTGATGATCCCCAGTCCGTACTCGGGATCGATTGAGAAACCTGTCAGCGAC
Organism: Anopheles ziemanni; assembly: GCF_943734765.1. Lineage (NCBI taxonomy): Eukaryota > Metazoa > Arthropoda > Insecta > Diptera > Culicidae > Anopheles > Anopheles ziemanni. The sequence continues at coordinate 72,188,235 of NC_080706.1, read as the reverse complement.
CAGGCTGCGGTTGACTCTGGTACATTTTCAATTAAGTTGCATCGACCATTGAATGGAATCGTAAGGTTTTTCCACAAAAAAGACTCCGGGAAATATGTGCGATACGGGATGAGCTTCGCGGCCGAGCCATCCGATTCCAATCTAGCCAACTTATCGTTTGCTAAAACATTATCAAGATGCTTTAATGGTTGACTGACAACAATTATGAGCCAACAATCATGCGGAACTAGTTTAAATACTACTCTGTCATACTATTAAAATCAATTAGAATACGCACCACCTTCAAGTTGTAAGCTGTCCAAAGTTCGGGCAAAGAGTCCCATACTCTGTAAAAGAAACATCAAATCCATCATGATTAACCAGTTCTTTCGTTCTAGCTTGGCTTTGCTTACATGCATTTTATCGTATTCATTGTTCTGGATATCATCGAAGCCGTCAAACACTGCCTCTATGTTTTCCCAGAGCACATCATGATTACCGTTGTGCTGGAGTAAGCTTTTGTCGTAAGCTGCAAGAGCTACATAGGATCCAGGCCGACCTTGCATTTTCAGTTCAATTTGGCGTCCAGGTTTCACGTGAAGTACTTCACCATCCTCCTTATCGATCTCCATTTTAAACTAATAGAAAAGGAACAAATAAATATAAACTTTTTACTTTTCAAACTGATTTTTCAAAATGCCCTTAAACCATGACGCACATTGTTACTCAGCTCCTTGAATTCAATCTCCATGGTATCGTAAACTATCGTTTTATTAGCTAAGGTTGCTACTATGACTCTCGATTTCGGGATCATTTTGATGTTGGCATTAATTTGAAGTGAAACTTTAGGGAGCTTGGGGGGTCTCAGCAATCCTTCGTCGATGATGTTCCCCTTGGATACAAGGGTAGTACACGAGGAATTGCATTTTATCTGTGCAGGTTATCGAGTACTTGATAGGTTTATTCAACATTATCCTACAGAAAAGAGAGTTTCAGATTGAATTTTTATTAGTTTTGAGGAAGTGCATAGAGCATAGAGAGGCACTTACTTTGATTGAAGTTCAATCTTGACGTAAGCATCTGTGGTAGTTTCGACTTTATGGATATTCTCGTCCAGGAGATCATTCTCTTCTATTTTCACCTGGAATAAGGATGGGAAAAACGGAGGATTTTAAGGGAAGTCTAAATTAAGTGCAGTTGATTTACTCATAAAAGTACCCACATTAATATTAATCATGTTTGAATCTGTCGACGGCATAAGCATTTGCTTGATCACTCCATTCTTGTCACTAGTTCGAGTTTCACTATAGTCATCCTTGATGCCGGAAATGGTCACTTCTGTCTCGACATTCACTGCGGGAGTTCCGTTGTGATACTTCACATGAATATCGCATTTGTACGACATGCCTGGCCGGAATGCAGGACTATCTTTTACCAGTTCAACGTGATATTGGTACTGGTGCACCGTTATTGGCTTTTGTATTGTTAGGGTGCGGTCTGAAAATATGCATTATAATTTTTTTAATGTTGAAAGCCTATCAAACCAACGCGGAGAACGTTCCAATACTTACTTGTGTATTTCTCGATGAATGTAAAATTGATATTCACATCGTGTTGACGGTCGTAAAAATCGAGAAGACCATTAAACTTTAGTTGTACCTGACCCATACCGTAAACTTCCCACGTTTTTGTTTGATCTATCATATCATCTGACAAATAAAGGCGCAAAACAGCCGTCCCTTGTACCGGTTTACCGGTGAAGTATTTGGCTACTACCGTTAAGTCGAGCGCTTGATCTTCTCTCAGCGGCACCTTCGTAGGGTAGACGTCGATTTCATAAGTAGAGAGTACATATTCTTTCACCTCGAACGACTTTGTCACCAGTTCTTCTTCACCGATTTTCACGAACATTTTAAACATTCCCATCAGTGGCGTTGGAGCTATTTCGAGTTTGTTCTCAAAAACTCCAAGATTAAGACGACCCGCCGACCACTTGCGGACCACATTCCCGTGTGGATCTTGAATGGTTACATTCACCGTGTGCACGTTAGCCGGAGGTTTCAAATTGGTGTCTAACACTATCACACGAAAGTTGACCGTATCACCGGGCTTGAAGACTGGCTTATCGAGCTGTATCAAACCAGAAACTGATTTTGTTTTAAGTATGAGATCAGCCTCCTTATGAAAGTTGAAATCACGTAGGCCATCCAAGGTGATTTTATAGTTGCCTGGTACCAAATCCGGGAACTGTAAGGAACAGTATGTTAATACCGCGTGTCAGTTACCGGCGAAGAAAACGTACTTCAAAGTTCACCAAACGATTTTGAAAGCGTCGCACATCCACTGTTTTGGAGAGGCCGAGTATGGTTTTACCACCTTCCGTTGAACCGTCTATTTTCACTTTCAGATCCACTCTGCCCAAGGACGAATTGAAATTGGTTATGACCAGCGTGTAGTTCTGGTTCGATCGGATATATTTCGGGCCAATCACAAGCAACCTGAAAAGGACATCCAAAAAGACTGTGTAAAATACCATACTGTTCTATTTTGGATTTTAGCGTGCAGCATAAGGTAGGGAAAGTTGAAACACAATGTACCCATGAGTAGCACTGACAAGTGTTAGCACCAAAAATAATCGTGACCTTACGAACTGCAACATCTTGATGCCGCGAATAAGCACTTTGACGTCTGCTTTCCGAGCCGTTCTAACTGAATCTGACGCGTCTTTCTGCTGGTGGAGTGTATCAATGAGCAATCTTGGAAGATATCCACCAAATATGGGTATTCCCCGTAATCTTGATTATTGTGTGCCGTGGTTGACATCAACTTCGCTTGATAGTGGTAAATTCCCATTGATTAGCGTGTTCGGTATGGGGCCCGTGGGCCCCCCACATACCGCACTACTAGGTTGATTGCGTAGCGTAATTTTCATAAACTTCAATTCAATTCAATTCAAACGGTTCACAAAACGGCATTTGTTATACCTATTGCTTACCTTTTTCGATTTTGACTGGGGCAGCTTGATTTGGGATTTTACCATTTTATTATTATTATTTTTGTTATTATTATTATTATTAATATTATTATTATTATTATTATTATCATTATTATTATTATTATTATTATTATTATTATTATTATTATTATTATTATTATTATTATTATTATTATTATTATTATTATTATTATTATTATTATTTTTATTATTATTATTACTATTATTATTATTATTATTATTATTATTATTATTATTATTATTATTATTGTTATTATTATTTCTCTTATAATAAATTTCCTTCCGAGGGTTGGCCATGGCCCAACAAACACGGGAGCGCGAAAAAAACTCGCGGTCTGATTCGGTGTCGCTACTCATACAAAATTAGAATAATGGACCTGCCGAGCAAAACCGACCAAATCTCGGATGGCAAAAAAACGAGAGAGAAAGTGCGCTTTCTGTGCCAACTTACGAAAGTACTACCTTTTCGGACTAGTGTCAGCTTTTACAGCGTGATCTCTGGAAATACTCTCTCGCTTGCTTGCGCTCTTTCTAGCAGGTTCGCGCTTCGCGCGGTGGTTTTATTCGTTATTTTGGGTATGCCAGTAGACAAAAAAAAAAAACAAATGGATGCATTTTGTTTTGAAATCTTATCCGTTGATTGATACAAATGAATGATACAATTGAAGAAGTGGAACGCTTATTAGTGATTTGGACAGAAGATATGTTAAATAAGCGGTTCCCTCTCAGTGTCAACTCTTCAATATGAGGTATGAACGATATGGCAGAGGAAATCCGCAATACGCGAAAATTCGATATACGCTATTGCGTTCGGTCTATCGGTTAATTCTATTGCCTGCCTTAACATTCCATTTTCATGATGATGAATTGATAGAAAACCAGAAATAGATTAAACTTGATCAAAGCCTTTACCCTTTCCAAGCTCGTACCATCCATCGGTGCCTCGATGACTATTATTCTTCGTAAAATTTTCCCCCACCCCCAGCGCCGTAATAATCCTGCCACGTCATGCGGTAGTCATTTCTGCATTCGATACAGGCTAATGGAAATCCATAAGTATCGCAATCGGGGCCTTTCCGCGTTTCCGATGGCGGGTTATATTTTATCGTCCTCCATCAACGCGGGTGCGTTTTTTTTTTTGGTTCGCCACCGGTTTCGGGTGCATTTTGACTTTCGATTGGTCTTTCTAGAGACATGCACAGTGAAAAAAATGACTTCTGGAAAACAAATTGAAGAGTAGTTGTTCTCTTTTCCCTGGTTCATTTTTGTTTCGAGAGGGTGCCGCTAAGCGATGGGCTGGAAAGGACTGCACCCTGTAGAAGCATTCTCTGCCTCCGGGGTCCGTTTGACGATTGCAAAAAAGTGCAGCATCATGTTGCAGCACTGGTACGCGGCATAGCCTGCAATCCACCGCCATCTGTCCCCGGTCACGTCATTTTTCTGTGGCCTCAAGTGTAAAAACCGGCATCGTGGTCCTCTGATGGATTCGGTCGCGACGAGTGTTGGCGGTTTTCCAGCAATCCTTTCGGGGTTTTCCCTCTTTCTCTGCTCGCTGGTGGCTTACTCTAGTCACCTTTTTTCATCCTGTCCTTTCCCTTGTATATCTTTTACTGGTAGTGTTGGTGGTATCTCGCTAACTATCTTTGCCACCCGCGCCACCCGATAGCCATCCGAGGGGAAAAAAACGGGGGCGTCCATTGATGAGTAATCATTATTTTATGATGAATGGCTGTTTAATCGATAGTGACGAATGAAAATGTTGAAAACGGAAACCGTGGATGGTAGTTTTTATTGCCGACGTGTGATGAGAATGGTTGTAGTAGTAGTTTCTATTTTTGGATCCTTCCGGACGGTGAGTGGGCCCGACTGGTTCGCCAACCCCGGACGCCGGAGTTTATTTCCGGTGGTTTCTTTCCACCACCAAGAAACTGGAGCTCCCCATGCGGAAGGCGGGGAGTGCAAAAGGAGTTGGTACCGACACGAAGACAAGTGACTCAGGATAATTTACCACCGTCTGGCGGGTAATCCTGCGGCAAAGTCCCAGTTTCCGCACCGTTTTGCCTCACGCCAGCATGGAAGGGAGGGTATCGTGTTTCCCCCCCGGCACGCCGTATGGAAACACTAGACGACCGGTCGGGCTAGTTAAGTCAGATAACAATAAATCACCTCGGATACTCATATAAAATGTAAATTTATTTTTCAATTTTAAATCTCCTGCGCCTCAGCACTTGCGCGCTCCCTTTCGTTCCGAGGGGGTTTTGTTTTGCTGTACTTCCATTCGCGCATTTCGCGGAAAAGTCCTGCTCGTATGCATTAAAACCGGAGGGTTGCTTGGGGGAGGCCGTTTCGCTTCCCCAAGGCACAAGATAGATACCCTTGGGGGGGTGGGAAAAACATGTGCCCGGGGGATGTGCCGCGTGTTGCTCGCTGGTGGGCGTCGTCTCCGTCTGGTTGCGGTACGGGGACTTTGGTTAACAATCGTGCTTTTAATTTCACGCGGAAAATGTGGCCTGCCAATGCGATGCGGGAGGGAGGGAGGAAGGTGGCGAAACAAATCATACCACTCCCGAGGCCTTTTCCCCATGACAGCGCACCCGAGCTTCGCGTCGGTTAAGTTTCGTAACGCATTTCTTCACGAAAAGTTCCGGGAAAGGTTTTTTGGAACTAGGATAATATAATTTTTAACTTGGTTTTTCCAACAATTTAACTTGTTTACTCATATTTTCTGCAAATAAAATTGGCTTATGTTTTACTTTATCATATTAAAAGTCAGATTTTACAATAGCGTAAGTGCTCCTATAGTGGTGCTAATACCAATAGGGGTTGTAGTGGGATAAAATTCTAACTGTACGATGAAATAAATACCAAATAAATACAGGTATTTTTTCTTCTATGAAATGTTCTTTGATCTTCTGCGGAATGTTTAAAAGATAAACCTTCTCATTCCGTAATAAATTAAGGCTTCAAAATTAATATTTTCTAAACAGGTTGTACTAAAATGCGGGATTTCTTTAGAATTTATAAGGTATGCCATGATTTCCTATACATAAAATTTAAATAACTGCAAAATATAAATAACTATAAATAACTGCAAAATCTATTGGTTTGCGAAAGGTGGTATATGACTAAGAAAATGCAACGGTCTATGAGTAATTTTGCCATTCTGTTTAAAAAATGCTTCAAAACTAAGTCAAAGTCAAAATATATTCAGTCATTTCCAAGAACTACCACCACAATAAGAACACGATATTACAACTATAGGAACCACACCACTATTATTGAAACAACCAACTAAGAGAAAAAATCGCTTTTTTTCGGTTAAAATAGATGTTTTCGCGCTTTACGGTTAAAATAGGTGTTTTTAGATGAAAAGCCGTGTTTCGATCATAATTGGAACAAATATGTAAAATATTGTGTTTTTAACTCTTATAAATTACATCATATCGTTTGTTACAAGACTAACTGCGCCACTATTGATACCGTTACCATAGTGAAATTATGTGAAAACGTAAAAATTAATCAAAAGCAGAAATACATGTAAGGAAAAAGTTATTTTTATATTGATAATTTTCGCCTTCTGTCCAAACAACTTATCTAACCATCCTTCTTTATCGCCAACTGCTGATCTCCGACCGGCCGACGATAATAACGCGAGGACGAAAGAACCGCTGGCGGAAAGTTTTCCTAACGGACGATCCTCCCCACCACAACACAACGTTTGCAAACTGCATCCTGCAGAGCAACGATTTTCGCCAAACACCACTAATCATTCGAAGGCGTCAACGACCGACCGGGGATTGGGTATCGTATTTTTCGCACAAAACTCCACGCTCCACCACTCTTGTTTTCCATCCGCCATAGTTGGTGGAGTCGTAAATTGTTGCGCGTACTGCCAACAGCAAGCCCCGAGCGTTGGAAAACCGTCGTACGGCGAAACCCTCCGACGCCAGTCTATGACAACCAATAAACGAAGGGGTTGTGTTTTGCCTACTTTATTACCATCGTGTCCAGTTTTTCCCTCCCCCGTTACGCCACAACGTCGGCCTTTGAATGCAACCTCAAACCCGGAGGATGTCTGGATGTACCGTGCATGTCCTTTCTCATAATTTGCATGCCGAGTTGGGTTGGTTTTTAATATTGGTCTCTTTTCCGCTTTTGTGTGGAATTTATATTTCCCATTTATTGAATATCCAATGACGTTGATTTTATACATCAACATAAGTTTTTCCTATCACTTTTAAAATCCTTCCAAACATTGAATCAGTTAGACTATAATTTGTCATCGTCCAACTCGTAAACCGATTTGAAAACACGTACTTACACACTCCAACAACCTCCGGTCCGATCGGGTCCATAACAAAATCCCTTCCCATCGGGTGGTTTACAGAAATTTCGTCAAAAATCTCCCGTAACTGACCATCTGGTGCCACACTCTTCTCCCCGGTGCCGGTTTAATTCGAGGGATTTATTTTCCCACACCCGCTCCCGCGCGCGCGTGTCCTTGCCGGTGCGTGACGGTGACATGGAAAACTGGTCAACAACTTACACTCCTTCCCTTCCCGAATCGGTGCAATTTTCTCGAAACCCTTCGGCTAACTTTCTTGCCCAAGCGGTGCGCAGGCCATAGTTGAAATCACTTTAAATTTAATATATCTGCCGCCAGCCCAGCTGTGTGAGTGGTCGTGTGTAAGATGGTCTATTTTTTTACCTTCTCTGAACCATTTCGAGCACGATTTGGTTGTGATTTGGCTGGCGAAGATTTTCCTCCATTTTTGAACGCATCGAAACTCCTGGCAGGGGTTTTCGCTTCCGGACCTTCCGTCACTTCTGCCACAGATTGGAGAGGAATCGTGGGGGAAAAGTGGGGCAGCCCGGGAAAGGGGTGCAAAAAGCTGACAAAATTGAGTTGATCACAATTTGCCGAAAAATCGACCCCCGTAGCTCGACGCTCGAGCTTTGGCTAGGTTTTTATTTTAACACGAACGAGAGAGGATGGAACAAGTTTTCGGTTCGTTTTCTTCGATCTGTTTCTAACAGTTCGTCGCAGGCAGCCGGGCTTCCTCTTGCTTGTTACAAGACAGCGAGATGGTCGAGGTGAATGAAAATAAATCCAAGCTTCATTTTAGTGCTGTGTCAACAGATTGAAACCCACCGGAAGGAGTTTTGAGCCAGCATGATAAAGTTTCTCCACCGGTCGTTCTGCCCGAGGGAAATTTCCCCTTCTTCGAATGTTGGTTTCTTCGTGGGCGATTTTTTCTTCTTCTACCTATTGCCAAGATGGGGTAACTTCTACACCCTTGGGGAGGGCAAGCGGGGAGCGCAATCCAGCACCATTACGAGGGTTCTGAAAATGTCCTGAAAATATCCCTTTTCTCTGCCCTTTTACGCAAGCACTTCAGTGACAGCTGTGTTTCCGGGTGCGCACTACTCTCCAGTTCGTGTTTCCGTCCTCCGTGAGCTACGCCGGGAAAACATGGACATGGTACCAGCTGGCGGCAAGCGAAAAACAGGAAGAGCGCCATCGCATGGCTCGATGTCTGCCCGGGACGTGACGATGATGGGCATGGGAGTTCTTTAAATTTAATTTTTGTCCCCCAAAAGTCCCGGAAGCTGAGACCGACGGGTGGAAGATGATCCGACAGCGTCTTCCGAGGTGCGGGCAAAGTAAGATCTCACGGAAAAAGTTCATCGGTAGCGAAGACGTGCGCTTGCGGTCAACAACAGCTGCATCGGAAACCAGCCGACCTTTGCGAAATACTTATCCGTTGTGGATATTGTTCCTTGTGTAAATTTTTCTAACGATCAATTTTATGTTAAATTTAACATAATACAAACATGTTCATTTAAGAGAGATTCTAAAGTCCGATAACGCGATATACTCATGTGGAATTCTTTGCTACAGGAATTGAAATGTGTTCCCAGAAAAGATTATTAGGTTCAGTAAATTAATTGTGGATCGGGTCCATGAGCAATTCGTGAAAACCGTAATTGATATCATCACGAGATGAAATGAAAGCTCGTTGAAATCAATTTCAATAGCACCGTGTGGTGTGATTTTTAATCATGCGTTTTCAGTATTTTTGAAAATATCCAGGAAATTTCCAGTGAAAACCAATTTGGGCCCCTAGCCATAACATGTACTTTGTTTTTTTTTTCATAAAAATCACTGTTACCTGATACTTTTATCCTACAATCAAAAAGTTATCTGGCGGACTCATCGAATCATGATTTTGTCAATATTTTCGAACAATTCTTTTTCAATAAATAGAGTAAAAAATTATACAATTTTACTTCCTATTTCAAGAAACGCATAAAGTCTACGTTTAATCACGTGACTCGTATTAGTAGAAATAACGATTTTTATTTAGAACGATATTAAGTTTTTTCAAATGCATGGCAACATCTAACAGGATATTGATTTAACTATAAAACATTTTTCTTCTGTTACTCTTAAACCGGATTATCTTTTCATTATTTCGTTTTTTAGAACGATTTTTAATGGATACAGTAAAGCTGTCTATTATTATCCTGCTCAAATTTATTACCCGACTAGCTGATTAACCCGATTTCATCTGGGTAGAAATAAATTCCAGACGAAAGTTTTGTGTGTGAAAGAGTTTTTTCATTCAAGATCTTGAATTTTACAATCTTAAGTTTTTCTATTTAATCTTAAGTTATTTTATTAAAATTCTATTTTTTAGTATAACCTTTAGCCGACGAAACCATGTTAAAATACATTTTGCATTCATTATCTAACTTTGCTTAGTGAAACCATTTAAAATTAACCAATTGAAGCAAGTATGAGAAAATCTGTGCTTAAACCTCAGTTGGACCAGGACAACATATAATCGACGTCCGGCAGTTTAAAGAAACGAAAAGCCAATCCACGAAGTAAAGTAAATTATAAGAGTAGCAGAATTTATGTTTTTTTGTTTTTAACCACGATTTAAGGTTTCATTAAATTATTTCGCTTGATCGTTTGGAAATAAGGTTTTGTGAAAGTTTGCGGGAGAGGTAACAAAGAGTGATCATATCTACAAAATTAAATTCTACAACAAAATTGACTACCCTTAAGTCTAGTTTGGTGCACACCAGACCAAAACATTTTGCGTAATACAGTTGTATGTATGTCATCAGAATTAGCGTGTTTTGAGTCAAGCCTACATTATTTAGTTGTAGAAAAGGAAAAGAAGGAGAAAACAAAAGGGATAGAATATTGGGACTAAGGCCATCCGTCGTAAGGTAGCATCTTATGTATTTACATAATTTCTATTGTTCTGGTGATAGAAAGATATAGGCAGGAAGGATGCATAGGAATGTCGGACATTTCACACTTGAAAAAATGCCTTTCTTATAATTATGTTTGGTGTAAATTGATTAGACCAATTTTGTTCGATTGAGAATATTTGCTACGTAGGAGAGATGAGATTGAGCACACAAACTGTGACCATTCGATTTAGTGACCCCAAATTGTTCGATAATGATACCCATATTGCATTGTAACCATTGTTGAGCCAGGGGGTATGGTAGCCCCTCTTACCCCTTCTCCTAGAGAGATGAAATTTTATTACATGATGGCTACATATTTAAATAGTATGTGTACCAAATTTTGTAAAATCACATTCCATAATTATTGAATTATTATTGTTTTTCAACATTTTAAAGGATAGGTGTTCGGAAAGGGGAAGGGAAGAAGGACATTCGAAAGAATAAAAAATTATCAACATTCCAGTCAAGTTTGGTACAGATTGACTAAGTAAATTTTGCGTAGCATACATATGATTAGAGTGAACGCTTTTTTTGGTTAGTTTTTGTTTCCTATTTTTTTACTAAAGAGGAGGAGATAAAGGGAGTCTGGGCTCAGATGAACATTAAGAGTGAGGCCATTCGATTTAGAGACCACAAATACCTCGAAATTGATACCCATATTGCATTTTTACCATTTTTGAGGTATTTGATAGTGGGAGAGCACTTCTTTCCCTTCCCCTAGATGGATGAAATTTTAACCCATGATATGTCCCTATGTAAGGAGTATTTGTACCAATTTTTATGAAAATCCGTTCAATAATTGTTGAATTATAATTGTTTTTCATTAATTTTAGAGGTTAGGTGTTCGGGAGGGGTAGGGAGGGATGGGGATATCAACAAACGAAGTTCAGATCATTCAACCATGGAAAATTAGCTACCTTTCTGCCAAGTTTGGTACAAATCGGCCCGGTAGATTTTGCGTGATGCGAGTGCATACATATATATATACAGACAACGTTGACTTTTATATATTTTACCCGATGATTGTATGCAGATTTTTTTAAATCTGTAGAATATTTGTTTGAGTATAAAACTTACGAACTAGGTCCTTTTAGGATCAGGGCACCTTGCGAGCTCGCAAGTTGGCCACTGAAAATCTCAAATAAAATGAAATCAATCTGGATAACAAAACGATGTTAAAATGTTAGAGAAAGTTGAATTGCTTAATATGTAAATTTTAATGTGTTAGTAGTTTTCATGTTGTAAAAATAGTTTCTAACACATTTTCTTGATTCGAGTACTTTAAACAGGAATCAAAGTTAATATATAATCAAGTGTAGAATTCTCCATTTCAAGTACTATTCATTTTCTTTGCAACTAAATCTTTATATCACATTTATAGTCCAAGAGTCCTGTTTCGCTTGCCCAATTTCTTGATATCTACTTAAAAGGTGCCTCAGCCTAGGCTGGTTGAGTTGGATTTAATTTCCTAGCACAAAGCACGTTACTTGGTACTGGGTTCTATCCGAGCACTTTCCCACCTCACCTTAAAATGATGAAATCTTACGTAATTATTTCGATACGCCCGGAAATGCGAAACAATTCTCGACTCAAGAAAGTTTTACCCCAGGAAGCAGCGTTCGGCTGAAGGTGGCAAAGGTGACAACGGGGGAGATCAACTGGACAGAACGGTGTGCCAGGTGCCGATTTCCATTGCGAACGGATTTCCCCGCCGGCCATTTCTCCCGACTGCACGAAAGGCCCACCAAGGCTGCCGAAACCGGTCCGGGTCGGGTCGGGTTTTCTCGCCTGCCTTGGCACTCAGACTTTGGTGTAGGATTAATTAACGGAAATAAAGGCCAAAGCAGCGCCTTTTGCGCACTAAGCGGATTATCATAATTGTTATCGATTGCATCGTGGCTTTTCATCACACTCAGCGCGTGTGCGTTTGTGTTGATGAGCAATGTGCGGCAAAGGTTCGAGCCTCCGAAGCTGGGTTCGGTTTTTTTTGCCATCCTGACGCCAGTAAATCCTTGCCTCGGCCATCCGCTCGTGTGTGTGTGTGTGTGTGGAAACTTCACACAAAAGCGACGCACGGTGCGGGAAGAAAAGGCGCCGGCGATAACATGATGGAAATGTTTAATACGATACGGTACAATTCGATGATTGATTCGATTAAAGGATCACGTAGTCGTGCGCAAAACCGAAATGAAATCACAACAGATGTAGCCCGAAGCCATATGCACCAAGAGGGCGGTTTCTGGGTGGTGGTTTTCCTTCGAGTTTCCAGCCATTTGTTTTTTCTTTTTTTGTATCAGCAATTGATCGGTGTAGTGTAGCATCACCTATCCCTCATTCATGACCGTTGGTCGAATGAGATTGAAATCAATTCGATTTAAAGATCCCCTTCCAAAGGTACGACAAATAGAAACAGAAAAAATCCACCACCCAAAACGTTTATCGAATTTCCAATTTGCTTCCTTTTTTTACCAACGCCCTCTTTAACATTGATCAAAGCACTTCTGGTGACAGGTTGTGGCAATTTAATAAACGACGGAAGTGACGAAAACCTCGCACGATTGTGTTTGCACAAAAGAAATCACTTTCGTCCACAATCGAAATGAAAACAATAAAGTGTCACACCAGTTCTGAGATGTTTCTGCAGGACTTTCCTTTTCTTCGACAGATTCATCCATGCGAGCGATGTATAAGAACCCCAAAAACTAATAGTGAATCTCGGTTTCACTTATGCCAGCAAAAGTTAAAAAAAGCTGGTAGAAGTCGTGATGAAAGTCATTGAAGCTTATAAAAATCAAACCTCTACCTGAAATAACCACCAAGTTATAAAAATGTCGAATAAATAAAATATAGAAAAATACTTTTAAAATAGAAAAACTTAAACGCAAAAGCTCAACATTGCTCAGGAGCTCCAAATTTATTTTCCAATAAATAGTAAATAAATTTGGCTAATAATATTGGTTTGCCCAATCCCTGGGTATGGTTCGATGTGTCCCTGAACGAAATCGGTCACTGCATTTGCACCGGAAGGGAATGTTTCGATTTAATTTGCTTCGGTTCGTTTTACGGCGCATATATATTTACGCCAATTGATTCGTTCTGGACGTTCCACCAATAAATGTCCCCTGCTTGGGGGCAGCAACCTTTGTACGATTTTTCTACCCGGCTCCAAAGCTAGATTTGATGATGGAAAAACGAGCCACCACCTCGTTGGGCATTTTTCCGATAAGTATCTTCACTACAGAGCACACCACCTTCCGGGATTTCCCTTGCGCTCCTCAACGGAATTATATTTACTCGGTGCAGCCCCAATGATTTTCCCTTTTCTCCGGTAACGGAGTGATTCGGAAGGCCCACCTCTCCGAACCCAATTTTCGGACACTCGAACCGCTCGTGGAGGGGAAGGAAAACTGCAGCGCATTTGGTGTATGTTAGCCGGTACGCCTCTACTAAGTGTGATTGCTGGTTCCGGTGGCCGAATCAGGCTTCCAATCGATTCCGATGGACCACGGTGCCTGGGAGGCGGGAAAAAAAGAGGTTGGCCGAAAACGAAAGTATGTCTTATGTTTTATGCATTTTATCGCCTCCAAAAGGAAAGCATTCATGATCGCACGGGACGCACGTATTTCGCTCCGCTATCCCCAATCACAGAAGTGGCCAGGAGCGTTGTGCATTGGTAATACCTTCTGGTACTGAAAGCCAGTTAGGCAAAAGGGTTCTTAGCTGGAGAGCTCCAGCGCTCCAACTTGGCTTGGAATAGGAAATGTCGTATTCAGTGTATGTACTTCCAGTCTAATGACTCCAGAACAAGATAAATGTATTGTTCGAATAACATATATGAAATGGTATTTTGAAGAAAATACCTCAATTTAAGTTATTTCGCAAGTTTTTCAAATTTATTTAGTTTCGATTCCAACGTGCAAAACAAATGCAAGACAACTAACGTTTTGTTTAAAAATGTGTTCCCCAAATTTCTTTGAAAGAATGACTTTGAATGAATGTGTGATTTTATTAAAAATTCTGTTTTTTTATTTTTTTGTTTTATCAAAATTATTTAGTTTAGGTTCCAACGTGCAAAATATATACAAGACAACTAACATTTTGTTTAAAAATGTGTTCTACAAGTTTTTTTTAACGAATTACTTTGAATGAATGAATGAGTTTATGAAAAATTCTGTTTTTTTATTTATTTGTATTATCAAAATTATTTAGTTTAGGTTCCAACGTGCAAAATATATACAAGACAACTTACATTTTGTTTAAAAATGTGTTCTACAATTTTTTGAAAGAATTACTTTGAATTCTTGAAAAGAATGAATGAATTTATGAAAAGTTCTGTTTTTATATATGTTTGTTTATAAACCAAGTTCGTTCGCAAGATTCACAAAAATATTTAGTTTCGATTCCATAATACAAAACAAACACAAGGCATCTAATGTTTTGTCTAAAAATGTGTTTTACAATTAAAAAACAATGACTCGTTTTTAAGAAACATGACTTAATTTTAAATGATTCATTGGTTAAGCGTTTCCTTATTAATCAACACTTTCAAACTCAGTGTACAGCTGTAATCGGGTCACATAATTTTATCTTCCAGCATTACAAATTCGTTCCCAGGTAAAAAAAAACAATGGTATCATTTTTCATTGCGCTGCCTTAAACCCGCCTTGGTTGATTCTTTCCCTTCCCAACACGTGCTGGCGTCCCAAAGGATCGATTCGTTTATCGTTTCGCATTCCGCGAAATTTTCAAATCGAATTGCACGAAAATCGGGGCGTTTTTCTTTTCTTACCCCGAGAACGAACGCACGCCAATCAACGGGCGATCAAAATAATCATGCAAAATTTTCTTTTTACCATCCTCTCGAGACTGTCCATCACCGTTTCGGGTGCGTTCTTTTCTCCTCTGCGAAGCCCTACTTTTTGTTTCATTTTTCCTCTTCGCAATCGTGGACGTGCATCGTACGTGTTTATGTTATTTCTTCTTCAATTTCCGTCCCATTTCCCAGGCCTGAAAGAAAGCGTAAACCTCGGCTCCGGCATTTGCCAAACCCCTTGCCCGGGTGGGAGCGCGCAATGGGGGGAGGGAAGGATTTGCACGTGAAATCCCTGTCATTTCTATCACAATCATCATTATCGCCAAAATCATTGCGCTCACTCTTATTCACTGCCGACGCCTTTCGTCTTTCGCGGGGCCGATTCATTTTATTGCCATCGTTTTCGGTCCGATGGGAAGGAGGTACCAGAGAACCGGCGTAGGCTTTTCCACGAAAGAACGGTTCCCGCTGGAAAAATTTATTGTCTTCGATCAATTTCGCCGTACATGTCTTCATGGTGGAATGCGCGCAAAACGGAACGGACCCGGGTTTTAGCGGGCGAGCTGTTTTCATCACGGGGGAAAATGTTGCCGAATTTTTCCCGCCGCCACACGTTCTAAAGATTTTTCTCAAAACTTCCCTTTCCGGTAGGCGGGAGGGGAAAAAAATTAAGTGAACGGTGAAGTAAACTTTTTATTCCTCATCGCCTTTCGAGATCCCATTGATGGGGGTTTTTTGAGTGAAAATCATCTCTAAGAAAAGAACAACCAATTTTCGAAAGCGCAAATAAAATGCGCCAGAAAGCGTGGCAGCGAAGCCATACGGTTTCGGAAAACCCTCCAGTGTAACTGGCGGTGTACCACTCTTCAACCGCATCCCGGTTTCGTTTCGCTTTTCGTTCGCCTGGCTTCGGTTTTTTATTTGGAGATGATTTTTATGTCACAGTTCGATTTCGACGATTATTGTCATCCGATAGGTAACAGCCATTTCCAAGCGCGCAACAGCGGGTTTCCTTTTTTTTCTCTTGCTTTTATTTTTCATTCGATTTCTTCTGTTCCCTGCCAGCCGCCAACAACGGACTACATTTTCGCGCAAAGAGGCTAGGCTTCTCGGGGTTTCGCGCCTGTTTCTGCCATTTCGGCGAAGAATTCCGCTGGAACGATAAAACCGCTCAGCTGTGTCGGATGGCGGTGGGGCGGAGAAAGCATGCCACGGTCCCCTTTCGGATGGTTTAGGGGTAAGTGGGGGTGGAGAAAATACAATTTCTCGTTTGTGGAAAGGATTTTTTGTTCGCCCGCCCAGCCCCATTCCTCCCAAGGGTCTTCGCGGTGGTGCTGCATCGATCGTTTGGTAGGTACCAGGGTGGAATCCGTTTGACGAAAGGCAGAACATACGATTTTTACAATGGTCATAAATTTAGATTGAAAATTGTCGCGCCCGAAGTGTGAATCCGTGCGTTGGGACGCCCTTCCCTGCTCCAAACATGCAAACATTAAACAGCGGCGAAAATCCAACCGAACGAACCGGGTGGTGGGGGGAAAGGAGCAAATCTTTAAAGTTTAAATTTACTGTGCGGTATTATGTTGTACGATTTAAATGTATGGGACAAGTATTTTCGTTTAAAATTATGGAGTCAGCGATCAAGCCAGTACGACCATGTATCACAATTAGGATATGTTTTATTCATTCAATGGAATGTGCTGAAGGAAATGATCTTCTTTTGCATTAAATACGCCCATTTTGAGACTATTTTGGCATGAATTTCTACGATCGTTCAACGAGATGCTTTTTGAGAATAAAATAATAATTGATTTGCTTTAAAACATTAAATTATACAAAAGATGAATGTTTTGCAATTTGATAAAAATGGCATTTTTTGAGTTAGGGCTAATTTATTACGCTACATTATTACGTTACAAATAAAAAAGCAAAATTAAGCTACATTACCACAGAGTTTCGTTAAGTATTCGATAAAAACGCTATCGAATGAACTATTAGTTCACTTCTTTACGTGCAAGACATTATTTACAAGATGCCTGTAATGAGAAGAATTTACAAGATGGTGCAAGGCAAGATATAGGGTATGAAGTAGGCATGAGAATAATTTCTCTTTATAAAGATTTGAATCAGAGTGAACAATCAACACGATGAGCCGAATCTTTAAGCCACTCTTTTGTGAGTTAACACGAGTAAAATGATTCATAAGTCATCGAGGAGATTTGACTCCCAAAACAGTGAGTGAGTGAGTAAAAAAGTTGCTAGTCGTCATGAAGATTCGAATCTCAAGTTAAGATTCGACTTTCAAGGAGAGATTCGAATCCCGAATAAGGACTCGAATCCCAAGAGTGAGAAAAAGAGTTACTAGTCGCCACAGAGAGTCGAATCCCAAACTGGGATCAATCAATCAATCAATATTTGTTTTTCGAATCCTTGTTTGAAATTTGACTCTTAACTTAGGATTCGAATCTCTATGGCGACTACCAACTCTTTTACTCACTCATTCTTTTTTTCTTCTCCTTCTTTACTCAAAAAAATTCGTTTTGACAGATTAAGCAGCAGAATTTCACGATTACGCTAACGTTTAAGGTTCGTATTCCGTACCCTTTATGTTGAAATTTATCCAATCAATTAAATCCATAGTATATTCCGCATAGTACATGTCGTTAAAATTGATTATTTTTTCAACACAATAAAGCGTACGTCGAATAGATTTAGAGTTATTTTTATGAGAAGACAAACTGAGATAAACTGATAAATATAATAGTTTCCATCAACAACAACAACGCCACAAATAGTCAACAAGGCATACACGTTTTAAGCAATTTGTGCACGTGTGCTGGAAAACGTCTCCATTACCTGATTCGCTCTCGATTTTTCCTCGTTTGCGTTACGGTTTGTTCCAGGCGAGTGCGAGTGAAAGTGATTATTGTAACCATGCGCGGTCCATATTAAACACGAACGGCGGTATCATTGTCCGTGCCGGCGGCCAGTGCTAGACGATGGTCACGATGGAACCGTACACCTTGTTAAAGTGGAATCTTTATGCGACAGAAGCTGCGTGATTTTTAATGCTGTCCTGTTGTGGGTGAGGGGGAAGATGGAAGAGGGTCTGTGCGGGTGTGTTTCGATAGAGTGGAACAAAGGCCGACAGCCGTTCGGTTACGTATGCCTGGCACATAACCATGCAGCCAGCAGCCATTATTGACCGGGCCCGGCCGGCTGTGTCAGTCCATAGACACAGCGGACGCGACTGTATCACAATCAATTTTCGCTGAAATGAGCTCATTTTCGTGCCCCCGACACCTCCCCCCAACCAGCCCCGGGCGCGTCTCCCGCGTGTCATTTATTTTCCGTACAATCACCCTCGATTTCGCCAGCAATCAGTTTCCCACTTGTGTCCTTCGCCCTTCACCCCGTGGTTTTCCAGCCAAAGGGGGAAGGAAGGGGGGTGAGCTGGAAAACCACCGAGTGTTGTGTTGTGTGGTTCGCATGTTCGCCTCGCTTTCCAAACCGGTCCCTGGCAAACGGACGATCATACGACGAAAATGGGCACGATTTGCAGTCGCTCCGAAAAATGCCGGAGAAATAATCAACCTCCAAAATTATCAGCTACGAGACAACGGGCCCCCGTAGTCGTTGTGTCCGAGGGCTGCTCGAGTCAACCGACCGGTAAGCCTCGGGGTGGTGTCGCTTCGTAGTTTTCCTTCAAAGCCACTGAGCCCAACGGAACGGTCCATTTTTCGGTGCTCGTGAAGCTGGCCGGGCGAACGGATGGAAAATTATATGTTCAACTAAACTCCTGCCCCGAACTGCGCGACGAGACTCGGTTCTGGGGCGGCATTGGTTATGTTTTAGTTGTTCCATAGAATGTCCGTTCTGTTTCCACCCCACTGTTTCCGCACCAGAGCTGTCCTTTTTTCAATTTCTCATTCGAATGGGTTGGCAGTACGCTTCGAAATGACATTCCGCTGCTGGGGTGTCTGTTAAATGGGTCTTCCGGACTCGAAAACTTTCATGACGGTTGGAAAAGACCACTTTCACTGCGCTAACTGCGAAGGACGTTTTCATAGCACTGGTGGTTGACACGATGCAGCAGTGTTTTAGCTAACTTTATTGATCATCACTTCTAATAGACGCAAACAAATATTGCCAAATCTGATCGGGTTTGTTGGTTGTGATTTTGTTAATTGAAATAAAAAGTTAAAGTGGATCTTTGTCATGTACTTGTGTTCATTAAAATTTATGCTCTGTGTTTATAAAATATAAATATAAGATCTCAAGCTTGACAATTTTTGTACAAGATTGATTAAATTGTTTTAGGCTTTATAAATTTTTTTGGAGTTTTCGTCTTATATTTCATTTAAAAAAATAAATTTTACTAGTTATGCTTAAAAATACAGTTCCTTAATGTCTTATGCTGCATAATATTCCAATCTTCGTTTCAATTGATCAACTTTATTCTAACACCACCAGATTTTGATATCACTTCTTCGGGTGTGTGCCCCTCTTCACGGAGCCAATTCAATTCGATTATCAGCAGCAGATTGCAGAGTCATCAAATCGTTATCACTCCGTAAAGCTGCTCGTCTAATCATCCCATTTCAATTCGTTATTAAACACAAGCAGCAGCAGCATCGTTGCCCCGCGCGAAAATTATTGCATTCTTATTTTACGACTTGTAAAGCATCCGGTCCCTGCTCGGTGTCTATCGCCCTTGGGAGAAATCGTACGAACCTTCGTTGGCCTCCCGAAAAACACAGCACTATCGCAAGGTCGCAAGGTAGGCAAGCAAGCAAATCGTAAAAGCCGCACAAGTGTGGATAAAATTTGCAGCATGCAAAGAGCTACCTTTCCCCCACCGGGTTGGAACTCAGAGATATGGCACGATCGGATCCTTCGCAGGTGGCCACGATGGCCCCGGAGGCCGAAGGATGAAGCGAGCCGGGGTTTGAAGAAAACTCATAAAATCTAACGGCGCTTACCGCAGCGGAGAAAGTGCTCTTCCAAGGGTGCCATTTGCCGGTTTTTACCTTCCTCTTTCGTACTTTCCAAATTCTGCAGCGTGCTGGCGAGTGCTCCCACAATCGGAAGAAAATTGCACACAACGTACACCGGTGGCTCCGGGGCAAGAATATTTGACCCCTCCAGGGGAAATGTGTCGTGGCAAAACAAAAACAAAAAAAAAAAGAAAAAAACCAAGCACCATCTGAGCCGCCAGAACGACCAAGTGACAACTGGCGCTGACAGTTTTGCCAAACCGAATGCCATCCCGTTTGTTCGAAAACAAACGACCACCGCCTGGATGCAAGTCAGTGTCACTCGCATTTTCCACCCCGTTTTGGTCGGTTTTTCGCACAGCCACGACCACCTCCACCATCGCCACCGCTGCCGTACTAAAATAAATGGCCTCAATATACGTGTCGGCGGCACATATGAAATATTTAATCATATACAATATTGCACTTTTATTCATACGTTCATTACGCCCGGCAATGAGGTTCGTGATCGTGGCCGGATACTTTACTGCACACTGCTGCAAAGCGTAGGGTGTGTTCAATTCGTCCCGGAATGGAAATGGAAACAATTTATTCCTTCAAGCAAAGTAGGTTAAGCGGCGTCGGTAATGCAAGTGCGTTAAATTCAAATGTGTCCTCTCATAACATTTGAGGAAAAAGTAACAATAAATACTAAAATGAAAAATAGTTAATACTTAAGGTAATCAACCCGGCTATTCCAAATTTCGGCACACATTTTTCACTTATACCTGTATTTAAAGAATTTAAAGTACAAAAAGAAAAAGGTTTGAAGCAAACAAACCACAAATTTAAATTTAAAACATCCATAATTAATTCAAAGTACAAAAAGAAAAAGGTTTGAAGCTAACAAATCACAAATTTAAACTTAAAACATCCAAAATTATCCAATAAACTTTACGTTCGCAATGAAAAAAAAACAAAATGGATTTTCTGAACAATTTTACGATTGATATTTAGCTAAATTGATATTTAGCTTGATTTGAACCATGTAAAGTCTATCCATAAGTAAATTGATCCAAAGAAAGTGCCCTACTCTGGCACCTCTAATGCCGTCACCCTAAAACTAAAAATTTTAATAGTTTTAGTAACTAGTTACGATTAAATTATGAAAGTAGGCTATGATTTTTTATCAGGAAATGAGTTAAATTTTTAACAAACAGAATACGTAAAAATGCAAATTATTTTGAGTGCGGGAACTCTATCCATCAAATAATATTTGTTTGTTTTTTTTCCTACGTGGTTCTCTTCAAATTCAATTCTTCCAGCAAACATTGATGGAATTCAATAATATCGGTTAGGATTGATTACTTCAACTAAGTATGAATAATTTATTCATGCTTCACCCTCGGTTCAGGCTCTCAGCATAAATACAATCCCATGAACCATGTGTTCGGAAATTTTGTTTATCAAGCTGCAATCGCTCCCACAAGAGGGCTCGACCAAACGAAAAGCACTTGCCAGAACTAGATATTCACTGCATAAAGTTGAACCACTTCGACCGATGTCGACGGTGGCAGGTTAAATTTCCTCTCAAGCCGCTGGTTCAGGCGTTCGGCAAAAAATTGAAACAGCCCACAAGTCGGGATCCGAAACGCACCTTTCGACAGGGACGCATCGCGCCAGAATAAGGCGTACGCATCGTGTCCGTGCAGGGCCCGCCTTTGGTACGGACCGATTTTCCGGAGGCAGGAAATTTCATCAGTCTGATTGCTTTATTATTAAAATACGTCCATCAAAAATCCTTGCGGCCGGAACGGAACCGACGCCAGGGCAGCGAAGGGCAGCTGGTGCGAGGGAAAAATGGATGTTTGCTTCCGGTTGGTGCTTTTCCTTACAAAAGACCAGATGGAAAAAACCTACGGGACGGACCGATGTCTGGCTGCTAGGAAGCAAAAGTCTGAACTTTTCGTCCCGAAACCAAGCGCCTCAAACACGTCAAAAATACGGCTGAACGAGAACCTGGCCTTTCATCATCTCGGCGACTCGGAGGACATCCCAGCCAGTTGCGTGGCACACGCACAATGGCTCGATGGGGGCAGGTGGTGTCGGACTTTGCTGGTGAAAAGTTAAACAGAAAACTGCACCTACCCGTCGTCCGGAAAAGCCGCCCACGTCGGCCAGCGAAAGGTCGGCCGGGCTTCTGGTCGGCATTGGCATTGGCCGACGGACGGACGGACCGTCGTACGGGTAGTAGGCCAGCCTTCGCCACTAGAAATCCCTTTTTAATCATCATCAAACAGATTTCCGCTGCCTTTATTCAATCAACGGAAGTCAAGAAAATCCGCTCCACCGCCCACCGTCGGCCGGACGGATGTTGTTGCGTCGTTCATTTTCCATTCCCTTAGTTTTCCGGCAACGGGCCCGTCGTGTCGTAGTGGTGAAAAATCAAAAGCGGCGCAAAGCACCGGAAAACCCGGACCAACCAAGGGAAACCAGCGGCGGGGAATGGGGAAGAAAAGTTAATATTTTTAATTAGCATTATGATAGAAAACAATCAACCGAAACTTGTGCGCTGTCAAGGCCGGTCCGGGAAAGGTCCGGGAAGGTAGGAAAACGCACGCCGTTCGGGAGGGGGAAGCCCGACGTTGCGGGTACGTCGTTCGATGAGGGAATAAAATTGCAACTCACTTTGATACGGAACCCGTCAACGTGTGGAAAAAAATAAATAAAATATAGAAAATGGATCCGTTCCCACATTCTACGTCAGTGTGTTGTTTGTGGGGTGAAATATGAAAGGGAGGATACATAATTTTAATAAAGGTTTGCTCGAGGAGCATCCTTTTAAGATTAATGAATTAAAAACAAGATA
The DNA here is from genome assembly GCF_943734765.1 of Anopheles ziemanni. Lineage (NCBI taxonomy): Eukaryota > Metazoa > Arthropoda > Insecta > Diptera > Culicidae > Anopheles > Anopheles ziemanni. Next base: position 72,165,313 of record NC_080706.1, on the reverse strand, counting down.
ATGGAAGAATGACTTGAAAAAACGCAGCACGGGTCCCGATAGTTGCTAGATCATGCGGAGCTTTAAAATAAGTAGTACCTACAAAATGGAGTATTTCGAATTAATTGTTCATTTACTCAAATGAATTACTGAATATTTTTCCTGAATGTTTAGAATTTATTTATTTTTCTTTGGTTTCTTATCGGTTTCATTTTTAATTTTCATTATTTTTCATTTTAATTTGTGTTTTCTTCAGTTTTGTTCATTTTTAAGCTTAAGCTTAAGAAAAATGTAAAGTATTTAAATTAAATATTACTTTTATATTATCTGATTATAAGTTATCTGATTTTGTTCAAAATTTATGTATTTCACCTTGTTTATATGTTTTCATTTCTGGTTTTCTTAATTTTCCGTTTCAGTTAGTGTGTTTTTTTAATTCTGTCACTTTTCTAGTACTGTCTGTCTATTTTAGTTTCAATTTAAATTTCTTAAATAAACACGATTAACTCGTTGGCTGCAGTGTCATCTAAAAATGGGTAACAGCAACATTCATTCAATACCGTGTTTGCCCATAAATAAATGAAAATGCAACATAAAAACTATAATAATATCAAAAAGCGCATTCTTTGGGAAGATAAGTTTTTGCTTGACCGTCTATTTAACAAATGTTATGAACAAATTTTATCAAAACAGATTATGTTAAAAAGTGTGCTAAAACGCTTGGTAGTCAACGTGTGAATTCCATCAAACATTGGATAAATTTTACTAGTAAAGATATTCTAACACTGGTATCACTTGTACTTGACGTACCATTACTCCTGTATTACAAACTCAAAACACAAAAATACGTGACCACGATGAACCTCAGTACAATTCCCAAGCCGATGGTTTTGATTTGGGTATTTTTTCCGACTGTTGCAGATGGCTTTCCACCTTAATCGTTGGACATTCTACAACTAGATTGTTAAACCTCGTGTCAAATGGTTTGCAGGTTTGGGGGACCAAAACTGGGAAAAAAAACCACGCTACATGACACGAGTCCTTTTTTCCTGCCACTGAAAACCTCAGGTACTCCACTGCTGGAGGGATGTTTTCCCAACGGTGTGTGGAATAGGAAAAAAATTAACATGTTACACACTTTCAACCACAGTTTCAAGCCTTGTCCGATGCTTGGGAGACAGAGTTGGACGGTCGAATTTGCATATGAATATGTACATTCTGCTAGGGTCGTTCGCTCGATCTCGATTTTTACTTGATTTTCGATTAATTGAAGCCAGGAAAACCCCCCGTAGAAGTCGAAGGAGCGTAACGAGGTGGACTTTGATGATGGCCAGTGTTCCCCTCGAGTCCGAACCGGCGTTGCACTAGAACCAGGCGGCATGGGAAGAGATTTACGACCAGTCTAAAACCTCCGGCCGCTTGATGCCGATGCCGAACTATCCGTTTCGGTCGGGGTGCATGTGGTACCTGCCACCGGCATAAGCCATTGATCAGGCCGAAGGGCTCGACTGGGCGTAAGCGTACAACATACTGTCCAGTGATGGAGCCGGCGTACATACATTAAATTGCCGTAATATATAAATTTCAATAAAGAACACCCTTGTGTTTCATCCTGCAAAGGCTCACTCATACGGGTTGCTTGCTGTAAAATGGGCGGTCGTGGGGAAAATAATTTCTTTTTCCCATCCCCATCCCCGGCCCGGCGGGTGGTTGTCATCATGCCCCACGCTAGCTCTAATTACATTAGGCTTGGGTTGTGCGCAGATATATATAACGGCACCTCACCCGACAAATTTGCTCCAACCTTTAACGGCCTGTGGTGGTTCCACATTGAAACTGTCCGGGGTAATGGGTTCGTTCACGAATTTTGATGACCCATTCCGGTCGAGGCAAGTGACTTCGTAGGATATTCACTTGATGATCGGACCGATGGTCATCTCACCGGGCCATCTCGCCCTCTGCAATGCCCCATTAGAGCTTAACTGCGGCCCATTCCATGCATGAGCGGGAAGAAGCTCGTCCGTACGGTGCCGTTCCAGTTTATCGATGGAATGATTTTTGCCTCGCCACATCGGTACGATGAGGAAATGGAAGCACGGTGGAAACGAGGTGTGATTTATATGTAGCCACCTCGAATGGGGAAAAAGGGGACCGGGACACCACATACGCAGCCTGTGTGGTGCCTTTAAAAACCGTGACGAATCGTGTGGAAAATTCGTTCTCGTCCCCGTAATGAAGCCACACGCCCTATTTTTGGGTATTACTGTAGGGGTTCTTACGCAGGACTCTCTGCTAGAAAGCGCTGAAAGAAAAACACAACGAATAATCAGGACAGCATTTTCCGATCCGAATGTGCGATTTAATTTCCTTTCCCATTGTGGACGGAGGAATTTCACTTATCCATGCTGCGATTGCATCTAGCGTCAAAACCAGCTCGCGCTCAACAAAAGAAGTGCAAGAACAAAACCAATAGCTAGAAAATAAATATGTTTTCTTCCCGAAAGCCTCATTCCGAAATAAATATGAATGGCAAAGGAGAACAACAAAGGAAACGACGGAAAAATGGTTGCGAATTATGGACTCCTCCGTCCATACGCCCTGTTGCGAATCCGAGTTTGATTAACTTCGTCAATCGGAAGCATTACAGGAAAAAGAAGCAGAACAGAAAAGGAATGAGACGTGTGATTTTTGTGGCAATTTTAGGAAACAACTGGGATTGTGGCAAAAAGCAGGGGTGTGCCGAGTCGAGATAATTATTACGTGTCCATCGGACACGTGCACTATCGGTAGGGGTAGTTTTCCTACTCGCTATGTTGGAAGGTTGGAAATTGCATCGTTAATTAATTTATGTCGTCATTTTCTACAATAAATTGCGTCGATTTCGCAAAACCAATTAGCGAACTTTATTGTAACATAAGGATTTATAAATAGTAATCTTAATTCTCCGATTTTTTTCCCAATAAACTGTGCTCTTTGTAAAATAAAAACACATCAATTTTACAGCTTTTTACTTCAAATAACTTTTGTACAGTTTGCACAAATCATAACCATGCCAGGACAAAAAGACGAGAATAAAATAAACTCTAGTGGACCACGCAAACATAAAGTAAATCAATACACGAAACACCGAACAACGATATGCCTCCTCTGAAAACTTTGCACGACACACTCAGTGAGGCCTGCATTTTTATTGATTAACATAAATTGGATAAATATTTGATGAGCGTAATCCAATTGGCGAATATCTCATCGGCTCCATGCTTGCGTCCATTATTGATGATTTACCGGACAAAAATGAGACCGTACTGTGCTGCCAGTGACTGAAAATAAAAATCCCACACACACTGGCCATCGGAAGTTGGCCAAAAGGATGGAATGTGGCAGCGGACTATGGAGGGAAAGCTAGAGGAGTGTGAATGAAAAAAAAAAACGGAGGTCTGTACTTGACCGTGTTTGGGCATTTTTTCGAGAGCTTAATTTTTTCGACATCATTTTCCATGAGTTTTGGTGCCCGGTTTTCCGTGAGCTGTTCGGGAATTTGTGCTGATGTGGATACGCTTATCCTGCGGGGCATGAAATGCCACGTTCTTCACTCTACCTTGTTTAATTCGTTCCCAACAGAATCGGGATTTTTTTTAGTTTACCGGGGAAAATCAGTCAGAGTCATGCGAATCATCGAAGCGATGAATGGTGCCCGATAGCCAATCTTGAGGGATTTCGATTCCCCGAACTTAATAATTTAAATGTGACATCATTTCTCACGCAGCTGGCTTGTGAACCAACGCCGATACCGGTACCTGACGTTGCGTATCGACACATGTCAAAAGAAACACATCAAATAGCTCCTCTATCGACACCGTCCGATTCAAAGAGTCCATGAATGCATTTGGGATGGGCTTTTCGCCGAAATGCCGGAATTGACAACCGAGATGAGTAGATTGTGATGGGAGCTGATGAGCGAACTGATTGGGCGACGCTGGTGTTCGGTTAACTAGCAGCTTTATTTCGCGCGCAGCTTCGTGGAACGGATGTGCGAAACTTGCCGTTGGCTCACACCCCTGGCGCACGATTGCAGTTTATTGCTTGCCGGTTCATAAATTAAGGACGATTTACGAGCCCGAAGTCGCGGGCAGGATATCGATCAGGGTGGAGGGGCACGGCGTTACACCAACAGTTACACCAACAGCAGAAACCTCGACTGCACAAGCGAACTTTCCACCCGGTTCCCGGCGTGGCCAGTAATGCATCACAATCCAGGAGACAAATGGCAGCAAATGTGCTACAGCGGTGGTATATGTTTTGTTCTTTTCCACCGATCGAGTTTTCCGACGGCATAGGAAAGCGGTTGACTTGCAGCAGTTCGGCTGAGAACTGTTCATGGTGGCAATGAAAGTAATGAAAGGATTTATGACAATTGCAACGCAATCGGTGGTTGATTCATGAAGTTGCGTTTGGACAATAAAATACACCGTTTAGTGGCGCGGAGAGGATGAGGAAGGAATTATATTGCTTCCAAGTTAAATGAGTTCAATTGATCATTTAATGAGTGTGTTTTCGCCCACAAGAGCAGTACTCAAAACAGAGCAGTAGGAACATTTTTCCTACTTTTGAAAGCGATTCTTACCTTACAATAGATAAAGAAGTAGAAACAGATATAAAAATTATTGATTGGTCATTTCCGGGTTTTTGCGTGTAATAAATCTCCATCCTAGAAACTATTAACTCGTTATGCTGAAACTAAAGTTGTTTGTTAACAACTAAACTTGAAAATGCGTTGCATTTAATGCCTAAAAACCAATAAATTTTATTTAAAAAAGGTGCTAGGAGAAATCGATACTCTCTCTACTGCAATGATTTTTTTATCATTAGAATTCAAAAAAGTGGTCATTTTAACCGCATCGTAATTTTCAATTTTAATATCTCGAAAACGGCTGAATATTTTTATTAAAACAGAGGCTTTTCTTAAGATCCAATGCGCCACCTTACACAAAAATTTCAGATTTTGTTGTTCAACCAGTTCCGAGAACCAAATTGACTGCTTCTAGAATGATTTTTAGCGGTCATTTTGACCCTTGTTTTTGAAATGCTATAACTTTGCTATTTTTAAAGATTTGTTAAATTCTTAAACGGCTGCTTGTAAGCTTTTTTGTTGACTATCTTTTGTTTTTTTTAGTTTTTCGATACACCGCCTCATTTAAAACAAAACAAGGTGTAAATGGAGTTTTTTCAGCTTTTGTTTATTCAAAATGTGTAATGTAAATCCAGAAAGAAGATGCATTTGCAATCAGTTAGTTAGCCCAACTTATGCACGCCTTCTACTTTTATGACAACTTTTTCGCGCATCATTTGCACGAATGTTCTAGTGATATTATAATTCAAAATACGCTTGAAAACTGAAGTATCAGCTTACTGAATTACAATAGTTGACCAATACATGAACAGTGTAATTGAAGACAAAATAATAATGTAACTCACGAGAAACGGCTTCATGTCCCGGTTCTCCAATATAAAGCGTTTCTACTTGGATCGTAAATTTCCAACTCAAACCATTTCCAGCCTCTGCTCCCTTTTGAATCTTCTACTGCTCTTTCCAGCTTTTCGCTATCGTGAATCAGTACCCTACTTTGTACTCGGCTCGCGGCCAGGCCTGGTGCAAAAGTTTTAATTTTCGAAGTCGTTTTAAAGTCAATCTATTTCCACCCGGTCCCCGATCCCTTTAGAGGACGTGGACTAGTATTATCTTCCGCTGGGGTTGAACTGGCATACGTGCGCCCGGAAGGAAGGAAGGAAGTTCGCGCTCTGTCTCCTACGTTATTGGCTGGCCGATGCCCCGGATCGGATCATTCCATTACGAAAGAGAGATGAAAAGTCGTCCCAAAGCCAGAGCGCACGGAAAGGGAGCGATGCTGATGTCCACATAGGGGTTCAATTATGCCGTCGCTCGCGAGTTGGGTCCTCTTTGAACTCGCCCGGAGAGTTAGCACCGGCCCGAGGGCTTAGAACCCGGTTCAGACTCCGGTCCGGAGCCAGGAAATCCAGTGAATCTGGGCAGCAACAGCGGTCCTCCGCTACTGCAATCCATGCACCGGGAGGATGCACTTTCAATTTTCCACCCCCCGTTCGTAACTAATTCCTTGGCGTGACGGTGGAAAGCGAACAAAATCAAGGGAAGCGCAGGATCAAGCACCGGAACGCGCTGGCGACCATTAAGTTTTCACCCCCCACCCCCGGGAAGTGCATCGTTGCACCGTTCGTGCATCGGGAGGAAAGAGAATGGTAGGGAAAAAATAATGGGAAACTGCATACGACGGGAGAGATCGCCACGAGGCACCCGCGTTTTGCCGCCAGGACCCAATGTCGTCGTCGATGTCTCCGCGCGTATGCTAATGTGATTATCGTGATTTATGGGCATGACATGTTAAATATGTACTTTATCGCAAATTTGTGTAAGGTCCTGTGCACTCCTGCCATACGCTTTCCACACTGGAGGGATACACTGAGTTCGTTGCTCAATTGCATGCGAGAACCAGCGGAAAAAAGCAGTATGATGCACTTTGAGAATGAGTTTTCATCGTTGATACCATTTTTTGTTAGGTTATCTTCCGACTTTGCCATATCAGGCCGAGATTTGGTGTGTGTTAATTGTGTATGTGTGTATGTGTGCGTCGCTGGATTTTTTATTCTCTCACATCCTCCCCCGGGTGCAAGTGCAACTTTTAATGCAGTTTTATTACTGCACCGTCATAGATCTTCATCCGGTCCATCGGCCAGATCGGTGGATTCTGGTGTGCTTGCGCCCTATTATGCGCAGTTTTCTTTTAACAATGTTTTCCCGATCCGCCCCCGGATCGCGGATATTGCGTGGCGTTTCATTTTCCGCCCTTCTGCAGGCGGGTTTGGTTTATGGGACTTTGGCCGGTAATGGAAAGCGCAGTAGCGTATCGAAATAAATGGCACGGAAAATGGATTCGATCGGGATGAAGATGTCGCACAGGGTTGGGGTGAGCAAGGAGATAATTCGAGTGATAGGAAGAAGATGAAAGTGAAACAGGGAACATGTAATAATGTAGACGTTGACTCAGAAAATGTATCAGTGAATGAATTAACTGTTATTGGGAATCAAATAACATATTATAGAGGATATTAAAAGTTATTTAATGTAATCTAAAGAAAAACAATATTCAATGCTGCCAGAAAGTATTTAAAAGTTACTGTTTGTGTATATGCTATGAATTCTCTAAGTTTTCACGCACAACATTCGCAACAACCATCACAATAATTTTCTTTTTTTTTGTCTTTTTTTCCAGGTAAGCATTGGGACCAATTTTTCACGATCTCATCGGTTTTCCACTTTTACCCAAGCCCTACGGAACACCCCAAGAAGCCAACGGTAACATTAAATTACGCTACAACCTTTATCTAACGAGCGCAGTTTATGCAATTTATCTCAACATTTATCCACTCCCGACGCCATGCCCGGGCTGTCATTACTAAACTTCTCATTATGGTTATGGGCAAAGTTTCGCTCGTCATCTGGTTCTGGGTGGTAAAACCCGGGCTTGCTGGCCCGGCCGAGTTCGGAAAACTGTCTCGCCCTCACCGGGTAAAACCCAAATCAAAATGACACGAACTGCCCGGTGGTTTACCGGTTTAACGTTCGGACGGCGATGAATTTAACACTCAGGTGAACTTTCGTAATAGTCAACCGGGAACGAAACAAATCTGAGGATGATAATGTTCAGCAGTTTTTCGCGGAAATGGGTGGATTTTTCTCAATGGGTTGACACTAGTGTTGTGCTTAATGAATCTTTTGAAAAATTTCATTCTTATGAATCTTTCACCTTAGATTCATTTAAATGGATTCATGAATCTTAGGGTTTAAATCTTCAAACTATTATGAATCTTTCGAAACCTTAATGAATCTTCATGAATCTTGCATGGGTCTGTCATGAATCTCCACGATTCTTTCATTGGCGTGGATCATGGAGGATCCCTCTACCCATATTTGACTGATTCTTTTTTATCAGCTGGCGTGTCTTTGAGATTCATGAATCTTTCGTCGAGAGATCCCTGAAATGCAAAGAATCACTCAGATACATGAATCTGAATTTTTTTTACAAAACTTTAGTTTACACTCTACAATGCTTCTTCAGTATTTTGTAGCAAATAGTAATTTCTAAATTATAATTTTTTTTAAATTTCTATTGAAATATTATTGTCTTCTTGATTAAAATATTCACGATGAATCTGAAAAGTTTACAAATGAAAACGAAAAAAAAACATTACACAAAGAAAGCCGTCAAACAAAGAGCTTCTTCAAACAGGTGATGGATTTAACCCATTGATACGATATTAAAACGAACTTGTGTACCAAGCACTCAAATCCCGTTGTCTAAAGTCTGCTTCCGGAACGGTAGACATTTCTCCTCCTGTTTAAATTTCCCTACCAGCTACACGCATTTTCCAATATCAACCTGCAAACCAAACCCGGCTCGACCGGTTCGAACCGAAGTCAAGCAGCTTGAAACATAAACAGAGCAAATTTTGCACTAATAATTAAATCCATCAAATGCATCCCGAAGTCCGTCCTCCAGGACTCTCTCTCTCTCTCTTTCTCTCGGGTGCGTCCATTTGCGAACCGCACGTAAAAGACAAACAGTGCGCAGGGAAGCGGAAAATGCAATCGAATGCTCTCTGTTCCGGGGGGGTTGATTATATGCGTTCGAACCGAGGCTGGGCGAGGTTGGGAGGGTGAGTTGCAGTTTGCATTTGCGATGCACTTAGCCCACAAGTGCTCTCGAAGACGAACACGAATTTACCGACCGGCGCCTGATGGCATTCGAGGTGGGTTTTTGCTGCCGGCAGAGAACTACAGCCGGGCGGAAATCCATTCGACTCCCGAAGTGTCCTTGACGACGGGCTGCAGGAGCGAGTTTGGCACTAAATGGGAAGTTCGCATGCACTCTCCGCCGGTGGATGAAGTGAAGGAAAGTGAGCATTTCTATGAATATAAACATGTTCATTGAAGCATGGGTGGTTAAAGGAATATTTTGTTAGAGTTTGGATGGATGTTTAAAGTAAATTTGGGATTTAAACAGGATTAACGTATCTTACCAATCTACTCTTGATACTAAACGTATAACACGTTCAGTCGTTATCTTTTCTATAAGGCTGAGGACATCATCTCTTCTTTTCATTATTTTCTACTCGATGAACAAACATCCAACGGTTGGGAAATAGAACATCATTTGCACCTGCATCTGCTGCTTCGTTGGAAAATGAACGTTTATGATTTATTCGCCAACCCACTACAAGACAGTCCACAATGAAGACAAATACGAGTGCACTTCATTCCGCTTCTCGGACGAGTGACGACAGTGACAGGATAGACTACCCATCCTACAAACTCACACTTTCTCTAGCACACCTTTCTTGCTTTCCAACGGTAAAAAAAAAAACTTGTCTTCAAAGACAAATTCAACAATTCCATCCATCCGTGGTTTGGATCTCCCGTCATGCGTTGCAAAACCCCCGAAATGCTCAAACCATTTATCATTTTCGCATACAATTTTTACCTCCCACGTACTGCGAAGGCGTGCCGGCACTATTCCTCACTCCAACCGGGCCGTTCGTCTCGACGGAGACGAGCAAGACGTTTTGGGAAGCACTGGATGGAAATGTATTCTGTGAAAAAATTCCCTCCCGATGTGCACTTTGCCGGTTTTCTTTTCGTTTTCGAACGATCATCAAAAGGGCTTTCTTCACCTCGAGTGTTTTTCCTTCCCGGGGTTTCCCCGGAACCGCTTTCTTCCGGCCACAATATGTACCGACCCCCGACGGTTCCCCCGTTCCCCTAGTCACTCGGGCGGCAATGGTGGTAATCATAATAAACGAAAATAAATTGTAATCGCCATGCATACGTAATTTATTCATCCTTTTTCCCCGTTCGCTGACGTGTCTTTTTTCTTCTCGTTTTTCTTGTGTTTCTCCGGTTTCTATTTCTATCTATCTATTTTACAGAAAATGGACCAGTATCACATTTTCTATTTCTTTTCTGTATGTTTTTTTTTTGTGAAAGCTTTGTTGTGGTCTGTAGTTATAGGTTTTTATTTCAAAACAAGTTCCTCTTATCTGTTAAAGTTTTGTTATTTCTACTATTTTTATCCAGCTTTATACTTTTATTTCATCATATTATCATGTATTAAAATCAATTCATCTTCTTTTTATTTTAGAGTTGAGCTTTTCAGACTGCTTACTTTCATGGCACAAAGCAGTAATTTTTTCAACCGTCAGCCCCAAAGTCGTTCAAAAATTCTACCGGTCCGCCGGAGCTTTCATTAAAATGAGAAATTCAATAAAAATGATCATAAACACATTCTGCACTCGTCAAAAGGCAACCGGTCGACCGGTCGAAGTTGCAAAAATAAACCGGGCTAGCACCGATAAAGGTGTTTTATGCCTTCTGCGCCTGGCACACGAACATAGTTGCCACTTTGTCCGTGGGGCCCGGACGGCCATGCTCGTCCTTCAATTGGCAGCTGCAGTGCGAAAACACGGCGAGTACGAGGTGAGCGCTCGTGTTTGCGCCTGCAAAACACCCTTGGAGCCCTTGAGGCGCGCTGGTTTGCGCGGTGGCGAATGTGATCGAGTGCACGATTGGGTTGCCTCGTGGTGCTGTAATGGCGTGCAATTCAAATAAAATATCCTCCATGGGATTCGGCAACCGGCGCGGAACGGTGCAAACGACTATCGCGGCGGCAGGACGTGAACTTGTAGACACCTGAATCCCGTGGAAAACACTTTTGATGCTCAACCCAGACCACTGCAAAAGGATGCTCGCCTGACGAGACTCAAGAAGGAAATGGAAATAAAGGGTCCTACTTTGGTGTGGATGCTGCTGCTGCCGTCAAGCCATTGGTGCTGGCCGTGGGTTGAAGCGAGAACGGAGGAACCTATTATTTGCACCGCTAGGTACATTTTATTTTGCATTTATCATGCGCCAACATAATTCGCCCTTTTCGCCCCCCCGGAACATCCTTGCTAAGCGGAAATAAAAGAATACACCGGCAGATCCGTCCGGCGAAATTGGCATGCCCATGGGAGGGCGGGCGGGGGGCGGGGGAGTGAAAATAAAATGCAATTCATTTCCGTCTACACCTGAAGACAACCTGATCGTTCGGTGCAAATTTGTACGCCCACAATTGCTTTCACCCACCCAGCGGGGAGGCGAATGAATGGGAAAACCGTTTTACGTGGCCAACCTTATCCACCGAAACCACGGAGAAAAAAGTAACAGATCCCCTGGCCTGCTTGCTGGCACGCGCCTCTAGGTACTTTCCCTTTTCGTTTTGTCACTTTCCACTCCAGAAAAGGGACCGACGACCGAGACTTTCTTCTCCTCGGGCGTGCAAATATATTTACCTCGAGAATATTTTGTTCCGCATTTGAAAAATCATTCGTCTCATGCCCCCGTCCTCCACCAACTGGGCCCGAGGATTTTTTTTTTTCGGGAAGTTCCTGCGAACGTCATCCGGGCAGCATAAACAATTCGGGAGAAAAGGGCACATACCAGCGAACCACGGGATCGGGAATGGTGGGAGTGAATTTATTTGTTTCTGATGTGACGATAAGAATTTTGATTATTTTCTTTTACTATCATCTGCTTCGGGTGCTTCGACAATGGGGGGTGGGGGAGGATGCCGTCTTGCCGCACCATAAACATGCCGTCTGTGCAATTTCTTCTGCCCGCTTTCTTACCGATCATCTTCACCGGTATTTGTCTTTCGCATGGTACTGGGTGGGGGAGGTTGGTTCTCCGTTTTCCATGCCTTTTCCGAACTGGCACCGAACCGTCTCGGGGCAAGCGTGAACGAGGCCGGATGTTTTTGTCTGCAAGAAAAATCCCTCCACCCCCTTTATCCTGAAAGGGACCCGAAGGGGAAAACAAATACAAACGCCCCGATTCAAATACCGACCGGAAACGATAAATTTGATTCACTAGCTTTCTTTTTCCCTTCCCGCATTTATCCGGGAATACGCCGCCGCCACCGACGCAGCAATTGGGCTGTTTTGCTTGCGAGACAGGAAAACACAAATTTTTCCTCTTTGAAAACACACCGATTGAGGGGTGGGGAAGGTGGGGTTTCGGGGATCTCCCAAAGTCGGCACACGAGTGAACAAGCCATATTCGATACTTAGTTATCCGACCGTCCGTGAGTTTACCGACTGGGTAAATAAAAACGCACTACGCACGATCGCAACTGGGGATTTTACCGGTTTTTTTTTTCTCTTCTTGTACCCAAATTCCCTTTTTTTTCATTTCATTGGGTTGGCAAGAAGGTGATTTTGGGAAACAATAAAACAAAAACGTAATGGCAAAAGATGAAACGATACCCCTGACCAATCGAACGGGAGGATAATAATCGGAATCGGAATCGGAACCCTTGACGGTATCCGCGAAACCCACGCCGAACGCTTCGGTTGCAAATTTATTCAATTCGATACGGTTTTAATTTGATTGATGTGATTTCGGTAGCGAGATTATCGATGGCCGGCTCGGTGTGCAGATATAACAAAAACGGAAAAAAAGATATCCAAATGAATGTTGGGCTGGCAAAACAAAATTAGAAATGCGAAGGACCCTCGTCGAGCGGTATGGGAAATTCGTTCGATGATGAGGCAAAAAGAAAAAAGGAAAGTTTCACATGGCTGGCAAGGGAGAAATTTGCTCCTCATCAGCGCTACGAAACGTGTCGAATCGTAGTTTTTGAAGCATGAAGTTAATAAATAAAAGGTAGTCGTTAAATGGAATTGGGTTGACCAAAGTTCTTGTTGGAAAAATAGCTGTTATCTTGATATGTGCAGAAAAAATGAAAAATTATAAATTATCTATTTGTGTTGTATCGGATTTTTTACACCTTTTTGAGCGAAAGGAATGTTTCCAAAGTTCGCATTGCGAGAGAAATTTTGTACACTAATCAGTAGAAGTAGAAAACAGAAGACTTGCTTAGAGAATAAAGTGCTTCGAATCTAGTTACATTTTCTTCGAAAATTATGATGTTATCAATTTATAACGGTCCCACTAAACTATTGACTGTGTTTTAATATAGGTCCATTAGATAACAATAGAAACCAAACTTGAAATGTGAAAATAATAATATTGAGCACCAATTCATAGAAATAAGCAAAGTTAAGCAGAAACAAACAAAAAAGAATTGATTTAAGCTGCTGCTACGATATGCAAGTTTAATTTTTGTACTTCAGTAAGTTTAATTTGTCAAATTGTTTCAAACTGGATATCTTTAGCCAAAAATTATTCATATTTTCTATTTATGTATTCTAAGGCTCTTGTTTATTACAACATCTAAATTTATAGGCCATTGGGACATTATTAAGATTATGCAAAAAGTAAATCAAGGAACAAATTGTTTGAAACGAGTCGAAGAACATTATTTTCAAACGTCTGTTGAAAGCTTTCAATTCAGACAAATCTTTCGCATGATAACGACACGAAGCGTCCAGCTGCTTTCAATCGTACCAATCTTTCCGAATTTGTCTCACTTTAAACCCCCAAAATCCTATGCGGGCGTGTTATCATGATTGCAAACCATCAACCAACCCACTGCATCCAATCTTGAACATTCCATGAGTGCAGCCTTTTAACGCAGCCCGGCCAGGGCGGAATCCCTTCCACCTAATCCATTAGTCATGTGGGTGGATCAAAGGGATTTTCCCATGTGTGACACTGCGATGAAGAACTGCATCAGCATCCGATGGCTAGCGAAATTGGAGATAATCATTAAACTCTCATCACGTAGCACTCGGAGCCAAATATTCCTCCAAAGGGAACCATCCGGGGGAGAGTATATGCGAGGACCGTGAGGTGACGATCAGCTGCTGCTGCTTTTGAGCGTAAATAAAGAAGCTGCAGCTGTCAAAGTCAAACAAAGTCTGCGGTGGGAGTGACATTGAAGTGGTTGAAGATGCGTTTAGTGTAGCCAAAAACGCCATAGCTTCGCCAACTCCCAACATGTGAAGCGGTATGAAAAGAACAACCGAGGCACAAACCAGGTCCTATCCAGATTCCGGTTTTTTGCCAGTCACAGCTGGCAAAAAGGCATCAAAAATGATGTACATCAACGTTTCAGCACCGGAACGGTTTCGTTCCGGCACTTTCGGCATTTCCTTCGGGTGGAAGTTTTCACCTTTTTTCGTCCTTTATTTCACTTGAATCTTGCTGGCCGTTATCTAGTATATAGAGGAAGGGATGAATATGAAAAGTAACTTTGTTGTACTTTGTTAGTACCGTGCTATTACTGCTACAGCCGGTGTCTTTCGGATTACCCAGGATGCCGGTCTGGTGAAACCACCTGGCTAGAAAGATTGTCCGCTTTTTATTGATGCACTAATTTGACCTGATGAAAGTTGGCTCGTTGCCTTCCGCAGACGTCCGGTATTCGGAGTGATGTTCCGAAAATAATTACATGATAAAATACCCGCCGGTAATGGGTTAGTTTGATCCATTGCTTGATGAGCGTGCGTCGAAAGGGGTGTTTGCAAAGTCATTGCATCCTTTCGCTTTTCGAGAGAGAAAAATAAACTGCAAACAGAAACCATGTGCAATGAATTTGGAAGCATTCACTTGGAAGACTCTACCCGATGCACTTTTCGGGTGTGATCATATCCCTTTTCAACGTGAATCATTTTTCCACCCCGTTCATGTGCCCTGGGGGAGAAAAATCCCTACACAGTGCGATGATGAGGGCACTGATGACGATGCACAATATTTTGCTGGCGAAGAAAATGCATTCGATTGAGCATCAGGTCTCCCTCTCTCTCTCGTTCTCGCTGCTCCAGGGAGGGGATTGATCTTATGTGTACGAATATTACGCATATCAGACCCCTGATGCATGCTCTTTGTTCCCTACCCTACTACACCTCGGTGACAGTGGGGGCCAGAGCATGACATCGATGGTGATTGCCGTTCAGCTGACGCGATGACGGATGAGGGTCGTGCGCACGCTGGAAAATCCTTGGCTCGAGCCCGAAGGGAAAATTACACACGAAGCTGAGCAGGATGCGATGCCCGGATGAGTCCACTGGGAGCGTTCGTTCGGTTGAAGAAGGACTTGGCCGTGGCTGTTGATCGCTCTGGATCATGACACTCCTCCAAGGATGTTATATGAGCTCCGGAAAGAAAAGGAATCAAGGAAAACATGAGCCAAGGGATGCCCTTGGATGACTTGGCACATTGTATGCTTACAGTGTTGAACGGTTATTTATGTTACGGGTTAATATTTTCATTGAAAATTCGTTTTATTAAGTTTTATTCTATCAGTTTTATAACTGAATGTTTTCTACTTTGGTTCATTCGTGCTTTTCTTCTAAATAGAATCATTTAATCATCATTTTATCGACTAGACTAGATGCCTTTCCATATACCAATCCAAATTTAAGGCTCCAATTTTTCTCTATTGAAACTTTATTTTAGCACCTCACTGTAGACATTATCTATATCTCTGTCTACCTAAAGTTTTGCCCCAGCTCGATGAGTGATGAGCCGGTGACGGTGGCAAATCGTCAGCACAACGTCTCGATGATGATGGCGATGATGACGTTTTGCGACCCGGTCCCTGATTGCCGAGGGAATGCAACGGTATAGTTCGGGGATTTCTTCTTCCAGAAGCCCCTACGATTTACTTGTGATGAAAAGACGCTACGCATACGATGCACTCTCTTTTGCCTGTTGGACCCTTTTTCACCATCTTCCTTCTTCCAAGTGAATTACCACATGTTTGAAGGAAAAAAATGGTACACCAAGAAAGGCACCAGTTTTATTGGCGAATATTCATCAACAGCTAAATTACGAAAGGCGAGCGAGTGGAAGGCTAACTGCTGCGAAGTCTAGTCCGTTCTCGCCAAACCCCTCGGTCGAGGTAACTGCTTCGAGAGTTATTCGCACCATGGTGCAAAAGATTGCCCCAGGTGATCCCGGGGCTAGCGTCAGCTTTGCCACCTCACCCCGACACCCCGACAAGTTCGTCCGTCGGGGGAGGGTTGTTTTTGAGGATCCGCCGGCTAATTGGCCCCGGGTGGCCGAGTGGGCGAAGGGAGGACGAAAAACTCGGGCCATAACTCCGAGCGGTGAGTCGGCAAAGTTATGGTTTTGCAAGATGAAGTGTTTGACGTAGACAGAAAAAAAAGAATGGAAAAATTCACCCGTCCCTGGAATCGGTGCGAATGTAAAAGGTTTCGTAATCTGAACAAATTGTAATACTGGTGTTCTTATTGTTTATGGTATTAAAATCAGTATTTTATCTAATCATACTTCGTTCTGACGACGGAAACCAAACAAGTTACAGATAATTTATCTTTTATACACGTTGGCTAAATCACATTTTTATCATTTGGTTTTATTCTTTTTAAAAAGAATGCTATGAGATTTATTTATTGTTAAAATCATCGAAGGAGTTTTCGTAAAATATAAAATATTTATCCATTTCTAAACACTTCAAATCACAAACACTCCTTTCAAAACAAAGAAAAGTTTGCAACGAGCAATTAAAAATTTCTTCTTTGCCTTGTTCAATATCTCAAAAGAACTCACATTAATGATTCCACGACAAGCTTTGTTACTTTGTTCATTGTACATATGTTCCTAATGGACATCACACCACAGTCAAAGTCCGTGATACGATTGGAGTTGATCCTTTACGTCAATTTGCGTAGTTCGACTTAAAAGTCCCTTTCATCTTTAATGTTTCAATTTCCATTAGGATCCATTTTGAGCACTTTTGACGTACACCGAACTCAACATGAATCCGTTTTAGCTACTCATCAAAGGAAAACTGCCCCTTTGCATGAAGGGCAGAAGAAAGAAAAACACCAGCGCTCACCTCATCCCAGTTTCTCATTTCATATGGAGTTGTTTTCAGAGGTAAACTAAAAGGATAACATTAGTCAGTTGTATTTTAAATTCGAGTAGCAGATTTGTGTATAAAATACATTAAATATTTCATAATTTGGTCCCGGACCGGTGGTAAAAGTTGATAACATTTCATAGAAGTTGGGTAAATTAGGGTGTTATATTAAATAATAATTCAAAAGAATTTAAATATGTTTTGATTAAATTGACCCATAAACTTGAATATAGCCTTTTAGCACTAAAAGTTGTTTGGAATATGTCTAGGATAAACTATGGTTTTATTGTACATTATATTTGCACAAAGAGTATTAACCTGTATTTTCGCACTAACACAACAGACCCATTAAAGGTTGATTTACTTATTTCGTTTACCTTTCCTCACACTAGTTTGGTTTGTATTCTCACTTATCCTTCCCTCTGCCGGCGACATTATGCACCGTACTCCGAAAGGGCGACAGGCTCTTAATAAATGTACACTTTTTCTCCATCCAGCCGACAGACAGTCGACGGGATGATTAATGAGACCATCTATTATATCTTTTTTCCTACGCGCACGAATCACTCTCCGTCGGGGTCGATCCTGATTTCTAACTCCCACAACTCCCCTCCCGGTTCGATCCTTTCTCGGCTTCGGTCCAAGCGTCCTTTACACGATGTGCCACCAGACGGTATCATTTCCACTATCACACACATACACCGTCGTCTTATCGGGCAGCTCCGTGGAAACCCCTCCGTCTCGGTGAGGAAGAAACTTTGCGTGACAGGAAGTTTTTAAGGAACGTAAGATTTCAATAAGTAGCGCTTCCGGTCTATCGGAACCCAGGTACCCCGGTAGGTATGGCATTAGTGCGAAAAGTTTTCCCGTCCACCGGCAACCCCTTTTTTCCTGCCCGCCCTCCCCCCCCTACAGGGTGTCCGGTTTGTGCCGTTGTCTGTTTCGGGGAAAATCCACGGAGCAAGGGTGCGTTTTCTTTTCCTTTTTCAACCCGAAAACAACAGAAAGAAAAAGGACACATTTTTCCAACTCGCATCCGGAAAGTGTCCGGAAAATGCCGCAACGTGTCACCGGAATGCTAACGCAAACAGACAACGCGAGAGCTAACTGATGAGCCTAAAAGGGGTCCCCTATGAGGGGGTGGGAGAGGAAGTGTAAGGAGGAAGTGACTAGGCACCGTATCGCACTACACGGAATATCTCACACCGATACTGATCATGATGTATTAGGTCCATTTTGAAACCACCCTTGCCACCTCCCCTTTGCTCGAAGAGTCATTTCAAGTCCATTTTCCGGGGGGGTTGTTTTTTTCTCCCTCGTTCCTAGCACGGATTTTCTGTCTCGTGATACAGAGTCGTTCATTCATCTGTTTGCTTATTCATCGAGTGTTGTGATACACTGACAGGCGATCGATGCATTCGAAGGCCTTAGGAGAGACACTGGGTGTACCGTTTCACGAAAGTTTTGAAACAAATCCTAAACTTTATTAGCTTTAGTAAGTAGTTTTAGAAGCAAAAATTGATAATAAAATCTATGGAAAATTAAAGAACAAGAAAAATGTAAAATAATTTTTCTCTTTCAATTTAAAGGCTAAAGAAAAAGTTACAAATCATGGCCACTATGCTTCACACTATCAACAAGCATTTTTATTTACTGAAAAACACCGGAAGCTTCAAGCATTCAGGTTGAATGTGCAACCCGATGGAGTAGATCATGAAACATGGCAATAAAGCACCGCCCGACGCCCTTTGACGTTGACGCTGATGGTGATGTTAACGATGACGTCGGTGATGAGGAATTGCAATCCCGATGCAAACCATTCGCCTTTCCATGCTACGCTCCTGGGGTTTTTTCTCATCCGCTTCCATTCGATGCCTTACTGCACCCTTAAATATACCATCATTGTACACCCTGATTAGAGGACAGTTCGCCATCATTAGCTGTCAAAGTTGGGTGCGTCACTGTGTGTTCGTTGTCATTTTCCCTACTGGCGTTCTCCCTTTCTTTTCTTTTTCCTTGTTTGCCTTTCGTTTCGTCCATTTGTTATCCCCTGAGGGTGCAAAAGCGGAACTAACTCGGGGTGACAACAAATACTGATTTCCCAATTTTCTTGCATAGGGAGAGGGGGGGGGGGGGGGGGCTATCGGTTGACGGACGCGTCGGATGATGGACGTGTCAACGGTACTAATGAGTGGTCATATTTTAAACGCACTTCCGACAGGAATAATTACCAGCAAACCCCCACCAAGAATACGAGCGTGTGTGAGTGTGTGTGTTTGGCTGGAGTTCGAGCAAGCACCCTTCACAATCGGGACCGTAGGGAAACCCTCGGACAGGTTCTGAACGAGGTGAGAAAACGGAGATCATGCTCGACGGGTCAACCGGCGGGCCGTGTCGGGCAAATCAATCAGTAAATGTTTGATGAAGTTCTCAGCGCATATCCTTCCTCGAGAACCTGCAACTCGACTTTTGCGGGGACTCTCCGTCCACGAACTGTTCGAAGGCACAACGCAAACAAATTCGATCCCTCTCAAGTCCCTGAGCGGGTCGTCGGGTCAAATCAGATGGCATTCGAAGGCTGACACCGACCAAAAAGGGGTTTGTCCTTGTCGGGGAAAACCTAGAACAAACATGGAAGGAAACTTTCCCGCGAGCTCCTTTCCCGGGGCAGATGGTACGCCGAGCGCAGATGTGTGTACCGAATGTGTTTGTGTTTTGCGGTCGACAAAGGATTTTCGGCGCTGGGTGATCCTTGAAAATTTGTTCTTGACCGTTCTTCGGCACACAGCCTGAGGGTGTTGTTTTTCCCGAATCATTCTGGCATCTAGTAAGTGCGGGAACATTGTCAAGTGCTTGCTTTATTGCGTAGTATCGGAATTGGGTTGCAGATTTGTAAAAGGATATTTGCACAAGCAAAACAAAACAGTTGTATTTTTTAAAACAACAAAATTTGAAACTATGGTATTTTCACACGACTTTTTGTTTTAGAAAAAATACACAAAGGAATGGATCATTCAATAATTTAAATAAAAAATGTATATAAGCGAATACAAATAAAACAAAATAATTCCAACCATCAATTTTGATCTGATAAAAATTTGTCAAGTGTTTGCTTTGTTGCGGAGTGTCGGAATCGGGTTGCAGATTTGTAAAAGGATATTTGACCAAGCAAAACCAATCAGTAGTATTTTTTCGACAACAACAACAATTTTCGGAACTATAGTATTTTAAAAAGACTTTTTGTTTCAGATAAAATACACATAGTAATGGATCATCAAACAGTTATTACGTAGAATTGTGGGAAAGCAAACAGAAATAAAAGAAAATATTTTGAACCTTAAATTTTCATTTGATAAAAAATTGTCAAGTGCTTGCTTTATTGCGCAGTATCGGAATTGGATTACAGATTTGTAAAAGGATATTTGCCCAAGCAACACAAAACAGTTGTATTTTTAAAAACAACAAAATTTGAAACTATAGTGTTTTAAAAAGACTTTCTGTTTCAGATAAAACACATTTATGAATGGATTATTGATAAAAATAGCGGAAAAGCAAACAAAATTAAGAAAAAGTATTTGAAACCTTAAATATTAATCTGAGAAGTACTATTTGTAAAGTAAATAAAGAATATAAATTCTCCAATTTAGCATCATTAAAGAAGAAAACTGGAGAATGATAAATAAATCTGACTCTTCATAAACGAGAACGCATTGCTATAAGGTGAACTATATCCGCTACTTGTTTTACGAATGCAACAGCTCTGATCCTGGGGAAAGGACTTCATTTTTGTTACATTGATTTCTCCATCCCCTCAGTCGATATAACGCATTCGGTCAGTCCCGTTGCTCGTTTAACAAGCGTCACATGAACCCGACAGAGCCATCAAATATCACGAGACCGCAACGTGCAATCAAAGTCCCCCGTATGGCACCCTTCCGCGAACCGACGAAATGCATCGGTGCAAACCCGCAATCGATGGGACGTGCTCGAAGGCTGACCACTGTCCGCGTCGGCAGTACCGGGACTGACCCCGGGCTCCAGCCCGCTGACTGACAGCGACATGAAGCGTAACATGACAGCGCAAATTAAATGTGTTTGATTTTTAACCACCAGAGCACCGTCCAGTTCGACTGCTCCGTGCGGAAGGCAGGGCCATCATAACGAGTATCCCTAATGATGCACGCCGTGAATTTAGTTGGCAAATACATGCCCATTTCCCGAAGGAAGACATTCTGGACCGAGAGGCACTTTCGTGGGCCGACGGTTTGCATTTATGACAATTGCGTCCCATGGGGACGAGTCCTAATGCCCATCAAACGTTTCCCCGGTGGAAGCTCAACTCTCACCTTCCGTTTTTCCTGCCATAATTAATGCATTCGAAGCTGTCTCATTATTATGCAACAACCTTCCCCGTTCGGTCTGCGCTTGCTACGATAATGGATTGAAGCGATCGCATAAAAATATAAGTTCCTCAATTTTGGATACTCAAAAGGACCTCGTACCTCGAAGGGGCAAACTTTCGCACCGATGACGATGTGCTCACTTTTAACGACAGTGTCTGGAGGATCTTCGCAAACATAAATTTTCCATCAAGCACTCGTTCCCGACTGACCCTTTTTTCCCCCGGAAAACGTTCCCCAGCTTGTCGTTCAACTCGATGGGATTGGGAGGGACGCGTTTGGTCACTGCTACGGCAGGATACCGTAGAGGAAAGTCTTAGGACTAGGCCATTCAGCTCACCCCTTTTTCAGCCAGGCAACAAAGTGGGCTCATTGCTGTTTTTCTTTTCCTTCTTGTGACTTCCCTTCACTCCCGGGAGTACTCGTATTTTTCTCCATCCAGCTCTTCAGGTAATATCGTTTACTTTCCCTCTCAAACTGGAGCATCGCTCTTACGAGCCCACGATTAGGCATCTTCTCGTTGGCCATTAGTTTGTACTTCTGAGATCGTTTAAAAAGTCAACAAACCCATTCGCACGTTATCGTTAGCGCTTTCACCGCCGTCCGTGGGGTAATTATTATTTTCATAAAGATCTCCTCTGAAACGGACGAAGTTGATGGACACACGGTGTTTTTAAACAAATTGTATTTGGGTTTTGACTACTTTCAAGTGATGTTAGATAATATTTTGATTCAGAATTCATCTTTATTGGTTACTTCAATTAATGCCCTGTTTATACATCCTTAAAGTTGGTACAGTATGGTATTCTACTTCTCCCCAATTTCTGACAACTTTAGAATTATTTTCCTACCGTCCGACACTTGCTCAGACCACAGACGAGACAACCCCTTTTTGAACAGTTTCTGTTCGCCAATCCCACGAGTACCTTCGCAATAAATTGGGATAATTTATTTCCCATTTACATATTTGTTACATTCTCCCAAACTCTGTCCTCTGGTAAGCGGACATTTGAAAACATCCACAGTTCCCTCCCAAATTGTCCCTCAACTCATTAAGCAGGTGACAAAAGAAGATTAATGAACCTATTCAAGATGCAATAACTCTTATCCTTGTCAGTAGCCGAAAGTAATTTTTGTTAGATGTGTTGCAGAAATCGCGTACAGTTCAACATAATCCTTGGTTCCATGCTGTTTCAGGAATTTTATCCCAGTTCAAAAATGCACACCATCCTTTGAAGCATGTGTGGGATTATTCTTTTAAATCCGCCTTTCACCTGCTTTTTCCCTTCTTTGCTCCGCGATCGGAAAGATGGCAAATTCGAGGCAGAATGTCGTGGCGTTAGCATAGCAAATCCCACCCGCCAGTACTGCGGTGTAATGAGCCATGACCTGTAACACGATCCCAAGCTTCTGACGTTCGATGGAATACTTCGACGGGAATGTCTCTGACTGGTGCAGCATCATTCCAGTAGAATCGAAAACCGTACGGCCCGGAGTTGTAATGAACCGCTCGTCGTACAAAAGCGCTCCTCAACCTACATTGGTACGCATTCCAGAAGGCATCTGTAACCCAAAAATCGGCACCGAACGAGCGGGATTGATTTCCGAACCACCTCGGCATTAGGAAGACCACACAATGCACCCGGATCGGATTACGCAGCCTCCTTCTGGCCGGCTTAGCCGCGGAGCACGGGGAACCCGGGCCTCGATTCAACGAAGCCTCCGAAATCCGATCGACATCTTAATGCACAACATATGTAGCGGTGTGAAAGGACCGATTCTTTCATCGGAACGTAATGCAGGGGTTCTTTGTTGTGGGACGTACATTGAATGTTCTTTCTTGGTTGGGCTTAAAACTTTTTTTCCCCCTGTTTCATAACATTTTCTCCGCTGCAGTAGCAGAGCATATGCTTTTTGGTTTGCTCTGGAATGCTTCTTTTCCTCACAAAAAAAAACATCTTTCGCCCTCTTCCCATATGCTACACATAGAAAGCATTTCACGACACCTTTCCTTAAGCAAAACATTCGTATGTTAAGTTCCATCGGGAATTTCTTACAAACCTCGCTACTTTGTGGAAGGTAAGACTCGATTGTTGCATTGTGTGATCCGCTTGCAAAAGAGCATTGTTGAAGAAACAAACGGAACAACCAGAAGCAACTGAGATACGCCCTCTCACTTATCGGAAAATCTTCGCCGGCGTAGGTTTCCTTCAGCCCTCAACCATCGGTTACCTTCATTGATTTCGATCGCATCGCAACGGTTGCGCATATATGGTAAGAGGAAACCATCTCCTCAAGAAAGCCAAGGGAAAAGCATCATGTTCCCCGGGAGGAAGTGTATGATCCTGTCTGGCTCAGCTGAACCGTGGTTCAAAGAGTAGGCCAAAGGTAACATATCGAGAGTTACATCAGCAGAAGGAATACTGAAGGTGCACGAAAAAGATTCTATAGAGTGATGCATGGAACGTTTTGATCATTGAAGATATATTTGTTATTTTGATCTACAGACAAGAAACGTTTGGAAACTGTATACAGAGGTTTTTGAAACAGAATGAATTCGATTTTTCATTAGGGTAACAGTACCAATAGTAGCGCAGTTAGTAATGTAACTAACAATATGATGTAATTTAGAAGTATTAATAACACAATATTTTACATATTTGAACCAATTATGATCGAAACACGACTTTTCTTCTATGACTTATTTTTGAAGCATATTTCAAACAGAATGGCCAAAATACTCATTGGCCAATGGATTGTATTGGTCATAGACTAATGCATTAGACTCATAGACCTCTCACAAACCAATGCATTTTGCAGTGATTTATAGCCTTAAGAAAATCATGGCATACCTGATAAAATCTTCAGAAATCCAGCATATTAGTACAACCTTTTCGGAAAATATTAATTTTTGAGCCTTAATTTATTACGGAATGAGAAGGTTTATTGTTTAAACACTTCGCAGAAGATCAAAGAACATTTCATAGAAGAACAAATATCTCCAATGTATTTATTTCGTCGTAGAGCTGGCATTTTGTTTCACTACAACCACTATTGGTACTAGCACGACTATAGGAGCACTTACCCTACATATAAAATAGTAAAAAGAGTGCTTTCAATTTAATGCAACAAGAGTTTAACTGTTCATTTCTTGCCTCAAATAAAATCATTTTAATAAAGCTCTAATCGGCGGTGAATCAATATTGAATTAATTACATAAGCTGCTCCAGCGCACCTCAGATTCCGTTTCGGAAAGGCGAATTTTCCTTGCCACTCGTTCTAATTACTATTCGTCAAACGACGCCAGCCGGATTTACGGCCAAGCCGGACGACCACCACCACCGGGGCTCTGTTCAAACAGCCGAAGCAAATAATTTGCCATCGAAGCAGGAAAAGGGCTGAGCAAACTCTTGGGAAATGGTGCAAAAGACGTCCTGCTACCAAAGAAAACCCGGCGTCTCTGGAGTGAGAGAAAAAGGAAGAAGAAAAAAAAGGCTTGACTGCCGGCTTCCCTTTCCCCGACTGCCCGGGTAATGACTGGAAAATCAGAAGGACCGCAGCAAATGAGACAGATTAATCATCGACGCTCAATCTGACGAGGGAAAGCCGTCCATCCTTTAATGCCGGCCCTGGTTCGAACTTTCGCCCAACTTTTACCCCTTTCTCGTGAAGCGTGTTTCGATGGCTTCATTTTTATCGTCCCCGTCGGCTACTTTCGGGTGGATGTTGGTGTCGTCGAACGAAATCGGAGCCGGACGACGGGCCGGAGGGCCGTCTGCCGGAAGAAGCAACTTTCCAAATCACATTATCTTCCATTAGACGGTCGCTGATAAGAGTTTCGGATAGGGCGGGGGAAAGTTTGCACATTTGCAGCATTCGCACCGGACTCGGGGAGATATAATGAATTATCAATTTCTTATCGGATTTTCTCGGCTTCGTCGTGGTCGATGTTGGCAGTACACTTCATTAGGGACAGCCATCATTCATCGGTTGATTCCAGCAGGAGTTTTGTCGGTGGATCTAAGATTTAATTAGGTTTGATTTTTATTGAGCTTTGCCTCATGCCCTCGTAATATTATGCAAACAGGCAAAGGATGCAAACATATAATATAAACCCTTTGAAAAAAAATAAAAGTCTTGTTCTGTGTAGAAAACTTCATTACATTTTTTAAGAAGAAATGGAAATCCATGTAGGTCTATGATAACACCACCAATTTCAATGATTTTTAAAGCCACGGGTGAGAAACGTATTTCTACAAAAATAGCTTCTTGAAGTCTTTAAAATCAAACGGACGTCAAACAGGCAGAGTCCCTTTTGAATGCAGACTTGGTGGCTCTGGATGGCTGGTTGAAATACAAGAAACTCGCATTGAATGTTAGTAAAACACACTACATGGTAATGTCGAGGAGGGAGTGGATCGGCCAGCTTTCCATCGCCATCAACACGGAACCAATTGACCGAGTCTCCCAGGTCAAATATCTGGGAGTAATTCTTGACGATGGGCTTACATTCAGTGCACATATTGATGGGGTCATCGCTAAGGTGGCAAAGAAGTGTGGGGTGATAAGTAGACTGGGGAACAACCTAAATTTTTTTGGGAAAGTTCACCTCTACAAATCAATTATCTCACCGCATTTTGATTTTTGTCCATCAATATTGTTCCTCGGCAATCGGACACAGCTCAAAAGATTGCAAAAAGTGCAAAATAGGGTAATGAGGTTAGTGTTGTGTTGTAGTCGGTACACGCCGTCTGCTGTTATGCTGGATGTTCTGCAATGGATGTCGGTAGAGCAGCGGATAGTGTATCAGACTATGATACTAATATTCAAACTCCTGAGGGGCTTGTTACCGGGGTACCTTGGAGAGAGAGTAGTTAGGGGTTCTGACGTTCACCGGTACAACACTCGTAGGGCTCATGATCCCAGGACGTCGAACTTTTCCACAGTATTTGCCAGGAATTCACTATTTTGTAAAGGTATACAATGGTACAACAGCATGCCAAGAGAGATTGCCGAGGCTGCAAACGTTCGCGAGTTCAAGCGCTTGTGTGCCGTGTACGTAAAGCAGGTTGTAAAGTAGAACCCTGTAGAATGTGTAATGTCTCGTAGATGTGTATTGTCAAAATTTAATGTTTGTAAGCATTGCACTTGTCATCACGATCTCACAGATGATGATGATGAGATTTTTGTTTTGCAAATTTAAATGTAAATAAAAAAAAAAAAATGGAACAACATATCTTTGAGACACGCGCGCGTAAAAGTGGAAATTTGAAGTTGATCTTTCTGTAGAAACTGTATCAGTCGCTCTTGTGCAATCACGTGGCAGGCGCCTCGAATTCATCCATTGATGATTTTTTCGACGTGACCAACTGTTTCACGGATAAGGTTTGCTTAATTTGCCAATCCTGGAAAGTGGTAACTCCCCTCCATATGTTGGATAAGGGAGATACCGGCTACACGAATAGGAGAGAGCATTTTTTGGCCGTGCACTCCGGAGAGCGGTTCCACGACTCCTGTCTTATGGAAGTTGTGCTAACCGCTGTACGCAAGGAAAAGAGAGCTGACCGGTCTTTTTCGTGAAGGGTCACTTTGATCCCACCACTTCGTGATTTGCTTTAAAGGTTAAACAAATATCTTATGATAACTCCGCCATTCTCAAACCTGTGTTGGGGTAAGAGGTGGGACTCATCATCATCAAAATAAATAAGTTTACCTTGGTATGGATGTTTCTTTATCAATGTCTCAGGCAATCCCCTTATTATGTTTCTATTGGTGTCATTAATCCACTCCCGAAAATCACGAAGAAAAGCCCCTTCGACTGAGTGAGTTCCCCAAAATTGTGTCTATCAGTGGCGAGAACTTCGCTTTCGCCTTCACTGCTCCTCATCACCACATTGCTGGCGTGATTATTGAAGATTACGAAAGATAAACTGTTTATTGTGCGGGAGAAAGAAAATTCGGGTCGAAAAGAGGAAGGAAGGCAAAAACGAAAACAAAACTAATTCACGTTCAAATATTTTTTGCCTCTTTACGCACACTCACTTGAGGAACACTCTTTCCCAAACCGTGGCCACCGTTGCTGCCGGTTTCACGAGAGGGAGATAAACATTACGAAGAATGGGGATAAATTTACAACTTTTAATGTAATCACCCTCACGTGCGTACTATTTTCTTCCAAGTGTCGAAGAAAACCGACCACCCGGGCCTAAACCGAGCCGGGGTCGAGTTTTCCCGGCTCTCCCCCCCTCGGCGTGTAAGATTGCTCGGCGCTCCGCCAGAACGGCCGGACAGATGAGTGAGCCGACAGAAGTAAGGAAAATTCCCGAAGGCATAATCATCACCGACACCTCTTCCTTCATTACTTCGTGCGCTCCTTTATAGCTTTTTCCCGCTCCTTCCCGGGAACTCGCTTTTATTCCTTGTCTGGCTTCAGCTGACTGCCGTTCTGTCTCCTTTCTCATCCACGGGTGCAAACGGTGGCCGGATTTTCCACTCTCTTGAACGGAGATTTTCCTCTTTACTAGTCGACCCTTCGGTACCATGTAGGACACCACCGGCTACATAAGTATCATAATTAAAACGGAAAAACGCATCCAAGTGCGAATTTTTCCTCCCAGGCAGCAACACCAGGCGCAAAGTCCTCACTACTACTCCACGAATGCGTATGCTCCGTCCCCGTTCTATCTCACCATCCCACTCGCTCGGCCAAACTCTGCCAACGAAAAGCCGTATAAGCTGCGAAAAGCGTCCATTCACCGCTGAATTAACAGACCGGCCCTGCGACGGGTGGGATTTTCGAATTAAAACTTTTGATTACTTACACGAAGGCGGCTGAATCGGGACGAGATTCCGAACACAGGTCCGGCCACGATTGCTCCGGGGAGAAATAGAATCCAGGATTTTCATAACCGCTCCCGGGATGGGGAGTTGGGACGGTAATTTTCCAATTTTCTCCTTCTTCCCTAATCCACTTCATGGAAGATTCACTCCGGTACTGGACGATGGGGAAAAAAGCAAAGAAATATGAGGAAAGGCACTGAGAAAGAATGCGTCCTGACAACCGAAGCCTTATAATCTGATTCTAATTAATCAAAAGAAACATTTTCGATTCGTTTGGATTTGCTGCGTTCCGTGCGTTGGTCTATGTCATGAGGGTATTTCTTACAAAATATCATCCGTAAGCATTGCTAACCATTAGATTTCTTGTCCAATGCCAATTTGATAAGCTCAAAGTCCAAGGAAATACTTACCGACTAACCGTGGTCCACTTTTCGTGAAAATGAATTGAGAAGCATACCCAAAACATAATCTGTTTCTGACAAATCAGTTGAAAAACTAAGTTCATAAAACATGAGATTAAAGATTTCCAAGCACGTTGGTCAGGCTGATTGTGATTTTTCTATGATCACCTGCATGAACATGGCTATTCGTGACTAAAACGAGAGCTCTTCTTCGAGCATAACTTGGCACAAATTATGAAAAAGTAAATAAGATTATAATAATAGAAAAAATTGTGTTATGTAAACGAATGGTGCTTGTTTGTGTATACTTTTTATACTCTCTAGGAAGGTTAGGTAAAAATGAAAACTTGTAAAATACCATGATTTTCTTTGTTTCCCGTTGATTTTTATGATTTTGACGGTGAGGCGTATTAAACTAGAAGTACCAAAAACTTACCGTTGATATAGTCGTTTCATTTTGTTGTTGTTTAAATGTCAGTATGTTAAAAAACAAATTTTTTTTTTTTATATGTTAAAGCATTTCTATGAAGTTATTTTGGTTTTGCTTACAATTGAATTGATTGCTGGAAACAAATAAACAAATTTATCATTTGCCAAAACATTCTAGAAAATTTTACTCCTGAAAACTTATAATATAAGAAAAGGTAGAACATGGCCATTTTGATGTCATGATTGTCAAACCAAAGCGAACATATATGAATAATTTAAATGGGCATATTGTTACAAAGCAGACTCATTGTTATACAGTAAAACGAACATAATTGAAGAATAATTCACCAACAAAGAAATTTAATTTAGAAATATTTATATTGAACAGAATGACTTTCCCTTAAACAAACCTTTCGTGGCTTTCACCTTTCTATTATTCCCATCTATCACCAAATGAATGCAAGTAATGATTTCCACCGTAGGATGGCATTCCAGCCAGCAACCAGCCCCTTCGCTCATTACGTTCACTCGTGTGTACCTTACTGATGCCGTTGAAGTGGGGTCATCCTGTGTGCATTCCTGGCCATAAACTTCTTCCTCGCCCCTCGCTTTCACCGTAATGATTATTCGGTGCTAGCACGGGCTAGTGCCGGTTAAATGAAGTGCAATCGCAAATGATTAGCCCCTCGGTGGTACCTTCGCCCACGGCTAATCACCTTCCACGCCCAACGTATTTGGTTGGCGTTCCGTGGGGGAGGAGGAACCACTTCCCCGATCCAAACCAGCGCTAGAAAGTATCCTTTTTGCCGGATGCAATAAAAACCTCCACCCTAACTCCACCGGGGCTCCGTGGGGGTTGAGAGTCCAGTGGTTAAGAAAAATCCACCATGAGATTCGAACGGTTTACCACCCGTTCCTTGCCCGGTCCATTGGTGGCTCTCCCCTTTTTTTCTCCCCCTTGCACCCGGAAGCCATTAGCTGCCAGCTCCCGTTACGCAACAATCCAACTTCCGCCGACGGGAAATGGTGCAGAGAAAGGCCGTAAAACAAAAAGAAACCCCGAAAGCAGAACCCCCGGGGGTGGAGAATTTGTTGTAATTTATTTCGGCATCGCATTCGTATTCGCATTCCGGGCCTCCGTCCGGCGAAGCACTCCTTCGTGTATTGATCCTTGCTTAGATCGATTGTTGCCTCCCACTGCCGGGGCGGAAAGGCTGCACATGTCCAAATGCAAGAAAAGTGTATCAATGGAAGGA
Organism: Anopheles ziemanni; assembly: GCF_943734765.1. Lineage (NCBI taxonomy): Eukaryota > Metazoa > Arthropoda > Insecta > Diptera > Culicidae > Anopheles > Anopheles ziemanni. The sequence goes on along the minus strand of NC_080706.1, from coordinate 72,135,089 downwards.
TTTACTCGTACAGTCCTTCACATCCAGTATGAAGGGTGGAAAACAAAAGCAAGGAATGCAGAAAATGTTAACCCCGTTTGTCCCGTGCCTCCCAGCGTGGTCAGCCCACACTTCGAGAAGGAAGTCATCCATGGTTGTTGTAGGAAAAAGGGAAAGCAAAATAAAACCGGAAAAATGATGAATAAACAAATCGCACGCACCGTTATCTGCTTAATTTACGCCCCTCGTGTTTTTGTTTTCATGAACTTTTCCTTTAGAAACCTCTGTATTTATTCGAGAAACAGAGGTTTTATCTTTAAGCTAAAGATCGTTTTCAAACTTATCAATACATGGTTAGAGTTTCTTTCTCAACTCCATATTGAACATCTGATCCGTCTAGCCTTTTTTTCTGGTTTGGTTTTGGATAAAGGTCGAAGAAATATGATAATTTCAATGGTTGAAATCCTGTCCTGTGGGTGCCATATTTTAGTCAGTATGTTATTTATGTCTTGAAGAAAATTTTCAAGTTGCACCAATCGGGGGAATAACCTATAAAACTCTTTTCAGATGTTTTAAAACCAAAAAAACTAAGTGCCCTTTTGAAAAGTTTAATTTATTGAAGTCTTCCATCATGTTTCACTTTAATGTTCTATATCGCATACTTTTTGTGGAGAAAATTTTTTTATTTAGAGAAACAATTTAAAAACTGAATGTTTGTGATCTCAGAACTTCTTTCCTACTAACACTTTCGTAACAAAAATCAATAGACTTGGAAATCACATCTTATTTGTTTGTTAACATTGTTTTCTTTGCCCTTATGGAATACTATTTTTTATTCGATCATGTATTATCATGAATAAAATTTTTAGAATCTCTTTCAAATCATACCGGAAAATCCCAGTGGCCCGCTTGCTCTCGTGTACGGAGAAAACATCAAACCCCGTTCAACTTCGCTCCCACAGGACGCTTTACTGCATGCAATGGTCACTCGTCGTTTTCCTTCGGCAGAAATACATCGAACCGCACGTAGTTAGTTCGCCCTATTCTTCAGCTTGGATCCGCTTGCTCCCGATTTTCCACCGTCGGTTTAATACAACCCGGTGCCAGTTTACGGCCGTCTCAATATGGTTCCAGTCTATCCATTTGTGACCGTTCCCTAGCACCGATTTCCACTCCTCCACGGTTAAAAGATTAATTGCTCTGTGCCGAGGCTATAAATTTTGAATTTCCACCAGAGAGTTTTCCAGCCCTTTGCTGGTCAAGGTTTTGCGTGTTTTTTTGCTTCCTTTCTTCGTTCTTTTCTAGATGCCCTGCTTCTGCATCACGGACCATCTCTTGCTAACCGAGTTGTGCCACCTTTTCCCAGCGTCAATCGTTCCGGCTGCACGTTCGGCATGTTTGCCGTCGGAAACGAACGAAGAACGAGCTTACGGAATCCTTTCAAATATTTTTTTCTTGCACCACCGCTGGTTTTCCCTTGAGTAAAGAATCCGTTTTCCACCTCCACTCGGCTTCTGAAGTGCATGTAATTGTGCGAGCACAAACATTGTAGGAAGTGACCGGAAATGGGCAGCGGGCAGCAGGTTCAAGTGACCAGTCCGTGACCGGCTCGGTTCGTTGTGAAGAATCTCGCATCGAAACCGCACACACACACACACACATATACACAAACCCCCGACCGCTCCTTACCGAAATCTCCGTCCGTTTCACCCATCAACCACAACAATCGAATTCCGGGAGGTAAGGGCAATGGCCATGCTGGTCATTCTTTTCCGAAAGGATCAAATCGAGAGTGAGGATTAATTGCTGCGGTGGAATTTTTCACGGCCTTTTTAGTGCAGGAAGGTGGAAGAAAATAGCAAAAAAAAATAACCAGGCCCACCGGGCGAACAAAGAGCAAAGTGAAGCAAATAGAAAAGTGGAGGCAATAAAAAAAGTGCACCACTCACACAGGACGAGATGTTTGCCTTCCTCGTTCGGGAAGCATTTTTCCACCCAGAGCTCGGGCGGTTTGACCAGGAATCTTCGGAGGGAGAGGGGGTGGTCCAGCCCGACGATACGACGATTGATTGCTGTCGTACCAAAGGCTGTCATATTGATGACTCGGTGCGGACGGAATCTTTCGATTCCGGTGCCAGCACGTTTTCCCTTGGCTTCTCTGGCCGGACCAGAAACTCGACCCCGAGCGTGCAGAATGCAGCACAATCACGTTAGTGACGAGCATTGCGAACGGAAAGTGCAGCAACAACAATTTAGAAGTACAAAAGTATTGCAGTGCAACAATATTTGATCGTTTGTTCAAACGAACTTTAACAAAGACATGAAGGCAAACGTAATAAATAGTAGCATTTAGTGATGGAAGCATTTAAATGAAAACGAGAAACAAATAACTTCTCCTTCTAAGTGTTAATTTGAATGTTTTACAGCACAAAGGGACCGTTGTTTCAAAAACACTATTACACTAGAATACATTGCTTACTTGTAATCTTACCCGAATGCTTTTTAAAAAGTTACCCTTGACACTTATTTTGAAAACGCTATAGCTTCACATTTTTGAAGTTTTAACAAATCCGTAAACTGTTATTTTTTAATATATTTGTTGACTATCTTTTGGGCTTTTTTAATTTTTTCACGTACCACTTCACCATTCCGCTAGCGATGTAAAGCAAAAAAGGTCGATATGAGTCGAATTTTAATCCTTTTCAACTTTTGTTTGTTTTGTCAAAATAAGTCATGTAAATTTAGAAAAGCGTGCGTTATAATGCTTTTATATTAAGTCACCTTCAAAACATAATTTCATATTTTTAAGATAACAAACGACGCCACAAATCGACCTTCAAGATGTGTATTTTTAAATTTTCCATGGGTTGTTTCCATCCTGTGTTTTCATCCGTTACTCCATACGCGAGCGTTACTATGGAAATTTGCGTTATTCGATCTTTGAGGCCAATTTGTGCCGTCATTTGTAATTGTAAAAATTTGATTTTATTTTTGAAATGTTCCTCAACATACTAACATTCTAGAGCACACTTTTTACTGGATTTACAATATAGATTTTGACAGACAAATAACAGTCAAAAACTGTCTACTAAAAGTAACAGTTTTTGGACTTGAAAAATCTACAAGAGTAGTGAAGTTAACGCGGTTTAAAACAGGGGTTAAAATGATCCAAAAAGGAATCTAGGGATAGTCACGTTGGTTCTCGGAACTGGTAGAACAGAAAAAACTCAAATTTTCGTTTTTGATGTAGCTTTGTATTTTTTAGAAAATCCTTTCATTTGTAAAAAATTTCAGCCGTTTTCGAGATTTTAAAAACGGTATTGCGTTAAGATTAAAATGACCCCTATTTGAATTCTAGTGTTAAAAACCATTCATTTTCAAAGCAACCTTTTTAAGACGCTAAGAAAACTAAAATTTAATTTTTCTATTCATTTAAAAGAAATATTAATCGAGTTATATTTTAAACATTGAAGCATTTCTCAGAAACAATTGATAGAATTATTTCTTTATAACAATAATTCAATTTATTGTGGTATATTTCCGAAAACTAGCGTTCTACTCATAAATATAAACATCGATGTAAAAGTCAGGTCGAACGTGATTTTTAAAGCAACCAAACACAGCAAGCGTTAAATAATGAATACACAGTTTTGCTGCAATTTAGTTTTCACCTTTCCCCGCGGTGATGTGAGCGTTGCAGCTCGGAAAAAATCTTTCACCATCGTCAAGATGTCACATTTATCTTCCATTTTACTTTCCAACGCCCAGAAGCGGCGGGCGTTCGTCGTTGTAGTGCGAACCTTCTTTTTTCCATTCTCGTAACGACCCTCGGGATGCACTACACTTTGCCTTTTTCCCGGAAGTCCAGCGTGACTTCTCGTTGACGGTGGGTTTCCGCCACCCGCTCGCCGGGTGCAGGGAAATGCTTCGATTTTCCCACCGCTTTGCGTTCGCGCGTCAGAGGTAAAGGTTTCGGAAAAAAGTGTCACCGCGCCGCCGGTCGGTCGCGATATCAAACGCCAAAGAGTGAGTGAGCATTTCCGTAGTAAAATCTTATCATCCCCTTTTGCCCGCGTACCGCACCGGACGCACCGCATAATACTCGCCCCTCTTGCGGGCTCCTTTCGGGTGCTCTCAAGAGTGATAGTTTTCGTTTTTCTTCTATCTGTCCACCGGCGCTGGAACGACCGGCGAGAAATCGCACTTTCGCGCTTCCCCGCGCGAACCGAGAAGGAGCACTTTCCGGAAGCGGAAGTGCCACCGGATGGAGGTGGAAGTGACTGCAACTGCACGCTATGATACTTTCGCCGCGGTGGAAGGGTAACAGAACCCCGTCGGGTGGAAAACCTCCCCAGCACAAATGATAATAAATGAATGTGACTGACTGAAAAACGGTGGAAAAATGAGTCCTCGGGAAATAGTGAAACAAGTTCTGACGGCGGTTCGGAAGGGGCGTTGGGTTGGCCGCGGTCGGCAGAACTTTAAGATCATAATGGCAGCAGTAACCAAAGATAGTTTTCTATGAAGATTTTTATGTTCCTTCGCATTCTTCAACTTCTTTCTCTGTGTTTTATCTTTGTATTCTTATCTACGCTTTTCTTCTTTCTTCCACCTTTTTTCCACCTTCAGGTAAGATGATGGAATCCATTAAGAAAATTGCGATCCTGTGCGTCGTTTCGAAGAACCGGTCAACCAGTTCGGTTTTGAAGAGAATCGGGGTGAGCGATAGGAAAACTGGAGGGACGCCACGCAATGACAAACTGTTGGAGATCGATAACGGAACGAAGTAAAAATGCCCGATTGTGTGGAGTGTGGTGCAATTCTGTTAAGGAAAATGGTATTCCGAGCTCTTTGAACTTTCATTTCTTGATACATTTCATTTTGTACCTCTTCTGGTGGGTATTTTTTATTTTTCAAGGTTCATCTAACGGGAGGTGAACGTAAAAAAGAATGAAAACAAATAACCCTCCTTACTTTGTTACAAAAAGTCACTCAGTAAGTCTTCGTCTCACACATGGTAGAGGATTTTTAACAAACACACACGACTTTGGTGATTGAGAAAACGTTATCCTTTTCGACTCGGATTTCTGGGCCTCGCGAGATGCCGATGGGTATGGGGTGCTAGTTTCATAACGAGGAATGAAAAACTCTGTCCAACTCTTTCATCCAAGCGACCACAACGGGAGACAAACTTTCGTGTGTAATCAGAAGATTATCCAGCTAAGATTGCTAGTAAGTTTCGCTTCCGGCGGGGATTTTAAGCAGACCATCAGGGCACTTCATCAATTGGTTATTTTATTACGGTAGCCACGTGGGAAAGTATATAAAAAGAGATGAAAGTGAATGAAGTAATGAAAGTGAAATTCCTTTGAAAAGACAAGCATAAGAATTTTATTGTTGAAGGGTAACACTTCCGAAACGATCATGCCTAGTTGTGGTTTGTTTACATGATTTGTGACACATTCTACAGTTAATTTCTTACTTAGGGGTTGAAAAAACGAGTTTGGCTGCTACTTTAATTAATCAAATGTTAATTGATATTGAACCCAATGGTATCCTCCTGGAGTTGAATATATGCCAATTAATGGGGAACTCTGATTAATATCAGTTAGTTTCATCAGGTCTAATTTAACAGATTGAATCCTCTCCTCACTCTAAAATCAAAATTTAATTGATGAATATTTAAAGTCGGGTATTTTCCACCGCACAAGAGAACGAATCAATTCCCGGTTGGAAATCCTTTGCCCGATCGCTTAACAAATCTCCCAACCAAACGTGTGCGGCTGTGTAACACGAAACGTTCCATAAGAAAAACCCCCGGAGCCGACCGAGCTGCTGTTCCGATGTGAAGATGTTCTATCATCCGAAGGGTAATGTATTTGTTTGTCGCTGTTGTGCGCGAGCGAGCGAAAGGGAGGAGAAAGGGAGGCGATGCGGTGGGACAGTGACATGGATTCAAGGGAACAAGAACACCCAAGCGGCAGCGGCAGGATGTCACCGACGAAATATTTATTACCTTTCCGTATGTCGCCCGCTGTAAGTTGTCGTCCTGTAGTGCCGGCTCGAGGCAAGTTTTCGTTTTTCGCGTCCCTCTGTCCCGGATGGTCTCGCCTCATACCCTCGCATGTCCGAGAGCGTCTTGCACTTGCACTTTTGTACCGGAGTGCAGCCGTGCGCAACCATACAAGCGACATCGGTGTTTGCATCGTCCTTGGTGTTTCCTTTTTTTCATGCTTCGTTGCGTCTGCGTAATTCTGCGGATCGAGCGTGAACGGTTGGATGTTAAGGACTGTTACAGCGCTAGAGCATGTCCCGAGCGGAGAAGATGATACTGATTATGTAATAACTTTAGCGCCATGATAACATGCCAGTCCCAACGAAATCCCTGTAAATTAAGTGAAACACTTAACGTTTTACTATACAAATGGAAACGATAGATTCCTGAATAACTTTAGTTTTTGTTTGCTAATTGTTGGCCGTATTTAATGTAATTAATTCACAACGCACACATTTGTTTATTCATCACACATTTTTTAAATATAAAAGTAGGAATTGATTCAATTCTGCTCTTTTTTGAATAACATTGCTCTAACGGAAAGATGAAAGGTGCACCGGAATCCAAATATACCAATTGACAATCAAAAACTATAAATTATAGTTTTGAAAAATCATGAAAAATATAGAAATTATAGCTTTTTAAAAAGAGCGGACAAAATGGTCTTATCGACGCCTAATAATGATGACCAACTTGGTTCTCGGATTTGGTAGAACAGAAAAATCTGAAATTTTTGTCTTAATTTCCTAATCTGAAAATTTTTCTTAATTTGTCTTTTAATTTTAAGAAAAGAGAGTTTTTGAGGTATTGAATAAGAAAATTAGCATGAATTAGAATAAAAACCAAACGACAGTCAACAAGTATGCTAAAAAGCAGCTGTTTACAGTTTTGAAAGATCATCCAAAATAGAGAAGTTATAGCGTTTTCAAATGAGTTTTTAAAATTACCATAAAAAGGAGAATACAGAAGGTCAACTTCTCAAAAGAGAAAAATCTTAAATGTAGCTTGTAGTGCTTTGGATGTAATGAAAGGCCGTTTTTGTTGAAGTAATGTGCAGCCGATTTTGGGATATTAAATCCGAAAATTATGAGGTAGTCAAAATGACCTCTGTTTGGATTCTAGGGTTAAATTTGAAAATCTTTTCAAGCAGACGATAATTCTTTCATTGGCCTACTATCAATTCGTCCCTAGGCAAAATGGGAGTTGATGACAACTAACAATCCAAAATCCAATCTCCCAAGGCGCACAGCGCGGCATCTTCTTCGTTCAACTCCCTCGACACCGCACCGATGACATTTGCGTCCCAAAACGAGTCCTCCCGGACGGAACTTCCCATTGCCGGGTTGCACGCAAAATGAAGCCATTCATCCTTCGCCACACAAAAAAGAGCGATTAGAATCACATCGCACCCATCGGCGGTTGTTATATGCCTTTCGGCGGAATGGAAGGATTTTTTCCGCCGGAGTCATTTTTCATTCTCCGCCGCCGCCGCGAGCCGAATGGATCGAATTTCCAAACGACTCCCGGCATCCGGCCTTTGGTGCACCTCTCCGGGTCCGAAATCCTTCAAACAGCTGTTTGTAAACGGCCCTTCCTTTCCGGTGGCCCAGAAGGTGCACCCTTTCAGCGTCGTGTTTTCTTCGGTTGCGTCGAGATTATTCCCAGCGCAATATATCATCTTTTATTGCATGTCGATGTTGAATTCAACCCTCGCCTTTCTCTATCGATAAGCTCATGAAGTGTATCCTTAACAATACACTTGATGCGAGAGGATGTGAACATGATTACGGTTATTTTTAAGGCAAGTTTTCGGTAGTACTGTACGAGCGAGTGGCAGGAAATGTGAAATTTGGAGCGAAATTGTAGCTTTCACACCAAGTACGTGCAAGTTTTACCACTTCAATCGATTGTAATTTGAGGTCCAAATAAATAAATTGGCATTGCACAACACATAATGCAACCCATATAGGGTGTGTTGCCTGAACACGGAAGAACAAACCGCAGACCAAAGTAAGCATACCTATCCAACACGTTGATGCAATTACGGTTGCAACGAAGCGTTACATTTTTAGCAAAATCCATGCAAAAGTGGCTCATTCTGTGGTTGCATCAACTTTGCTCCAACCACAATGACCTGGTGGGTTTGTTGCCCTGACAAAAACTCTTTTCCGCTGGTGTGGTTTAAACAGAGCTCAATAAACTGCATCGAAATGCAAATGACGATGATTATTTTAATTTAAAATATACTAGAATAGGAATATGATTCATATCAAAATTATTAAATATTATTAAAAAACTATAGAAAAATGGATACGGTTAATGACAAGCGATCGTATTTTTATGTTCATATTTAAGTCCTCAATTTAACCTCAGAAGTATCATATGCAAATGTAAACCAAATGTAAAAATTTATTCTGCATTGTAAAAGAAAGCTAACAAACATATCTAAATATATAAAATGGATCAGTCTTCATCAAATACTTTCGATGTTAGTCATTTAATGATTACATCTCATCATGCACACGTTCTCGTGTGCGTGATCAACCCATGATGGAAGTGAATGTTTGACCCAATCACGTTTACCAATTAGTGGTACAATTTGCAAAATCCTATATCTAGCTGATTTGCAGTTGTTATTTGCATTTGATGACGCAACCAACAGTTGCATCATTGTTTAAGTTTAACTCATTATATTTTATTAGCGTGAATATTGAAAGTCCTTGTTTGCTCGAAATCTTTTTTTCTTAATATCGAATTGCCCATCATCGCATAACCTGTGCAAAAGGTAAGGTAGGTTGTCCGTCATGAATTAAATATCGAGCGTGACGTTTTACTCACTCGCGGACTACCGGGGGGCACGTGTTGGAAATCGTTCTTCACGCTCTTGAAGACGCGCCAACTGGAAAATCCACCAGCGCGAGCTGTGAAGCGGAATTTAATAAGCGAGTCCTTGCACATTCCGGCGTGTCACGAGTATGGGAGTATGATGTCGGTGTCTTTGGGTGTGTGTATATTTTTTGTGTGTGTGCTAGGTAGAAGATTTTTGCGTCATCGTTCGCCTCGCAAAGGAAAAGTGAAAACCTGTGGCTTTGGAAGTATGATTTCTTTCATCCCATCACCATGCGATGTCACCTGAGGCTTAAGGTTATTGGCCCGTATATTAATCGAGGCTCTCGCTCACCCTTAAAGGAGCACTTTTCTTGTTCGTGGCGAAGAAAGAATAAATTATCCACTATCTTCCAGGTCGTTGAAAATGAGAGCACCTTCGCGGGCTTAGCAGTATTTTGAAATAATCCTGAATATAGGTCGGGATGTGTTTGTGTGATACCTAGGATATTTTGTATCCATGTGAGCAAGAAAAATGAATCACTGCAGAAATTTATACCTTTTTTCAAGTTTTTCAAACATTTTTAAAAATATTACCTAAACTTGATGAAGACATAGAAGAAATAGTTTTAATTTTTTCAATATGGTATTTTTAATTGTTTAATACAATTTTCAAGCAGTTCTTTCTCTCAATATAAGATTTACTGTATGTCTGTTGAAGATTTAACCCTCACAGCAAACAATATAAGAGGCACTACTGGAAGAAAAAACTGAAAACGGTCTAGACATACCATTTAATATTCAAATCTCTAAGAGCGCTTGCACGTTCGATGTAATTGATGGATTATTACCTTTTTGTCTGGAACGTGAGCAACCGATAGAATCCAAATCGATCCCCATTCGCACATGTTTCTGCAGATAATTTAAACTTTTCAACCAACGGGCTACGAGGGCAGATAAATTTGAGCGACGATGCGTTATTATCAGCCGGTGGATTTTTACACGGCCATGCGTTTGCTCCATCAACGTCATGCTACTGACACTAATATCCTTCGACGATCACCTAGTGCTTTTCCGAACAACGGACTAGTCCTCGAAATGGCATTTCTTAGCGTACTAGACGTTCATTTTCCTCGATTCCGTCGATGATTGACTAAAGAACTGAATGGGAAGCAACTTTGTCCAACGTACACGGGGGGGTTGGCGAACCAACCGTTAACAGCACCAAAGAGCCTTCCGGGCAATAGGAAGTCGGACAGTTTGAGCGACGAAACGGGAAGTAAATTCCAGCTTCGATTGATAATGGCCGGAAAGTGAGTTCGTGCGACTCGTGCACGGCTCTGGCGGCGCCAACGGTTCGAACCTTCGATGGCACGGGGACATAAAAATCGATCCAAGACATCGATCTCGGTCGTAATAAATTGAGCGCAATTATTTAAACTTTGCCATTGGGAGCGCATACCACTCCAATAGGGATTCTTTACGAGTTTACGGGGTGAAAAGTTGCGGGTTGAAAATTTTCCCCCGATAGCGCTGCGTTGCCGAGACGTGCAAGAAAGGAAAAAAAGGGTCTCTGAAGTTCGCTTTTTTCCTTTCGTACTTCAGTAGCGTGATTTGAGAAGTAAGATTTTTGTTTAGCTCAGAGTTTGGTTTTTCCTCTTGGACGTTATCGGTGTTAGTCTTATATTTTTTTATGTTTTTTTTTCATTTTATCAATCCCTCCAGTTTCGGTCCACTTAAATTGGGAAACGATTTATTCGTGCTTGGAATTGGTAAACTGAAAAGTTGAGCCAACCACCGCAGACCGCACAAAACTAAAAGAAAGTTCAACTGCTTTAGTTTGGTGTAGGAATTGGTTTTGAAAACTTGTAAAACAACCATCGAAAGGTAATGAAATGCTCCAACAGTTTCACTACCAATATGCACACCAAATGCCAAACTGCGATCCAGCTTAAACGTTTCGTCTCCACAACATTATTAAGCAGTGGAATTTACGAATCGACATTTTATTTAATGGAACAACGATGAGCTAAGGATTATAATTTAAATTTAAATTTTTATCGTAGCCAACCCAAATGAAGCAGCGAAAATCATCGCCGTTTCACGTGAGAGGCGTGAAAAGTTTTAAATTATATTCAATTATTTGATCGGCATCATTTTGCCATTCAGATTGTGCTACCAGCCGGTTTCGGCGTCGGAGTGAATTCGTTGAGTTCTTTTACAGTGATGGACACGTTTGTACATCACGAACTGGTGAGATGGCAATTTCTTTTCGATTTGTCTAAATATCTAATATCTACTTCGTTTTTTAAGAATAATTTCGCAAATTATCATATTCGTTTCAAAAGCAGAAGTTATTAAAAATGTAAAAACTAACAACCTTCAGTTTAAACCAAACACCAAACGAATATTATATTTGAAGTTATTTGTTGAAACACTTCACTATTTTTGTAGATAACTAAAATGAGCGACTTTTGAAAAGTTTTACTAGTAAAGTTAACCACTGAAATAAGTGAGTTTAGAAAAATCACCATTTCATTCAACTTTTATTTTTAGCAAAAAGTTTTTTTTCTCTTGTAGCATCTATAATAATTCAATTCATTAGCATATTCAAATAGAAAGTTTTTACCATCTCTTTCTTGGCGGTTGTTCCCTGTTACTTCTGCGCTGACGTTCTTTTATTCTTAGCTTCATTCTGACCGTGTCCGTGCTGCGGAAGGATCGGAAAGGGACGATTACTTTACCAGTGAAAATGTTGAGAGCGAAACCTGATGGAAAAAAAATCAAGCGTTGCTCAATCTGTTCGCCGGTTGAATGCGTCAGCGTTGACGAACGTAGGAAAAACTGAATTCATTCAAATGGGCCAAGAAAAAGAGAACGACATGGACAAACTTAGGAGCGAAAAAAATTCTTTCTATGGAATCCCTTACGCCAGCTAGGAGCGCGCTTGAATTTGATTAAAAATGATAATCGCAGGACGAAACCAAACGCTCTCACGCACACGCGACGCATTATTAGCTCCGTCAACCACCGGGCAGCGGGAAGTTTTCCCCCCAATGCGCTGGATAAAGGATTTTTCCGCGCGAAAACGTTCGCTCGATTCGGTGGGGAGTGAATTTTCAATCCACTTGCGGTCTATCTTTAGACGCAGGCCCTGAAGAAAACCCCGATCCTGAGGGCGAAGGTGCGGGGTATTTTTTCCGCTGGAAAAGTTTCTTTGTGTCATCATGTTTATTCATTTCCGGAATACAAATCTGTCTAATTTGAATCGTTTTAAAATTGAGTGAAAGTGATTCACGGTTGGACTGGTCCATCGAATCGCTAATCCGCAGGAAAATGCGACGATACTCCGGCGGCGCACAGAAAAGATGAAATGTGTACGTCCTCCCCAGCGGTACCCTGACCACCCCACAAGGCCAACAAAGCCGCAGTTACGACTGCTGAATTGACATAAAACACTACGTGCTCAGGATTTTTGAGAGCTTGCATCGCAAGATTAACGACCGAGGCTGGAAGTTGGTCACGGCGGGGGGAATGTGAGCAGGGGGTAGAGGTCGTCCAAGGGGTCCTGAAATGATTTTCCACCGTTTCGGGAGCACCGGGGCAGGGAGTTATCATTTCTGTCATCATTATTCCGCCCGACAAACAAAAGATACTTTACCGAATGTCTCATTTACAAAAGCGACATCAAATAAACGAAACAATCATCGGTTGGTTGGTGCTGAAAGAAAACTCTCCTCCGGGGGTGGGGTGGCGGTAGGAGTTTGACGAGTATTGTTTGCGGGGTGAAAAGTGGAAAAGTTACGCACAGGAATCAATTGTCGATTCACGCAGACTGGGTTGATTAACATGATGAATTAATAAACCGTGCTCTGCATATTAATCGTAGGTATAACTTTCGGAGACAGTTCGCTCAGGAATTTCGAAATTGTACAACCAATTGAAAACTTCTTTTATTTGATTTGTACTTTCACCAAATGTTAATAAATGGGAAAATTAATTTAACAGAAATCAAGTCGAAATACGTACAACACTAATTCATTTCTTTTATCTTCTTCCCATATTTTAAAATGTTATGCCAAATTATTTGGTATGTTTTGCAAAAAATTCACTTCTTTCTACCAATTGTTCTTCGATAGATCGGGAAAACTTATTCCTGCGCGAGGGTAAAACCTCATGATTGATGGGCAATCGGTGCTGATAAAGTGTCATCAATTAATTTCATTACCGTCATCATCCATTGGCGGGCGGAGGCAGGGCCGTCGGTGGTGCTGTTAATCAGAGAGTATATTTCTTCATGACGTCGATTGTAGGACCAGGAAAAAAAAATCCCGTACACCCGTTTGACTATGCGGATTGATGAGCGCCATTAGAAACCCCCTCCCGTAAGACACAAGTAACCTCCTTCCCCCGCATTACACCAAAGCGTCCTCTCCCGCTGAATTTTATCAGCGAAAATCAGCCCCTTTATGCTTAACGCCCGCGGTTTCAACCTCGCGCTTCGATTCGCGTTTCGATTCGTTAAGCTTCACGGCGTTTTAATTTCGGGGTTTTCGGAAGAACCATTTTCATTTGGCGCGCGGGTATTTACCAGTGGCCGAACCGGAATCCAATAAGCGGCCGAGGCCCACATTCGTATCGGGGCCTCATCGGGGGCTCATCCTTTCGATCAGCTTCTGGCGGCAATCAGTCATTTTTCCTTTCTTCTTACGCAGGGAAAGGTGCGGGCTTTCAAATAAATCGAATATTTCCCGCTTTCCCCGCCACGATGGAAATAAAAATGGTTACCCGAAAGGAATTTTTAGCTCAAAGTGGAATATTCATATTGAACAAAGCCGAACCCGATAAGTCCAGCTGGGCCCCGGACAAGTTGCAAAAGAACATTTTTATTCAAAGTGGTACATTTGAGCCATCCCGACGAGTGGTGTATGTGAGTGATTTCTACCCCGCACGGTTTTCGGTGGTAATCCCGCAATCCCCGAGCCGCGCGAGGAAAAGGGTCGACGAAATAAAATTGGGATAAATTTCATTAGAGCATAATTATTCACGCCATGGTTACAGCTGAAGGGTGAATTTTTCCTTCATTTTCAGCATTCCATTTTATTTTTGCGATGCTCGAAACGGCGGCGCAATCTAGCGCATTCCAATAGGCCGTTGTAAAAAAAAAGAACTGTTCAATACGACGTACGTCGTCCCTTTCAATCAATTGGTTTATTTTGAATTTTAAAAATGCAAAGAAAGAAAATCGTTCTCGTTAAATCGCAGGTTCCAGCAATGGAAAGATAAGGATCAATTCAATTAAAATCTCTGCCAGCCACAAAAATGCCGGGTTCGATGAGAAACGTACGCATATAGTTTGAACTAAAGGAAGGCTTAAATACTTATTTTTCATGACATTTGCAGAAGCGTTATTACAGAAGGAGTATTTGTTTGTTCGTTTATATCACGAGCTGATGAGTTTTTCAATTTGTTTAAACATTTTACGATCCAGTACGTTTATTAAGAATAATTTTGTAGATATTCATATTTGAATCTAAATCTAAATTTTGAACGTTATTAAATATAGAAGAACTAACAACCTTCAGTTTAAAGCAAACATCAAATGAATATTATTTAAAGTTATTTCTTGGCATACCGAACTATTTTTATAACAAAATTTAAATGGGTGACTTTTTATAAATGTTTACTTGTAAAAATTACGCAAATAATTTGAACTACGCATTTGTACGCATAAAATTTGAACTAAAGGACGTCTTATACGCTCATTTTTCATAAAATTTGCAGAAAAGTAATACACAGAAAGGTGATTTAGACAACAATTTCTGTTACATTTAACCAAAACATTTAACTTAAACAACATATTCCATTCGTAGAACACATCCAATGATCATGTCTAACACAATAAGAACTCTTTTTAATGCCGTTTATGCTTCATGAGCTAATGAGCTTTTTACATTTTTTTTTAACATTTTACTATCCAGGACCTTCTTTTAGGAATAATTTTGTAGATGATCGTATTTTAATCTTAAACCAACGTTATTAAGTATAGAAAAACGAACAACTTTCAGCTTAAAGCAAACACGAAATGAGTATTATTTTAATTTATTTCTTGAAACACCAAACTATTTTTATGAACAACTCAAAATGGGCAGCTTTTTATAAATTTTTGCTTGTAAAAATTGCTCTTAATATTTTAACTACGCATTTTTGCGTATCTAGTTTGAACTAAAGGAAGTCTTAAATGCTCATTTTTCATGACATTTACGGAGGCGTAATACAGGAGTATGTATGTTCTGTGATAACTATTTCTATCTTTAACAACATATTCCTTTCGTTGAACACATTCAATGAGCATGTCTCACACAAGAAGAACTCTTTTTAAATGCCGTTTACTTGTTTTTTGTAAACCCCAATACCATTGTGTTAACAAAACGCTAGATGAAGGAATTTTTATTCAATCCGCTCGTCAAGAACACTTCCTCGACCGGTTACCAAGGGCAACCATTTTAGTGTCCCCTACCGGCAAGGAAAACAATTAATCATCCGCACGAATGCACACGTGTCACGATGGGGCCGCCCGGTGCTGTCAATGAGTTATGAGTTGCCCATAATGCATCAAATTATCAGAAACAATTAATCAAACTGTCGTTCACACCTTCCACCGGTGATGCTCGAGCCCGAGCAGGGCCTTACCTCCGGCGACACAATCTCAGCCTATTCCTTGTCGCAGCAGCGCATCAATCGCGTCTTTCCGTATCGACCGGGTAAAGTAAAGTTTTCCGCTCCTTTTTCCCTCCTCGACGAAGCGGTTCAAGATGCATGTTCACTTGTTTTACGGTCCTTCGTGGAAATGAGAATCTGATTTTGACACCTACCAGGTCGGCTTAAAAAAAACCCCAAATGCGATAGAACTCTTCCAAGCATGTAAAAAAGCTAAAACACGTGCGCGCCACGGCATAATAGATCATTATTCGATTTTTCCCCCATCTTGAGTTGACATACTCACTCTCGAGGCTTATAGTTCTTGGCAGTAGAAAAGATGGTTGTTTTTTTTTAAGTTTCACTTTACAACTGCGTTCCTTTGTTCCAACCCCGGCGTCGTTCATTAGCAGCCACCTTCAACGGGACGGAAAAAAGGGGGAAGTTACTGCATCCCCGGCGCATCGGAAAAGGGGGCCACCGGGAAGCCAAAGGTGACAACGATGATGACTTGCGCGAGTACGAACGCGAGTGGCTCGCTCGTCTCTATCGTCGACCGTCCGTGTGGAGGATGAGGAGGATGAGAGTTACCCGGAACAAAAAGCAAACAAAAAACGATCAAGATAACTGCTTTGTCGCTCAACACTTTGACTGCGCTAATGCCACCGTGAAAGACGGTTGACGGTTCGGGGTTTTATCGTAGTTTTAACGTCTTTGTTAGGGCAATCTCTGTGCAGGTCATCTTTTTTTTCTCCTCGTGTCAGCGTAAAGGCATTAACTTCTCTTCTTTTTTTTTTTGGTTTCGTCCCCAACCCTTGCAGCGGTCGGCAATATTTTATATGGGTTTGTCACGGAGGTGTAAAAAATTATCGTTAAAAGCAGAAGTCACTTGAGAAAATAAGCTGTAAGATGCTTATAAAAATGAGTAAACTAAATGAACATAGATTTGTAGGTTTACCTCAGAAACACTTGCTCTTAAATTTCATTTTCCCAAACACAAGGTTCCGAGAAGCATTGAATGCACTGTCCATAAAATATTTACTTTGAGCTTACACTACAAACACCCGGGATCAGCCCGTGGGGTAAAAGATCCCCCAACTAATCAGATAACGGCAAACCATTTTACTGCCATCGAGCCGGCCTTGATCTTATCGCACACGGACGGACGGACCCGGCTGACAATGGCAAACATTATTTTGCGAAAAATCCCGATACTTTCTTCCCCCTCCCATCCCCCGCGCGTTGGTGGGTTTGGTCTTCAAGACTGTCCACCGGGCCAGGCCCGGGCCGTAAAAGACAAACATCATTTAAGATAAGATGGAAAATCCCTCCGGAACGAACCTCAAACGGGCTAACAGTAACGAACAGCGAAACAGACCATGGGCACAGAGGTCGTCCCGGGGTCACGGGGAAAGGGCTTTCTCCATCATCCGGGAAAAGGGCAAATGTCGAAACCGAATGCTTCGGAATTCGATACCGTCCTATCAGCGGCATTAATTGCACCCTCTGCCTCTTCGGTAGCAGCATCTTGGCTTCGATATGCATTCGTTTTATGAGTGTGTATGTTTGTGAGTATCGGTAGGTGGAAGTGGGTGGTCCGGCTGTGTGTGATACCAGCGCCAAACGACCGTCTTTCCAACAGGCATTAGTCGAACCGGGGCCGGGGATAGATGAGACAACACAATCCGAAGCCTGTTATCAGCCACGCAGGACAGCGCAGTAATCGGGCTCGGTTGGCTGGCGTCTCAGGGCGTCTGAGACGGCATTTTGTCGATACAAGAAGGTATAAATCTCCGGACCTACTAATTCATGGCCGGCTTGGCCGGTCGAGGCGAGCTGATATCCCATTTGTTCAGGAATTGCTGCTGTGTGGCCACGCGGAAAGTGGGAATTTTCCAAAACAACAGTGAGTGTCGTGCGCTTGCATTATTACACACTAAATAATTTTTGAAACAATTTTTGGTTTGTATAATTGTTTGGTTTCTATCTGTTTGTGTGATCTTGCAATAGAACGGAATAGAAATTGGGATGAAATTCAATTTATTTCAGTCTTTTTGATGAACTTCTTTTTAAGTAGCTTTGTCCTTTCTCGAGTTGAATATCAGATCGTTTGGAACAGCTTTCATCCATTTTAACCATATTTTTTTGTAATTTTGAAATGTGTTGCATTGGCTATTTTCATACTAAATATGTAAAATGATAATTCGTTTTGATAAATCAATAATGTTGAAACAATTTAAAACAGCATTGCTGAAAAACTTTCAGTATTTTTAACAAATTTGTGTTACTTATTTAATCCTTCAACCAATTTGTAGTTCTGGTACTTGAAACCACGATTTAGAGTTTTTATTAAACATATACTTATTTCCGCTCGTTTGCGTTTGATTTTTCAAATATTTCACACAAACTTTCCTAAAAATTAGAACAATAGATCTCAAATATTTTTATAAACTTTTACCTTAGACAGAGACAAAAAGTTGATTAACAAGTAAATTAATAGAAGTTATGACATTTTCTTCTAAAGGGTTTGTACATATAAACATCTAAAATGAAAGCAATATATAAAATATGTTGAAATACATTCAAATCATATATTTTTATAATCATGAAATCCAAAAGTATAATGTTTCTTACAAAAACGAAATATAAAGTGTAGTTTTTTAACAACCAAAAACTTGGCTGTGGCAGATATTTTTATCCGGCACTGTACCCGGCCTGAGACTGACGTATTCACACTCTACCCAAGTGTCACCAGTACGCAAATGAACCCGCAGGAAACCGTACACTTTTCGCCATAAATCACAATCATCGGCCATTTATAGACTTCGGTTTCGGCTTGGCGGCATATCCTGTGCATATTCGTTTTCGAGCCATTGCCATTTTCCACCGTCCAACGCTCTCGTCCTCGCTCTCCTGGTGGAAAACTGGATGCTCTGTGGAGCCCATTTATCTCGTTTTGCTCCGTTGTAGTTTCTCGCATCCCTGTTAGTTAAACGTATTCTTTATTACGGAACAGAACCTGCCATCCTCTTCGGCATATTCCGAAAAGGCTTGTTTTTGCGTTTGAGTTTTCCCCTTAAAAAATCGTACAGACACCGTACAAGCACAACTCATCCTCCTCATTGACGCTATTGACGTTTGACGGCAGCGTTCTTATCGTCTGCCAATACGCCTCCAGTCCTTCTGTCACGGCAAGACAACTAGTTTCCCAACAAACCCAAAAAAGGCAGGAAAAAGTCAACCCAAAACTGACACCGAAGAATGGAAACTAGCTCCGAGGAAACATCTACGAAATCGAAAAACTGTCACATGTCCAGACGCAACACTACTTCCAGGATGTCTCCAATAAACATTTCGTTTTGGTTTGCGAAATGAAATGGATGGAAGCAAGCTAGACACGGGTCGGGTTGTTTTTTCCAGTAATTTCCAAATGAATTCACCACCCGTGCAACCAGCAGTAATGAAGAGCGATGCGCCACGAATGATGCTCCCACTCGAAACGGTTGGGAAAATTTGTTTTCCAACCCTCCTTGGGGATGTGAAGTAAGTGCAGGAAAAGCGCAATTTGTTGGAATGAAATTATGATGATAATGTTTTTGGAAGCAGCGTCGAAGCCATCATACTTCCACCACAACATCAACAATGAGCGGAGCGTACAAGTTATGCTTAACGTTTTCCCAGTCCTCAAAACCATGGGCGCGGAAGACAAATACACCCGTGAAATGGATGGTGCTTGAGATGAACTTGGCCCAGCAAGAATCAAGCAGTTTATTTTTATTTATTACCTCATACATTCATATAACTGCTCATCGCTCCCGCAAGTGTACATGTGGTATTAAAAAGAGAATTTAAAAAAATACAAAACAAACGTTTTCCCAAGCAAGATGAAGTCTAGTTGGCGCAACGCCTCTCAAAAACTCATGTCAGGGAAAATGAACAACCGGAGAAAACCCACAGTGACAGTTGAGGGCAGGGCTGGCATTCGGAAAGCTTTTTCACCAAAGCGCATCTGGTTGCGTGTTGCTATTGTTGAAACCCCATTCTCGATGTGCTTTCTTCTCGTAACATCGGCAAAATCTGGCGATTAGAAGTGATATAGTGAGTCGTGTTTTGGGGATGAGAAGGACAAAATCATCCTGGTAATATTATTTCCAACATTGGTAAACGTCTGGTTGTTGACGAGAGACATTTCACACGATCCAGTGGAAAGAGATACATAAATATGTTCGAACAACAATACGCAACATGTTTTCATGACAACCAAAACATGGTTTATTAACAACATTGAATATAATAGTAGTAAATAATATGCATTTTTACGCTTGTAAAGCCGAACAGTCTAGATTGCTTCAACTTTTCGTTCAAAACGGAACACAAAAATTAGAGTAACGTAATTTGGTCCGTTAGAAAATAAAAACAAAGGGAAAGAAGCCAAATTTTCAGAAAGCGTAGACAAGTTTGTAATTTTGTTCTACATTAAAACTAGACAAAAGATGCAATAGTAGTTATTGATAATTAATACAATATGTTTTTACTTCTATGTCGCAAATAGCATTTGATAATTTTGGATGGTATACAACCATCCATAAGTTTGCTGGTGTTTTTGTTTGTGTTTTGCTTACATCGTATAATTTACCTATTTATTTTGATACTTCAATTTTTGATGTGTTCTATGTTCGTTTGAAGTTGAAATTCTTTTCAAACAAAGTACTTTTTGTAGCTTTTTCTAGCTGAAATGAACTAATCACGAGTCTTTTGACTCGTGACTATCATCCTTGGTTCTGTTTAGAATCTGTATAGAAATCTATTCAATGGCCAATGCAAAAGCAGACAGTTAATACGATGGCGAAGTTTACTTGGTACATGATCTTTTTCATTAAAATAGTTTTTCATTAAGCCCCAATGCAAACAATTAAAACAGCCATCGTTTGTTTTATTTTTGGTCTGACGCTTTCGATTGTGCTTAAGGAGCTACTAAATTGAATTCCCCTCCTATCCCCACAACCGCCAGCCCCCCACCCTGGTACGGGTGTGTACGATTTCCCATTCCCAAACCCACCAACAGTCCGAAAATGCAGATGAAAATGGTGAATGTTGTTTCGAAAATTCATTTCCTCAAACAATACACAATCCGAGATAACATCAACATCGGGCGAGCCACTATACGTGCGACGCCGATTGTCACCGCCGCGCCGAAATGCGGCAAGATGTGGTGGCCGAGGGGGAGGAGTGGGAGGACCGAACCACAGCAAACAGCAAACAGCGGCCCCGGGTTCGAGGCACGAGCTGACGCAAATGGGAATTAAGTAAAAATAGAAACAAACAGAAACCATACCGAAGGAAATGTACACAACAGCGGGGAAAAATAAAAGAAGCTCCGCTCAAGCCCTCGAAATGGACGATCGGAGAGGAAAAAGCTCGGAGGGAAAAAAAAGTATGTCCCATCGAAGCACACTAATAGGAAAATCGCCCTCCGCCTCTCGTTCCCCACGTGCCGGAATGCGGAACGTGCAGCGCTCGGTACGGTTGAAATTTGCATTTTCCTGCCCCCGCTGCCCACCACCGGAAAAACTCCAGCGCCCACGCTGATGAAAATTCCCATCACTTGGGCAATCGGGAAAAATGCCGCCCAATGAGGAAACGAAGCTGTTCGAAATGAAACAAATATTTTTACAAGAGTCCAATTGATGGCACCGCTGATGACGGTGATGACGATCTAACGAATGTGTTTGCTGACGAGGATGATTTTGCTATTGTTTATGATCTTTCCCGTGGTCGGTTGTGTGCGAGAGAAAGAAAAAAAAATACGTCCACTCACGCCAGGGACGATTTTCATTACGATCCATTCACGTCCGGATTTCGGTTCGGTCGGTTTCTGGTCAAACAGTCAAACGAAATGTTGGGTCGCCAAAAATAGCCACACCTACAAAGATGTTCGTCCACGATTGTGAAGGTTGGAAAAAAGCCCAATCCCCCCCCCCCCTCCACCGCACACACCTTCGCTGCTACATTGTAATATACAAACAACAATAAAATAATCAGTAAAACAATAAACATTCATCAAGCGAACGACGGGCGGAAAAGGCGCACCCGGTACGGTGAAAATCCTTCCCCGTTTAACTTCCTCCACCCCCCAACGACACAACGGTGCACCCAGGGGCTGCGGAAAAAAGTCATCGACCCACCAGGGCCAGGGATGGGAAACCATTTGGGTTTGCTTAATTGCGAAAATCCCATGGAATGTGGCGGTCGAGGCGAAAAACACAACAAAAAAAAAAGGAAACCCGGCACACCAAAGGGAAAACACTTTTACACGTGAAAGGGCGTCCGTGATTGGAACGCCCATCCCGACGAGCCCACACGGTGGGCATATGGGGAGGTTCTCCTCTCCTCCTTTTTCCCAACCAGTTTATCCACTTTTCAGTAGAGGACACCGTGTGCTCGCAAGGAAAATGGGTGGAAACCAGCAAATACACAAGCCTAACGATCGGTGGCGAGTGTTTCCAATAGAGCTGAAAATTTCGGTCAACCTTTTAACGCCCTCGCACCCCCGGGACGAGATTTTGTGGGTTTGTTTTATTTTAACATTTACAATTCATTTACTGGAACGGTTTTTCTTCCGAAGGAATTGGTCACCCGAAACGAAAGAAAAAACGGAAAGCTTCATCGTTTGTGGAAACCTTTGATTTTGTACAAACATTTGTCAACTTTTGAGCTAATTTTTCTTTTTCTGCATTTACATGGAACTTGGCCACCAAAAAAATAAAAAAAAATAGCCAAGCTTGTGTGGAAAAGTGTAAGAAAATCCTTTCCATTCGTGCCATAAATTTGAACCACAACTTACAGAAGCACTCCGAGTTTGTGGCCCTCTGTCGGGTTACCTTTCTCCACTTTCAGCTCGATTGGTCATTTTCAACAGCGCGGCCTGATTTGTTTTATTGCTAAATGTTTTATGACCTCCCCCCCTCTTTTACTCCAGCCGGGCCGCTTTTCCGGCCAACGACAAACCTTCGACAAACTATTCATCCCCTGTACGCGCTCGTCGTCGCTTCGGTGAAAGTAAAACAAAATGGTAATGGGCACAAAAGGCGTAATGGCCGTCACTTTTCTTCGGCACAAATTGACCGCACGCGACAACCTGCCAGCTATGGGGGTGGGTGGAAATAAACCAAGATCGGACAGTTTTCCCGAAAGGGTGGGGGTGGCATTTGCAACCAGTTCCCCCCAAAATAGAACCAGCTCGACTTATGATGGATATTGGTGGCGGAAGGAAAGTTACCTGCGTGTTCGTTTGGAAATTTTGGAAAACTCTCAACTCAACGTCAATCGGCCGAAGCATCGGAAGGCGGTTGTTCAACCGAAGAAGTGATGAAGAAACATAAGCTGGCTGACCTTCGACCCGGCAACACGAAAGGCCCAAGAGGAAAGTGGGAAAACTAAACAGCCAAAAATAAAAGGCACACAGCGGCCGGTGTTCACCCAACGGGCCGAAATAAAAATAACCATCCGCGCCCCGAAGGTGCCGGACGGCGAAAATGCGGAGAAAAATCTGCTCCCACCAGCGCCATTAACAAAACGGCCGAAAATGTATATTTATTCCATTATTTATTTCGGGGTAATTTTTATGAAGCGAACGTGCCGAAAATATCAATCGATTGCGCAATACAATGTCCCGAGAGAGAGAGAAGAAGGAAGGAGGAAGCAACGTCGATCCAGCGACGTAACTGTTACAGGACGATTCCAAGCGAAATGATATCTCCAAGCGAGATAGGATATTGGAACGAAAAAGGAACAAGAAGGAAACGGTCGGCAATATTGGCGAGTGTCTCGTAAAACCTTCGCAAAATTCATTGATAACATGCCGGAGCATAGGAGGAAGCTTCGGAAAATCGTGCGCTCGGTGGATGCTAAGACGATCTGAGACGTATGAAAATTAATTCCAATCGTTCAGTCGATAGGAAATAATAAAACGTTACTGTACGATTGCGTAACACAGCACGAACATTTGATTTTGGCCAGAACCAAGAGCGAATTTGTTTTTATTACGGAAAACAAATGCAAACATCATCTGGTTTATTTGTAAAGTATGTAATTTTTTAAATTATTTGGTCTTCCATTTTCTATTGCTTTTGGTTTTTTTTATTTTTCTTAATTGAAAGGGAAGTGAGAAATTGTTTATTTGGAAGATAGTTTAAAGCAATAGTTTCTTTATATCATGTTAATTCTTATTTGTTTCTCCATTCTTTGTCATGCCTTTCATTAGTAGGTTCTGTTTTTCGTTCCTTACCATTCCAATGTTTTCTTCCAAGATATTTTTTGTAATATTGTGTGGTTGACCATCATTATTTCAAAGCCTTTTTCCTTGTTAAAACTATCGATGAAGCCTCTAACCAGACCCGGTAAACAAATTTGGACCTTTACTACAAGTTTTCCCGATAGTGGCAATTTATTTATGCATTGTTGTCATATATCATCCAACTTCTGGGATTTTCCATGCCACAGGCCGATTCAATAAAGGACGGAAGGTCAATTGGGTGAATACCGTTTAAGTTTTTCAGAGGGTGCGTTTCATAAAAAACTGCTTCAGTTTGCAAACGAAAAACCGGATAAACGATGCGCTGGTTGAGAGTGTATATCAAAAGTTAATTGATGGCAAAATGGAGAACCTTTCAACGTGTCTGGGAAAGAAAATGCTGTTCATAGACGATCTTTGTCTGGCTTATAAATATTCTTACAGAAGAAATCGGTTTTGGCGGTATCGGTAAACTGGAAAGAAAGACATCTCCAAAAACCCCGAACCAAGAATGGAAACGTCGTCTGGTGATCTTTATCTCACAATTGAGCTATTACTGGCGAGTAGAAGTTTGTTGGCGAAGCAGATCGAACAAGCGAGGATGCTACTGAAACACTGCCAACTTCCGGTAGCCCAGTGGGAGGTCCTTTATTTTCCTCCCAATCCGCTAGCACTCGTTCCCCTTCCCCGGACCGAGCTTTGCGCTGAGCAGGAACCGTGGGCTGATTATTGTTTGTTGCTGTTTGAAAAAGGAAAACTTTTCTTATTAACATTTTAAATGAAAATATTGTTACATCGTCGCCTTTGTCGTCGTTGTCGTCCATTTTTTGCTTTACCAAGCTGCTCGCAAGCGCCTTGGGATGAGGGTGGCGCGACATAGAGTGCTAACTTCCATATTCAACGACCGCTTCCCGTTGTGTGTGTGTGTGTGCTCGATGATGTAGTCTCGTGTGGGTGGATCCATTTTTCTACGCGAATTTTCCCGTCCATTCGCTCCCGAAGCGTACTCGATTGCGCATTTTTATTTCACGCCACATAATCTTTATTTTTTAACTTTCAGTTTCTAATTTATGAATATTTTTGCGAAGTTTTTGCTTATCGTTATCCGCTGGAGTAGTCCAAAACACTCTCCTTGTGGATCATATTGCACCAAACTTTACTGTTCAATTCATTTTTCCAACATTTTCATCGCGAACCTCTATGTTTTCCAAGATGGATTCATCGAAAAGGGATGAACGAATTACGGATTTTTAAATTAGAAGCTTTTCATTTACTCACTATTTGTTAACTTTTTTATTAAATTGAACTGTATTACTCAATGTTTTTGGTTGGAAGAGCATAAATTAAACATATTACAGGGTACAACCGTTTAAGATCATAACTAAGAGCTTCTTTAAACTCCCCTTAGAATACGTGGAATCGGCTATCAAAACTTTTCGATTTATTGCATTTCAAAAAGGAGAAAACTTGTGAAAAAGTGTTATCTCTAGACAAAAAATTAACTAAGATGGGTGGAAATTGCTTGGCCGGTGGAAAATTTGATTTCCAACCCCCAAGTGTTCCAAGCGCACAGAGAAAATCGGGGGTCTCAAAGATAACGGAAAACCGTTTTCCACCCAATATCCCGATCGATGGGAAAACTTTCGACAAAACGCGGGATGGGCAAACAGAGAAGGCGGATTTCCCAGACCACGCGGGGCGGAAGTTCGCAAGGATTTCATTTTCCGCGCATTCGGCGACTTGAAAAGTGAATGGAATGTGGAAAACACGTGTGTCGTTTTCCGGGCGGTTCGGCAAAACTGGGAAATGAAGCGATCCGGAAGACATGAAAAACGGCTTTTTGCGAACTTGCACCATCGCTTCCAAAGGTGCAAGCGCGCGCGGTACGAAATGCATGTACGGAAGAAAAAGCTGCTGTCTTTTCCTTCTAATTCTCCGCGTTCGGTGTTGGCGCATTTTTTTTCTGCATTCTTCCAGGGACCAACACCACGTAACATTCGACCAGCACATACCGAACGTCGTTTATGTGACGGAAGTGAACCGTTTTTAAGCCCTTCACCTCACCGTGGCTGAATTTAAATAATTTATTCATGAATTCTTATTAACATAGCTTTGCGGTGATCGTGGGTTGCCAGGCCCCCGACTCCCGCCGTTTTCCCCTTCGGGGAGCCAGCTGGAGTTTTTCTGCTCAAGCTTTGTGGTTGGTACGCTGGTGAAACACTTTTTCCTTGTTTCACAAGTCGCAGCGAAAGACGCGATGCAGTTTGAAAAACGATACGCGAAAAGGAAGCCTAATTCCAGGCTAAAGGGAAGCGGAAAATCAAGGAAAAACTAACCAAGCTCCAGAGAGGCATAAGTAACGAGCTACTTTAGAAAAAGGGGTTTTTTTCTGTTCTCTGCCTAGGGTTCAGTAGATTTTCCATTCCTGTTCTTTCCTTGTTGCCACCGCCCTGGATGAACGCTTGTGGGTCTGTGGCTACTGAAACACCTCTTCAGAAAACAAACCAACTTCCGTCACCCGTTCTCCTCCTACCTTCCCGCTCAAACCAACCACTACTTCGAAGCCAGCCAAGCGCTGAGGCGCTTTTCCGAGCGCACAGTTTTCCACTTCGACGCTCCGGCCTCGTTGACGTGAATGCATTGCCCGCGTTCGGGGCGCTTTCCGGGGCTCATAAATTCGATGGCTTTAGGTTGTTTTCCACCGGCCGCCCGTGCCCGTGTTTGTGTTGGTTTTTGTCGTGCTCATTGATATGTTTTTGCGTCCATTCCCATGTCGGAAGCGGACGCTTCCAGTTGTGTATTTTTAGGCTTCGTGCGTGGATACCTTTTCACGATTCTGTCGGTTTATTTTCGTTCCAAAAATGTGTGTGTAGGTATATATTTGTCAGCAACATGTTTAACAGCTTCTAAGGTCATCCGGGGAGCACTTAACTCCTTCCACTTTACACCCAGGATCCATTTCGTAGGTCGTTTTGGTAAGCATAGGCATAAGTTACGGTACAAGTTATGCTTTTTTCAAAGTACTGAATATTTTCGTACGTACCAGGCAGCATTTGTTTTTGTTTCAAATATTCCTTGAATCGTACAATTCAGTCTGGCCGTCCAAATATATATATTTAAAAATCCGTGCCGTCAAATTGGTTCCATAAACAAGGACATTCGATTGAAGGACTTCAAAACATCAATACACAAATAATAGGTCAATTTGTTAAGTAAATCTGGTCTAGGAAAAAGAAAAATGAGAAGAAAAAAAATTGAAAACAAAATTAGGACTAAAAAACGTACAGACGAACACATTTGATACAATTTTATAATTTAACTATATTTTCGTGATCGAATTAGATATGAAATTCATAAAGTTTTATAATATGAGAACTTTTTTAATTGTATTTTTTAATTTGTTCTCAACCTGAAATAAAACAAATCAAATGAAAACATTAACCAGTCTTTAGAAACCATGTAGAAACTTCCTCACGGGTGTTAAAAACGACGGGAGACCATCTGCAACGTCTACAACAAGCAGCTTTTCTTCAGAGTGATCAGACACAACTTGCTAACTCCATGACCCACAACTCTTTTCCGTACCACTTTGCATCAGCCTTATGTTCAATACTGAGAAATGGTTTGCATAAATATTGTCTCATTAATGAACATCACCCCTCGCGAGGGGCGGGCCCAACGGAATGAATGAAACCAACCGGATCTTAATGTTGCCCGCATACCATCAGCTGGCTGAAAGAAAGTGTAGCCACACCGAGGTGCTGGGAATCATTCACTAGTCGAACATTCCAATGGCAAGGTCGGGCAAACGTTGCTCGAGGGTATCTTCTTAACCGAAACGTCGGTGAAGATTAGTTTACAAAAGGAAAACGAAGTTGAAACCCGGGAATGGTTAAAACACGATCAAGCTATAGGACAAAATGAGTTTATGTTGTAAACCGAAGAAAGCATACTAGAAGAAAACGAATCCGATAGACTGAACGTTCTTTGCAAAGTGTGGAGCTTATTTCTCACTTGCGTAGCAAAAACTTCAATGTTTTTTCATGTTTTTGTGCTTAGGGAAGGAAGTTTTCTTTACAAATTTAAAATATTGTAAAGTAACGTTTTTAGGTTTAAATTTTTTTTCGTCAACGTTGTCATCGCATCAGTTTATTAGTTTCTTATTTTATTGTTTGAGACCTTGAATTTGAACTAAGTCATCTCCTAACGAACGGTACCAGATATTTTTGTTTTCCCAAGGTTAGGCACTACAGTCCGAAGTCGAGAAAACCCCTTTTTCGTTACATTTTCGGTGCAAATTTATTCAACAAACTGCCGAAGAGAACGCGGACGCGGATTCGTTCATTTGTCTTTTGCAAAGGGAAGCCCAATTTCATGCTCCCGCTGATGCTAAAACAAACAGCAGCCAGCAACATAATAATCACGGTTCCGCACACCCAGCGCCATCTTGCCCTTTTTTCCGTACCGTGAACGATATCACTCGAATGCTACAAGTATTGCGAATGCTACGGAAAGTATCGGAACCGCCCGAAACGCAGTGAGTTGTACCCGGCTAATGAGCTTTGCCTCCACCGGAAGGAACTCCAACGGGGACGGTGAGGCTCGCCGAGGAAAAGCCTATGTTCGGGCACGGGTCTCAAGACGAGGTGAGCCTTCAGGCTCACATAAAAAGCACTAGAAGTTGTGTGTGTGTGTGTGTGTGTGTGTGTGTGTGTGTTTGCCAATGCTTTCGCATAATCCCAGCGAACCGTATCGGGTGATGTGAGAGGAATCGGCGGTGGGAAAAAATCCCATAAAGACCAAGAACAAGAACGACGACATATATCGGTAGCACACTCTTCCTCTCTCTCCGTCACTTTGTTGTGTTTCGTGAACCGAAGGTCCTTGTAGGTAATTGGGTGGAGAGTGTTTGGAAAACGGGAGGTGAAGTATTCCACCGGTACAAAAAAAAGCAAAACACAAGCACACAACACACACCCACCCACACGCACCGTAGCAGGCGAAGAGGAAAATTATGCAGAAACAAATAAACTTACAAAACGCGACGACGCGTTTCCGTGGCCACCATTTTCTCCATCTCCGTCGCGTCCTGTGTTTGCATCGAGGCTCGCGCTCGAAAACATCGAAAGCCACCGCACCGAAACCTTATGCTCGTTATTTTAATTCCTGGCTAAATGCGGCACCATGTAGAGCGTGTGTGTGCGAGTGTTTTCCCGCGAGTCGGCCCTCGCTTGTACCATGTTACGCCGAGGCGAGTCGAAGGCATGCTGACTTCTGGCGCAAAACTAAAACAAAAGTATTAAAATTCCACCCTTCCTCCGGTGGAGCCTCCGTTCCTAAGTAAGGACATACAACAGCAGCCACATGCGAGCGCCTCTCGGCGCTTTGAAAGCTCCGGTATGTGGGAAACCAGTGTGTTCAAGATGAGTTTATTGAAGATGTTCGTTGTTTGTCTGCTTAATGTTGCCCGAGCGGAGTTCCATCCATTCGCCAGCTCGCTACAACGGGCTAGAGCCCGCTCGGGTGGTATCGGTATGTGTCTAACTTTCCGCCCACCCACGGCGAGCCTATCTCGAGCACTGGCTTTGCTTAAGGCGCCGCTGTGAACGTTTTGTAACTTTTAAACCCATTGTTTTTGAGGTTTGCTTGCTTTTTTTGCGCGAGAGAAGAGGGGGACAAAGGAGGGGGTTTGATTTTAGCTTCTCCCCGAGAAAGAACGCTGGAATAAATTACACACTCGACTAGCACCCTCACGGGTCTGGTTTCGAGTTTTGGAGCCTTTCCGTGGAAGAATATTCGTCACCGGAACCGCCACCCATCCTTCGGTGTTGATAGTGAATTAAATTCTCCAAACTTGACTCCATCAAACAACCGGGCGAAGGAACGTCATTTATTCCACCCCGGGTTTCAACTTCTCACCAAAAAAAAGGCAATTTCAAAAGCCACCATCCGATTTTCCATTCAGCGTGACTACGTTATTGCCATTCTGGACGAGCTTCAAGAACTCCAAGTTTGAGCTTATTGGCAGGGAAGGTCCTCCGCATAGATCGAAAGACTTCATTCGACCCCGGGACGCCTTTCCAATTGGCCGTGGGGATTCTTTTCCAACCCTGTAACCCGACCGAAGACACTAAGGACCCGTCGGTTGTGGGGAGGAGTTGGAAGAGGGTTTCTTAATCGTCAGTGTTGACTCATTTTCGATTCCACCCGCTTTTTCTACGTCACTTAAGTTAGTTTATTAAAAGGGTAGTGCACAGATTTCCAAACAAAGGTCAGGTCTAACGGGGAAGAAAAGAAAATTGGAAAATTTGAAAAACAAAAAACACATCAGCCACTTTGTCCTTCAACTCAGTTGATGTCACTTTCCAAGATCTAATGGATTTAAAGTTAACGAACATAATTGGAGCTCGTGAATTCTTCCCTGCTTATTATATTTATAAAATGATGTATTTAAATAGCATAACGTAGATAACTTTGCAGCCAAAAAATGAAAGTACGCAAAATATATCATCTAATGTAAGGGTTCCACTGGATCATTCAAACTCTTTATTATCTAAATCAGGCAAGTCAAACATACGGCCCGCGGCCCTCTGAAACGATACATCGATAGTTTGGATCCTTGAGTATTGACATTCGTTTGAATTCCAAATGTTTTTTGTGAATGGTTTCACGAACTGCGAATTCCAAAAGAACTGAACGAACATCAATTTAAACAATTTCTATAAGCAAGTGACGTACAACTTTAATCTACATCACGCCAATAATGACAAGAGCATAAGTTTAACGCAGATTTTTCGAGGCAAGCGAATAAATAGCGTTCATAGAAAACAAACGTGTTGAATTAAAAGAGTATTATAAAAAAACAGATGTTAAGCAATAAGTTAACTGTAGTAATAATGCAAATTTACTTTTCTAAAAAAAATTGCCAAAAAACACAGTGGCACAACTTGATTCGAATATATTAAAATTTGGAAAACGATTGATCAAGGAACCTTCGCTTGTGCTCGAAATTGTAAATTTTAAAAGAAGTAACATAATATTTAAAAAATTGAAAGCGTAAAACATGATTGTCTGTAAAGATCAAACTACACTGACATATTTTCATCAACCCAATCAATTATACGTTTTGGCCCGTAAACCTGTTTTGGGTGGAAATGTGACCCGCGAGGTCCAACGAGTTCGACATCATTGGTCTAAATGTCAGTCACTCTTAAAGATAGTAAAACTAATAAGAATGTTCTGAAATATAATTGTTGATTTGTGTTCGACCACCTCACTTGAATAAGCTTGATGCAATACAATACGGTCAAATGTATTCTCCCTGTTGCCTTTCTCGGATCAAACTCAACATATCTCCTAAAAATAGTCTAGTTTTTATTTTTTTCAAGAAATTCCGGCTAACCAATTCGTCTGCACCTGTTTGCCTCTTCCTAGATTTAAACTATTCCTTTTTTACATTCAATAATTTGGGATCCAATCCAGGGATTCATACTAATGCATATTTTTCTAGCAAATTGGATTGAAGAACTATCTATCTATTAAATCTATATCTATTTATCATGTAAATTTTACAATTGAAACTCAGTTTTACTAACTCGAACAAAACAAGCCTGTACACAAGGTGTATCCATGAAAGTTATGCAACAAGGTTTATACAGCACGGGGAAATCGATGAAATATCAACCATTTTAATTAGGCCGTTATTGTAACTATTAAATTAAAACATACCTCTCATGTAAAGAGTTAACATCATAACTCTTTTCTCAATCAAATTCAATTTCTTCTTCAAATTTTCTTCTTCACCGAGCATCGCTGGATAGTATTTAGTATAATTTGGTTAAACCAATGTATGCGATGCCTCTTTAATTTGTTGATATTTAAGAAGACTTAAAGGAGTAATGAAATCGACGAAATATTGGCAAGCAACACAACACCACACACTTCTACAAATGCTGCTAGTTTATTGACAATTACTATTCAACCAATTTCGGCCCGAATAAAGTGAAACTTTCCAACATCCATTGAACTGTGAACTGGAATTCGAAAGCTTTTCGGTTAGTTCCTCCCGACCGTTGTCAGATTCGGCGTTCACTTGAGTTCGATACAGCCCCTTTTACGATTCTAATCAACTTGTGTATCACTTCCGAAACCTTCCACCTGCCGCACGCTCACTCTTACACTCACCCTTCCCCCCCGGAAGCATTCCGTTGCCGAGGACGACATGCAAAAACCACTCGATCGACACCCGCAATCGCAACAGGCTCGAATCGAAGCTTCTGCTCCAGCGGTGCGTTTCGGTTGCGGTTGTTCCTTCGTAGGAGTCCGCCGCTGGGCGCATAGTGTCCCGAAACTTTCCGACAAACCGTCTTTTGACACCGACCGAGGGGTGAACAACCGCAACTAACCGAATTTTCCAACGTCGCTCCTGGCAACGGATTGCGGGTGGGGGGGGAGTTTGGGGAGTGTTGGAGCGTGCTCGGCGGGGAAGAGTCAAACCGATGCTATTCGATGGTTCTGGTAGTGAGCGATAGCTCTGGTCTGGAAAAGCTACATCCCATCGGACTGCCGGCCGTTGGACGGACGGACGTCTGCGTTGCCAGAGGGCTGGGTCTGACTGCAAGCAAAGTGAATTTCCTGATTAACACTTCCGGACTTTATGAATATACATGCGGTTTTTGCACGAATCTAAGGAACGAGCAACGGCCATAATTTAATTTGATTTACTTTTACACCGCACCGAACACATGGACCATCTTTCGAAGGTGGGGAGGAGGCTGCGGGAGGAAGCGTAGGAAATGTTTTGTATCGGGTGTCGGGTACCAGAGGATCTCTCATCTCTCGGTGTTACCTTATTTTAGATTTTGAGGTTTTTCCTGCACCGACGGCTCGCAGAGGGCGCAGGTATTTAGGTTCTGCAACCGGGCTTCATCCTAGCTTCTGAGTTAAATCTTCCCAAACCCTACACATCCTTGGGGATTCACAGGAGATCAGGACCGGCTTAGGACCTTCCTTCCCCAACTCGTCGATCTAAAAACTGGTCCGAAGTTTTTGGCCATGGTCGCCGTGGTCGTCGCTGGGAGCGGTTTTTCCAGCTGTCAGGTTCATCGTCACGTTTGCCAAAAAAGGTGGTAATGGGAGCAATGGGACTCCGGAACGTCTCACTCCACTCTTTGCGGGAGCTCCCGAAGCACCAACGCCAACACCAAGGAGATTTTGCACTATTTGCCCTCAGCTGAGGCGTTGACGCGTCTGGCGTGTGTATGTTGGTTGGTTAGAAGCCGAGGGTGGTTAGATAGTCAAAGTTAAGTCAAACCGAAACTCCTCCATCCCATTGCCGGAACTTTGGGGTGTATAACCAGTTTTCCACGCTGTAATACCGACTTCGCTGAACGCATCAACGCGTCCGAGTGGGTCCGACCCGATTCATCCCTCTCGCGCGTGGCGTGGAAAAGTACTGCATCCCTCAACACTGCAAACTACAGTAACTCATCTTCGCTCGCATGAGCGATGACGGTATGTCTTGAACTTCTCCGTCACCGCGCAACGGAGCTGTACCCATCGACGACTTCTCCTCGACAAACGAAATTCTGACCCGGGAAACTCATCCTCCTCCATCGTGAAGTCGGCTAAAACCGGGGGCACCAGCTGGCCGTACGTGAAGCGCAAATTATCGGATAAATTAGTCGACGCCTCTATCCCGAAAGTTTTCCACGGGCGCAGACGTGCGCCAGTTAGCTCGGTATTACTGCAACAGTTCGAGCCAACAGTTTAATTATGGTGCGGAGGTACGCGTTTTCTTATATGAGTCAAAGTATCTTAACGCGCTCCTCCGGCGGACGGGATGGGGCATCTCTCTAGATGAAATCGCAGGACATATGGGGCTTCGTCTGATGGAATTCGTATGGTTTTTCCCTCAGCAAGTTCGCCAATGTTGGGAGTTTTCCGCCGGCACGAACCAATCTTTGAAACAAAGCAGCAGCTCGAATGAGAATATACCGTGGACTCGCATGCTGGAAATGCGAGATTATAATGAACACTCATTACGGCGTCGTGGTAATTAATGAAGAGATCGCCCTTTGGGGCGTGTGGAAAACTCCTTCGATGCTGGATATTGCACAGAAAAAGGGGGTAACGTTAGCAACGAATACATTTTCGTTATTTTCGGGCAGGTGATAAGAAAGAAAGGAGTAGAACACTTTCTTCAGTATCATTTAAAAACTTACGAGTTGCATAAGATACATAAGAGGATCGATAAATAAGAATAGACTACCTACCTATTCTACTTTTTTGTCAAATAAAATACTATTTTTTTTAGCCATGCTGAAGGCAAACGGACCTTCGTGAATAATGCAAGCTTAGACAAATTTTAAAAAAATATGACCTTCCTAAGCCAACAGTGGCAAAAAGTGAATTGTTTTGAAATGCAAACCTGAAAAGGTGACTGAAAGCAACGGAACAAAAAAAAAGGAAAGGGTTCCGCATAGTTTTAGCCTCCAAACAAAGCCTCCTCATCGTACGTCAATTTTGACCACCCGGGAACCCGGAAGAAAAAAAAGCCGCCACCCGCCAGAAGGTGAGGCCATGGCGCTGGTCATGTTTTATGTATCCGCATGAAATAAATTTCTAACTCAATGAAATCCTCGACTCCGGCGACGTCTATCGTTCGGTTCCGGCGAAGCCGCTACGGTATGGCCTCGTCGTCGTCGTCGGCGCAGGGTTGATTTCCGGTTCCTCCGACCGACCAGCTTGACCGAAAAATGCATTCACTCATGACCGCCGGAAGCCGCACTAGCATTGTCCTTCGGGGATTTGGGAGCTCGGTTTTTTTTCCCCCCGACGTTTCGCTCCGCTCCGTGCCTCGTAAGTTATGCATTTTTCTACGGCCATTTTGTCATCGTTGCGCATGAGGCGGACATAAAAACCGGAACACCGGGGTGCTTTTTCATCGCGACCCTGGCGACAATCGGAAGCAGCTTAAAAATCGCGAGCCCGGCTGATGAAAACCGGAGAAGGAGCCCTTACGGCTCGGTTAGGTCAACATTGTTCCCAGGGCCCCGGTGTTGGTCAAACGGAGGAAATGGGATTTTCTCGGGCTAGCGAAACGGCACAGAATGCGAACAGGGACGGAGCGGGTGATTTTGAGCGGGGAAAATCCACCATGATACCTGCCCAAGTCGGTCGTCATCGTTTCCTTCCTACTGAAGCGAGGTGAGTGTTTTTCTACAAATATTTTCTTGTTTTATGCACTGACCGTTTCAATAAATTTTCTAGTCATAGAAACAATATTACGGCTAGTCTTTTTAAGTAAATTATTATTCTTTCCCCCTATGAAACTATATTGAGAAAGAAAATTGGATATGGAGAAAATGGAAACAGATAACGTTTACTCAAGAAGTGCTTTCGCAATAATTTACGCAACAATACTTGATCTTTTAATAGTGTTGGCAGGAGACGAAGCATCTCACAAATTTTGAATAGATTGTACTGCTTGCTTAATTTTTGTAGAAGGTGTTAAAGTATGTTAAAAGAAATAAAAATAAACACCAAAGAGTGTACAGTACCACTGTAACATTAATGCGGTGTAAAGATAAATATGTATGCACAACATAGCGGTAATGAAAAGCCTAGTTCTGTACTCATCTGATCAATCGGTCTGAAACTCATACTAAATTATTTTTTATTTTTGTAAAGGGGAGAAAAACGCACTCAATAGCATTCATCTAAGGTACAAAGCATGGAAATGCTCACATACTTTTGATCATGATTTTGAATGCAGAATCTACCTATTTCGATTTACCTCTCTTCATGCCATGTTGAGCTTTGCAAATCAATTATTGAGCAGTTGGGATCTTTTACATATCAATCAATTGATATCAATTATTGAGCAGTTGGGTTGCCTTTTTCCAATATATAAACTGATTAAGAGAAGAGCTTTTCACTACAAACATTTGTCTGCCACATTATGCATTCTGAAATCACACATTTTTGTAAGGTTTTCCAAATGGGTTCACCTTGCATTTCTGTTTTCTAGAACATTTCCGACTAATGTTTGAATAAACAGCATTCTTATCAGCAAACCAATATCTACACATTTTTAAATACACAATCAAAATAGCAATGACGAATAAATACAGTTTTCTCTCAAAACAAAAAGCCTTACCGATACTGAAGCATTTTCACTGTATTTAAGGTGACCAAGAAACCCCCCAGATAAAAGGAAAGCGTAGGAAAATGCGCAAATTATCAAACGGATTACGGCCCCAGCCCACCGCGCGAAAGGTGAAGAGAAACAGCAAAGCGAACCCGTCAACGGGCCGTTGAAGAAAGCTTCCAGCATAAATCCACCTTCCACCGGTGGCAAAGCCACTCACTTCAGAAAACTCGCCCAGTTTAACGGGACTCGGCCCCAAAACCCCACCGACTGCCGCGCGCTCGCGCCCCGGAAGGTGTGCGAATATTTATGATAAGATTTTCGTCCCGGGCTTAAGGACCGCAGCGAAAAAGCGTGAGGCAATAATTCAGAAATTATATTTTCAATTTTTAAGTCCATAGCGGTTTGCTCGTAGACCTCCCCCGCGTTCCGCTGGTCAGTCAATGTGGGTGAACCGTCGGTTTAGTGGGGGTTTTCCGCGTCTGGTTTGAGGAGTGGGATTGTGGATGGATTTTGGTGTGATCTAGCTTTTGCTGTGTCAGATTTTCACCGCCATTTTCGCAAAAGAGCAGTTCCATAGCATTCTCGGAAGCAGTTTTTCTCCCTTCTGTTGCTTACGCCAACCGGAAAATTCCGAGTAGCAGGAAAAACACCGTCGAACGGCATGGACAACTTGCCAATAATTTTGCCGCACGGAAAGCTCCCGGTGAAAGGTGAAAATTTGCTTAATCGTTGATAGTCAAACGGTCGGAGATTTATGACATTTTTGCCCTTCGAACTTGTCCTTTACCGGAGTGAGGATGGACCTATTCTAGAGTCGAATGTTGACAGAAAGAAAGGAAAAAAGCAAGGTTATCGTTGGCATCGCGTCAATGACCGAGGTCAGAGTGCTGTTTCTTTTTCAATCTATTTGAATCATTATGAAAATCCACCACCCACCAAGCATTACGAACTAACCAAAGGGACCGGTTGGGGGGGGGGGGAGCGGGTGGGGCGAGGATGAATTAAATGAGCGCCACCAGGTAACCCGGTGCAACGTTAAATAGCTGTAATAAAATTCAAACTTTGGCTTTTGGAAACTGCTGCCAAGCGTCGGCCTCCCTCGCTGCGGTAGAGGATTTCAAACGAAATCACCCAAACACCCACCGCCACTCAACATTCACCCTCGCGTCCATAAACGAGCACAAAATTTAGGTGATTTGCGCAACGTGCAGCAGATGGAAAAGTGTTGAAGTGTTTTTCTTCCCATTTGCCGTATCGGGTATTTGTTTGAAGGGTCCCGGGTTTTGTTTTTTGTTTTCCTTCCACTGAACTCACAGCTTTTCTGGGTCACCCACCTATACCGCTCCTACCAGGCGGTGAAGCTTTAAATTTAGCCAGGTTCAACGCAACGGGGGGAGGGAAAAGGCATAGCGAAAAAAGGTGAAGGAAAAACGACTGTTGTGGATCATAAAAGTCCTAATAAAAGCGGGTAATTTTGCAGTCCGAAACGAGCTGTAAATCAACAGCAATAAATTAAAATTAAAATTTACAAAATTCCACCACCCCCCCCCCCCGAAACGACTTATGCGCGAGAGATGAGAGGAAACCCGACCAGAAGGAAGGAGGGAGGGAGAGAGAGCTTCGGCTAACAAGCGGGAGTGATGGACGAAGCGGAAAAATAAACTCCGGGCAACGAAATGCGCACAATTTTCAAACAAACCAACTCCCAAACTGCCTTCGCACCATCGCGGGCGCGATGGAGATGTAGGAAAAATCAAATGTTGAGCGTGGAAAACTTGAAACTTTTCCCATACACCACACGCTGCTACATGCTAGGGTTGTCGAAATAAATCTACAATTTGTAAGGAACTTCAAGGTATGAATGTTTTCTGATGGTTAAGGGATAAAATAACATACATATTTCGTAACGTAAACCGTTAATTTACATAATTAGCGGTCACTCGAACAACCACATGTTATATTTATTAGTTTAGAAATGTTCCACCATCTTGAAGTTTTAAACGGGAATTTTCGGAAAGTAAAGTATTCCGTCATTTTTCAAACCAATATTGTCGCCAAAGATTTAGTTGCTTCTCTTCCGGTTAGTTTTTATTTGAAAATCCAACAAAATGGTAAAAAATAGCCTCATTCCTAACAGTCTCCTCAACAACCCGTGAACACCGAAATTCTCGTCCTAACTAGCACTCGTAAACTCGTTGGTCCATCAAATGAATGGCAATGAAACAAGGCCGGGTAATTAATGGGGAAACATAATAAAAATGGCAGTGTTCACTCTCACATCAGCTAGGAAAAATTTACGACCCGAACGGGAATGGTTGAAACGATCTTAAAACGAAACAGTGTACGATTGTTGTGTGCGCCGATTTCAGTGAAATGTTTCATCACGAATTAATTACGATACTGTGGAAATATACACTTCAATAGTGCGTTCAAACTTACCATAACGAAAATGGTTGGCAAAAGTAGGAAAGATGATGAATGTATTTTTTAGCTGGTAGAAAATAATCCCAACCCCCGCCGTGTTAATATTTTCTCCGAGTGTTAGAGTAACTCCCCAGCATAAAATCATCGAGTGATTTCAAGCATAAATCCTTTGTCACCTGCCGGCAGAGTTCACTCGACCGTACTTTTGGCAATTTCACCAACAAAGCCACCGTTTTCTACGGGCAATTTTACAAATCCGATAATTGGCAGCCGAACAATACCAGTCAACCATGCGCCCGAGCTTGGATGAAGCGAGCGGATGAGCCTGGTGACAAATGTTGTCGAAGGGAAAAGTTCCTCCTCAGGAAAAACCCCCCGGGCAGGAACGTTGCCTGAAATGCCCGAAGGATAGAGTCGGTCCATTTTACATAATTACCTATAATCAACTGAACTTTGTTTGATTGCTGAATGTGCGCCTCGCTGCTGGCTCTGGACCATACTCGCAACGAGTTTCGTTGTCCAGTTTTCCCACCCACCCCCTCAGTACACTCACGAACAATGGTGGCCGCATTAGGCAAATGGTGGATGCGTGGCATTGGCGTCTCCCGTTCGCGTATGCTTTTGCGTTACGCTTCAATGTTTTACGCGAACACGAACGGTGGCGCGCTTCGGTGACTTCTTCCGGGCAGTAATTTTCTATATTTTCCGAACAATCAGCCCGTTGCCTAGGTCGTTAGAGTATCGGGAAATTTGGTGGAAACCACCAACCAGGATGGTTGGATCCTGGACCACGGTTCGGCCGGTGATCATCAAAACGTCCGCAAATGTTTTTGATTCATTCGTCCATTTTCGTATTTTTGATGGAGGTTTTATCTCATGAGATTATGCATTTTTAAACCATTGAGCTAGTCCCATACACATGTGCGTATTAAAACGTAGTACGGAATCAGGTACAATTCTAGTAGAAGAATAAATTTTTCAAGAGTATTTTACTATCCCATTGAACTGGCATTAATTTCTTTCGGTGTTCTATCGATGAAAATACTTTTTTCCTGGAACGTTTGGTTTTCAGGATATGTTCTACGAAAAGTACCACCAACGAAGGAGATTAGATGCACCCTTATCATCCTGAAGTTCGTTGCAATCAATGTGGAACATTCCAATAATTTTATCGTAAATCGGTAACTCACAAGTACTACCAGTTAACAACATTCTTCTTCTTCTTCTTCTTCTTCTTGGCGTAACGACCTCTTGGTCATGCCTGCCCGTTAAGGGCTTACGAGACTTGTTTCCCTGTTATACGTGGATAGTCAGTCCTCTCGTACAGGGGAGGGTCCGGTCTCGGTTGGGATTCGAACCCACGCCGTCGAGGTGGTCGGCTCATGGGCCGATTTTCTAACCGGCGCTACCGCTCGGCTGTCGCGGACCCCCATTATGGATCACACAACATTATGGATCACATTTTCAAATCCCAACCGGGTCAGATATTGTATTCATACTGAACGCATTTGGCAATGCAAAGGCTTAATAGCATGACTTCAATTGGTATCTTTTCGACGAAAAATTAAATTGATAATAACCAAAACAACCTGAACAGTATGTACCGCCGCTTAGTGGTGTTTAATTACAACATGCGTTGCCTGGGGGTTGTTTGTAATTTTAGACGAATTCAAATTTGAATTAAAAGACTAATCCATATACTGTCTAAGCCACAAATGATGAAAATCACGCCAGTACTGGCTTGCGGCACTTCAATTAGTTTGTAGTTTGAAAAAAATAAAAAATCAATTAAATTTTGATTTTCGTTAAAAATTAATTTGAAACATTGAATGCAACTTATTGTTTTCACAGGAAATAGTTGGAGGATATCTATTAAACATTTAAAGTACACACGAGTAAAAAAGTAAAAAAAGTAAAGTCGTGGTTTGAAATCCCTGGCAATCCGTCAGCCTACTATATTTTCAGCAGCAAATCAAAAAATGCCATTCGTGCCACATAGAAGAAGAATAACAATGTCAAAGATCTTTCATCTGTTGAAAAATCACTAATCATCTGTTGAAAAATACAAAAACCAGGATACCTTCTAACTTTGCTGCCAAGATCCTTTTTTTTTTAAAGTTGAAGCTTTATCATATAAGAAAAATATTTACATGTGTAGAGTTTTTCCTTCACAGGATGGCAGCTACAAAGAGTTTAGTTACATCTCTTGAAGAGATGTTTCAAGATTGTGTTATGGACTGGTTGTTGCTTTAAAGCTTGAATCACTTTACATACTAATTTATTGCTTCTTATATTAATCTTAAACTAGTTTATTTACTTATGAAACTAAGTTACGAATCAATTCATGTATTGATAAGAGACATTTAGCTCTTGTTGATATTTTGTAGCTGCCAAGATACTTGAAAATCGACATATCGCGAAACATCGTTACAAGTATTATTTCTAAGACTTGGTAAAAAATACGCAAACACCTACATATACCACGCAGTTATCGTTTTATATTGTAATAGTTGGGGTACAAATATAGCTTATTCAGTCTCCTTTATACTATTGTTCAGACTACAGAGGAAGGTTCTAGTAACTCTGCGTTTAAAAGACGTAACACCGCTTATTCCATTAAAACATTAAGTATCTGCGCTTGTCCTAGATTTACTATTCTTATACTCTTCTCGAAACGATGATTTTTTGTTTCACTTATCTGCTTATGTGTAGCCAATTTGCAAAATCACAAAAGCTTGTCTTATCGAACAGTAACGATTTTGGGAACGTTGCTTTTGTAGAAGATGAATTACACGCACCAAAAGCCACAATCACAGCCGTAGGGACTTAATGGAAACACACTGTTAAACGGTACGGTGTGGTTTGTGGACCGGATCCAAGAGCCATCAGGAGCAGCCGGTTCTAAGCTCCGATTATCTTTCATTGCTTTGACATCTTCAAATTTATCTGCTTTCGAAAGGATTTTGCATTCGTATATCGCCCGATGTAGGGATGCCAGTAGGGAAGGGGAGCGTTGAGGCTGATCATAACTGTCCTAGCGGTGCAGAGCAGTGTCCTGCCATCCGGTGCATCCTAGGCCAAGTTAGTGTTAGCATGGATGTTTGTATGTCTATGTGGCAAGGATTGATGATTCTTGGAAAGATAATTTTTGCTCCATCCTGTGGAGGGCGTCTCTAAGAACGAAGACTCGTGTCCTTGGTGGCCCCGGGGCCGGAAAAGGGTGGAAAACAGATTTTCAACCCCCTCACCCTCGTTGGATTTCTTCGACCAAGCGCCGATGGCCAATGGTCACCCCTAATACCCAATCCAATTCATCCACATCGGCACGCCTAGAACCCAGGCATCCATATTTTTCCCCCGTTGCCAATACGGAATAGTAAAACCCAATGGATATCCTTTGGCCGGAAAGCAAGCGACCAGGCCCAGCAGGGCTGTGGAAAACGACAAGTGGACGAATGCGAATGAAAACCTGCATCGTTGTGCGAGTCACACAAACCAACGCTCAAACACTCCTCGTCGTCGTCGTCGTCGACGTTGCTGGAGGGTGGGTTTGTGCATTGAAAAACTGCAAACAAAGAGCAAATACCAGCGCCGGTGCACCAGCTCGTCGTCACGTTAGCGATGTGCATCCTTACAATCCCTGTGCCGGGAAATCATTCCTTCCCAGAATGGAGCAGGAAGCTTGGCGTACGGCGAATGGATCGAAATTGAATAAAGTGTTATGGATTTTGTCATTTCCGTCCGTACGAATACGGTTTGCCCTTTCGGTCGCCCGCCGTAGGACAAGGAAACCTTTTCATTCTATTTTGCCTGTTTTGTTTTGTTTTAGCCTTCAAGCGAACGGGGAAAGCAACAGAGGAGCAATATTTTCAACAATGATTTTCCTTTTTTTCCTGTCGACGATCGACGTTGCTCGGCCGTGGAACGATAAATAAAATTTTTATTTCTAATTCTTTGCTATTTATGAGTCAATGGTACCGCTTACCAGCGCATGCATCCTTACATCCGATTACAATCCTCCCTACTCCGGGTCGTCAGGCAACGTTAAGTGCATTTTCACAAATACTTAGTCACGAAGGTGTGCACTACCGTGGCGAAACATTAACTAGATGGCAGAGAAACTGTATGGGAGTGAAATGATTTGCTTTGTCCTTTCGCCAATCGATCGAGAAACGTATGGCCTCCGCTGGAGGAAATAAAAATCACCACCACACTGACACTGTACTACGCGTACACTTTTTCTAAGAAGCTGTAAAACAATGTTCCCAGTTGCAGACGTGATGGCGACATTCGTTCTGCCGGTTGTGATTCATTTGGTGTTATTTGTTCAACTGCCTGGTTGGTCGTGAGCGAAGTTCGAGGCCTCCAATCTCTTACAAGGATCGTCACTTTTCAAGAAAGTCGATCAATTTAGATGTTTTTATTTCTCTCTAGCGCTATGTTGGACGATGATTTGATGCAGTTTTTTACGACAACATGGAAAAGAAAACACATTTGTTGCCATAAACTAACAGAATTTAATCAATTTTGAAAGGTTTACACTATTAGCTTTTCTTGTTGGTGGTTTATGGTATCATTTTGTTCGTTTTCCAAGTTTTAGTCATATTAAACGAAAAAAGGAAGAGTTGTGTATTTTACAAATTTTAAAATTTAATTTTATAAATAGTTTTAGGACTTATAAACGCACAGGAAATAGAATTGTTTCATAGTTTGAGAACTCTTTAACGCGAAAAGAAACATAAATTAAATTTTAAAAAGGTCGGCCTATTCAAAAGAGTAAAATGTTGGGGTTCGTTTTTTTAAATATACAATAAATATTCAATTATTGTTCAAATATCATAAGATGTTGGCGATCATTTTTGTACCTCAAACATTTGAACTTTTCAAATGTACTATTCACTTGCGATTGATAGGTTCCATCGAGTATTTTTATTGGAACTAAACCTCCTCAACAATCTAGAGGTGACCAAATGAGTTTCTTTGCGCACCATAAGTTATTTGAACAAAGGTAAACCCCACCCCACGGCGAATAAAGATGCTTTACAGTGCAATTTCACCGCAAACCAGCCCTACTTCACGTGCTGCAACAATGCAGTCACGGCAGCCTGCCGAGCGGTGTTCCATCAATGCCTGTACTGTTGGCAACATTGCAATGTTGCCTTACCTTACCCGCGATGCACCACTCCGAATGCGACACAATCGTGGACGCGCTCCTTCACGGGGACGGCAACTCCTATTCAGTCGCTGCTACCGTCGTTGCGATGCGGTGCGGAAGCTGCAATCATTTTTCATATCCATCTGCAGTTGACATGGTCTGGCACGGTGTCCGATGCAGCACCTTCTTCTATTTATTTTGCTACCGGGAGTGCTTTGTTACTCCGTTGGTATGTTAAGTGGGTTTCTGTAAGCGAATCATTTAATAATGTCTAATGTCATTAGAAGAATTACGAAGAATTGCTACTCTTTTCAAATAGTCATTAAAAAAAGTGTTAAAAATATTTAAAAAATTACATAAATGGATAAACTATTTAAACACACATATAACACATTTCAACTAAATAACAGTCAATATGTTTAATAACATTTACTATCAATGACAAACTTTTAACACGCCAAGATTGATCTGAAATGTAGTACGGGAGTGAGTCAAAAAATAAAATAAACCATCCAGTGAATGCACGGAGCAGAATCAAAGTAGCGAGAGTTGTTCAACAACGTCA
Source organism: Anopheles ziemanni (assembly GCF_943734765.1). Taxonomy (NCBI): domain Eukaryota; kingdom Metazoa; phylum Arthropoda; class Insecta; order Diptera; family Culicidae; genus Anopheles; species Anopheles ziemanni. The sequence goes on along the minus strand of NC_080706.1, from coordinate 72,090,939 downwards.
GAGCTAATTGATGTCACAAGATAAGTTGCACTCGTGCGCATTCCGTCCGACTGCACCGCATTCGTCGCGGCCTGGTGGCCTTATCGTGAGCCAGAATCCAACAGCACTCCGACACGGACCCGCTTTCCAACGCCCGTGCGAATGTGCAATGCTATCAGCATCCATGGTGCAGCCCGCTTCGATCCACCCCCTCCGGTGGAAATTACGTGGCCCGAAGCTGGTGCTCACATATGTTTAAACGAGTAAATTTTTGGCACCAACTCCTCCCATTCATGCTTCACGCTCGTTGGCGCAGTGCCGTTGGCAACATCCAACACTTGGGGTGGATCGGAGATGTGTTTCATTTCAGTTGAATTTTCTTTTTTCTGCTGATTTTTAACATTTCCGGGGATTTTTCCCCCGCGCACACGGCATCCGAAGGGCAACTCATTTGGGAAAAGCCAACCCGAACAAGAGAGAATTGAAAGGAGAGGATAAGAAACATGGCGAAAAAAAACGAAACACCAGAATGCTTCGTGATACAACGACCAGGGAAATCTTTCACCCATTCTCCGGCGAACGACGACGACGACGAATTGAGTGACGAATCTGGGAGACGTTCGGTGGGGAGCCGGGAGGATGGATTAAAAATGAAACAAATCTCGCAAAGCAAAGAGATCCACTGATGACGGAAACGGCAAAAAAAATAAATTTGGAAAAAATAATCCTACAAAAAAGACGAAAACGGGCTTTTGCACATTGCACACGAGAGTTTGTGTGGCTTGGATTTATTTTAGTTAATGAAGTGCCTTTCCCCCCTTTTCGCCTCCGACCCTGATTTTTCTCGCTTTGAGTAGCAAATCCTACCGGCAGTATTTCGAAACAGTTCCACTACCCGTTGCTTCCAGATGAAGTGATGACATTTTAGTTAAGTCAATATGTGCTCAAGACTAGAGCGCGCGCGCTGGCTTTCCGGTTTCGCTCCGATCCGGTTTCCGTGAGAACGTGTGTAAGCACAGTTTGGTTTATTTTCCTTCTTTTTTTGTTTTTGCAACTCTTTCGCTCAATCATCGCTTCATCTTGGGACGGGACCGTTTCAGATTTGAACTGCGAATACTTAGTCAAAAGTAAAAAGAAGTGTCTACAACAATCTAGCGCTGGTTCTAATTTGAGATGAAATGGAAATGATAAATAGCTACGGTTTGCTGTTCTTGCTCCTTCGTTGTCATTCCCGACACCTTTCCATGCTCGATCGTGTGCAGTTTTGAGAAATTAAGATAGTCAGCCGGAGAGGCAGATCAACACACTCATTTGAATGAATCTATTTTTGGTCCAAAATAAGGTGGTGCAACTTTTTTGACTCCCAAGAGTTCATAAAATAAGAAACGAAGTGGTCTCTTGGTTGTCCTACCAAGATCACCCAGCGACAAGGATAGTCTTAAACAGTCGATGGATCGTCCCCAAAACGCCAGTCCAATTAAAAGACATCGCGACAATGTCGCGCAGTATCTCAATCAGCAGACTTTGACACTTGAGAGTTGTGTGCAACTTCCTTGGATTTGGCGAGCCCATTAATGGATACCGATCCGGGTGCGCTGTTACAGCTGAATGTCGGATTGCTTCATTTGCATTTTTTCGAACTCTGCCGTGATGCTGCCCCGTTCCCGCGAATGTTCGGTGGAGTGAGAATTCCCGGAATGTGACAGATTAGCTACGGACGTGTCGCGTGCGTCCGCTCGAAAACCCGCCCGCCCCGGGATGCACTTCGAGACGGCCGGAATGTGGCTCGCGATTTCTCGAACGAAACGTGCACGCGGAAGGTGTTTGGAATTTAATTCTTCGCCACGACGGATGAGCGTTGTCTTGAATGGATACACGAAGGCGTCGAAGAGAAAACATCACCGCTTGACCTTTCGCGCTAATTACCGTATCATTAGTCTCGGGGCCGTTTCCTTTACGAGGTACTGCATCCTTTCGGGGAACGGGGATTGTAAGCATGCCTACGCTTGGATATCTTGGCCACAATGTCGACATGCCTGACGACTGCACCACCATTGATGCAGACCAGACGACACGCGAGTGAATGGGATACTATTCTTGTCACATAAAATTCTTCAACGAAACAAAACTCCTTCTCTGGAAAAAGACAACCTAAACAACAAATACTTCGTACTCTGAAGATGCCTCCATTTTCTGAACTGTCAAAAAATGAATTATTCCTTCCAAAAATAGTGTTGACCTTTTCGGACGCATTTAGTACCGCCTCATTAAATTCTCTATTTTTATACCTCTCCCTATTCTCTCTTATCGTTCCAGGTAAATATCGACAATTGGGAAAATCTAAAATATAATTCCTTTTGGAACCACTAAATCCCTACAAACACTGTTCAAGAGGGTGCGCTGGAGGTAATTATTTATATTTGAAAACCCATTAACAGTGGCATATTTATGTGACCCCCGGATACCGCCACTGAACGGCTGGGTCCAGGAAATGGGTCAATTATCGTAAAAAGAGCTTTACATGGACCACAACTTCGAGCCCCCCTTTGGCAGCGGCGTGGTGTGACAAACTTGCTCTACGCGAACCTAAGGCCTCTGTTGGAGTTTGATGGTTTGAGGGATTCCAACACATTCTTCCCGTTCGGGGGGATGAATTGATGGAACGCTTGAGAAAATGACTCACCACACAGTTCGGTGGATGGGCGCAGACATTCGAGGGAATGTCGCCAGCTAGTATGGGTCTAAGATAGCTCCAGAGACGCACCGAGTAACAGAGTAATCACCATTGAGTGGGATTAACACCTCGTAAATTACTGGGGAACTCTATGGCCTGCATTGATTCACTCGATGAAATCGGAAAACGTTGTCCGAGGAACGTAAACAAACGCCTCACGCGGGGAGACATGCTCCTATGGGAAAACTTTAAGTACACTTTATGCTTCTCGGTACCACAATGTTTTCTATTTTACAGCGACGCGTACGGACTAACAGCGATGGACTGACGTTTTGCAACCAAAGACGAGTTTTTAGAAATAATGTTCATTATATATTTTCAAACAGTACAGCACGTCACCTCAGGCGTCACCTCCTGTTTGAAAATATATTATGAACACTATTTTTAAAAATTCGTCTTTGGTTGAGTATATTCCATTTTAAAAGGCTCAGGAACTTTCTGAGAATCAAAAGATTCTCGTACAGAATAACTATAGCAATCTACGTTCAACAGTTATATTTTTGATAGTTTAAAACAAATAAAATGGTTTGAACCATACTGTTTACTTCGAGGAACGTAACGCTCAATGAGGTGAATGACGAGACACGTACGTGTTCCGTCCTACACCATGTTTTATTGTGTTGTGTCAATCTGTTTGGAATTGTGGGGCTCCAAAGCTGTCAACGGGCAGTAAAACACCTTCCATCTCGCGGCACCCGGATTAGTTGCATCTTATTCCGAGGCAAACCCATACGCGAACGTTCAAACCGAGTAGATGTTACGTCCGATCGTCCGAGAGATAGTTGGGTGAGAACGACAAAAATGCATCCGCCGACGATGCGTCGAACAAGTTTTAAGGGAACATGGCTGCAGCTTGCGTACGCTGTCACTTTTAATAGGTCTCATAAATTTGGTTCCATGCAAGCAAACGACACAAGCGGTACCAAAACGCTATCGTTCTAGGATCGATTCGACGCACCGAGACTACGTTTCAATACTCCTGACGGTCTCCTCCTCGGCAACTTTGAGACATTCCGTCAACCGAGGTCTCAATGAACCAAACAGCATCTCATTGCGTCACCTCGCGCGGGAACGTTGCTGGAATTTACGATCCCCTAGGCCGTCGAGGAGTCATTCAAATCGTTCACTAGCACTTTTCGAGCCAACCATAGCCCTAGGCCCCCAGTAAGCAGCAGCAGGACGCCAAGTGGCATCGTAAAGAAATTAAACCTAGTCCTCGGGGCCCGCAGAAAACACCTACGGTGTTGATCGATTTTTACGAGCCATTTATGGGAAGGTGTTCGGAAGGATTGCGCGCTGGAGGATTTTGCGACTTTTACAACCGCCCACGACAAAGTTGAACCCTTGGCGACCGGGAGCGACGGGCTTACCGGGTGCCGTTCGGTTCCGAATCGATCGAAGACACCGCCCCAAACTCAAAGATGCAACTTTGCTAGCAATCCCGCACCGTAGGTGTTATTTTTAACGCACCCCAATCGTAAATGTCGCTCAAGACACATTCACCGGTCGACCGAGGTGAGGTGTTAAATCAATTTTCAATCCCATCGCGACAGCCGAGGGGTGGTCTAAATCGCTCGCTGCCGTTTATGGAAGACATGCCCCTTTTCATTTTAAATACGCGTGTTTCCGTATGTGTTTTTTCCGCCGAAGAAGTTTTCAACCATTTTTACTGACTGCTGGCAGAAGAGCTACGCTCGAATATTGGCAGAGAAAACAGCTAGTAGAATCATGAAATCAGCCGAAAGATTATTACCCGCATCACTTCCCCAACGGAAGTGCGCACCGACAGCTCTTAAAGATGAGCGTATTAGCTTCGGTGATCATATGTCAGTCTCAGTGTTCACTTAGCGCCCAGGACCCTCGCCGGTTCACGGCTGCATATTGTCACGCTCCAGGATAGCGTCTGAAGAGCTCAACCCCACGCTGTAAAAAAACTTCAGAAACAACCCCTCGATCGGGCAACCCTTTTCCAACGGGCGGACGCGAGGCCATTTAAGATGCAAGCCCTCACTTCCATAACGGCCCTCCATGAGTCCCTATGTGTGTGAAGATATTGAACGCCTTTTTTAGAAAAATAAAGCGGCTTAAATCGTGCATACGCAATGCAGCCAAGTGGTTCTTTATGCAATATTTCTACTCCCACCAAAACATGGGGGCCCGTTTTCTTCCAGAACACACAGCTAACCACGCGTGTAGGTGTTGAGGAGGTACTATGAAATAAACGGCGGAACTCGATTGTGATATATTTCTTAGCGAGGGGATGATATGAAAATATTATTCACCATTTCGCGGCTTACGCAAGTTACACCTCGGGAGGGGCGCTTAAATAGCACTTTGGAGAATTATGTGTCTTTCAAGAGAGTTAGTCTTGAGTGTCCTTTGAAGTTATTCTTCCCGAAAAAGAAGTCTTTTTTTGCGGATATATCAAAAAGATATTTTGAAACATTATAGAGTTTATAGAAATCATTCTCCTCATTTTTATGTCTCACAAATACATCAGAAATTTCATCATCAAATCATTTTTCGAAGAAAACATTCCACTCAACGAACGCTTCGAAATTTACGATCTTATGACAATCGAATTTATTGATGTCACTAAAGATCTCTCATCGAGATGCATTACCCAATGTCGTCGGAGTCCATTTTCTCCGGAAAAAGCAATGCCCATTCCCTTATGAAGTTATGTTTGATGTGTCTTGTTTTACGTTCGTGTGTCATAAAGTTAAAACCACGGGACGATGGTTTTGAGATTGAAGGAATGCTGGACCGCTTAATGGGAGTTGCACTCTTGGCCTCCTCGGGTATTCGGGAAGATATGTTAAGTAAGTGCATTTAAAATCCGAACAGAAAGCATTCCCTACGAGGGGTTAAGTCGTTTATCGGATCGTAAATCGCTCACCCGCAGGATGTCATCGCTTCGTTCAATCAAGGAAACATGGAAAATGTATAACTTAACGTCTGGAGCATACAATTTCTTCGTACTTTAGAAGAAGTGTTTTGAAACTTTTTAATTGTGTAACAACATCTTTGGTTAAAAAAAATCAGGTTTGAGTACTCAGTACAACCTGTTTGAAGTTTTAAAATGTTGTTAACTTCTGTAACCATACATCAATAATATGATCAATGTGATCTTTATTTATCCAAAACAGCTAATTCTATATTTTAAAGCCCACAAATGAAAGAACGAAAGTATGACCCAACAAGTGTCTGACTGAAAGTCGTACTCCGCACGTCTTCGGTCAATCGGTTTTCGTAGCGCGTCGGCTCCTCAAAGGACCCCTTAAATCGGCCCGTAATGGCGCACAGTTATCCTCTTTCTCTTAATCACGAGGCCTACCTTTAAGCGATTTATATTTCCAGTCCGGCCGGCGGCCAAAACCGTCCAAAATGGTCCTTAAAACACCTCGAAAGTCGTCAAAAACCGTCGTGAGAAAACACCGAAACCCAGATGGGCCGGGGGCGTGGGGGCCGGGGAGGGAAAAGGGCAAGGGAAAGAGGCATTCGAAATGCATCGTAAATAAGATAAATTGCAAACGATGTCAGGTTTTATGATTATGGATTTTGGTAATAAATCTGTCCCGCCGAGCCCAGCGACGTTGGCGAAGCAGGGCAGCGTTCTGCAACGCGGGGTGCATTCAGTGTTCACTTCCGATATGGAGAGACAGAGTGGAGAGACAGAATGGAGGCGCGATAGAAAGCGGAAAAAGGTGTAAAACAGTATAAAGGGTCGTGTTACTTTTACTCGACAAATTCGATACATTTCAGTTGTGACAGATCCTTCAGAGGATTTGACGTTTTTTAGTCTCAATATTTCTGTCTCATACCACTTCAAGACTAGATTTAGCTTGAATTCAGCCATAGTTGCACCAGAGTTTGATGCAGTTGTTTATCCAAATAATACTGACACTGATATCCATTTGAATCTTTCTTCTATCAAAGCCAGATGGTGTGTAAGGACAATTTTCCACAAATGTCTTAAAACCCCATTACTGTCTCCCGATGAAGTAATGGCACTGCTAATGGTGCATTTCGGCGTCCGGCGTGCACAACTTCCCAGGAATCGGTTCCAATGCGACAGAACTCTTTGTCAACCATGTTTACCCGCCACAGTTGATCGATTTGATCGAACGCTGCGGAACCTTCAGACTTTCAGCCTTTGCGCTGGAGTTTAGCAAAGCACGGAACTAACCGAAAACAACAATCGGTTGCGGTTGGATGCGGACGGAAGGCGCCCTCGGAGGTCGTCCGTTGCTTTTGATTGATTGACCCACCGCCGACTGATGGATGGGTTGGGTAGATCGTGATTAATTACGTCGCTCCCAAGACGTCGCTCTCAAGAGCCCGCATGGCGACCGTACCGGTAACGCTCTAAGCGGACCGCTTAGAGTTTCCTTTGATGACGACGCAACCGGAGGAATTCGCGAGACACGCAAACGAATTCCTCCCGAAGTCCCGAACGGGTCGGAGAGATGTGCCCGGTTAACTCCCAAGATTCTGGGCTTCATTCATAGGCGGTAGGCGTCCAAGGCCACTGCAGCGCCCAATTACTTGTGCGGATAATGGCCATAACTCAAGCACCCCCATGTTCAGCCGTCATCGAATTACTTGTCGGCCACCGAGACAACGCGAACGTGGGTGACATTTCAACCGTATTGGATGTATTTATTACCACCATTGACAGTCGATTTGTAGCGAAAACGGATCCCCGTCTCCTATATTTCCTTCATCTACCTCGTAGATTCTACGATAGTCAAGGCGCTGAACGTGATCGTGTATCAAACATCGATCAGTTTCCGATTCAAAATTAGCATGCGGCCGGGGATGGCTATCGGATTTCGGAATGTCTTGTAATTTTTATTTTCTAAATCTTTTGTGCCTCCGCGGACGTGATGAATTTGTCAAACGAAGTGTTGAAGTGGCATGCGTTCCGTGAACTACCGGTGGAGGTTGTTTGATCGTTCACGAAATGTGTTTTGCAAATCAAACGTAGGCGGTGAGGAATGTTCTATTCGTTGTTGCTGATCTGCGAATTAAATATTCTATATTGAGTTAGTTTTTGATTTAAACTTCTTTTATTGCCATTTTTAAACATGTGTTTGGTTGAGAAATATATGATGTTGTTTAACGTTGTAGTAGATTTTAAACAAGGCGTTTCCTCTTTCCTAAGTGGCACATCCGATTCAAGTGCTCTGATGGCACATGCCTATGTTTGAAAAGATAACAGATTTGTTCCTCCTTAATTCTATTTAGAACATTTTATCTCTTCACCCTCACTAGCACCGGTCGCATTAAAACAACGCACGGACACTAAGGGGGAGATAAAAATGCAAATAATCTTTTCTCCATTTCAAACGAAAACACTCTAGACCCTGTGGCAACGGCCTGTTTACGGTGGCTAACCACAAAAGTGGCCACTTTGCGTATCGCTTCGTGCAGCTAAAAGCCGCCACACGTAGCACACACCCACACAGGTTTCCATTAGCTAACGCATATCGCCTTGTCTTTCCGAGGATCTCGAGGACGCAAATCCTTAGCTTTAACCCTTTTTTTCCAGCCATTTCCCTAACCATTGAAAACGTGTGCGACAATTGAAAGCTAGTGAAAACGGGGGATAGGAGAAGGAACGAAAAAAATAATCGCACGCCGGATGGAAATTATGAAAAATTTACCCTTCAGAAACAATAAATTCAACCGATTTGGGTACGCGTGCCACTTGAACGTCCGATGGTGACGCTGGTAAGTGAAAATTGAGATTGGCCCAGAGGCGACAACGAATGGGTATGTTGCCCCACAGGCCGCAGGGAAATCCGGTCGGAACCCGATAAAGCCGGCCACCAGGGGATTAACCGAACGCACCGACTTCTCTTGCACGCGCTGGAGGAAGCAGTCGACGGCCGAAAGTGTCCTTTTACTGTTCCTCGGGGGGAGGAAACACTTTTTGTTCCAACCGGCCACAAGGGGTGTTTTGGGAAATAAAAAACAAAAGAAGAAGGATTCTGAGGTATCGTAACAACAAGTGCATAATACACACACGAAAGAGTAGGAGTAAAAACAAAACTGCTATGTTGGAAAAAACCACAACCAAAGGGGTTATGTTACGTGTTCTCATTTAAAAACTTCACGCAGATTATGGTAAAAAGAAAGACAACCTTTTCACCACCTAAAATGTCATAATTTATCATCCAACAAATAGACAAACTCCAAACAACAAGTATGAGTGTGAGTTCGTGAAAGTCAACAGAAGTATATTAGACTCTCGATAAGCAATTGAAGTTTACAAGTTAAACAAAACAGGAAACATTAACGAAAAATATCTTCGAAGAAATTTATTAAGCTTGACTAAGTAGTATAGTTCAACAGCGCAATTTACTTATTTTTTTCGCATTGATAAAGAAATCGGAGTTGAAATAGTTAGGCAGTACGGCTTAGTAGAATTGTGAAAATGTTATGGTTTTGTGACTCACACAGTTATGTAGAAGCTGCTTCAAAAGTTGAAAAATAATTCCCCGTAATTTTCTTGAAAGTAAAACCACAACAAATAAATTCTATTAATCGTTTGTTTATGGATAATTTTCTTCATAATTGATTTACTAAACAACGAGCATAACAGTAAATTAAAGCAAAGAACAAAAAATGGAACCACCACGGATAACCCGTAAAGTGGATGATCCGACCACGAATAACCAATATGCTACTGGTTTTGTTCTCTTTAGAGATCATAGAATAGATTACGATGACGTTCGCCTCCATCGAAATAGAATATCCTTTCAATATCTTTATCAAAAGCTTGATTTGTTTCCAGAGTGAGCAAGTATTTCGATAATTATTGACATAAGTTTGAATCTTACCTCAGCTAATGCACACCTAACACTGTATTCTATTTATAGCCAACTACTCCAGTTCAAGCCAACGCGTTTGGAGTAACGTGCCAAATCGTGGATCCATTTGATAACGCACACATTTGATGCGTTTGCATGCATTTCCACCTACCCTTGCTCCAATCCTAACCTCAGCCACCCGTCATGTAAACTTCTGCTTCCGTCGGTATATCACGTGTCTTGAAGTACCGAACTCGTCACTTGAGAATAGGGCTCGACGTACAAACCCACGCCATGCTGGTGCCAGTTCCTCCGAAGGTGACGAAAAAGGGTTAATTAATCATGATGTTGTGCAAACATGATAACATTCAGGCGCGTCGACGAAAACGTGCATTTGCGTAGAAAGGGTGCGACCGCAAGATGCGTCAGTTGGACGGTCGAAGTTTCCCCACGGCTCACGTATTCGGAACCGTGGCATTTCCCTTCGATGTATAACAAGGCCTCTGTTACACGGGAAATGCTAATGTTGGCAGCTTAACACCAGCAAGTTCTAGCGCATGCACATGATTGCATAAATATGCTGATTAGTTGAATAATATTGGATAACCACATGCTTGGTCTTGGTGGTAAATGCTTCTAACACAAAAAACTAAATAGCATCTGTGGAAGTTAAAAATAAACATTAAAGTAATCCAGAATAGATATTGGCAGATCCATGACGTCCGATGAATCCTCGTTTTATGAAAAGGAAGATTCCTTTACCAACATTAAATACTTCTTTTCATATCCATCCTACGATCCAAAATAGTCAAAGATAACTTCTTTAAACTGGTTGTTAAGTACCAACCTCCCATTTGTCTATTGTCCGAATTCTGCTGAAATAATTTAAACCCAACGTCAAAGCAATAGACGATTGCGAAACAATGACCCAATCTGCTCGCAGCCAGCTTCCGGGACTGGGCGGAGACTTCATTTGCAGCGAGTCAACCATTCAAATCGGCTACTTCCGGCACTTTCTCCTCCGCGGCCAATCGGTCGCAAGGGTGAACACAATCGTTGCTCATTAATAAATTCATCACTTGGCTCCCGCCAGCTAAGAAGACGAGCGTCCGTTCGACCTCCGTTTCGTGGGTGGCTAGTACGGGCGAATCCTTTGACGTTTACGGCACCAACCCCGCAACCCACGCTAGAACGCCGGCAGTTGCTCCTCTTGACCCTCTGTCTCCCCAATGGTGGATTAGCTGAAGAATGGTGAAGCGTAAATAAATTATATCATTCACCAGCTTGTGCGAGTCGCGCATTAAAAGAAAATGCGAACGGTAGCGGGTCGAGTCCGGAAATTATGAAATATTCTTTCCTCCGCGGGACGTTCCCATCCCGTTTGGTTCGAGCAAACGAGCATCGCATTCAAGTCGCACTGGGGAGGGCGGCCGCAATCGGAACTCTTCAGTCCGCACAGGAGGAGACAGCGAATTTAATTAGCTTTCAATGTAGAGCATTTACTTTATTGACGTGAATTGACCCGACGGTGGCAGGCGACGGAGGGAGATGCATCCCCGTTCCCAATAGCCATCAATGCTGTAGACAGAAAGTTTCCGCCCCGAAGTAGTTGGTAATGAAATAATCAACTTAAGACGCAGCTCGCATTGAAGACAGTCAGTGGACAATTGAATCGAGCCTGACCGACTGTAGAAGTATTTATAAAATGTAGGTTGAAATTATGTTTGTCATAGTTTGTTATATTTTGATTGAGCTAAGGTAAGAACAAAACAGTACAAACTCGACTAAAGCAAGAAAAGGAAAATGTACATTAGTTATATTAATGACATCACCAATATATTTAGCAGCATAATCTTAATTATTGTCCATAGTGTAAAATATAACTTTGAACGAAAAACAAGCAGTCTTTCCAGCTACCAGCATCTAAGAAGCAACGATGAATAAATCCGACGTCCAGCTTAATTAGGTATAACTAAGGTAACACTCGGTACCAACTTGAAAGTGTGCAAGTTTCTATCAATTTGAAAATATAATACACTTTTTCAAATGAAATGAGTCGAGTGGACCTGGATACACTAAGGAGATATTCATCTAGCGTCGCAAGCACCTCCCCGTAGCTGGCTTATTTCATCATACTCATCCGATGGTCTCTCAATGCCAATGAGGTTCACAGACGATGGCCTAGGAGCAGCCATTGCTTAAGGATTTTTCCATCTCACTTGCTGTTTGTACATGTCTGTCTCCTTTTTTTATTTTAATTTCACTCAGACTGACTATGGCAAGGATTTTCCTCTTCATCCTCCTTCGGTTGAGTTCCACTGAATTGCGTACGTGTGTGGCGACACCAAACAGTCGGAAGGTAAATAAAACGAGCATTAAGGTGGGGTTATGTTTCAATTTATAAGCAAGCAGCGACCCTCACCGCACTTTTGCACCAAGTTTTCTATTGAATGGGTTGGAAATAAAAAAAAACAACCCGTAGTCGGAATACAAACACTAGTGTGCTTGTCCAGATAAAAGTGATATGATGTCGAGTAGTTCATTAAAAAAATTGAATACGATGTAGCCGGCTTGGTGGGTGGGAATGGTGGCTCTATTCACACTCCGACAAATCTCCGTACTCTGGTTATCTTTGAACAGAACTATCCTAGTTGCAGCTCCGCTTGTATGGAATGAAGTGCAAACTACATTCAATGGGGGAAATAAAAATAATAAAAAAACAAGGAAATGAAAAGCTATTGCTGCACGGATAAATGTATGGCTGAAAAGAACGCACATGGTCGTTACCTCTACATTAACCCAACCTCAGTACTACATGTGTCCCAAGTTCAACGCAGAGGTGATTTCCGAAAGGATAACGAGTTGCTCCACATGAAATCTAAAAAAATGCCTTTCTCAAAAGGTACGCCCTCAGTCCATTTCTTCTGTGGAAAACCCAGGTAGATGATTATTATGCATTAACACTTCGCAAATGCTTGGATGCCTTTGGATTGATGTATTCGTTCGAGGTTGTTGGTTTTTCCAACATTTAGCGATGAGACAAACGTTGACATTCACTCAAAAATTGTATTGCGAATAACATGTTGTATCCGAATCTTTTTGAAAAAATCAAAACAGTTGAAGGAATTTTCAAAAAATGTATTGCAGTTTGGCAAATTCCTAAGCATTATTTTAACGTTGAATTTTTTATATCTGAAGTATTAAAATTATGAAGATTTTTTGTCAAACTCGTAAATGATCTTGTGCTCTTAAAAACTACAACTAGTTAATATTCTCCTCAACGATTTACATTCCATTAACTGCATATTACATAACATGTTTATTCTCGTACTTTTATCTTTTTTTGAAAATAATCCGAATGCTTTTCATATTCCACAAAGAAATGTAAAAAACCAAAGAGAAAAAAGATCCCCAAACGGTGACCTCAGTGTCTGGTGATTGAAGTTAAAAATTCCATATGCAAGTAAACCAAAAAAAAAACAATATGCTCAAAATCTGAACCAGAAATGGAGTGAAGGAGGAAGTGATTGGAAAAAAAAAGATGGGCAACATATCGAACCCGTCCGCGAAAACAGCACCAGGAACACTCGGTGGCCAAACATATTCCGCCTGCCCGGGACCAATTAAAATCAATTAAAACAATTATTCCAATTTGTTCAATTACACGAAAACAGAAATCATAATAATCATGCTCGTCAGCACCGGGGCAGCATAGAACCGGAGCGCCCGCTGGTGTTGAACCGGCTGTTGGCGCCGGGAATGGCGATGAACCGTTGTCGTTTGAAGTCGAGTGTTACTACAATTTTACCAGTTCGTATCGTAAAGATTATTTTTTCCTTTTTACTTTACTCTCTTCGGTTTGGTTTTGGTAGTTCTTTGTTGTTTGCTCTCGTGAACGTTGAATCAATTTGCCATCGGGTTCCGGCTCCATTGGACCGCTTTTGGACCAATTTGAAAATCCAATTGGGTCCCATCGAACTCCTCGAACTGCCCAATTCCATCTAATTCTGTCCATTTTTCCCATGTTTTTTCCTTTTGTTATCACAACCCTATTAAGTCCTATTCTCTAACCCTTGCTGGAATGAATTCGTTCCCTGTAGCACTTCATATTGCCGGGCGACAAATGGATCCATGCAGGAAGTCAACGCGCGACCGATGACCCCGTAAGCTCAAGTTTGCAAAAATCTGCTGATGCAGTCAGATGCAAAACGGGAAGCCATGGTCGAGTGGGAAAATGGTTCTGGAAAGCGCTCGCGATTGGACGGAATTGCATGTGCACTGATTGATGCTAAACAGCCCATTCGGGAGCTCTATAAGGGGTTCTGAGTTGTATTCGTGATTGGTCCTGTGGCCCCACTGTACAATTTTATTCAATTAAGACAAATTGTAATGATTTAATCACGTTCTTCGTTTGTTTGCGAAGTAGAAGTATTTAGTGTTTTATTTTTATCAAAGCCTTTTTAGTATTCTAAGTAACTACTTCAACTCCCGATAACCAAAATGCAAGAAAGCTATTTAAGGAGAAGTAAATGTATGTTTTTTTTAGTTTGGAAAGAAAACGGTTATGCTATGCATGAGCGAAAAGTATGTCATCCTAACGAAACGATTTTTTAGCTTTATTTCAGGAACATTTCCCTTTCTGACTTTCTGATAAGATATCCTAAATAATTGTTGTGTTTTAGGTGATTATTCTAAAAGAAATATTGATTAAAATACATTATTTTAAATTTTTAAATTTGTCACATACTGAAAAGGTCCGCAGAAAACTTAAATAAACATTCGGTTGTCAAAAAACCGAATTATTTTATGTTATTTACGGTATACTAAGAACCTTTTGCAATAGCGCCAGCGGCTATCGAAGAAAATATGCATCACAAAAAATCCATTCGGCTGCAATTGAAGTCACTCGAAGGCGGCACTCGAGGTAAGATGCCAAACGGAGGGCCAACAGAAGGAACCGAGTGGAAGCTAAACTTCAATTTAAATTACGAGAATCATTGCATTAGTTCCGATCATGTGCATTATGCGCAATTTTCCTTCCCATCGCTTGCGTTTGGCGCTGTGATTGCATCTCGAGATCGCTTTTACCGCCAGTGAACGTCGGCGAAGGCATGAACCAAAAGCGAAACGCCAACGGAATGGGATGGAAAAAGAAAAATATTTCATTTTTGCATATGCTGCCGGAATGCTGGTTCAGTCATCTTCAAGGGTCCACGCTTGGGAAGATGCTGATGGTCCAGATATTGGTGTGGAGTGGGCTCCTCGCACTCGCTAGCTACAATTCTTCACTTGCTTGGCGTTCGCCTTTCTGGAACGCTTTCATTCGATCTCAATCTTTCGTTTGGTGCGGCGATCTCCTTCTTTGTTGGACAATCGGACCAATCGTAACTCGTAAGGCCAATCTGCATGTAGACTTTTTTCCCAATCCTAATTTAGTTAATTCTGTTAGACATAACGCGCGTTAGACTGCTAAAGATCAGCAAGAATGTTATCTTTAATTTAATTTAGCTTTTTCACAATCAAAAAGCTCATAGCAGTACAAAAGGATTTTAATGTTATTATGTAATGAAACAGGAAGACGGTTATCAATCAGCATTTTGTACTACATAACAAGAGGATTCAAGTAAAAATATGACACTGTATGGAGGCTACAAAATCAGGATGGGATACTTTTAGGCATTTGCTTAATATAAAAGTCTCTAATTTAGATGTTCAGGAGAGAAAAGTAAACTAATGACCATATAAAGCATTCAGAAAACGTAACTTGTATTAGATATTTTGAAAACATTTGCAAAATTTCTTCAACAAGTTTGACTTTAAAAAAACACATACATAACCGTTTGAAATGTTGGATATATGTCCCCTAAAAAACCAACGCAACAAATCTGTAGCTGACTCCTCAACCGTACGTGATTAATGCGCACATTTGCATTCCGATGCATTTACGTGACTTTAAATGCAGAAAAATGGTGAACGATAATTTGTGCCAATTTATCTTCCGCGACCGATTGACTTTGGCTACACCGCCGGATGCCTTTTTTCGTTCGTCAGCACTGTGCGTCCATCATTCGAATGAATGCATGTCTTCCGCCCTCCCCACGCATTTTTCTTTCCCTTAGTCCCTGCCGTCTACACATTGTGGGTACGTCAAAATCCCACTGGTTGAATGCATTGCTGAGGGATGGATTGAATATTCATACCAATGTTGCCGGGAGCTGCTTCCCCGGCATGGTTCTGCCCATCCGGTACAGTGGATGAAACAAACAGTAGTATGTTTGAGTCAACAAGCATCCGATGATTCATGTGACTGCCCGGTGGCAATGCTGCGACTCCCATGTCAACAAACGCACCTCCATCTCTTACAAGACCTTGTAACTGTATGCTGAGCAGTGGTTGATAACCATCATTTCCATCATAGGAACAACATTTCAGGTATGCAGTATAGGCGTCTAAGTCCAAGGTTCTATTCATTCTAGACCTCACACAGTTTTACTGATAACCGGGAAAAAGATTTCGACAAAAAGCAAAATTTATTTGCAAAGCCTTCCGGATGTTAAGTGTTTCAAACATACAGAACGAAACTTTACAGGATATATCTTTGCTCTTTTCAAACATGTAAAAAGATGGAAGAAAACACTTCTTTTGATAAGATAATAGGAAACGAGTGAAAAACATTTTTATTATGTATCACGCATTAAAAGTTGGTTAGATAACATGAAAAAAAAATAGCAAACAAACTTCTAATTTAATAATATTAAACAATAATAGAACAAAAAAAGTACTTCCACTCATAACAAATAAAATAAAAAAATAAAATAAAAAAATAAAAGTGTCTCACAGGTACAGGTTTGTGACGTTATCTGCTTTAGAGTAAAAGATAAGAAAACTTAAAGATTATATATTTTTCAGGTGTCCCACTTTTCCTGTCTGCTGGTGTGAATTAAATATTCTGAGCAATAATAAGCCAAATTTGCTTTCCAACCTTCAGGAAAACAATAAGGTAGTTTTTTGTAGGTTTGTGAAGTTTTGAAGTTTGTTACCCAGCATTTGTCTATTTTTTATTTATGATTCATTATTAAACTTGTTTTCCACTAAGGGAAATTCATTTCAAAACTAGATTAAATAATTTCTTTTTAAACTACTGTTTAAGATTCAATTTCCATGTAAAACGATGGAAACGTTTAAAACATGGAATCGGTTTACACATTTACATAAATTTAAAGTAAACGGATTCTTTTAAAAACTTTATGACAAAATCAAACACGATTTGTTAATGAAGCATATAATCGTTTTATTGCACTCACCGCACTAAGCTCGAACCAAACCGCCGTCTGGGGGGGAAAGAGAAAGCGCTTCCCACAGGGGAGGCACCAGCTTACGTAAGCGCAGCCCAGTCCTGGGAATCTGCAGCTGCAAGACTCATCGACCGTGACCTAAACCGGACCCGGGGGCAGCGGCGATAAACCGTCCCCGGCTCCGTAGCGCCCCCAAGGCTGAGCCCCCGGTAAAGCCACGATTTCGCCCTGGTAGAGTTCCATAATTGGTAAATTACAACCTTTCTTTCCCTATCGCACTTCACAATCAGATCGATCGATCGATCGGGTCGGGATTCCAATGCAACTTTCAGCCGCAACAAAAGCGGGAGCGCAGTGGAAGCGAACGGAGTGCGGTAAGAACCCCACGCCGGGAAATTACTTAATAAGGATCCGACCACCCAAAACCGGATCAGGAGATGGGGGGATCGTGTGGGAAGAAATCTGTGGTGTGCTGTCCGTCCTTCACACGGGAGGTTCACTGCTTGCGGCTCGCTCTTGTGGAGCGCAGTGAGTGCTGATGCTGCCCGCTCCTATTAATATCTGGCCCATAATTTATGTCTTTTTCGGCGATGTTTTCCAGGCCTGAGGTTTAGGCCCGCCGGGAGCAGGTTTTCGGCTCTGGTTCGGCCGCACGCCGAAACCTATAAATTTCTCATAATTGAAGCATCCGCGCGCACTAGTGCGTGGTGAACGAGAAATATGGCTTGCTAATTAAAGACGCCCGAGAGCAGCCTGACGAGAGGCTTTGAAAGGCGAAGAATTATATTTTTGGAACGAATGAAATATTTAAAGAAGAATAAAAACGGAGATGGTTCTTGAACCAGAATTCACATAGAATTGATAGCGACTGGTGCTAAAATCATCTTAAAACGCTCCCTCCAAATGGATCATCATCGTGAGAATCACTACCTCGTAGACGCTGGTCTACCGATCGAGTGATGTTATGCTCGGTTTCGTCGCTTTCCACCTTATGCACCAGACCATCCGGCCAGCCCTGTTTGTATGCAGCTGAGCGACTTATGTGATCACGGATGCGAGTGCCCAATCTCCGCCCCAAAGAAAACCCCGGGAAAATAGAGCACCGCAACGGCGGCAGCCAGACACACCGGAGTAATGAATTTATGTTCATTAGCGATTCTTTGGCCCGAGCGTCCGAGCACTCGCGACGACAGGCGGAGCATTGTGTTCGATCATCAGGTCTCTCCCGATCCTTCGGCCATTATGCGCTGGCGGAGTAGCATAATGCCCACCCTCCCGAAAAAAAACCCTCGGCGACGAAACACTGACCGCACACAGCACTCGAAAACGCGCTGGAGAGAGGGAGAGACACACACCCACCGTGCCCGTGTCGGACAGTGTCTGCAAACAGCGTGTCCAACCATACGTCGATAGTCCATAAATTACCCTTCATTTGCATAAATAATTAACGGATATTGGGAGGCAGAATTTATCGCATTCTTCCCGGCCCGATGTCCCCGGGACGCGGTCCGTTGCGATCTCCGCCGGTCTTAATCCGTAGCCGCGGGCGTCAGGAGTCAGGAGTGCGGAGTGGTGCCGGTTTGCAGTGGATGTAACATATTGTTGTGCGCCGGGTTAAGCTTTTTCGTTGTTTAGAAATGACTGAACGCGAGGAAGACTATGGCGATAAGGAACGGTGGAACTTCATCTGGCAAAACAGAAAAACATTACTCTCAGGCAAGATCGATAGTGTTGTGGTTTTTTGGGTAACCAAGAACTGGAGAAACATAAAGCAGTGGTTCTCAAACATACAACTATATTGACAATACATTATTCAATAAAAATTTACATTGAAGACCAAAGTCATGTTTGTTTCAATTTTTTATTATATTATGTTTTATTTTATTTTTAATTTTTTAAATTTTATTTTATTTTTTCATTTTATTTTATTTTATTTTATTTTATTTTATTTTATTTTATTTCATTTTAAGAAACTTGTCAGCCTCCGTGGGTTCACAAGACAGAATTACAGTCATGGTAAAATGGTAAATTTTGGAACGTATTCTAGCTGGGTCTCATCTGGTAGTATATCTTTGTTCCTCAAACAGCACTTTTGTGCCTTATTAGGAACTAGGAACCAATATGGACAAACTTATTTGAAATAAACAATGTTTTGAAGTTTGTTACGTTGGTTTAATTTGACTGCGAAAACTTAGGAAGCACTGAAGTTAGTATGATTTGACACAGCAAACCCTCCACCGATACGTCAGCTGATGTGTCTGGTCGCTCGGACCTCTTCCACACCACGGTTCGCACCCGAAACAGGCAAAAGCGATTCCTACCGGCTGGCGATTGGCAGGCGAGAAAATTCGATTTGCAAGTAATTGGTTTTATGAATTTTTCATCAATAATTATACGAACCGATTCCTGCTCCACCGGACATGTTGCTGGCCACCCGACCACGGCACAATGTCTCTATTCCGGTGAAGAGTTATTGAAAATACGAGCGTAACAGAAAAAGAAACACAGAAAAACAAGTGCCAGACGGAGACCGTAAATGATTGAGGAAAGAAAATTGCGCATAATATAAGCATTTGCTAAACGAATTATGATCGATCCGCCCGTGGTCGCAAGCGGTTGGATTATACACATTTTTCTACGACAAGCCGGAAAGTGTGTGAGAACAAAAAAAACATAATGCAGACAAAGTGAATTGATTATATCTCTGTTCTCAACCCTTTGGTCCGTCCGCTCGGTTGCCATATGGCGGATGGTAACATTTAATAATGAGTAAAACTATCGAAACCGAATGAATTAGGAAGGAGCAAAATGCTTATCCTTTATGCTAAGTAAACAGTTGCGTTTCGGTTAATGGTTAAGTGCTGTGGAGCATTGAATATCATTTCCGGTAGCATGTTTCGGGCTTTAATTAAATATTTTTTTAGTTCCTGCCATTTTTAATTGATGATTGCATTCTCTTAAAAACTAACACAGGTTAGTGATTGTGAGATAAATAAAATGAAACTCGCCGTTCCACATGTTGTAAACACTTTACTCCTTTCTTTTTTCAAGTATAAATACTTGGAAAAAATTACAATCAAACATTATTGTAAAGTTTTCGAATGAAAGCAAGTCACAAAAAACAACACCCGTTTATAAACACACCTCCTTCATCGATCCGCCGAAGATCAATCAAAACCGCGCATTCATAATCACTTTTATTGCCCGGGCAGTTTTCCCACCGCCAGCCGGTTGGGCAAACTTTTTCCCATTTTTCTATCAAGTGCCTCCCGCCACAACCGGCTTTCCACCACCACTTCAAGAAGTTAGTCTGCGAAGCTGAAATAAATCGCAAATATTCGCAATGCAATCCTTCCGATCACCTGCTTCTAGGAAAACGCTTCTTCCGCACTTGCACTTGGAGCAGGCGTGGGAAGCCGGAAAAACTCCAACCGCGGTGGATAGGTTTTCATGTTTTTCCACTGCACTGCACCGCGACCGGTGGTGGCTGAAGTTTTAATTAAAAAACTTTTCCAACGCACCACGACGGCTACGGCCGGGCGCGGGGCCGATGGAAAAAGCCAAGCCGTTTTCACCAACGATTGATGCGTAACGCATGTTAGGCTTCCGCCCGGGTGGCCATGGGTTTGAAAATTGGCGCACCAAAACATCCTTACCGCAGGTGAAGGAACGTTTCGCGCGTGAGGCGGATATTTCCTTTCGCCAGTTTGCGCTCTGAAGGATGCTCGTTTTGACAGGACAGGGTTGGGAAAAATTGAAGCAAAGCGTATGAAACATAGGCACATAGGCCTTCCGATGTAGATGTGGTGCATTGCGTGACGTGGCAAGAATTTGATATTCAATAGTTTATGATTTTCTTATTGACTTTCATCCACTTTTGACATGGTGAGATTGAAACGAACTGTACGGAACTGCGTTTTTCGGAGGCAAAAACGCAACAATGTTTTACAAATTTAACACAAAGTTAAATAAGAGTAATCCTATGTGGAAAATGTGTTGCTAGAAATTTGTTTTAAATTTTGCTGCTTCCAGTTTTCATAATTACATTGTTTCCAAACTAGCAAAGTATTTCCAGTTAACTTTTGTAATTATTATTATTATTATCATTTTCATATGATTTCCTTTTTTAAATTTTTCTTCCATCAAATTTTTTGCATCTCTACGATTGGTTTTAACTAATATTTTATTTCTCTTCTTTTTTTCAGGTACGGATTGGACAAATTATCCTAGTGGCAGTATTCTGCAAACATAGTGAAAACCGACAAGTTTTCACCTGGCTTACAAGGAGTGGTCTATTTCTGGCACCGTTTGTCAGTTCTTACTCCCACGAAAAAACCTCATGGAAAAGGAAAATCAAAATTGAAGGCACGTACTCAGCACCGCCGTAAGGCTTTCCTACCACTGTTGACTGGATTTGTCCGCCGCGCTTAATAATTCAACCAAACAAACCAATCGTTTTAGACGCGCAGTGCAAAAATAAAACGCATATATGCTCGGTCGCATGCGTGATTTCCAAATGCGTTGCGAAGGTATTCTCCAACATGGTTTTCACTGTCTCATCTCGCAAATTAACTGGTACATAATTTAAAGGCAACGTATGTGGAGGAAGCACTTCGCGGGACAGTTTTGCAGTGTCCTTGGCTGCCTTGGGGCAAGGTGGAAGCAACCGATCCGAGTTGTTTTGCTTCCCTTTTTTTGCGCCCCTTTTCGGACAATTCGGAACATTTATTTTCCGTTCCGCGATAAACCAATCAATAAAATTTATTTAAAACGGAACATCAACAAAGTCCAAACGCCCGTAAAAGCTATCTTAAAAGCTGCTCATAAAATAAAACCGAACGCAAGTGCTGGGAAGACACGTTTTAAACTCGGCCGAAACTTATCTACGTGGTTACTCGTGGATCTTCCTTCTTCGGTGGGTATTAAGAAGAAGACAAACAACGCTAACAAAATAAGACAGAAAAACACAGCATCTGCAATCGGACGCGCAAAGTGCTTTTTATATCTCACTCAAAGTCTACGGCTCAAAAACTTCATGCTTCCATCCAGCCGGACCCAACATCAATCTAGCGTACGGCGGCCATCTCCATCCATTTCGGTTCGTGGCCATTAAATTCGCGAATGGCCTCCACCCATGGTAACAACACCCCGTTCCACGTTTGGAGGTGGAGTTTTTTGGCAATATGTGTCTCCGTGTTTGGCAGGGGGAAGGAAGCCTTTCGGGATGTGGAAGGTGCCTCAAAAATCCTCTACAGTCCAAACACATGGAAAACGATAAATTACGGATTTAATATTATCCTCCACCGAGACACACCGCAACGTCGCGGCCGAGGGTGAGGTTTATTTGATCGCAGGTTGAACAGGACTGGCTTTCCATGTTCTAAAGTGACCTCTGTGTGTGCGTGCGTGTTGGTGTCCAGCGAATTGATGAGGACATTCCTGGCGGACACCATTTTATGTCCGATACCTTCGAGGTCACTCTACCACTAGCCTTTCGCGGGTCCGGTCTCGCCCATTACACACGGTGGCGGCTAATTAATGATTTATTTTTGCTAATGCAAACAGAGCATAAAAACGGTAAAATGTTTAATACTACGAACGGTAGTTTCCAGTCCCGTCAAACGGCGACTTGCCGGGGTGGGTTTTTGTTTTGGAGTTGCTCGTCCAACCCAAATCCATCCCATTTTTATAGCCCAAGAATGCAGCCCTTTTTTAGAGGTGCACCGTAAAATCGGTAATTCCTTCTCCACAATCCCTCCGAGCTACGAAGCGGTGGAACAAACACCGGGTTTTCACCTCCGCTTTTCCCCGAGCCCGTGGGGTGATTTTTGGTGGAACCGGAAACTGCTCGAATTATACTGGAAATACGCTTGCCGAAGGCAATCCACCGCGTTCTGCCGTGACTATTAATTACCCACCTAGCAGGAAAAAAAGGGATGTTAAGTCTATTGTGTGCTCCTAGCGTGAAGTTCAGTACGAAGGTTTTCCACCCAGAGTGTGTTTGTGTTAGTTTTTTATAGGCTCTCCTTTCCGAGGGTGGTTGCCGTTCCTGGTGGTGTTTGATGCGATGGAGAGCTTCGGTAGTTGTTTAGTGGCTTCCGGCGATGGTGGAAACGGGAACGAGCCGTAACATACTACACCGAGCACGGCCGGAAATGCTTGTGACGCAGCTGGATGTATTTTTCCTAACTACCCCAAGGTTTTCTCTTTCCTTTCGTGCCTGTACCGAAAATATGACCAGGTGATTCGGTGGCACGGCAAAATCACCGTAAAAACTGTAGCCATGTTCTTTGGCATGTAAGTCGAGTAATGTCACCTTCCTTGCGAGCCAACAGAAAAAAGCATTTTCCAAATAACGTTCAGAGTTTCGGTGTAGGACTTGAAATGTTTGTTTTTTTTGTTGGACAAAAATGTTGATCTGCTACTTAAGGTTTTTAAAAGGTTGCCAGTAAACTCTGTCGATTTGGTTTAGTTGACTCTTATCTCATGTAAATAACTAAAAGAATCGATTTTTCGTTTTTTCTTTTGAGAAAACCCTTTAGAAAAAACAAGAAAAAAAAGAACAACAACAACAACAGAACAACATTAAATGAAGGTGAACTTTCATCTTGTTTCACTTGCAAATCGATAAATATTAAAAAAAACAAAGCAAGTAACATTGATTCCACAAAAGAAGGAAAAAATATTATAATATTTTTCATGGTTTCTCCTTTTCATTACTATAACGGTTCATGTTCTTTCTAACTTTATTTTGTTTTGTTCTTCAGCATGTTGCTGAAAATGTTTATGAAAATCAATTTGAAACACTGTATATAGGAATTTTCGTATATTCTTCATTTAGCCAGGAAACCTTACACCTCGAGATCCTGTTGGCTACTGTTTTTGATAATTTGTCGAATTCATTTTTACTTATCTTAAATTTGATTTTGTTACTAATATTACGGAATTCCTTGTCCCTTGATCCTTTTTCTATTGCATTGAAAAATTTTAGAATGTAGGCAAAGTACTTTACTTCAATTTTCAACGGTAATTGTTACATTCACTTGATTTTATGTCACCGTTGGTCGAAAACCCTTCAAGAGGAAGCCAAATCACTTAAATCGTAACATATTCACTCTTAAACAAGGGTTACTTTTGATGCCGTGTTGTTGGATTTATGTTAGCTTTTTTGCATTTAAATACAAAAATAAACAGAACAAATAGCACAGACCTTGCTAAAAATCTCTAACCTCTCCGTCGTTCGTCACGGTTGTATGCAGAATCATCATTTCCCGACCCGCCATGGAGGAAATGTACGCCGTCCGCCTTCTTACTTATTTCCTTTTTAATTTTGTGGAAAATGCATTTTTCATGCGCGTTGCGAATTGTGGAATGAGCAATCAAAGAGGTTTGAAGGGTGGAAGGTTTGTTGTACGTGCCGCCTTTTAGTTTTTTTTCTGTATCGCTTGAACTCTTACGCTTCGAGCCGGGCAGGTCGTTATGTTTGTGTTTTGTTTTTCCAGCCGAAAAAATAAAATCCAAAACAAGCCCGGCTAGCATTTACCGTCATCATTACCCTCGTCGCAGGAGCTGTTCAGACGGACCAAGTCATGATGTTAACTGGTTTCACTGAGCAGCTTCGCTCGATGCTTGTGTTCGGTCTGTCGATGTGCGAAGCAACCCCAGTCCATTGAACTACAGCGAAAAACCCGCCGACGGACGGGTGATTTGCAAATACAGTACCTTGCAAGGACCTCCCGGTTTCGGGTTCCCGCCCTCTCGTTCCGGGATTTCTCCTTGTTTCTCGACCCTACGTGTCCTCATTCTCCCCCCGGATGTTTGCTAATGCAAACGGGAACGAGCCTGTGCAGATTTAACGCTGCCAGGAGTCGGTAGCGCAGGCAGAGAAGATTGATGTGCAACTTTAGAAGACTCATTTCCTTTCCAGCGGACCTGAGGACGGTCTGTGCTAGTTCTAGCTAGTCAATCGCCAGTCAACTGCGTCCGGGGTTTGCAGAGCGGCTTTCCGCTGGTGGCCGGAAATGGTTTCAAAGCGATCTATAATTGCACTTCTACGACTTGTGTCGGACGAGCGGTTGTGGCTAGAATCAACGTATCGCAACAATATCGGAAACTTTTTTTCGAAGGAAGACATTAAATGACACAACATACATAGGACATACAATTTATTGCGAGGGCCTTATGAATTCAGGTTGTACATCGACTAAATTTCCTCGAATTGTTTTCCCTGCAACATTCAAATGATAGCTGCGGGCCTTAAGAAAGGCTTTTAAGTGTTCAATTGACTGCAGCAATTGCTTGCAAGATTATCCTACTTTCCACTAAATCCCCCTTCCCTCCTCCCCCCTCAGTAACCAAGCATTCCAGTGTTTTCCGCATTTCTCCACCGTCGGGGCGAATTTGCCCTGCGGCAGATAATTCTGCAAAATAATTGCATTCTTAATCAATTGACCTCAATCTGCATTCGACCGGCATAAGTTGGTCAACGGGCGGCCGTTCGTTCTGCCCGAGATGCACCCAACCCACGCGGCCACCCAACCGCAGCCACTTCCAGGTCGGAACCCACCCCACCAAAGTCTCGTCCTCATCGATCACCGAAACAATGGCCCTGCTGACAACAGTCTGGCAAAAGGCTTTCTCCTTTTCACCGGGGCCCCAACCGGTGTCCAACTAATCTGCTCTAAACATCTACTCGGCCACGGCACGACGTCGACGACGACGACGACAAATCTCAGTCGGCTGGAAAGAGGCTTTTCCAGCCAGGGTCTTTCGTAGCAAGCTGTACTAAAGACTATCACTTCCTTCTCCGATGATGAAGATGATGATGATGATGATGATGATGATGATCCTGCTAAACTCAACCACTCACTCGCGGAATCGTGTCGTTGACTAAGCGGTGTGTTGTCTGCACAGTGTCAAACAAATACTTTGCGTAGATATGTGGTTAGAACTAACAGAATACACTCTGGACATGAATAATATTCAGCTTTAATTGGAGTTGAACAATTCTGTATCAATTTTAGGAGCTGAGTTTTTATCGATTTGTATAGCAAAAGTTGGTTATGTCAAAATTCAAAGTATGTAAAACTTATTCGCTATGAAGTGTTATAAATTCCTAGCAAATTGGTAGCAATTCGTTAACGATCCAACTACCAAAACACAGAAATAGGTAAGATCTTAAAAATCGCAAACTCTACGTTCACCATCGTACCCTAAACTCCCGTACGGTTCCACCGGAATCATAACTAACGGTGCCCGTAAAACTCGCCAATCTTGCTCGCCCACCTCGGTTGTGGATGTTGGAGTTTTTAATCCTCCAGAAAATCCGACCGCTTACTAAAGCACAGGTACCACTGGAGTTTGCGCCGGCACTTCTTAGGGGACCTCGGCTACCTCTAGCAAACCCACGCTCTAAACCCCCAAACCCTGACGTTCCGGCGTTCCTATGAATTACAATTGCATACCCACTCGGTTTCGGCCCGGCAAGCATAATACTCGTGCGATGCACGTCGGATGAGGTCGCCATCGATGCTTCGATGCAATCGATGCCTTTGTGCCGGTGGAGATATTAAATGCATTTTAATAGCACATTAACCACATTCGACGCGACTCGGAGGGATTCGAGTCGCGTTCGCGGATTTGCACCAGGAAGAAAATGCGGCAAAGTGGGAGAGAGAGAGAGATAAAAAGGAGTGCGTTTCGTTGAGGGAAAACAAGGGAAAGAAGGTCACAGAACGAGTACATCGAAGAGACAATACGTGCCCGTGATACTATCCCTGCTGGTAGTGCGCTCCCTCGTCTAATGGCCTTTGGGAGGTTATGGACGATCCCATATCCCAGCGTTTGCCGGTTTTGCGAGGTTATGTTATCTGCAGGTTCCAACAATCATTCCCGAGAGTGGGGCAAACCTCGCTACCCTTCGAACAGACAGGAGACAGAGTGAGGCACCATGCCACGTCCCGTACCGGTTTCTTTCGTTCGCGGGAAACGTTTGATTTAAGGCGACTCGACGCTCGCGATCGGGTCCCCCACCCCTACCGTACAAGTATGCTATCCATTGTTTCCGTCGACCATTAGCGATCGAAGTGATGATTATCCTGGGGCGACGTGCCTCAACGGTCGGCTCGAGTGAGATTCAAATCCCGAGCGCGATGCCTGACCGCACACCTCGTAAGGGAGAGGAAAGAAATCGATGGCCATTCGCCATCCGTCTTCAGCCTTCCTTTCGTCCGGCCAGAAATTTGCCTCAATTGACGATGACACATTCCTGGTGTCGTACGTTCGAAAGCATGATTTCTGCAGCCAACGCGAACACAACGGACGATGTGGAGGACGCAACCCTGGGAAAGTAATTACTTGATGGTACGTGAGGGTTTTACTGAAATCAGGCACGGCACGACGTTGCAGGTGAGTTAATTGCCTCGTCATCTGATAATTGCAATGAAACATGATTGAGTGGGTTATTTTTAGTGAAACCTGTAGTGGCACGGCTCCTTTTCAGTTCATTTACACACTAACAGGATAGGTTTTTAAAGCAGTTTATATCGCTTAACACGCAGACTACCATGGCTATCAGTTTTGATAGCCAGCTGTCATTAGTTCTAAGAAGTGTTTGCCCCATAAATGAATAAAAATGCAACATAAAAATTAAAGTAGTATTTAAAACTAATTCTTCGGGAAGCTTAGTCTTTGCTTATCTTTCGAAAACCGTCGGTTTAATAACGTGTCAACGTGTTAAACTAGTACTTCGTTAAAAGTACCACGCAATTTGGTTTTGAAAATGCTGTGAATTAAAAACTTAACGAGCGTTTTACTCAAAAAAAACCATTGTCATTAAAGTTCCTGTGACAGAAGATCAAAATCAACATGCTCCTAAACTAGGCGAACTCCTAAGCTCTCGATTGATACAGACCATTAGCGTAACAAACGTGAAAAAAACCTTTTTTGAACATCATATGGAATGGCTTGTTTACGTTTTCAACGCATCTAACTTCATGGCGAGTATTATCGTGGCTCAGGAACTAAATTATTGTTTCTTCAACCCTAACCTGAACATGTCAATATGGAAATATATAATTTTGGCTCGTTTACTTTCAAAATATACGGCGCCTGGAAGTGAATTTATATCTGAAATTTCTTTCCAAAATACTGCAGAAACAAAATACTACCAATACCATCAACAAATACCACAATTGAAGTCTACTGAGGCGTTTATTTAAAATCAATTGGGTAAGAATGTTTCGCTTTCTGAACATGCTCTACGACAAGTCCTTTGTGCTCCCGCTGAACGCTGAAACAAAGTCAGAACTCCAATGAAAACAAAATAAGAATCCAATAGGTCGCATCTGCATTAGTGATGCTTATCTGAATGCGAATACATAGAGAAGTAGACAAACTGTCACAAAATCGAGCGGTCATTAGAAAGGGGCTCGAGAAAATGTGATTTTTCCGGCCCAGCAAGTACCGCTGCGATAGGCCCACTCTTATAATATCCATAAATTTGCGCACTCAACTCCCTCGATCAGTGCCCCTAACGGTGTCACGAAGGTGCGGGAAACTCCTCGATGGCCCCGAAGCCTTTGGGTCGAACCCCCAAGTCTCGGTACGATCTCGACTCGAACTCTCACCGCACTCAGTCTTGGGGGCCCATCAATTCTGAAAACTATATCCTGCCGGGACGGGGTAGAACCAGGACCAGGGACCATTCGACTCCCGCTCTCGATGCCTTATCGTGCCGCGCCAGAAGATCGTTCCCTCGTCGGCAATAGTCGTGCGGTGCCCCAGACAGACACACCTACTCGCCGGTCCCGGGTGGAGTGCTCTTTTTCCATGCAAACACCAACCCACACACACACTCTCTCTTTAAGGTCCTTAACGGCTCGACATTTACCGCCCTTTTCGACCCTTCGGTCTAATGATTTTCCTTTCATTGGGAAAACTACCCATACCGCTGCTTCGGTCGAAGGAGTTGGGGTGGAATATAGGTGGGTAGGTCCTAGAATGATAGTTTGTCTGTCTGCTGCTTCTGGTTGCCGATTTGTATTTTCTTTCCCCCTTCCCGAGTGGGGAGGCTTCGCTCGCATTGTCTCACATTTTTTACAATTTATTACCAACGCGAGAAAGGATAACTGACAGGCGAGAAAAACGCACACGGGTTAGAACAAGACAGCACCTTGCGAAAACCTATAGCGAGAGAAAGGAAGGCAAACAGTGGTCCATGCTATAAAGAGAAGGACTTCAAGAGATAATTTCCTCACTCCAAAACACCCCCAGGGCTCCGCAAAACAAACCTCACCTAAAGGGCGTACCTATATGCCGGGCGTATTACCGCGCGCGTCAGTCGGAAAGGAAAAGCCGACGGAAAATCCACCTTTTCCTCACCAGAAAAACCGCCGCGGTTCCGCGCCCGGGCCGTGGATGGAGTGGTGAAATTTATTGTTTCCCATTTTTACCCTCAGCGGGGCAAGTAAGCGTGAAACCCCGGCGTTCGCCAGGGACTTTGGGCGAAAAGAAAGGAGCAAAAAGAAAAAGCTTGCACAAACACACAAAGAATTGTGCAGACAAAGTGACAGCGGGCCACAGGGAGCTTCTTCGAGGCTCGCGGAGTCTCATTAAATTTACACTCTTTCTCGAAAAGGTAAGGCGTCTTTAACGCACGCTTGCACGACGCGATGCGATGCCTCTCCGTCGGTACGCCGAAGGGCACGAATTAATGGACCGGAAACCGGAAAAGAAAATTCGCCCGAAGAAATGCGTCGCCGTGGCCAATGGTTGGTGGTGGTGGTTTGGCTCTTTACGATGCCCCGTTGCAATGATTCTACACCATTTCGTTTGCGAGAAGAGTTGTAGTTTTCCATCTTTATGACGACTTCCCAAACGGTACCAGACATTCGTGGCTGTGGAGTGGTTAGCAAAAGCAAAAGGAACTAAACTCGGAGAATGCAGTGATAGCGCCATACTTTCAACTCGTTGCATTCCATTTTCATTTGTTTACAGTCTGGAAGTTCGTGGCATAACGAAAGGGACAAATATCTTGACTATTTTGTATGCACTGATTTATACTTCGGTCATGATTTTATGAATTTTTAAAAAATTTCGTAGGTTTTACTGAGTCAATTCAAACCTACCAATTAGGTGACATCCAATATGAAACATGCGGAAAGTCATTTTTTTAATAAATTGAAAATTGATTTCGTAGAGATAAAATGTGAACACGAGAAGAGATATGCCGTTACAGGATGACAATTAGTAATACATGATAATATTTCATAAAAAATATTGAATATTAAATTGTGGTTTGTGTTTGCTGTGAAGCTAAATTTTCTATAAGATACTGTAAATATTTGGTAATGATTAGAAGCACACCCCTAAAGATAAACATTTCGTGTAACTATCTTTTGCGTTTGTTCTACTATCAATTGTTTTGTTCAATCAATTGTGATTGTTAACAAAGTTAAGCAAATAATCTGCTTGAAATTTGATTTAGAACTTTGTTAGACATCGCTCTGCTGAATTACTCAACTACAAACAACTACTACCAATAATTCTTTTTTTAAGTTTTAATTTTTAACAACAGTTTATAATTCACTACCTTATACAGTTAATTACGTATTTAAAGGCAATAACTTAGTTAACTTAAGGATTTAAAAAACCATAAGGGAGAAAAGGAAAATTCAGATTTTTTTTAAATAATTTTTAGACCATATTCATAAAAATGAAAATCCAAAAAAATCGTTTTATGGGATACGGAGTAAAAACCACATACAAAAAATTAATTTAGTTTTCTTCTATTTGTTTTCTTCCCCTAAATAATATTTAAAAAAACTAAATTCGTCAAAAAAGTTCTGTTTCTCAAAAAATATGAGCGTTTGTTATGCTTAATTTATTTTAAAATGATTTTCAGGACATGCTTATTAAAATTGAAATTCAAATAAATCAGTTTGTGATGTAGAGAGTAAACGGCGTTAGCAAAAATTTGTTTTTTTGTATCTTTTGTTGCTTTCTTCTCCTAAAATATATAATAAGCAATTAAATATGTCCCTTCTGCTAATAATTAGGTTACTTTTTCGTTGTTCACAAGGAGTTAAATGTTTCTACAGCAACACAAAGTGTCGCTCGTATGCTGTGAAAGTGTACACATGTACCTTTTGTGGTTTTTTCCCCGTACCTTAAGTTCATTTGTCGCTGAAAATAAGTTCATGTGAACACACAATTTCAAGCTTATCTCAACAATGCGCAACATTGTAAGCGCAAGGCTTATGCTCATCCCCGGGCGCCCTGGAGTAAGATTAATCGCTCTGTTTCGACATTCGTCCGATGCTGCTACCAAATAAGCAAACCCCGACTAGCTCCAATCCATTTGGTACTGACCTTTGCGCAGTGCATTTAAAAAAAAAGAACTACACAAAACCGTCCTATCCATTACTTGCAGGGAAGTAGAAAACGGTCGGTTGTACCGGAGGAAGTATCGTGCGCTACAAAACCGGGAGTTTGTGGTAACGTTTAAAAATCAAACAAACAGCACGCAACTCGCTAAAGCCTTCCTTAAAAAGTCATTCCGTCGCTGGCCGATAAGCAGCTTTGTGAACGTCGAAGCGGACCGCGGCATTGAATAATCACCCATTAACCGTAATGAACACGCAATTGCATGCGTTTTTAGGCTCCGGCCGTAGGAAAAACGGTCGATCGATTATCTGCCCGCGGTGGCCCGAAAACGGAACCCTCCCCCGGAGTGCTGTTCCGTGTGTGTGTGTGTGTGTTACCACCGGGAGCAACATCTTGGCCGTTCCCGTGCAACGCAACCATTTACCATTCAACCGAGGCTCCAAGTTGTTTCCCGCTTTGGGGTGAGATTAATTTCTTCATTTAATTGAAATTGTGCGCCGATGCTGGCCGCCGGTTTAATGCTGCAGCGGTCTCGGAACAGGATCCACCAGCCGTTTGCGGAATGTTGGCGCGATGGTAAACAGAGGAAGAAAAAAAAAGTCAACCCGCACCGCAAAACAATGCGCAGGTTACATATGGCGCTCGATTAAACGGTTCGTTTCGGAACGAACCCTAGATGCAGCCCGATTGCCGAGCCGCCAAGAACCCACACTGGCTGTCGACCACGGAGCAGGGAGTTGTGCTCGATGACCAAAAGTGGCCACCACAAACGGTGCGCTTACAGCGCGCGCCGGTGTTTTGTTGCGGTCATCTTCGATAAGAACTTGCTTGGATTGGGGCTAAAACAAGGAAACAAAGAAAGCATATACTCACACATTTCCCCCGCACGAAAGAACTCAACCAGGGGAGGGTGGAGTGGAAGACCGCACGGGATTTGCATTCCTAGCCATTCCGGTGGAGTTTCTGACGGGTCCGAGAACCCTGCGGGGCTGAGCTTTAAGCGAACCGGCGAGATGGACGGTGGAAGTGGGTTTAAATATTACGTACGATAAAAATAACATAATAAGCGAATAAATTACCCCACACGAAACCGTGCCCTTCAGGAGCGGCCCAGGAGGGTTCTCCCGGGGACTTGGAAGGCGTAATGGCGTGCTTGGAAAGGTCCGTGATTTTCACTCGCACACACCCGAGCCGGCGTGCGGCTAAATTGAAAAGATATGGCGCACGTTTAACTTCCTGCGCACTTCTGATAATTCGATCGGAATGAGGGTATTCGTTCTTCCTTTTTTCGCCGGCGTGTAAGCCCTCCAACCTTCCTGGCCTAGTGAAATTTGCTTCAAGAAAATTCAGTCATTATCAACACACACAAACAAAGCACCACGAAAGCACATCATTAGCCTTCCTCACATGAAAGGAGTGCGATAGCGATCGG
Organism: Anopheles ziemanni; assembly: GCF_943734765.1. NCBI lineage: Eukaryota > Metazoa > Arthropoda > Insecta > Diptera > Culicidae > Anopheles > Anopheles ziemanni. The sequence continues at coordinate 72,058,296 of NC_080706.1, read as the reverse complement.
ACATTTGTTTACTGTCCATTACATCTCCCACGTCTCCGGAAGACCTTCTTTTTTCGGCGGTGAGTTACCAATCAACCAATCTCAAACGGCAAACCCCCGGCCCACGAGGGGGTCATCACTTGCACTCCCACGGCACTATGGAGCAAAAAGAGCAAATTGCCGGGATAAAATTCAGAATCAAATGTTTTGGAATTTTTTCATTGTAATATCGTGTAATACTATTATATTACATGAAATTATGATGTTTCAGGACAATCCCGCCAGGTGGCGCTGCAAAAATCACAAATTTTTGGAATTTTCTATGGGTGCATTTTTTTTCAATTTTCTTTTTTATATTAACTTAAAGATTTTTTTAAGTTTGATACAAAACAAACTAAATTTACTACAAACTTTCATTCAAAATATTGTCATTTGGAATATAATATAATGATATTCAAAGCATCTAACGTGGACATAACGTCTCCTAAGGAAGAGCTACTATTTGAATATTCTGAACTTGTACCATTATCTTCTTGGTTTTGAATTGGCAAGGGACTATTACTATTTGAGGAGCTGTAATCTACGAAAAAGGGTTTTACTGCGTCTGGGTATGGGTTTTATTTTTAATTTTTAACGATTTAGCCAGAGATATTGTTGAAATGTATAGATCGGATGATTGTAATGCTCTCATAAAAATGTCTTTAATATTGAATTCTCGTTATATTTGACGGACGTGTTCTCTTCTATACCTTCTTCATTATTTATTTCTACCTTCTGCTGCTTCCTCTCCTAAGGATCCCAATTTTGCTGGGACATTTACATGCGCAAGAACTTTGTGGACAGTAGAAGGCATTTTGTACCAACTGTAATGATGTATGTAAAACATGTATGTGTCTTTGCAATATATACTAATAGTTTTTGGATTTGAAGGCTGTGAACAGTTGATGGCTATTAAAATATTTAGAAACCTTTCTATAAGTTCTGTTTCTATTTGCAAAATATCGCTCAATTTTTCTATGTTTGAAAAAGCCCGACGACAAATATTTCCCGTCGTACTATTTCCACCCATTTACCTTGGTTCATCTACTTTAACACCAAATTCCTTGTACATCTTTTCCAATACAATTTTTTTCGAGTTACCTTCCGTTTTTTAAATTCAATTCTGTACGAAGTATGAGGCAAGCATTCGAAAAATCTCATCCAACAGTACAGTGTAGTAGAATATAAGTCATAAGATAAATTCTCAGGATATTGATTAAATCCATTTTATAAGTGCTTTACACTGTTCATTTCTGTTGGTTTTGCACCATATATACAACATGTTTGCGTATACATAGTGTCGGTTAAATATGCCAAAATTTTTCCTTCAATTCAACTCATGTAAAATGAATAATTTACCGTCACATAACTTGTTTCATTTAGCTGAATTGTATAAGGAACTAACCTGGTTATTTGGCGTTTGATTTCATCTACTGTTTGTATAACTTTTTCTTTTGAATCTTTCGCAAACTTGATCACAATTAGCCTGCAAAACCTAACACTTTGGGGCATCAAGTTTATCTAGATGATATCTGAATTGTCACTAATAAATGAAAGACGGATAGGAGTTACTAGTACTAGAAATACTAGTAAATCACTGTCTGATGCAGTATTTTCTCCGGAACCATGAATCAGTTGATTGTAAATGCTGTGTCCACTAGATCCGTCAATGCCCCACGAGCGCAATAATACGACGCTTAGTGAATCACACAAAGAAGATGAAAAGTGCCGCAATATTTCTACTTTTTGCTTTTCAATTATTCTACACGCAGTGTGATTCACCAACTCTTGAAGATTAACTTCAACTTTTACAGGTAAGGGTACAAACAGAACAAAATGTTAGTGTAGGGTACATTAGTAATAGGAATTGTGGGTATAAAAAGATGGGTTTGTGAGCTGTAGAACAAGAAAAAGCGACCTGATACATTCAAAGCAAACCAAACCAAATGTCATTCTTTGCCATTGACTTGGCTTGTCTTTTCCCTTTCACGTGATGTTCAACCACTACCCTGCTTCACATTTTTACGATACGATCATCGACCTATATTTGATTGAATGAGAATTTCATATATTTCTTACCACACATGATCATGCATATGGCATGATGGAGACGCCTAGTAGGTGATAAACTATAAGCTTCACATATAAAATACAGAATGACGTAAAGATGCGCGCGTATGCGCAAAAAAAACTATCATTTATTGTTACAAAACATTCTAGACTATAAGTGGGTATGCATCATATTACAATCTTTCACAATCCTTAGCGATGGCGTAAGGTTAAAGACAGAAAATTGAAAAAATTTCCAGGAGTTTTGCGAAACAATGCTTAATATTTTGTGACTTTCAATTTCAATTTACTTAAACTTTCACCAATTTTAAAGCATGATAATATAGCTTTCCAAAACTTTACTTGAAATTCGATTCCGACCATTATTATAGGAGTTACAAACCTTCAAAGTTGATGGATTTTTTTCAATTTTTCACGCAATATTTTCACAAATCTTGACTTTGACGGGCTGTTTCTCAGAACCTGGAAGAACAGGGGCTCTAGTTTTTGGGTCATTTCTTAGTTTCATCTTGTAGTTTAAGAAAACATATGTCATTTTTCTGAAATCCAAAAATGAATTTTTGATTTTTATCCCGGCTTCGCTCCATCGTGCACGGGCCATATCTTCCGCGGGTGCGTGGCTGCACATTTACTTTGAATCGCACAGATCGCAGAGATCGATGGCGATCGATCGGTCGATGGCGGGGCGCGATGCTAAAGGATCGTAAAATCGCATCAAATCGCGTCCCGCGAGGCATCGATCAGGATCTGACGCTCGGGTGCGGACAGCGGCGGAAGAGGGTACTGGTGTGTTGGGGAGATTTCTTCACTGATTGGCCTAAACCACCGCCCACCGGTACGCGACCGGCTGCGAGGGACAGGCGAATAAATTGCAATCCTTTCGTGGGTTTTCCATATCGATGAGTACAGTGTACGGCATGATATTGGTCAGGTCACTAAATCTTTTATATCACAACTAGCCGTGTTTAAACCATGAGTTTTTAAAAACTTTCGTCGGCACTTAAAATCTATCAGAGAATGCATACGAATGATGCATAAAAATCCATAATGCATAAAAATTATAGAAATTTATGCCTGAACCAAAAATGAACTTATAACAATCGAAGAGGATAACAAATACTGAACCCTGCATAACTTAAGTAATGAGTGCATTGTAACAAAATCAGTTGTAAAGCAATAAATCAAATAATTGAGGCCACTCATCGACGGCATGTGTCAGTTTTTCGCCGCGGTCCCATACAAAAGTTAAACAACTCGTTTCCGTACAATGTCTCGACGCGTATGTATTAGAGGTGAAAGAAGCCACACGGCTCAAAGCCTCTATAAAATATATATACTACTACTACTCTCGACGCGTATAGAACGTCGTTTTCAAAGTGTTGAAATTCTCTAGCATTTGTGTTTTTGAATACGATCTAGTCTAATACTGTAAGCAACCAATTTAAATCTTACGATGTATACTGTTTCGCATGTTTCATAAACTAAATGCAATATCAATTAAACAACACTATTATTTGGTCACCTTCATTTATTACTACCCAAATTCTTCTATTTTCTACTGTACTATTTTATTTGCATAAAGTTTGGACAAAGAAACCTTTTCTAAAATTCAGGGTTTCATTTATCGTTTCATATGATCAAATCATGATGTGATTGTTGAGCAGCATCCATATCATTTGAAATTACATACGAAACGGAAAAGACAAATCATTTATTGTTTTTAGAACAGAATTCATACAGCGAAAAACAGGACCAGAATTTTGCTGTCCAGGAAATATCGATTGCTTATTTTAGATCTTTAATATACGAAAAACAAATAAAAGTCGCCAAAATATAATTAAACCAACGGCACTGCACTAAGATGCAATGCTCGATTTCCATAAAATTTTAATAGATTTCGAAAAACAATAAACCCGACAACAATTTATTAAATCTGCAATCTGTCTCTTTGAATGTAGGAATACGGAATTGTCAAAGAATTGTTGAGCAGTATCTGTTTCATTTGAAAGTACGTACGAAACGGAAGATAACAATAATAAAGAACAAATTTAGAAATAGAAAAACAGGTAGCAGAATTTCGCTGTCCGGGAAATATGGATTGCTTTTTTAAAATCTGTAATATACTAATATAAATAAACCAACGGCTCTTTACAAAGGTGAAACACTTGTTTTCCCTAAAAGTTCTATATTTTTAGAAGAACAACAAACTCAACAGTCATTTCTTAGATCTGCAATCTCAAAAATAAGTCAATCTAAAAATGTTCTCTTTAAATCTGTGAATTTGGAAAAAAAAATGGCAAACAGCTTGTCCACCACTGTTCAGACACACAGCGCTCGGTTCGGGCAACAAAGAAACGAAAGCGGGTAATTTGCGGGGAACGAATACGTAAATCGTTCCTGCCATCCCTTCTTATTGCATTCTTTTTTTCTCACAAAACGATCCTCAACGAATCCGCACAAGGCACTCCCTCGCACGCAAGGGAACGTTGATATATAAAAAAAAATGCAAACCTACCCATCGCTTCCAGATCAGAGGTATATGGTGCGCTCGTGGCGTAGTCACATATATGCCATGCACCGCCAGGTTCAATGGAAGCGGCGGCGGCGGCGGCATCGGTGCGTCGGATGGAATAAAATAATCCCGAACAATTCTTCATCGCATTTTATGAACTCCTAAAGGGCATATTGTATGAAAATAACATCGTTCCCCCGTCATCATCAGCATCATGATCGCATCGAACAGTGCGATGCAGCAACGGTTCGGAGCACAGCATGCACACACAGCCGAGCCGAGGAGCCAACCGAGCGGGGAACAAGCGTAAGAAATTGAATCGCTCGTGGCGCTCCTGGGGTCTGCCCAACCGAAGGACCACGCGGGAGGAAGATGCAGATCTAAGGTTGAGCAAAAAAAAACGGAGGTGAAACACTGGATGCGTTGTGCAGGAGTGAGAAATTGATTCCGAAATCAAATGTATCAACCCTTGGGAGGGGGAGGGATGGACTGGCGGACGGAAGAATGATGCGTGCATACGCGATGTAGCAATGAAAACCAACAGCGCTTGGCGTGATCGTTTTGCGAGTCGCGTAGGTGGAAAGATCCCCGCGGCGACACGCTGTCCTGGTGGGAACATCGTGTATTCTGAAGGTGTATTCCCGGGATGAACACGAACCTATTGTGGGTTTCTTTAAGGAATTTTCTTACAAAAGGTTATCAATTTGAGAGAGAGAGAGACTTTTCAATGTTCTGATTCTGGATCTTCTTAGAAAAAAAACGTTGTATAGGAAAGTCTGTATAGCAGAATTCTAGTGAGTTTATAATTGTTTCCTCACGAAACCCACTATGCGCCTCAAGCAAACAATTATTAACATATAAAATCCTGTCTGTTGCACACGAAATCAAATGAACGAATTATGTTCGTAGGGGAAAGTCACCAAAAAAGAAATACACACTCCAAATTTGTAACTTACGAGAATGGTTCATTTCCCACCCGCTCCAGCCCTCTCCAGTTCAGGTAGGTTCTATTCTCGGATCCTAGCCGCGAACTCCAAATTGAACCGCGAGTTCAAGTTTTCACGACTCGGATTTATCCCAGCCCAACCACCAAAAAGCAATTCAATCTCTCGCTGCCCCCAGATTCCTTATGGATATGAAAAATTCATAGATCGCGCGTTTCTATTTTGCGTTGAATATTGCCGTGAGGTTTTTCCTTAGGACTCAGGGGAGTGCGTGCCGAGAGTGTGTGTGTGTGTGTGTGTGTGGGTTGCCCCCTTTTTCTGATGCTTTGTTCGCTCTGCGTGCAAAAGCGCCACACACATATGGGGTTGCGAAAAGTCACCGGTAGACGTCTTCAGTCTTGAGTCTCCTTCAAGACGACAGCGACGACGACGTCGATCGAATGGTGGCCGGTTTAGTGGCACTTTTTTTTCTTCCCTCCTTTCCCAGGCGGAGCTGAATGGAAGGAATTTTCATTCTATCGTCAATATATTGGCACATTTCAGAATCACCGCCTTCCATCCTTCCGGCGCCTTAACACTCGCGTTAGTCGCGTCGCATAGATTTCTACAAAGGGAGGAAGCTGTGAAACCGCGATATAGTTTTTCTTTGGGGAAAAAACGGGAAGGGGAAGGGCAGGAAAAATGGCGGATTGATTTGCGATTTGATGAGCATTCGAATCTGCATATCAAAAGGTGCCTTTCGGGAGGGAAATAAAACCGAGTCTACCTCCAAGGATACTTCAGAGAGGACGAACACACGACGACGTGAAGGGTTTCTATCTGCATCCTCTAGGAACCACTTTAAAGCCAATTTTGTTTTGCATAGAAACTAGTTCTTTGCTTCAAAAAGCTTAAAGGATCGTTGAATAAACAGAAGAAAAAACTTCTAAAAAGGAGAATTATCCAAGCCTGAGAAAAAGATTAAGTTGTCAAAAATATCTACCAATAAAAGAGCGACCATAAAAATCGCTGGGAGTTCATGAACGGAACATAAAAACATTGTAGCACACCGGTTTAGGTATGAACGAACCTTTTGTGAACGTGCGTAAATTAATTTGGCCATAAAAATCTGCTTGAATATGATTTACTGCATTTATACGCTGCCTCATGTTTTGCGTCTTGTTTACATGCATTCCGGGAAACAACGAACATAAACTCCTAAGCTGTTCGATGCCGCCTTAATGCGCGATATAAAAGCGAAGTAATGTTCGAGTCCTACCCGATGCCCAGGGGCGCACGTTAAATAATATCCTTCAATTCAGCAACTACAAAACGCCGATCGGTGGAGGCTCATTTGCGTGGTGCATAAAAATATGAACTCGTTTTTATGAACCTGCAAATGGTACGGGCCGCTCGCTTAAGTGCTGCATCTTTAAACAATTCCTGGAAATAATTGATATCACTTTCTCGACGACGGAGACGGAGCGGGAGCTCGGGCATCTCGAGCAGATACGGACCCCGAGCAGTACCACCATTTGGCAGCCAATTAAGCCCGATAATTACTTCGGCGTCGGAGGTGGGTTGAGGCCTTCCCGGTCGGAACGGAGCGAAATTGGTAAGATGAGAGTTATTAACATTAAAATCAAAGCTTTAAAGATTGCGTAGGAAGTCAGGACCGTGCGGGCGCAGCGGGGAATTTGCAAAACTCTCCTCAAACACACCCTCCACCGGAAGACCTGCCGCAAGGGGAGAGAGGGCACGTCGCACGTCAGTGCGGCTTTTGAACGAATAAGCGAAGCTCGAACGTGCTCGGCCAGCTCGTACACTGCCCGCAGATATTTGCGCTGTAAATTAACCGATATTTGTTTCGGGCATCATTCTCGCCTTTGCTTGCCTTCGTTCGCAAGTGAGGCGCGGCGTTCGGCGAATCTTTGGAGGAGACGTTGGATCGCAGCACAACGATGCGCTGCCGTTGCGGAGAAGGACGTTCGAATGAAGGATTTCTTTTGGGCTCGCCTGGATGGGTTTTATGCGTTCACAAATGAAGAGGTTTTTCTGCAGCATGAGACCGAGGTACCGAACCGAAGGAACCTCCATAAGCTGGAGCATAAATTTATATCCAATCATGAAATAGCTGTAAATGGGTTGTAAATCAAAAGTGCAGCCGATTTGGGCCCATGCATTGTGCGTGTGTGTGTGTGTGTGTGTGTGCGATTTTTATTAAAGTCCCTCGGCCGGAGCTTACTTCCTCCTTAACGCGATTCGCGCCCAAAGCACCACCTGTGCAAGGCACAAGAACCTCCCGCCTTAAGAGCCCGCAATGATGGACGACTGGTTGGGCTATTTTTATATGTTCCTTCCTTATTCTTTTATTTAAGGTTTTGCTTTATTTTATTGCTGATGAACGATTCATTTGCACTCGAGGGGGGCACCGCTCGAGACGCCCTCGGTGGAGGTGGAGGCGAGGATCGTTACAGATCGTTTTCGGCCGGAGCGTGGCTTAATGGGCACACCTCTTTCACACTTCACACCGACGACCTTCACACCGGACCCGGCTAGGAAGTGTTGTCTGTTGGAGCATATGGATCACATCCCCCCCCCCCAACCCCCCCCCAACAATCCGTGAAAGGCTGAATTTATTTATACTTTGGCGTTGCTTTGTGCTAGCCGCCCATAGCAAACGGCCGATTAAGCTGGACTAACGAGCAGAAAAAATATATTAGAGGTATGCATCTTAAGGGGATTTTATGGTTGATTGGCGATTAACGCAGTGGAAGATGGTTTTGCCTGTGTATTTCTTTATCAGATGTGTGGTTTTTAAGTTGTTAACGCAATACGAATCTTATACAGTTCTTTGAAATCGAGCCACTGTTAACACCAAAACCAAGCATATAAGGTGTCCCATGATGTCTAAGCATGATTTAAAAATAATGGTACGAACTTGAGTTTTGAGCAAACATATTTTTCGTTTTACCTTCCTATCCTCTTATATTGTCTACAACATTTCGACATACATATTTGAAATTCGATTAAACCGTAAGCCAAGCCAATTGTAAGAACATTTAATCCTACACTTTTCATTAGAGTCAGCAGGCAGTTTTGACAATTTTAGAAGTTTTTCTTCCTGCTTCTTGAAATTTATTGATTGAATTTGCTGCTTTGACATGTTCTCCTTGAGAAAAAAATCCACTCAATTGGCATTTTTTGCGGATTTTGACAGACAAAACAGATTCAAGTATTGGTTCAGCACGAACTGTGTAGATCTGATCTAGCGAAAGGTTCTTATAATCAAATTTGAGATACGTTTCACTGTTAACGATTACGGATGGATATTTTCAATACAGTAAACCGTAAAACTTACGCACTTGTTTTTCACTTCTTTTTGGCTCTTTCTGCTTTATCGAAGTCTTAAGTCCAAATTGTGCCTTTGGTTGGGAATTTTATCCATTACACCATTCATAATTTTTAATTTAAGGCTTTGACCCCTAATCAAAGTGACAGGTTTACCAGTCCAGATTCAAAGGTAAACTCCTCATCATACTTCCAAATTGCGTTTCGAACTGTTTCGATAACAATAACTTCTATTTTTGCCATCTGACTCACTAAAAAGTTGATTAGGGCACCATTTGAGCGCGATTGTCTTGCGCTATTTCTGAGAAATAACTCTTATTTTCTTGAAAAATTAATGCACCGGTTCTTTAAACCAACTGATTTATAGCTTTGAATACAAACAATAACATGTAAGAACCATCAAACTTCCATTCGAATAAAATCAATGTCGCATCAAAATCGTGCTCAGACATTCTGGGACACCCTGTCTCGAGGGGAAGGCACACTTGTCTGATTATTGTAGCTAATTTTATCATTACTGTCACGTACGCAGCTCAACCTAATGTCGTATTTTCAACTTCATCAATTATCACTCGCTGTCCAAAACAGTTCTCCCCCGGATGAGCTGCGACTACACGCTCAAATTATTCCCTCCAGTGTCTTCAACGGGGTTCGTGCTTGGAGCGGCGGGGAATAGCTTTAATCCGTACCGTTTTTATCCGAATGAATCGATCCATCGATTGGGACTTTTTAAAAGTTCCAGACACAAGTTTCGCACAAAAAAAAAACTACCCAGAGAGTTGCGCACCGTCACGCCCAATGTCCGCACGGTGAGACGGACGCTTCCGCAATATCTGAGCAGGGTGGTAAGAGAAATTAAAATTCTGGACGCATTCTGTGACCGTTGCACCGGGAGGAAGAGATCGTTAATTTATTGCCTGATCTAAAATTGACCGGCCGAATTTTCGGGATGGTCCTGGCGAAGTCGAACATACTTTTGGTAAGCTTTATCGTTTTTTATCACAGAAAATGTACTTCATCAAATAGAAGTTCATCTCTGTAGAATTTCCTCCAAGAGGGACGCTGGAACTTGTTCGGAAAATCTGTCAATAAGGAGTGATTGACAAGATACAAGAGAAGCTTGAGCAAACGCTATTCACATGTGGATGATGACTGTTAGTAGTATTCTTTACTGAAAAGAAGCTGATAAGTTGAAAATGCTACGAAGCTGATATACTTGCATCTATTTCTCGATCAACAGAGTACTTTCCATCAGTGCTCTTAACGCCTAGGCATTAACATAATGTTTATAACCTGGACTTTATCAACAGAAAGTTGAATTATTGTCAACTAAATCGGAGACGTGGACAAAGTCTGTCTTCCTACAAGGAGAATGACTTCATCCACTTACCTTCGGCTAGGTTCCTTCGATCTTTAAACTGCCAGTCATGAGTCAGCCACTCTTTCCACGGCAGACCGGCTCGAGTGAAGTCTGCAAGCCTTTAAAGTACTTCAAAAACGGCCAGCACCTCCAACACGCCAACAATGTGGTCATAATTGACGGATTAGAATGACATTGTTGGACCCAGAAGCCGACGGACTGCTCCACCAGGTTTAGGACTGGCTGACGAACCCACAGTTCCTGTGTCGGAAATTGCACCGTTAGCGTCCATCCACTTCTCATCACCGGACTATGACTTTAGAGCCACAATTCCCCGTTCCTCCGTATCGGGCGGTCCAATCAGTGGTGATTGGAAGAACTTTTGTTGACATAACACATTCACCGAAAGACGCCTCGCGGACTGCGGACTGCCGTCGTCCGGTCGCTACTTGACGAGATATATGTTAATTAGGGAAAATGATTGGATGTTTTTCGATGTTCACCTTTTTTTCCCCGAGGAAAGAAAACAACAACGAACCGAAGTCCGTGCTCGCGCGCGGGGGGAATTGTTAGGAACGATCAGGTGGGATTAAGATGGACGACTTTGGGATGATGTCAGACGGATCGGGATAGGAATGTTGGGTTTTAGGAAGGCCCATCATATCCCTTTGCGATGAACGGATCTTTCATTGTGCTAGAGTTGTTGCATCATCTTCAATGACACATCAAAAATGGTTTGGAAGCTTTCGGTCAGTTCCAAACATCGTGCTAGCTATGTTTAGGTCAATTCCCCAAAACGAGTGCTTATAAACGACATTGAAATAAACGATATTGCAAAGACCAAACAGAAGCTCCGGGAACAACCGTTATTAAATTAGTTGGCAGAAATTATTGACAATACGGCAAACGGTCGAATGCTATTTGATATTTCCCTGATTTTCATCTCTAAAACAGTCATTCTTCCCTCCGCCATCCTGCCATCCACCGCCCGCGATCTATTATTCCCAACCAATTCAGAGAAAATAGAATTCGATCAAAATTGCCACTCGAGCGAGAGCAACGCGAACGAAACACATTGACATTCCATCGATGGCTATGATTTGACCGTTTCAACATCGATGGGCTCATATGAATATTTTGTCATTCAATTTGTTCGGACCGTGGCGGAAGTGAAAGGAGGAGCAAAACGAATCAAACGATCGCTGCAATAAATTCATCTGCAGTGAGCAACGTTTAACCGCACCCGGCTGGAAACTTGGGTGGAGGAGGCGCTGAAGAGCGGAGAGAGACCACTGCTTTGGGCCAGAAAGCAGTGTCCAACCGTCCGGCACTAATGAAATAGATTTCGCTACCGGCGCAGGGACCGGAGGGTTTGGTCGTCCTGGCAATCGGATACGAAATCCCACTCGAAAATTGACCACAATCGTAAACAGTAATTTAATTTGCGATTATAACAAGCGAAGAAAGCAACGAGATGAAATGAGATAGAGAACGCCGGGGAAGGGGATGGGGAGTGTGCGCCGTGATGTGAAAGTGGTTCTACTTTCGTTTGAGGATTTCCCTGGATTTTCCTCGCAATCGGAACTCCTAAAGCTTGGCCAACGGGTAGGGTGGTGGTGGTGGCTGGGAAAGAAGGAAAATCAATTCAACCACCAACCATTTGTTTCGAAATGCTCGGCAAAACGTGTCTGCTGGTATCCTGCTGCTCGAGAGCGATGGCTTGCCGTTTCCGGCGATGCGAAAGCACGAGGAAGTGACTCAGACGGAACCAGAAGGGAAGGATTCTTTGATCTAACGCCATTGTCCTTTCCCTCCTTGAGCTCTTGACGCTAGCTCCGTCCGTCCCGGTTGCGGCCTCGTGACAAACGAGGGCGATTGGAAAAATGAGATACGACGGGGGTTTGGAAGATGATGTGACGCCGCGCGGAGGACACTCCCCGTCGGAGAAGGCTGGGGGTAGAAGTAGAAGAACAAGAAGAAGCTGCTGACATCCGCAAGACGGACGGATCAAAACCGCTGCTGGACGCAACCCGAACCATTTTCCCGAGCGCCTTGATTTCTCCGGAAGAATCTCGGATGGAAAGATCAAGATAAAACACAGAAGGAGAGAGGGACAGCACAAAAAAAAAAACCCCCAGCGAGTTAGGAAAGAACTCGCAACTCGCGAGGGCACGAGCGCACAAAATGTCGCCATTTCCGGGATCCGGGCGAAGGCATCCGGGTTATTGTATCCAACCTCATCCACCGCAGCGAGGCTTTTCCAGTTAGTCGAACTTTGTCGCAGTCCTAGTCCGCAGGACAACGGAACGGAATGGCTGGTGAAAAATAAGGACGAAAGGAAATGGTTAGCAGTAGTCGGTGCAAAATCCCGTCGACCGGATGAACCGGTTGATTGGAGTAAACGGTAGCAGCAGCAGTAGCCCAGGCATTGCTCGGTGTTTACCTCGACGATGGCAACCTGGGATGGCGCTCCATGTCCCAGCGGGCTCCGGTCCGAGCCCCGGCTGTTTGACCGAAGCGCGCCCGAGGACGCCGGGGTAGACAATCGTCATTGCGCCGGCAAAGGACACCACTGCGGATTCTTAATTTTATTATCACCATTGATTTATTGCGGGTGTTTATCGTCGCATTTATCTTCGTTTGAGACGGAAGCACTGGATTGAGACCCGCAGCACCCGGGGATAGCTTTATTGGCCCCTCGGACGGGGGGAACGGTCGGGGGAGGCGGATGGTTCGAGCCTTGTTAGGACACGTCTTGTCAGCGAGAATCAATTCTGATTTATTGCGCAGTGTGATCGAAGGGGAGTTAGGAGTTGACAACCGTTTAAAGGACCGACTGCGATGAAAGTATGCGAGAAAAGTGACACCTGGAAAAATTGAATTATTTGCTGGAGTGATCTTACGCACGTACAAGCGGATAAATTAAATTATTGCGTTGACCCCCGGGCAAGGACCGTTTGAAGTTTGAAAAATATAAAATGGAAAGAACTGTCATAATTGTCTAAAAAATTGAAAGCAAACAGAAAGATCAATAACCACAATCCATGAATTCATTGATGTACATCTAGTAAGTAAAAGAAACGGTTTTTACTAGTCTATTTCTTAGAAACATTTGCAAACATAAACGAATCTTGTTTACATGTAACTTCTGGATTACATGTAATACTATTGGAATACGGTAGTGGATCAAGTACATTCCACTTATTCATGCTTGTAAGTCGAAAAATGTTTTTTTCCCGTATTCCGTTACGCTTTATGATTTAGGGTTTTCAAATTTGTCAATACCCTCTGCTGTTTCTGTTGTTCATGTTCTACAAAATAATTTATGTTCATGAAATTTAAGGTACCTCAACCGTTGTTTTACAATCTTGTTTGAATTTTGCGGCTTTCTTGATGTTTTTCAAGTAATTATTATGTAAACAACGTTTGGTTTCTACGTGATCGTGAGACTGTTTGCTGACTCACGCTTGTGATCATAGGACTGGTTACAGTCAGTTAATAAATAATTAAATGTTTACATCACCATTTCACCACGCAAAGTTAAAGGAAATAAGGTTGCAATCAATTTAATATGAGTTAAAGTTTTCCTACATATTTTTTTTATTTTTCTTGATTCATATGTAACCAATGGAATGTAACCAACGGAATGGTTAGATTTTGTAATCTGGATAGAAAGTAAGTAAAAACTATCAACGTCGTATTTCAATTCAATCAATTTGAAAATTGGTTTTACTTTCATGAACTAGAAGAAGACTTGAAGATTTATCAAAAAATCGACGAAAAATGAAAGTTTACATTAAACTTATTTTGAATAAATTTATCACTTGATGGAATAATACTATGCCACAAAAAATGAAAACATTCTGACTGTAATCCTCAGCACCAAGGAGGATCATCTCGAAACCCAAACGATTCAAACGAGCAGAAAACGAACGTATCGTAGCGAAATCTCATTTTCACCGCTCGCCAATCGTGAGGTAACAAATCAAAATGAAATCGATTCCGACACCTGTGCGGTCTGCTCGAAGGCACTGCCTTGATAGACGGTACCACATTGCCTTCCAAACTTAAATGAAATCATTACACACTCATATCGAGACTCGGAATCATACGTTCCCAGCTAGATGGATTCTTTATTCGATTTAAAGTTCAGAGAGTGAAGAACGCTTAGGGAAGCAAACGGTACACTCGTCCGACGACCTTCCTTCAAAATAATGGAAACCCGGAGGTGTAAGACGTTACTCCACAGCACACATTAGCTGTTGGCAAGGGGCGCCAAGACTTGGGCGGCAAACCCACGCGGTGGAAAATCGGCATCGGTTCTATCTTCCATACCGAACTGCAACACGGAACCGATATCGGAATATTTATTATTTATCATGACCCCTTCCTCCGTTGCATTTTCTTTTCCTTTGGCGAACGGATAGCTGAAAGATGTTATGGCGGTAACACACCTCATAAGTGCATAAGGGGGGTTTCCTAACGCTCCTAACAAAATCCTCCTAACGCCCAACCTTTGGAAAACATAAATGTCGAATGGCCCTTTCTTTTCCTGGCATCTTTTCAACCGCGCACATATGATGGGCAGGACAAAAAAGGGCGGGCGGAAAATGGACTGCCAACGGACGTTCGCCGGTATTGTTATATTCAATGTTGCCATCGAGCGGAACCGCACCTGGTCGGTGAACGAATCACTCCGGCGGTTCACCGATCGCCATTCAATACACTTCAATAATGCAGCATAATAACACGTTAAATATTTGAAGAATAGTTATTCATACGATTGCACGATTCACCTCCACCACGACCGGACCGGGGGTGTACAATGGGTCGGCGGGAAGGCGGGTGGTCGCGAGCCAAGGGGGAAAAATCATAATCATCATCGGGGAGCCCGAGAAGGAGCATAGAAAGTAGCATAGCCCTCACTATTCTCCCTCTATTGAGTGATGCGTGATTGTAGGGTTTTTACTAGCAATGATCAGCCAAAACTGACATCCGTACCGTACCGTGGAGCAAAGGAAGGAAGTACTCCTCG
Source organism: Anopheles ziemanni (assembly GCF_943734765.1). Lineage (NCBI taxonomy): Eukaryota > Metazoa > Arthropoda > Insecta > Diptera > Culicidae > Anopheles > Anopheles ziemanni. The sequence continues at coordinate 72,043,027 of NC_080706.1, read as the reverse complement.
ACCATACGAAGAAAGTGTGCGTGACTCGAGACGCTGGTCTGGACACTCTCCCGGCGATTCGCCGCCGACCTCAACCAAATCCTTTTGCGGTTTCATTCGGAGCTCGCTCGCACAGGAACCTGTTCGCTCGAGTGGTCACGGCCCATAACTGACCAGCGGCAAGGAAATGGCCAACCTACTGCGGCCTACTTCCACCCCAAAACCTCCCCCGAAACGCGGTGAAGAGAGGACGGAAACTGGAAACATAACAGTACCTTCGCTGACCTTCGATCGACGTGAGTCGTCGCTCGGTTTTTCGCCTTGCTTTCCTCCTTCCCAGACAGCAAGGTTGTTATGATTATTGCAATACGGCGCACTCGAGAGTCGATCGAAAGGTCCGATTCGATTCGTTAGGAGAGAAATTCACCGCATGATTTATGGGTTTGGAGGGAAAAATTAGCCACAACCATCATCATCCCCTCTCCGTTCCTTCATCGACCGAAAGAAAAGGCCTCCTTGATAAGCGCCAAAACATACGGAGGAACGGCACAAGATCATTACGCGCGCGAGAGGGCGCATGGGCCAGAACCGTTTTCGCGGGAATGTTAATATTTAATAGGCCCACCAGCTGAACCCGGTAATGATCGTGTGCCAGCGCGAATCGGCAATTTTATTTCGTTCGTTTACGAGCGTTCTGGTGCGATCGAAAGGTTAGCAGTTTGTCCGCGGCGCTGGAATATTATTGATGTTACTAAATTAATCAGGAAAAATGCAAATGAAATCAGCGGAATGCTGGGATGTGAATCAGACCACTTCGATTGTCGATAAAATGGTGATCAACATCGATGTGGATTATAACGACGAAGGTAAGGAAAAATAGTATTAAATTTGATTTCAGGATAATCACAATCTCAACGGTAAACGAATATGACCACTATGAGGAAAATAAAAATGTGAAAATCAAAGATTGACAACTACTTTGAACAATGTCTACCGATTTTGGTCCGATTAAAAGCCGAGTCCGAATTATAAGCCCCAAGCGTTGTTTGTAAGTTGTAGTTATGAAGAGATCAGATTTGATTCAAATATTATGGTTCAAACCTCAAAAAAAGTAGAAAAAAAAACAAAACTTCAGAGAATCACTCTTAAAAGCTACTTTACACAAGTGTTTCTACTAAAACATTGCAATATTTACTTGTGTACACAATCTTAATTTTAAAATGAAAAACTTTTCCTCAAGTTTCTTGATTTCTTCTTTTCTCTTTCTTATTTTAACTTTTTTTAACATAAGTATTTCAAAATTCGTATTTGCATTTGTTTTCTATTTTACCAATCGTTTTTTAAGTCATTCTTCTATTATTCAACCCTCATACAAAGTTGAAAAACAAAAAAAAATACAGAGAATCATTCTTAATATTTGTTTTACTCAAGCGTTTCAACTAAAACATTTTAAAGTTTACTTGTTTAAACAATCTTAATTTTAATATGAAAAAACTTATCCTCAAGTTTCTTGAGTTCTTCTACTCTTTTTATTTTTCTCAACTTTTGTTAACATAAGTGTTTCAAAATTCGTACTTGCATTTGTTTTCTATTTTACCAATTGTTTTTTAAGTCATTCTTCTATTACTCAAACCTCATACAAAGTAGGAAAAAAACTAACGATAAAGATCACTCTTTAAATCGATTTTTTACAAGTTGTTTTTTGAGTCATTCTTCTTTTTGGCAATTGATTCTATTCTACAGATTTATTATTATTTCAATACAAACAGTTAAAGTAAACAATGAAACGGGACATTTAATTGCCCCTTTTATCTAATGTGAGGTCGCGATCTTTTCACCCAAAATTTTTAACATAACTTCGTTCTGTTAACGTCGCATGTTTTCACCGATAAATTTTGTGTAAAATGAGTCTTTTTTTGCTCGCGAAACGTCCCCGATCGGCACAAACTTAAGCTGCACCCAATTAACGAACCAAAAACCTAACGAGAATCCGCTCTTTCGGGAAAGATAAACTGTCCACCAGCGTCAGGGTACAAGCCGGTCGGGCCATTTCTACGCAAATTAACTTTCCACCTTTGCAAAAAAAAAAAACAACCCCGAAGCATGTCGCAATCCAATCAATCCTGCTTCGAGCCAAAAAAGAAAATCCAGCTTTCCTTGCTCCTCTAAAAATAAATGGCCTTAAGGAGCTTAAATGCAAAATTTACTCGCAATATTACGGCCCATTCACGGTTGGTTCTGGCAAAGCGTAGCAAAATTCTTACACACTACCATTGCAAAAGGAGGCAAGCCGCCAGCGGGCAGGAGGCAGCGCTAATAGCCGAAAATTTAGTTCACAATTTATTCCTCCAAAAACAAAACCGCGAAGGCGAGGAAGAAAATGGCGCCCGTGAAAACACCTCACATAACCGATTCCTCACTGAACACAACAAAACGGTCCGTGCAACAGGTCAATTGCCCGACCGAACAACGAGCTTCTGTGGTGGAGGGGGCGGCGGGGGGGGGGATGGAACCGCGGAGACAACTTAACCACAAGTTGTTCCCCGTCGAAAGGTAAGCTGCTTAGCTGTGGCAATAAAACGATAAAAATCAATCAAGTCAAGCCTCTTCCTTCCGCGCCTCGGAAGCCCGGAACGGAGTCAAAATGGCTAAGGCTTATGCAAAACTGTTCGGGTTCTAGGCAGAAGGGGGAAGAGGGAGCAAGTGGAAAAATGTATCTCCCCGATCGAATGCCCCCATAAGGCCGTTGTGTGTCTTGTCTGCTGCTTTACACTAATACGCGATGTTATTTGGCTTGTCTTATCATCGGCAGGGTGGAAATTTGAGACGCTCGATTAGGCGAAACCCGCGGTCGCCGTTCTGAGGAGCTTTCACGAATACACGCCGTGCGATAAATATTCGTAAATTATTTGACCAGTTCGTCTCCAACCCCCGTGACCGTTTTAAATTCGGAGCCACTAAGCGGTCATTTTCACCAAAAAAGATTGTCTCACAGGCGAATGAAATAAAAATCTTCGTTGCATAATGATAAATCAGCTCCGCTTGCCCAGTTCGTGACTCCTCCCGTGCACATCGGATAGACGCGCGGGCCGACGTCACGCAGACACCGCTCGGAAGCAATACCGGTCAATCTTGGGCCCGGCTCCAGTCCACTCCCGTAAGCTGGGGAGCGGTTATTCGATACCTTTTACCAGCGTAATTTGTACATAATTTTTACGAGCCCAGAAATGGATAGGTTTGCCGACCAAACGCGCGCGCGCCCCTTCAGCCTGCGACCGCGTGTGGTCGGGTGGACGAACCAAATTCGAGATCGGCTGAATATCTATCCATCGGCCTGGCCCCGCGAAACCGATTGATGCATCGATCATAATTCTTTGCGTTATCTTTATTTATTGACGGGTGGCGCAATTTGAACGGAGGAACGATAGAAAAAAAACAACAATCCAACCAAATATCCCGGCGGAGCTAAGAGGCCAAAGAAATCGAAGCCACTCGTCCCTGGCTCGTGTTACGTGCTCGGCGGACCACGCCGAGGCTCGTGCCGACCGGCCATACCTGGAAGGCTTCTGGGAAGGGCTGGCAAACCAAATGCCAACCAAACCGTGTGGTGGGATTTTAAGTTTATATTTTATTTTCCATACAGAGTGGAAGGGTTTTAACTTTTTATCTTTTTTGTTGGACCTGACCGCGTGACTGACCGTGTGCCTCGCGGTGGTTTTATGGATCGATTGAAATCTTGACGTGCGCTGGCTGGGGAAAGATTTCAATCAACCAACCGAAAAAGCAAAAAGGAAAAGGTTTGCGCTCATGTTTAGACCACGGCAGGTAAAATCATATCGGGTACCCTTTTGTCTCGTTGCATGATATCAGGTGTTTCTAATTTCATGCTATTTTGATTTTGTTCTCATTTTTTTATGCTAAACCTCTATTGTTGAAATCGAGCAAGGTACCTTTCGGTTTCGATTACAATGTTAAACCAATTGTAGAATTTGATGTTTTCGTGTACCAATAAAAAAATTGGTTTTGATTTTTCATTCATCATCATTTTGCTGTAAATGAGGTAATTATTTCTGAAACATGTTGCTTTATATATTGTTTTCGGATTAATGAATATTTGACTGTTTTCTAAAAAATAAAAAAACAAACCTTTTGTGGTGATTTTGCTGCATACAAATCAAGTAATAATCATAATCAGAAGAAATCGTATCACATTTCAATTTGCATGGTAATTTTTTCGTTGGACCGTAGATTATCGTTGCCAGCAACGTGTAAATGAAAAACTATGAGTTTCATTTTACAGTTATTTAATGTTCAGTATGTTAAAATACACGTACTAATTCTTGCATCTGTATTGCATTCAATTTTTTATGTTTTCATAACAATTATAGCGTAGGAAAACTGATATCAATTGTTTTCTACTCTGTTATTATTCACTCTTTATGTGAGTTAAAAATTGTCTTTAAACTTAAAATTTCATCGCAAGTAAAATTTCGATACAGAAAAACTTCCTCACTAGCAAACCACCCTGTCGATTAACCCCTTCACAGGTTTGCCCGAGCCTGGCTCAAAAAAGTATATTTGGAACTAACCGATTAAATTGAACCAAACTTTTGCTAATAATCGACAAATTATTAATGATCACAATCACAAATAATAGATATTTTATATATATTCACAATCACAAAGAAATGAATTTATAAAAAAAACCCTAAAATTTATAGGTAAATGTACTTTTTTACTCGAATTAGGTCGAAAAGTGTAAAAAAATGTAAAAAAACAGTATGACAATTTTTTCAACCATTTGCTCAACTTGACTGGACTGTAAAGGGGTTAAAATTTCCAAAGAATCACAAATAATCAGATTGCATCACAAATTTAACAAAAAATATAAGTTCACTAACGTAGAAATACTTATTCTTTTTCGGTATTGTCCTCTCTTGTACAGCCATTGTTCTCTTAAAAATACATTGTATAGTGTTCTGGTCTTGGTCAATTTAAATTATAATTACATATTTGTTTTCCCATGTTTAAATTCCTCAAACTTCAATCTAACGAAGTAACCGAATTCCTCTTGCTTTTAAACCAAGTAAAAAAAATCCTCATGAACAATTCACCGACCATTCGGTACTCGACAATTGCGCTGTGACTAATATTGAACATTGTCACCGAGCACAACCAACCTACAGCGGCCCAACTTTAAACCATATTCCCATATCCGCGGCCAGCGGAGCAACTGCCGAGCGTGCACAGCTGCTGCCCGTCGTCCAATTTGGTCGATCAATCAACATCACTGGCAACGAGCGCAACCACCAGCCGGACCAGAGGGCCGGGCCTTGGTGTCGTCACAGCCGAAACCATAAGTCAACCATGCCAAAAGCGGGCGCCGGGTTTTGGCGGGGACCTGGCGGGTCCAACTACGCTGCGATTACTGCGCGTGCTGACGCTGACGACGGTTTTGCAAACCCCCGTGGCGGTGTCGCACGGCCGGACCGACGGGTTGACCACCGGCTGCAACTTATTGTGTGATGAATGACCCAGTGAAAGTGTCACACTTTACACTGCAATAAATTAATTAACCCACACAGCGACGGCGGTGTCCCTTTGCTCCTGGCCGTTCCATCCTGTTGCTCGCAGGATTGGCTCGACCATAACACGGGAACCTGGTTAGGAGGACCACCTAGCAGCAAGTAACAGGATGAAGGGTGGTGGCAAAAGGTGACAGCGGAACGGGGGGGAAATAAAAACTTTCGAGATAGTAAGTGGATTATGGAGAAAAATGAAGCGGTCCAAGTGGAAGGAAAAAAAGAAACCTCACGCCAGCGTAAAAGGACCTCAAACAGGATGATAGGGAAACCTTCGGAAATGTAGCAATAAAAAAAAACGGGGTGGAAAAAAAAAACCGAGAAACAAACGGAATAAACGATCCCTGGGTGGAAGCCAACATTGGTTGGGCTAAACTGCAACACCAGTCCCAAACCAACCCAAGAGCGAGAAAGAGAGGGAGGAAAAACGCACCATACGCCCGTACACACCCGCTGAAGACAAATGACAAACAATAGAAATAAATTTATCGTGCAGCAAATGCATCTGAAAAGTCGGGCAATTCTCCCGTGAGCAGGAGCTCCTTCTCCTGTGAGGGTGTTCGCCCGCTTCCAACCGATCCGTTTTGCCAGCGAATGGAAGGATGGTGCAACTTTCACTTGGGCGCACAACTTTGAAATAGTGCGAAATTGTGCACTTACCCTCCGAAGGACTAGGTGCTAGGTGTTGGTGAACATTGTCGTATTTGTAGGTGTCCGTTGGTCTCCGGTTGCCTAGAGTCCTGGGATGCACACGTGGGAGTTTGGGATACGAGAAGGTTACGGGACAAGGGCGCAGATATTGCAGATTTAACTCGAAACGCCGGCGAGTTTTGAGTTTATGGGCCGTCGTTAGGCACAGATGGCGCGACGGTTTTCAGCCGAACCCCCTTGGCTCACATACGACGTGGTTCCTTAGCCCCTTTCCTCACTGTCGGGCCTAGGGGGAGAGAGAGGTCTAACGGGTTGCGCAACTTTGTCTACAACCCAAACCAAACGCCGTTCGATGAAGCATAAATCGCTCGGTACAATATTAATACCAACTGGCAGCGGGTGACAGAAATAAAAAAAACAGGGTGACACACACTAAGGTCATGGAATGCGCGGTTTGTTTTTTTATGTCGTTGGTGGTATTCAGTGGCCCTAGCGGACGCTGGGGCATTAGTCAAACTTTACCCATGCATAAGCCACTCGGCAAAACCCAAGCATTTGGAGGATCGAGCCCGAACGGGGCTTACTTTTTCGATTTATCATCCAGCAATCATCGAGATTCGGTGCCGTTCCAATCGTAGTTCCGGTCGCCACCGTAGGCCCCAATAAATCCTACGGCTTAGCTGAAGATGATTGACTTGAAGGCACCGCAAGTAGGCAGCCCACCCTCGCGCGCAATTCGGACTCCGGCTCAGCCGTTGCCCATTTGTCAGCGTAAAGGTAAATCTCCGGCCCTCCGGGGCGCGGCACAACGATGCATCCCATTTATTTTGTGCTTTTTTTTCCACTCCATCCAAGGTGCCATCCTCCCGAGGAACCTGGTTACGTCGTGCCAAATAGGTGGAATTTCTTTTCTTAGCTGTGATTCGTTGTGAGCCAACTCCTTTTGGCTCAAGACGCACGCTTGACCAAAAACCATCAAATCACCGATTACGATAATGAATGTTTATGACGACGATGAGGACGTTGATGACGACCGGTCGTCGGTCGCTCCGAACGTCGCGACTTCCCTCCCCCCTGGGGAATGCATCGTTACGATAGCGACAGTGCCATAAATAAGGGAAATTATCAAAGTTTCAGGATCATTTAGCGAGACTAAGTGTGGTGTTTGTTTGGTAGTGCAAAGGTAGCGCGGTTCTTGGGTTGGAGTGAGTGGCAACTCGACCAAGACGACCGGGTGTACGTTTGTTTGCGCCAACTCCTTGCACCGGTCGGCGGGTCCGTTATTGCCAACTCGGGTGAGCGCGCGCCACGGACAGCGAACATTATGGAGCGAACGTATGACGATTGTTTAATGTACTTTTTCTACCTTTGCCTGTTTGGGAAAGCTCGTCCGGCTGCCAGTGTGGGGCCTGTGTTTGTTGCTTTTTTCGTCTACTCCGAGCTAGACGCCTAGAGTATCTTACGTAGCCGGGAAACAGCAGCATTACACTTCTTGTCCTCATTGGAGTTAGTTTAGCCGTTGATCGAAGACGTACGACGCCGTTGAAGGTGGAATGACTGTTTTTACGTCAGAATATCTGGCGTATTTTCATTAATTCGATTTATCCCGCGTCAGCCCATCAAGCAGACCAACAGACTATAAAATTAGACGAACGAGGCAAATAAATCGGTGGTGTATGTTCTAATAAAGATTACTTTATCATAAAATTTGTTTAGTGACTAAATAAATTAACGTCAAGCTTTAACCTCATGAAACATTTTGTGAAGAAAATATAACATGCAATAATATGCTTGATCCTTTCTTGTGACAGGTTTAATAAGCACATCCAAAAAAAGAAAACTAAACATAAATTACCAACTCTTAATACCATACCTCTTGCCAGTTTTATAATTTAACGTGTTCATTTTGCATTTGAAAATATGTATATGAATGACACGTTTTTACTTGTGTTGTGCCTTATGGATCTTTAGGCGTGATTCATTCCTATGAATCTTTCTCCTAACATTCATTCATTCAGATTGATTCGAGAATCTTGAATCTGAATCTTACGAAAGGTTAATGAATCTTCATGAATCTTTCGTGGATCTTTAGCGAATCTTGATGATTCTTTCTGAGCCGGTGATCATACGAAATAAAAAAATTTAATTTCTCTACCTATTTTGTGGACTTTACTTTTCTCTTCTTGTTACATTACCGAATGTTTGAGATTCATGAATCTTTCATTAAAAGAATTAAACGTGTTCTTTTTGAATTGGAAAATATAATAATGACACTTTTTCCTAGTGATGCACCTTATGGATCTTTAGGCAAGATTCATTCATATAAATCTTACACCTAAAATTCCATCAAAATCTTTTGGGATTCGAATCTTCTTACGTTGATGAATCTTACGAAAACTTAATGAATCTTTATGAATCTTTCATGGATCTTTTACGAATCTTGTTTACGCTTTCAGCGGCGTGGATCATACGACCGAAAAAAAGGGAGTCCCTCTACCCATATTTTGGTGTTTACTTTTCTCTTCTTGTTACATTGCTGAATCTTCGAGATTCATTAATCTCTGGATGCAAAGGATGCAAAGAATCGTGAATCTGAATCGGAATTGAACAACTCTAGTTTTTTCATAATATTAATAAATCTCTTTGTGAGTACTTTTGAAATTGTTTTTTAATTCTTGAAGTTTGAAAGCGGTTAAAATCCAAATACACATGCAAAAGTGGCGTGCGAACGGCAAACGTAACGAGAATGAATACTACACGTTGTGACCGAACACCCTTATTATATTTTAATTGATTCGTTAGCGCAAATATTGCCGGTACATTTAATACGGAGTTTTATGGCCTTTGTTTGTCTTGCCAAATGCTACCAAAAAGTTCAACGGAGTCAATAAAAAAAGACCCGCCAACAAACCCACCTCGTTTCATAACGGCCAGCGAGGGAGAGAAGAAAATGCAAACGCCATCACTTCTGCATCTGCAAGTGCCGTTTTTGCACAAACGATGCACCGCAGAAACCGCACAACGGTGGGACCCTCGAACGCCATTGCGGGAAACCTACCCCACCGATAACCTGGCGGGGTCCAAATCATCCCGCAGGCCCCGTTTTCCGTTCCGCACAAACACACACACACACACACATGCCGGGGCCTCCACTCCGGTCGGGTGGGCTGAAAATGATGCTAAAGACCTTTATCGTCCCATAAAAGCCACGGTCCCCATAATGGCACAGCTTGAAATCACTTTATTCCTTTTTTGTTCGCTACAAGGTACACACAAGCAAACACAAACACACATATTCGATCCATTCGCGCTGGAGATCGGTCATCAAAAAGCTCAAATCATATAAGTCCGCGCCCGGGGTTCGCCGTCTCTTGTTGGCCCCGTTCTCCGGTCCCTTTCGCTTTTTTTTTTATATCGCGCCATTTCATCCCGAGCATTCTTAAGACCCCGGCCTGGATGTAGAAAGAAATTCACCTTTAAACGGTAATAATTTGATTTTTATTATGTTTTCTCTGCCTGTTTCTTTTCATCGCGCCTTCCGCTACGGTTATTCAATTGTGAGTTCTTTTACACCCATTCCGTTCCCTCCTGCCTGGCTGACCACTCGGTCAGCATCCAGCGGAGGGTGGGAAGGGGTTGGGGGGTCCGTTCCGGCCACAAACATAACCGAATATACATGGGTGGAAGAAAAGCGACGCGCCTCAAACGAGCCCAAATGGAAAGGAAATCAAAACATAGTTAAAGAGCCGCCCATTTCTTCCCGATTTGGGGGTGCGTGAAATGAGGGAGAGGGAGGGGGAAATTCAATATCGAAAAGTTTGTAAACGGAAAGAATTTATGAATAGAATCCCGAAAACCCGGGAGTCGGGTGAGCGTGCGCGAAACGATCCAAACGCGGAATAGAACATGAAAGCTTTAAAAAAAAAACGAACCTGGGTAGGGTTCGTCGCTTGCTTTTGTTTTGGTTCTAGCGCGAAGTCTTTTGTTTGCGCGATCGATCTCCTCCTCCGGGGAGGGGATGGTTCAGGTCACCGCGGGCTGTTTCTTTAGTTTTCCTTGCGCATCAGAGGCGCATCCTCCTCGGGATCGGCTTTCGTTTCGGCTAGCTGGAGCGATGCTCGTTTGGATCGGTTCTGCTTAAGGATTTCAATTTTTCGCTACGCTTCTCACTACGGCAGCCGCATGAAACGCGCTATGACGTGTTTCTTTTTTTCTTCATCTATTACCTGCAGTTTGCTTTGCGCTCCGGAGGCTGATGCTGCACGGATTTTGTGCTGGGATTGGCCCCTCGGCAGGAATTCGTCACGGGCACCGCACGAGACAGGCGCAAAGGACGGCCTTCAGGGCCCTGATCGACCCTGGTGGCCCAAACGGTCTGCCCAAGCGGCGTCGGCAGTGGGAGTGAAAGAAGAAACCCCCGTTGGGGATCGTATTAAATTGAAATTAAAAAGCACAATAATGAATGTCTCGGCAAACGGCCGAAATTCAATCCAACACCTTCCTGGTCGCCCCATCCAACTCCTGCGCCTAATCCGCCGTCTCTCTCCCTCGGTCGGCTTGTGAACACGGATTTAAGACGCACCACCAGCTGCGCAAACTGCGCTTGGATTTTTTTTTTTTGGAGAAGCACACCGTGGTTCCAACAAGAACTGGGGCTTCTGAAGCCAGAGAAAAAATTAAGAAAAAAAAAACACGTCTCATCACTGGGTTGTACCGAAATCGATCAGCTTCACCCGATTGAACACGAGAGTGAAAGAGAGGAGACAAGATCGAAAGAAAAAAAAAATGGTGGAAAATTATTTGATCGCAAGAAAACAGAACGGCTCATTTCAGACGATTCCTGCTGCTTTTTTTCTCCTCAGTCCTCCGCCTCACAACATGTTGCCGTTTAATGTCTTTGGGAGCGTAGTTCTGTCTGGGGAGGTTTTCCTCAACGTCCTCCCCCCCCCCCCCCCCCCCCTCTTTCTTCCTCCTGGTAGTGCGCCTTTTATCTTCCCACTCCGCCGTTAGGTGAGGAAAGATGAATGACATTCGCACAGCGGTGATCCCGAATTAATGACCCTCGCGTTGGCTCTCGGAATGGTTTTTGGTAATAATTTCCGTCCATGTCGGCCGTGGCTCACGCGGTTTCGTTTCGGCGGCACGAATCAAAACATCTAGTCTCCTTCGTCTGATGCTTGAAGTCGTCGATACAGACTTCCTCTGCGCGATTTGTTGCTGCCTTTTTTTTCTCTCCCCGATGCTTTGTTTAACGGAATGAATCGAACGGAAGATTTACCCACCGAACAAGCAAGCAAGCGAACGGAGATGGACAACGGAAAGTCTCCATCTCAGGACCACTGGGCTGCCAAGAGGTGCCAAGGAAATGAATTATGGGGACATGATGGGACCGGTTGGCGTTCGATGTTGTGTTTTGACAGGGCCACGGGAAAATTGATTTCTGCCCCGGGTGGAAGGCGCATCGGGGGGTGGTTGGGAATCTTGGTGCTGTAAATTTATAAGTGTGTTATTTATTCGTATTGTTCTTTAGTTCGTTCTACCAGAAAAAAAGGTTTCGGACTTGTTGATGATAGTCATTTGAGTCAAATTATTTTCGGAGGAAATAAATTTTGGGAAGATCATAATATTTTTGTGGGTTTCATAAACCATTTTTATTTGTTTATTTATTTATCTAGTCATTCATGGTCTTTTCAATATATTTTTTCCATTTTATACTTTTAGTAAATTGTAATTCAATTTCAGAACTTTCTAGGTTTTTATGCATCAGTCAGAATCTGTGTAATTCATTTCAAATTCAATCAAGCAATTACAAAACCATTTTTGTTTCTTTTGCACCCCACATCGTAACTCTTCAATTCATTACATTAATCCACCTATAAGCTGCATATCCGTGCCCAGTTCGGATGATCCACAAATTGACCGCTTCAGGATCCATTTATCAAACTAATAGCAAACGAGAAAATAAAAAAAAATCCGGTATGAATCCCTCAACTCAATATTGCTTCACCGTTTTTTGCACTTGAAATATGCATTTCAAAATGATTAAAGAACTTCCTACGGTCCTTGCCGAAAATGCGAGCCATTACCGTAATGTAATTTTCGGTATTATCCCTCTGTCCGCTGCACGCGAAATGTGTAGGAAAAAACATAAACGATACGTGTTTTGAGTTTGTGTTTTTTTATGTTCTTTACAGATGGAAGCATGAATGAAGCCACCAAAAGAATTTTCCGGGAGATGTTTTTTTTTATTTTATTTCATTTTACTTTCCGTGTTTTTGGTTGCACGTCGGGCGTGCGAGAGGAAAGCATGCAATTTACCGAAATGTGCAAATCGCAACATCGCGGGAAAGGGTTATCAAGATATGCTGGTGGCATTTTTAATGGAATGAGGGGAAAACTATTCCGATACCCTTTTGAAAACAATGGCCACCCCATTGCACAATTCCTGCCATTCTGTATAAAAATCCCCGCTGAAAGGGAGTGGTGGTTTCGGGGCATCCTTTAGGCATTCCCCCTGCGAGCCGTCTTGGGTGGCCGAAAGCGTTGGAAAAAAGTAAAAAAGAACGTATCTCGATACGAGAAAAAACAAAACCAAACCGCGCACGAGTGTTGGAAATTGCGCGTCCACACGCACTCACGCAGTTAGCGCCCCCGAAGTCCCTCGGTCCTTTGACTTTGCCTTTCGTCCACAGACTTTTCCGTTCGCTCTCCCAACCAAATGGAACCTCACCGCAGAGACGAGTGCATACAGGACTTTCGTCCGGGGTGGTTTTTTAATTAATTTAATTGAATTACCTTTCCCTCAACCCAACGGCACACTTCACCCTTCCCTCTACCTTTCGCAACCCCAAAAGTTACGTTACTCCTTGGTAATTTCTTCATCAGCTCAAAAGCAAACGACCGGCAAATGGTGTAACGGTTTTCTTGAAAAGTCGGTGAAAATGGTTAAATATAGTTTACAATTCCCTACCCCACCCCCCACACACCGGCGCTCTCGTGTGCTCGATTGCTCCATTACCGGTAAAGACTTCCTGCAGCAAGGCAATAGTCCGGTCCGGTTTGTTTGTTGGTTGGTTGGTCATTTTTCTTGAGGTTTTGTGCTGCTCGTTCTTTGTGCTTTTTCCCGATCACCGCAATCCAGAGGCAGAGTTTTGTGGTGGTAGCAAGGAAAAAACTTTCCATTCAAAAAGAACATCTCGTTCAAGACTTTCCACCCCCTCCCCGCCGAAACCTGGCCACATTTTTTCAATAAAACAAAGTGCCTACATCAACCGAGAAGAAAGTACAAGCAAACACATCCACCCGAGCTTGAGGTATAGAGGGAAAACTTCAACCAGAGCAGTCTAGTTTCAGCGACCTGTAGCCGAGCTGAGGATTCACCTTGCAGTGGGTATGTTTTACAATCTAATTGCACTGATTGCTTACTCTTCGTCTCGTTCGGGGCGGGTGTCTTTCCAACTTTCCGCACACAGCGGAAACCCCATCGGAATTGTGATGCTGGGGAAATTGTATCTTCTCTCATTCGGTGTAACGAACGGAGGGGGGAAAGTTTGAGGTCTGTGCGGGAAAAACGTTCGTTGAAAAGGGCAGACTGGAACGCTTGAGTAATGATATGTTTACCATTCGCTCATAACTGCCGGGTGAAGATTTTGAGCCACGCAGCAATTTTCCTCATTAGCGATCCTTCAAACCCTCGGCAGGCTAGAATCATTCGAGTGGGAGTTATCTGTTTTAAAGAGGTTTCTGCTATTTGCTGCCTTTGAAAGGAAAGGAAAGATTGAGTCCCTACAAATGCTGAGCGCATCATGTTGCAAATAATCAGAACCCGCGTCACGCCGATTTGATGTAGGGTTTTGTTTTTATCGGTCTGCCTTTTTGCCTGTTGATTTGCGATTGCCCACTGCGAGGAATGGAAACACAAATCCCTTGCCCATTATCGTGGAGAAAAGGGAAGAAAAAACCGAACCCTACCCCAAGGAGATGTAATTCAATTAACGACTTACTGCCGGGGCATCGTAATTACAATCCATTTCATTCCATCAAACCACTGTTTGCCCAGAGACCCTGACGGCAGCGAGTGATGGATGAAGGATGTAGGATTTTAGAATGGGACATTTTTACGCCAAATCCCGAGCTCGCCCGATTCCCGGAGGAGTAAGCGAAACTCCGCTCCGCGGTGACGTTTTTATTTGTTTGCTTTACTGACTTTGAGCTGATACGTTGCAAAGTGATTAATATCCGTCAAATGGATGAGGTAAGGTACAAAAAACTAGGGTTAATTATTAAGAAGATGTGATAGTTCACTTTAATTTTGGTTCGTATTTGAAACTAGGTTTTCTCATTTGAATAAAAGAAAATGGTTCTAAAATTTAACTAAAAAGTGGTACTTTATTGAACAACAAAAGATCAGATAAATTCACGCATGGTAGAAAAGTTCATTTTAAATCCTTTGGTTATTTCAAACACTACCTAAAATATCATCTGTAGCTTGCACACAGTCAGGTGGTTTTCATAAGCACAAACATCCCTGATTATTGCTTCTGTCTATCCAGCGTAGACCGCCATTTCCTCGCGGAAAGGTTCGCTTGCCTCGGAAAGGTCTAATTACCGATCGCTCAAAGGGGAGGATGATTTTCAAATCAAAGTTCCGATACCGATGACCGTAGCAAGGGAAATGTTCATTCCAGCCCTTGTCCGGAACTGATAGAAAGCGACTCCAAATTACCAATCAATCCGCGGGCATAACAGATATTTGATTTCAGATAGATTCAGTAGTGACCGTTGGACGGTAGGAGAGGATTTGCAACTATAAGCTCTAGGATGAGTCGATCCGAACGGTGTTTCTCCGCAAATTCTCGAGCAAAAGTTAAAAAAGTAAAATTTTCGATTTTATGCGGGTTGTAATTTAAACACACCAGGTAATTATACAAATAAACTAAACATAACACGAACAGGTTAGATTCTTGAAATCGTTTGGCCAACCGGGACTGCAGTTGTTCTCAATGTCCAACAAAGTTGACAGCAAAATTACCGGACGAGCGCACAGAACGACATACACCTATCGGCTCCGATAAGCCATAATAGGACTTCAGACTTAATTGTCGTGCCTGACCGATATCAGGCAGGTTCGGCAAACGACTGTGAAACTACCTGCACCCGGTCAAGCATCGATGTTGGTTTAATGTCTCCAGGACAAAAGCGTCCATCTCGAGCGTTCGGCATCGGATATGACTGGCTTTTGAAGGGGTTGTGCCTTCCCCCGACAACGATGGCCACTGCATCGCCAAACGGCCGCAAGGATAAAAGCCAGCCTCATCCTGCCTACAACGTTGGCACGCTGGTGTACTGCGCCATGTTTTGACGCAAACTGTTTTGCCTTTTTGCTTGCTTGGAATTGGCAATCCTGCGAACGGATTTATAGTCGGGTTGGGTTTTTTTTCCTATCTGCACCTATACCTCGTTGTTGTTGTTGTTTTTGTTGGGGAAATGACGTCCGGATGCTACGGCTTAGGGTGCGCTGGTCGTTTACCTGTTCCGGCCATTGAACTTGATTGCGGCCAGCTCCTAGATTTAGCTGCACCATTTCGACAAACTTATCCCAACCTCTTCCCGGGGGTGTGGAGTGTGAGCCTGCCACAATCTTTTCCAGCGTCAGGAGCACACAGCCTCTCGAATGTCCCTACGACCGTTTGTCGTTCGGTAGAACGTAATTAATTAATGCCTACCTTCAAAGGGACAGGTCCGATTGGACAAAGAAAATTACGCTTTTCTCTCGTTAGAGTTCGCTCCAATGGAAGGGAGAGATAAAAAGGGGCAGAAAACCTTAACTTAACCTAACCTCGCACCAGTTCGATGGTCTCGCAAAAGGCCACACAAATTCCACTGGGTAGGATTAAGGAACCGAACCCACCCGGGCGCCACACGTCGATACGACGTACATGTGACCGAACAGGGTACCATTCGGCCGGCTCACTCCTCGGAAAAAGAAACATCTCGTACGGCTGCAGCAATGGACAAATATTGACCAAGACTTGGACAATAAAGTCTATACTACCCCCTCCTCGGTGCGGTTACTCGTAGTCCCCGCGAGAGCCTAGCACAAGGGGGACGGTGGGAGCAACATGACAACTATCCAAACCGTTTGTGCACAAAACACAACAATATGACAGGGTCGTTCGTAGCCCGCAGGTAGAACTGGGTCCACACCCTGTTATCCTGCCAAATCGGAATCGCACCCGGGAGGCATGCGAACCAGGCGAGTCAAAACTTTCCATTCGGCCACGACGGACTCGAGGAGACTCGAGACGGTGCGCAAATAATCGTAATCGGACACCACTTGACTGAAAGGTAACCAAATGAACTCCGGAAGCTTTGCCCGGTGCCCTGGCGAATCCCATTAAACTCCGGGGACAGGTAAATGGTGTAGGCTAGCAAAAGCAAACTTTAACTCCAGCCCTCGGGTTTGAGCTGGGTTGGATAGTTTCTGCAACATTTTAGTACCTTGCGTCATGGGTCGGGATTTCGGAAATGCTTATTGATTTTCTCGAACTATCATCCAACTATTTTTATATCCTACCTTTCGCAATGTTTCTAAAGAACATAAGAGTCATCAGATCGAAAAGAAGTAGAGAGCCGTTTATTCGACCGGAAAACTTATCGGATATCCTACGGACTTCCACGTATCCAGGACCAACCAAATCTAGAGTAAGTCCTCTGTAAGATCTCACTGTTTGCAAGAAAATCCCGACACAGTTTCCTGGAATAACCCTCGAGGCCAACTAAGGACATGGAATATCTGGAGGGAGCAAACAATATTGACCACTACAACATACACATCCTAAGGGTGACATTAATTAATTATTTCCCGCTCTGCAATGGCAAGGCAAAGGTAATTTCTACGAAGGGATTGGGCCGAAATTTGACCACGCTCATGTCTAACGTACATCCGGTTCAAATAGAGCATTAACAGATCATGATTTGATTTGGTTTTATAAGCTGATGATAATACTTCAAGTGAAATGAATCTTTCTGTTAATTTGGCTATTTCAGTCTTACAATTCTTCAAAAGAAATATCTCTCTTTTTAAAGAGTGTGTGTTGAAAATGTTTTATTTTGTAAAATGTCCGTAATTATCCTAACGTCAAAATACGATTTATAAAACATTAAGTCTATGTGAAACTGGTAATGAACAATTCGACCCTTTTGTATTAACTTTTCATTGTTTTCTGCACAAAATCCGAGGCGAAACCCGATGCCACGTTCCTTCACTGTGGAACTAAGCTGGGCTCACCAGGCCCAACCTAAATCGGTTTTGAATACCAAGTTCACGGGGACGTCAAGGCGTAATTAACATATTCAATTTGCTCCCAATAATCTAAAGTAAATACCATCGCGTTGCATCGTGACGCTCGGCCAGTGCACGCCTAATGCACGCGCAGCCGATCGCAGCCTGTTTGATCGTTGATAAAATAATCAGCCAGTTCGGCGAAACCCCTAATCTCATTTTGGTCCGTCCGACTCCGAATTCCAGGCACCGGCAGAGTGTACAATGGTGCAACATCATCCACCGGACCCGGTCCGGAACGAACCAAAAATCTAGGTCCAGTGGGTTGCAGCAAACTGGTGACCTCAAATCGCTTTCCGTACAATCGAATATTCGGCCGAAAAGGGGCGTCTATAGGGTGCACTTGACGGGTGCCCTAGCGAGTGGAGTCCATTTTCGAGCGATTTAATATTCATAGCGTTCGGGCGCAATTGTTTCAATTGTCACGCGTGGCAAAGTGAGATCGGTGAATTTGTCGCCGAAATATTTGCGAGCTCCAGCAGCCGTCAATTCACCGGACCGTCCAGAACGCACAACCACGGGAAGCTTTTGGTATGAAAGTATTACCCTTTCCCCCGCCAGGCCCGCATTCCCTGCGACCCATTTTCCAACGCCAGACCACCGATCCTCAGTGTGGTTGGCTCAAACTTTGACATCCGAGCGGGTCCATTCATTATTGATCAACTTGTTGGAGGTATTGGAAATTACATAAGCGGGTTCGAGCGAACCCGTTGGAACAAATGGTACAAAAACTAGAGCTTGTTACCAACGACTGAAACGGTTGTGATGTGCGTGATACAATCGCGATCTATATTTTCGAAGCATGTATTGTCAATCAGGTAAGCATTTTTGTTGACCAAATTTCTGGAAAAAGTTAATGGCCATGTTTTAATCCAAAATTCCAATGGAGCCGTTCAAAGAAGCATTAACCTGGATGTGTCAAAATTTATATCATAAAACGCCAATCTTGATTATCTTCATTTAAAAACTAAGCTATTAAAATTCTGTTCTTTCTAATAACATATCTTGGCGATGTGGACAGAAGCTGAAACATGAAGGCGATTTTAATAAAAATTCAAAGATCAAAACAGAATGTTTGAACTTTGTTCGATGAGTATTAATATTATGGAAGTAAATCAGTCACTAAACAAATCACCCACCTTACAGATCAATTATAGCTTGTAGCGCTCCAGTATGGATTTATTAGGGAAAAACTCATAAAATAAAATTACAAAACACTCAACAAATTCTTAAATGCTTGTGGTCCCATAGTTTCGGACATCTTCCTTACACACAATTCGCAACATCGAAACGACTTACACATTCTAAGTAGAGTTGTGTAATTCAGAATCAGATTCATGAATCTGAATGATTCTTTGCGTTTTAGATAGATACCAAAGATACATCAGCTGTAGAACCCCTTTTTTTGTTAGTCGCACGAACGCTAATGAAAGAATCGTGAAGATGCGGGACATATCCATGAAAGATTCATGAAGATCCACTAAGGGTTCGTAAAATTCATTAAGGTTTGAAAATTCGAATCCGAAAAGATTCATGAATCCATTTAAACGAATCGTAGGTGAAAGTTTCATAAGAAAGAATCTCGCCAAGAGATTCATTAAGCACAACACTAATTCTTAGCTTAGTCAAACTCAAAGTACATGGAAAAAACATCCTCAGATCCAAAGCATCTATCAATAAATTCCATACACCCTCCTGAGATCTGGTGAATGTTTACAACACTAATAAACTACCTTCAATGCTTCCTTAAATCACTGGTCAATCTAGAGCAACGTAGAGGTCAACATTCAAATCAATCAATCTTAATATTTTCAAAAAATGACATTAGACAAATTAGATATATTAGGTTAGCTTTCTTTTTTCAATGAATGTCTTGTACTAAGGTGGGTTTTCAAACTAAAAATTTTCCTACTCAAACCTATCGACTTCTAATCAGGAATTCAACATAAAGTGTGCCAAGCAAAGAAACGTCAACTGTAATGTGGAAAGATGTTAGTTGAACCCATTAGTATCTTACCTATTTTCGCAACTACTGTATAAAATATTCGAACAATAAAGATACTACTACAACCACACACCTCCAACTACACAACTCCTATAGCATTATTGGGACGTTACAACCAAAACTGATTTTCCCTAAAATAGCTGTGTTACCTAGCCACCACTTCACTTTCGATCGCAAACACCTCGCCTTTGTGAACCGAGACTGAGTGAAAATAAATTTAATATAAAACGCCTTCGAAATCCAACGGAGCATGCACATGACATGGCTATGGTTATGTTGACACCCGGCCTTTTGCCGCTCGTTGTTCGATTGAATAATTGAAAAATTTCCTTATGAAATGTTAAATTAAAAAACCACCTACTAACTAACCGCAGTGGTGCACGGTCGGCTCCATCGCTCCGAGCGATCGTCGAGTAACGATCAGAAATTGGAGACCGCCCTTGCGTGGATTACGGGCCCGGGCCCCGGGGAAGGTGGATGCGGAGAACGCAACGAAACAACGACAGCGTGGAACTAATGTGTAGTTTTCGGCCACAGATTTATGTTGGATCATAAGTCTGCCTACTCCCACAGTCGCCAGTCGACTCGGGAAAAGATTGAGAGATATAGCGCCCATGGCACGGTCTGGTCGAGATTCGAAGGGGATACTCCGGTTTTGGGAGGTTGTTGGACGTCAACCGTGGCACGCGCTGTCTAGGGCAGCTGAGGTTCTGGTGGCCCTGTGTCGGCCTGTTCCCTGCAAACGCGACAAACGGAAAATCACCTTCCGACGGGTAAATGGTTGTAACGTTTTGTTCCATTTACAGGCCACGGTCCAGCGTGACGAGTGTCGCTCGCCCGATTCCGTTCGTTGTGGGCGGACCGATGTTTATTAGCACCATGGGTGGCGCCGCCTGAGGTGGAAGGGAAAGGCAGTCCGGAGACTGGTTACATTTTATGATTCATGCTCTTTGACTAACCCGTTGCCAGATTGGTGCCATTTTTTCTTCTCGTTTTACTCCTTCTCGGATTTCTTTTCTTCCAAGCCAGTGAATGAAATGGCCCCGTATGTGTTCCTTCGACAGCATCTCAACTCCCGACGATTAGCCTTTCTAAATAGTGCCGTACCGGAGTGTCGATAGTTTAAGCGAATGTTCACAAAACTGAACAAATCAACAGAGTCATCACCGTCATTATCGTTGAGCCCGAGCTCGGGGAGCTTCACATACGCTGCACGAGCGGTGAATTTAAGAGCCACCGATTTTGCCTCCATCGCTTCAACTCATAATGCCAATAAAGCCCACCCTGTCGGAGCGCTTGGGAGGGACGTAAGCGATGTACAATGGTTGAAAATTACGTTTAAGAATGGACGTAGTGGGAGCGTAAGACACCGTGTCTTCTCGTCACGATTTCGATGATCCCTACATCGCCTTACCGGGTGGTTTTGCAAGCCCTCCCCACACACAAGACGCTATTGGGGATGGACAAAAAGGAAAAAGAACAAACCGGGCCACCCTCCCGGTCCCTCAAGACAAATGTTTATGTTCGCCGCTGAGGCGATTGTTAGTGAATTAATTGCTAACAATTATGATTCAAACATCGATTGCCCTTCGGCGGGCGAACGAAAGGCGGCCGAAGGAAACGACAACTTATAAGCGTTTTGTGTAGAGGCTGTCATGAATGTTGCTTTTCGCAGCATCAAACAACCGAACATCGGGTACGGCACCAATCACCACCCTTCTCCTTTGTCGCAGACACAAAAAAGACCGTTCCCCTCTTGATTGTGTGCATCCCCATCGGAGAATGGTTGCGCCAAACATGTCAATACATTAATTACGGGGTGTGTGCCAGCAGAGAAAAGCAACCCCCGTTTCGACCTGCATCGGGGGTGGATGAAGTGAAGGAATTGAAAGCAACATTGTCGAGAAATGGGGGAAAAAATTGTAAACCGAGATTCCTTTTGCTTTGTGCCCTTCGTCGAACAGTACATTATGAGCTATTTGCTCTAAGCAAAAAAGTCATCACTGTAATAAAATGGTTGACCTTAATCGTTATTTACGCGAACAAACGCGTTGATGGGATGAGATCTTTCAAATGACTAATTACAATCTCCTTCGGGTCCGGATGGTAAATGGAAGGTTCTTATTTATTTGAACCAAACGTTTGTTTTCTGTCTGACTGTTGAAGCGAGTATTCTTTTGATAAGTAAAAAAACACATGCAAAACAAAAAAAAACGGGTTGTTACCTTAAATGTTTTGTTGACTCATTATTCATTCCTGATGAAATATTCTTCAAAATGATAAATTTTAAATTGGAAAACTATATTTAAAATGTTAAACCAAATGTCCATTATGTTTACTTTTGTTTATGCTTTTTGTTAATCCGAGCATCCTTTATATGACTTTCATTACATGTGGCAGAGTTGTATGCTTATTGACTTCTTGCGTTAGAGTTCATTTGTTAATGACAGAAGAGAAATGTCTTAAAAGATATTTCATCATCGACAAGAGTTTAATGTTATTTAGGAAAGTTTAAATCTTTCAAAAACTAAAATTACATGATACAACCTGCAAAGGTTTTATAGAACAACTTTCAATTTTATTTGATTCTTTGCTAGAGGGAATCAATAGTGGGACAGAAGTTTTACGAAATTTTTTTTATGTGAATGATTTATTGTAACCTCAAAAACAGAGATTTAAAACAAACTAGGGAAATGTGATTTGCTACGGAATGAATAAGATTTTCAAAATAAAAGTTGGCACTTTAATCGGGCTACAGCTATATATTCATGCAGATTCTTCTGATTAAGAAGAATAGAAAACTCTTCAGAGAAGATAAAAAATAAAATTGACGACATTTAAAAATCATTCAGTTGGCACGTAGCTGCTGAAAATAGTGGAACATGTGGCCATTATGATTACGATAATATTTTTAATAACATCCGTGCTTTTGAAAACCATATGTACTGCACGAAAACGCTTTTCTTAAACAATGGTTTAAACAACTTCTTTATTTTCACCACATCATTACGAGCTAATGTAACATTTCAACACTCCATTGAATTATTTTAACAACCACTTCCATCATCATTGCAGATGTTTCGCAAACCGAAACATCTAACCACTTTTTGGGTTTCTGAAAATCCACTAATGATGTTTCTAATGCTTCCCAAACACAAAAAAAAAACTCAAATGCATCCCACAAACAAACCACCAGCTTGACCTAAGACCCCAATCAACGGACGCATGTGCATTATGCGCCAGCAAACGAGCAAAAACTAACAAACGATCAAAATACACCTCTAATGGACGCAACACAACAAATCGAAGCAATGGAAACAAAAACGCCAAGGTATTCGTGATGTGTAATTTTGCCCCCAGGTTGTGGTGTTTTTCCTTTTTGCAACGGTCTCTCACCTTCCCCGGGGGCCATACGATGTCGTAAGTGCGCGTATTGCGCGACGAAAAACCGGAGTCGGAGTCGGAACCGGGATGAATTCATCCGATTCGAATTGCATTCACGTTGCACGGGCAGGAAATGGAGCGGAAATGCAACTGCATTCCGTTCGGCAGAGTGTGAGACACGGGATGCCCACAAGGGTAGGTGGTGGAGGTGGGAAGCGAGAAAATATTATTTGCCATTCATAGGGCGGTTATCGCACCGATAAGATGCGGGGAAGCATCTTCGTCGTGAAATACTCACTCTCGGTGTTGGTGGGACGGGTTTTGTGAAGTTTGCCTGCTCTGATCTCTGAAGAACGACCGACTCGTGTTTTTTTTTTCTTTGTCTGTGTGCTCACCACGGGAGATCATCGCTTGCAGGGGTTTGCCCACGGGAGAGATCTCAACTTCTCGGTCGCTTGAACTGATAGCCTTTTTTCCTTCGAACTGCCGCAACTGTTCGCTCCCGAGAGTTTTTCCACCACCTTGCAACTGCATCCGAGGATGCAACGGAAAGTCAAGCAGAAGGTACGGATGGAAAAGGCAGCAAGAAAAATGAAACCCAAACCAGATGATCTCGCCCGTCGGTTCTGCCTTCCTCCTTGCGGATCATAATTCCCTCAAGTCAATCTCACGCAAGGCGGCGTTGTACACTCCAACCACACCACTTTGCTGCCGGTTAGCTTTGCGTCAGCGAACTCGCCCCAAAACCCAACGCAACCCAAAGCAGGCGGCGCGAAGGAACAGGAGCCGGGGTCGGTTTGAGACGGTTTCACGAGAAATTATTATTTATACATCTCCGGTGTGCATTCGTGTTCTCTGGTCGGTATTTCCTTTCGTTCGGCAAGTGTACCGCTCGGCAAAAGGTAGCGTTTTCCTCCGGTGTTTTTTTTTGTATGGAACCACAAACAATTAGCATCTCGCTTCGTATCGCTCGCGATGCGGGAAGAAAGTTTTGTACTTTTTTTGAGTTTTGTACTTTTGCATTTTACCATTGCTGCTTCGCGGTGTTGCGGATTTCTCCTTAGGTTGTTTTTATTATTGGATTAAAATGTTCGAATTCGAAGTGTTGTTGTACACGCGTTTTACATTTCAACCTAAAAAAGGTATTTTACAGTCGTTGGCACCTATTTTTGTCTCAAACCTACCTAAGATTAATGTTGCTTATCAGATTTTACCTCTAATTTATATTACTTAGTGTCTAACTCATTAGTTTTTGTGTCGTGGTCATCTGATTTTGTCTCTCTATTGTCTTGTTTTTCATATGATCTTTATCTAAAAATTGGGTTATTTAGAATTATTTTAATATGAAGATTATTGTTGGTTCTAGAAACTATCTTGTAACGCAGCCTACAAAACGGGGACGAGGTAAAATTTTCAATGAAATAATAGTTTAGTTAAAAAAAATTTAAAAACAAATGACAGCAATTGTAAACAAACGAAACAAAAAATCGGTAAAAATCGTTATATTAGGCAGAAATTATTTTGAAAGCATCAATTATTTTTTTATTGCAAAAACTAGAATAACCCTATTTTCATAATCTGATGAACTATTTCAAAGCTTACTGGCAACGACTGTATTGCGAATTTTTATGATTTCAAATGAACACATCTATTTTGTTTGTATGCTAAAAAACAGTAAAGACTTCAATTATACCGCAAATTCTTAAAATTTTCTAACACTCTCAGTTTTAGGAACACAGATAAAAAAGGCTCTCCCAAAGCAAAGTTTGCAGAATCCAAATGATTTCTTCATATTTAAATACCAAATATTGCCGGAGGAAGCTTCAAGCGCTGACATAATTTGCATGCATACCGGAATGGCATTGAAAAATAAATTTACCTTCATTTCGTTCCACCTTTTCCTTACATCTGACTTCCTCTCAAAGACTTGCCCCCCTTTTCCACCACTTCACGAACGACCACCCGAACCCGGACGCTGGCTTGAAGTGAGCAGAAATTACCGTCTGACTTCTTCTGTCACTACGGTGGCATTCGGCCCCAACGGGAACCCGCGGTGGCCCGGGCGTGCATCTCGACAGCGTTCAGCAAATTACATTTCTATTATTGCTCGCTGTTCGCGGGTTTCGAGGTGTTGTATTATCCGCGGGTTTCGGTTCCGTTTTGGTCGCTTCTTTGCCCGACCTTCGCCTCAAGAGGGTGGCCGTTTTGTTCACCACCTTTGCTGTTGTTCGCTTCCCCAGCCGGTTTGCTAGTTGTGCTCCCGTTTTGAAGCCTCGCTTCCAAGGTGGATCGAGATGCAGTTGGGCAGCATTATTTTGCATCTCGTAATTCGGTTTCACGATGTTTAAGTTTCCTTTCTTCCATATATTTTTCCTACCCATTTTATCTTGCCGTTTTATGTATGTTTTCCATTCTTCAACTCCCTCCACTCGTCACTTTGGCGCTCGTTGGTGCTTTGATGTCGAACTTTATTTGTTCGTGCTAACTTTTACGGTAAAGTTTAATAAACGCACGCTGCGCCGTTACCGATGCTTAATGCCGCCATGATGATGCCGACCATTATGTTGCCCTCTTCAACGAACCTCCGCGTTGGAAAAAAGAAAAAATAGGAATACCCCACACCTAAAGGGATCCTCGCAAGGGTGGGTGGAGGTCGCCAACGCGATGGGACAGCTGCGACGCGATGGAAAGAATGCCGCTCCGAACCAGCTTCTCGCGGAAAAGTTTTGTAAAGTACCTCCAACAACGGCGCGCGGTTGTTTGCGTGCTGGCGAAGTGGGATACATACGGCGCACATTCCACCGTACTCGTCCCACCGGTGGGTGGCTAGCATGCGCTCGGAAGTTGGCAGATAATAATTTCTAATGTAATTATCCTCCCAGCAGCAGCAGCAGGAGCAGCAGCAATCCCCCAGTGCACTGGCACAGTTCCATTTGTTCCTGCTGGTGCTCCAGATACGTCCGAGATCTCAGTTGGAAAGCGAGGGTGGAGAAAAAAAAAACACAAACTTCTCCTCATTACGATTACGACTTACGGGCCGCAGGAAAGGAAGCACCGGTCCGGCCAAAGCCTGGAACCCAAGGAGTCTTCAGGTGCGGGAGGTAAAACTAAAAATAAAAGAGCAGTACAACGGCACACCGGCGTCTACGAAGAACACTGTCGAGAAGTTGAACAGCACTTCAGCAAAGACCATTCCATTGGAATGTCCCAACTCCCGCGTGCCCATAGATCACGACGGGGGCGGGAAGTAAAGGAAGGAAGGGAGCAAGAATTTCGCGTACCACTTGCGCGGGTGTCTAATAACGCGCCGTGTGACCCGAAAAACCGCAGGGATTTGCAAGTCCCCAGCACTCTTCAGGGGTTGACACTGGCGAGTGTTACCTCCCAAGACGAGAGGGGGAGAGGTTGAAAGTTTCAAACAAAAGTCAAAGGATGGGCCGTCTCTAGGGTCTTCCCGGCATCTAATTGAAATACTGTGTTTTTCGTACAAAGAGCTTGGACTTCTTACGCCGTTGCTAGTCGGGCGACGACTTTCACACAAAATTGAAACTACTTTCATGCGAAGCAAAATGCGTCAAAATGCGTCATTGCACTGGATTAACAACCCTATTTTTGTTCTTTTTCATTTCAGGTAAGCGGAACTATCTTCAAACTACAGGATTATTGGGAGTCCAACAATGGATGCAGATTTGTCCAACCAAATTTAAGTGGAACTTGTTTTTCTTCAAGCAGGTAAAACTTATGATAGTTTGACTAATAGAGTTGATTTGGAAGAGTAAACCAAATTTTTATGCAACTTAACTAGTGTTGTGCTTAACACGTTGACTGTCCATGTCGCCCAAAAGTGGGTGACAGCTGGAATCAGTTCTAAAAAGCTTTTGACCCATAAATAAATGAAAGTTCTACAGAAAAATTATAGTAATATTTAATATCCATTCTTTGGGAAGCTAAATTTTTGCTTAGCCTTTAAAAATCGTTGGTTTAATAAATGTTATAGACAAATTTTATTAAAAAAAGATGGTACTAAACATTTGTACTGAAAACGCTTGGCAGCCAACGTGTTAATGATCTTTTGCTGAGATTCATTGATATGAATCTTTTACTTAAGATTTATTCAGATAGATTCATGAATCGTTAGGGATTCATTCATCTGAATCTGAATTACACCAAACTAATCTTAATCATAAAGGCATACCACAAAACATCTTAACAGAGGCACTTTACCTCCCGAACGTCCTTCTAAATATGCAGTACGTGGAAAGTATCTCCAGTAAGGATTACTGGCGATCTATAAATGGAAACTGAAGATGAACGCATCTGTCGTTTAACTACTCAACGTTTCAAGAATCCAAATCAAACCTTTTAATTGATCCAATACACATGAAAACATAACAGAATATGTTAAATGTAGAAGAAAACAAATTCAGACTGCTTATTTCATAATTTAAAATACCCATTCTTCTTCTTCTTCTTCTTCTTGGCGTAACGACCTCTTGGTCATGCCTGCCCGTTAAGGGCTTACGAGACTTGTTTCCCTGTTGTACGTGGATAGTCCTCTCGTACAGGGGAGGGTCCGGTCTCGGTTGGGATTCGAACCCACGCCGCCGAGGTGGTGAGCCTCGGAGCTCATGGGCCGATTTTCTAACCGGCGCTACCGCTCGGCTGTCGCGGACCCCAAAAATACCCTTTATGAGGCGCTTTTAAGAGTAGCGCCAGATATGCTTACTCGTTATAGGCAACTTTCCAGAACTGTCTGCTATATCGGTTGTACAGTTTAATTGAATGGATATACTGTATAATAATTAGTCTTTTATCCAAAAATAATAAAATGAATATCCATACTCGCCTCATCGTTTGCCTGTAGTATAAACTTTTGCTCAAGCACATCTTTAAAGTCGGTTCGATAAAGCAAGATACCTTGCCGTGATTTGTTTGGTATCTCTGTTCTTCTGCAAGAACTTTAACATTTGGGTCAGATTCGGCACCGGATTGTTTCATTCAAAACCTTAGTATGAATGGTCCCGGTCTGAATAAAAACTGGGTCATAAACCATTGCGAAATCAGCTGCTGCCCTAGTGGTTCAAATTTAATCAGCTAAGTAACTCGCTAGCGACATCCTTATTTTACCTTTCTCTTTCGGTGCGCCATTTTCGGGACAATAAGATACCCTTCCCCTTCCCTTCGTGCTGAAAAGGAACGGGACCAAATGAATGGAAGGCTGGAGTTGCTTTACGGCCGGCTCGATGAGCCCAGGAGTCGGTATAAAAAGGTCCGGTAGACAATCTATGGTGCGATTCGGGAATCTCCACCGGGACGACAGCTGGAGCAGGTTCCTACCGGGGGCGGGTCCACCGTAGTGGCATGCATTCTTAATGATAAAACTTCCCTCCTGTGGAAAATAAAAAAACACCCCCCGTCCCATACAGAAGCACACACTCACCGGCACTCGCAGGAGTACGTTCGCCGAATGTCTTCACTGTTGCCGGCCGGCTTGCGGATCCCTTATCGTTGGTTTCGTAAGTGTCGTTGGATTTACTTCTTCCTTCCGGCCGCCTGAAAGCCACGTCGGTTAGCTACAAAAAAAACGACCCTCCCAACTCCTCCAATCCTCCCGCGACTCCTCTAACCCACCCTACGTGTAACCCTTCCGGCGAAAGTCAAACATACTCATACGAGTTTCATGCCGTTTCGTGTTTCGGCGAGATTAAAATGTAAATAAAATAATGAGCCTGCCAGTCGCTTCGCCTTCAGCCGACATGAATCGCTTTATTCGCCGCCGTCGATTCCTGGGGGTCAGAGGGCAGCGGCGTGTTTGTGTGTGTGTGTATCCCCAAAGGCACATGCCAAACACCGGGCATGCGAGCGTGCGGCTGTATGTGTCCCCATTTGTCGGATGTCGGATGGCTGTTTTAATCTGTTCCGGTGCGCCGGTTACGTTTGTTTCCGTGTGGCGCTACAGCGGCGATATGAAGCCGGCTAATCCGGGGTGAACTGAAGTCCACCACCGCCGGAGAGAGAGATTATTTGCGAAAGCTCAACACGGTGCTCCGGAACGGAAGTGCCAATCGCTGGTTCACAGTTCTGGCGCCAAGAGGAACATTAGCGGTGGAACTGTAAATAAAAAAGTCTAACCTTGTTTACACAACACGGAGTTGATACAGGTTCAAGAGGTTAATGTAGAATCATTTTTCCACCGAATAAAAATATTCCAAAACAGTTGATGAGGACCACTTCCAATCCATGCTCCTGCTACGGGTTGTGCTAGTGTTCCAAAAGACTTCAACTGCACTATTCGCTTGCATGCCAATCCCGGGGCGCAGAAGTTGTCAAGTACTGGGGAACAAACTTACCTGCCAACCAGGGAGTCACGGATTCGCTCCAAACCCGAACGGACTACGAGACGTGGAATGGTGGAAGTCTGCACCAGGCATTCCACTTGACAAGCCATCTAGCCAGCCGCCGGAGTCCCCGGGAGTCGAAATACCATACCGTACGTACCGGAGAGATCGTTCGCCCAAGATCTGGGTCGTGGGCCGCTTTGGTGAGGGACTCCGCAAAACCGCAATCGCGGCTCCGTGAGGGTGCCGGGAGCAGAGTGAGCTTTTTGCGGGACTTCAATGTCAGTTGGCGTAGACGGTCGGGAGTCGGTGCGGGGTCGCGTCGGTGGTTCGCTGATTCGCGATACACAGTTTCGAGAAATTGCAAATATTAATGATATTCAAATGAGATTCGGTGCTCAAACTTCGTCCGGTGCTGCAGGTCCGATCCGGGAAGTGGGGGTTTCGCGAACCTTTTGGCGAACTCCCTCCCCCGGGGCAGCTTTGCACCGAGTGTCCGAGAGCATCGACTCCTTGCACCACTCGCCAAATAGTGCATTTAGCACTGCACCGGACTACATAATGACACCACTGTGGATGTTTGCGAGTTAACAAGCGTGTTTGTATTTGCACGCGCGCGTGTGTGTGTGAGCATGTACGCTGGGTTGGGAATTACCTCGAACTTTCCCACTCCTTAGTCCCAAGTTCCGTCCTTGGCTTCCAACCGATGGGACGCTTTCAGCACCTCGCAAAACCCAACGCAAAACTCTGGTTGAGCGAGAGCTTCCAGCTGCTTTCAGATTCGGCCAGTGATAAGAATTAGAATGTCATTGTCGTTCAGACCGATCGACCCGGAGGGGGTGGGGGCGGGCGAGTCGCGAGTGAGTCAGCCCATACCCTGGGGAAAGTTTTTATCTCCCACATCCGACTATCCGGCTGGCCGCATCGCCCGGGAGTAGGGCAGTGCGAAACAATAGGATTCCGACTATAGCAGTCGGGTTCCTCCTGTGGTCCTTTCTGCCTTCAGCCTTCCCGGGTGTACCTGGGTATGTATATATATTCGAATCTTGATTATGCCCCTGGCCGTGCGGTGGTCTACCAGCCCGGTTGTTAACGGGAATGGAGGGATTTATCAAGCTCCGGAGGTTGGTCCGGTCCGCCTTTCGGACCTCGAGGATCATCCTTCTCCTCTCTCTTTTGGCTAGCTCTAGAGTTAACGCGAACGCAGATAGGAAATTGGCGAACATTTCGTTACAGTAACGCGTGTTGCCCCGGACACGCGGTGAAGATGTCGACCGATATGCTACCATGGAGGCTGAAGGCACACCCCCGCTCACAGCTCCACCACAACTCCTCGCGCTCCATCGTCTCAATCTCCTTTGTCCTGAGAATCTGGAATGGGTGCCGATGTTAAAGATGATCGCGAACTCGATCGCCTTCCGCCCCGCGCTGGCTGGAAGTTATGAATATTAATGATGCGTCGTCACTTGCTGCGACTCCCCCGCTCCCATCACTGGCTCCAAACTCCTGGAGGATCATTATGCCATCCGGAGAAGCATCCCCCGCGCGGAGAAGGTGATAAAATCTATTAACAAGCAAAACATACCTGCGCCAGAGGTTGTGGTCAATTAAAATAAGATGCCCTCGCGCGGGAGTCCGCGTGGACCTGGGTTTCGGTTGGGAGGCTTTCGTTTTGAAAAGCCCTGTTTTCTTTGTCTCTCTTCGCTCGGACGAGCGTTCCCGACGTCCCAAAGCGATACACGATCGGTTTTAGAACGTTTAATGAGCCTCCCTGATGGCGACCCATGCTTGCTCGTATCCTAGCAGGTGGCATCAACGGAGCATCCCCCCCGCTTGGAGCTTTCAGTAGGACTTTTTGGGCAGTCAGCAGCACGAAATGAAAGCTGCAGGGAAAAGAACACTGCGCTCTACATGATCGGACAGATGCGAGATGATCGATTAGCTGTGAATTTTTGATGAAGTAATTACCGGTGGCTCATTAGGGCACGGGATATGGGATGTTCTCGATCGATCGGTTAGGCACGAATCGGCTTGTTAGGGAGTGTTGTACCACCGGCTAATCAACGCTGGTAATCGGTGACACGGGGGGCGCGTTTATCTTGCATTTATGTTTAATGTGGACCAAGGTACAGTTAGGTTTGGACAAGTTCCTAAATGAACCAACAAAATACCAGTCGTTGGGCATAAAAAATCGCAACACGAAATTGACACGCATTCCAAAACCCATTTTTGAGATTTTTTAGTCCACGCTTAGTCATCCAATATTTTATGAATGAATATAAACTCAAAACATTTCGATACATCGTTTTTTAATTTGTTTCGTCGTCGTCACACCAAGCGCCTGATTGCTCACCAAAATTTCCACCTTTGGCAGTGCGCTTCATGCGCAAACTATTTGTCCGTTTTCCGAACGTCATAAATCTCCACGCAACACGCATACGCCATTTGTCTGCGGGAGACACCAAAGCGATTCCGACCCAGCGTTGGGCGCAGATTAAGTGACTTACGCAGACGCGCACCACGCCCAACGATATGCAAACACCCGCAGCGGCATCCCTTGCGATGCTCGCCGGATGAGCCGGAGGATTTGTCATCTTTTCTTTTTTTTAACACTCTCTTTCCTCTTTCCTGATCCGTTTCGGTCGTGTCGTGTTTTTAATTCTTCGAATTCGAAATGGTTTGTTGTTCTTTTCTTCTTAATCGCTTTCGGCGCACCATCATCTGTTTCCCACCCCGAGGGCTTACTCATTCCTTTTCCGCGAGGCGAGGCCTACTTTGCATTCCATCTGGTGTACGTTATGTTCCATTTTGTCATTGGCTTAAGGTGTTCTCTGACCATCTTCGGACCATTTGCAAACTGTTTCTTGAACAAAGCGTAGCTTGATCTCATTTTATAGTTTCCTTGCCACTTCGTATTGTTGTTACATCTTTTACGTTTTTAAAACATCTCTACTGTAATAATTTTCATTTACAATGTTATGTAGAAGTTCGAAGATGGAATCAGTTCGAAAAATTTTATAAACTTTCGTTAAATTCCCCTTCTTTTAACTTTAATCTTCATTTGTATTTGTCATCTTGTTGATCTCTTTAAAATCTCTTCTGATCTCGATCTCCCACAAATCAATCCTGATGACATCAGGATCGACAAATTAGTCTCAATTCTGTACAAGTTTTTTTGCTTACTCCGAAAACCAGTACCAAAAATTGCAGTTTTGTTGCAATTCAGCGATGAGCCGCAAGAACGACACAGGAAACAGCGGTATAAATATCACCATCCCAGCATCTGCATGCAGCGGCGGTTAATCGTATAAACTGTTTCTGACTGCTTCATGCAATTCGATGTGCGTTTGTGTGTGGATGTTTGCTTTCTTAACCTCCCTGGCGCGATTGTGATGCGCGATTTCGTTGCGGCCGAGTCAGGGCATATGTTTTTTTCCCCCCACGGACGACGGAGATAGATTAACGAGTAAGAAGGCGAAAAAGGCGAAAGTCACCACCGACATCCGGCGTATGACAACGTGCTCTCTGGGAAGCGAAACTAAAAACAGACCACACTCGCGCCTGGTAGGCGGACAGTTGACGGATTAATCTGCGCACCATGCAGTGCATTTCCGGTCGAATGGGAAAGGATTGACAACGATTGCGCCGTACTTGTTTACCAGCAAGGGATTGAGTAAACTGAACGCGGAACAATTGTAAACCTAATGTAATTGCATTTGTTTGTTGTTTTCTGAAGAATATTAAGAGATGAGATTAACTAACGGGTTTTAAAAAACAAAATGGAACACAGAATAAACAAACTTCCATTGGTTCATTCAAAAAAGCAAACACAAAAATATAAGATCTAATTGAAACAGTTACCAATACTAAACTATCTTTAAACAGTTAACAATACTAAAATATCAAGCTAGCATTTCTTCATTCAAAAAAAAACAAACACAAAAATATAAGATCTATCGAAACAGTTAACAACACAAAAATACCTTTAACAAAAAAGATCATACGTCCATTCCGCAGTTAATCTGGGTAATTGTTAGCGATAACATAAAACAAACCGATATCCACAACACCAAAAAGGGGCCACCACCTTGGCGAGCGACGTATCGGAAAAATAAATTATACGTCAAACAAACATTACAAACCTCCCCCCCAAAGGACCAATTTCCAAAGTGGGCGCCCACCGATTGGAGCCGTCGGTTGGAAGGTTAGAAGTTAATCGAAATCCCGAACCGAACTGGGTAAAGCGCGCCCACCAGCGGGAAAGTCGTGCCTCGTAAAAGACTCGTGCCCCGCGCGCACGGGAAAGGGTTTCGCCAGAGACGAGAAGGAAAGTGGTCCCCCTGTGGAAGGTGGGAACTGTTAAAACCTCCCGTCCCGGTCCGGTCGGTAGCATCGCGGTTTCGGGGTGGCTCATTATCAATCACAGCCCGTTTTCTCCGCTCCAAGCGGTAGCCGCTCACGAACGGTCGATTATGGTAATGTGCATCGGTACGAACGGAACAAATCTCCAACACGGGCAACAATGGCGGTTGGGGGTGGTGATGGAGTGCGGCCAACCCTTCTGCTGACCGAAGGGAAACACCATCGACACCATCTGGAGGGCACTTGTTAAATACTTCGATTAGAGAATGCTTTCCTCCAAACGTACCTCCGGGAAAATGGGTGCATAATTTAAATAAAAATTAACGAGTAATGAATGGTGTGTTGTGGATAAGAAAACTGCACCATTCGTGAGCGTTTAGATAAGGACAATCGATGTGAGGACCAGCTCTTCCCATGCTGAGTTATAGTCATGCAAACATCAAAACAATTCGTTCTCATGGATGAGCAATGGGGAAGTGTGAGTCAAACCGGGCGATTAACTTATTTTATTCTACGCAAACTTGACTCACGGTTGTCAAACCACAAAAGAAAAAACCGAGAAACATTGCCGATCGTTCAGGACAGTTGATTAATATTCCGATCGGGGACGGCGATTGCTCAGCGAACCGCATCGGATGACACACGCGCCCTCGCTTGGGAAGATCGTGTCCATTCGATTGACATGTGCTTCATGGTGATTCCGATTCCGGGATTCAATCACAACAGAAGAGAAAAAGAAGAGCCGACCTCACACGCACGTAATAGAGAATAAATCAATTAATCTGCGTGCGGGTTCGGTCCCGCGTCCGGCGTGCTCCATCCAGATGCCGGACGGGATTGAACTGTCAAAACAAAGCGCGCCGGAGTTGTGGGCAATTGGTGCCGGGGCAAGTCCATCCACGGTAACATCCGCACGCATGTCAAGTGGATCGATCGGTATGTAAAAGCATAGAAATAAAAACAAGCTTGTTGTGCGTTGCACAATTCCCCATACTTGCCTGCCCTTTCGGGGAAGTAATCGAAGACAACCCCCGATTGGAAATGACCCCCATCTCGGAAGGGAGCTTATCGGTAGGCTCTAGCGAGCGGTGGGGTTTCCATCGCCATGGCGATCGCTGAACCGCGTTTCACTCCAGATGCGTCTCGATTATCTCGTTTCAAAACAACAATCATTGAATCGCGATGAGGCACAACCATTTCAACCGTCCCAGTATCTCCCGACTCCCCGGAGTCAATCCTCCTCCTCCTCCATCCCAATGGGTTGCGTCAAAAAACACCCTGTCCAGCCGGCGTCGGCTTTACAGTTGAATGAGCATTTCAGCACCCGAGTCCACCGACGAGCGCTGCTGGTGTCGCCTTTATTGACGCGGAGATAAGAGTGTTCGCCGGCCATTCAGGTTACGGCTTGGCTATACCCGAGCCCGGAGGGACTCCATGGTGCTCCGATTGTGGTGATGCAAGAGTTTGGTGCGTTGCTGTACAGAGTGATGCAGAGCGAACCCTGGCGGGTCATGGCACTTAGGTTGAGGGATACGAGGAGGAGAGGATAGAAGAAAAAAAACCATGACAGCCTCCCCGGACGAGCTGACACCAGGCGTCGCTATCAGCGAATGGCGGGGCGTACGAGAGATTGCTGAAATCCGGACGGATCACTCGGTTCGGTTTCTGTTTTTAGCCGGACTTTAAATAACCGAATTAATCCGTTCGGTTCGATGACGGCTGACGCCGTGGAGTACCAGTGTTGAAATAAGGGAAAACTCACGTCTATCACACGATGATCCTCTTCCTTGAGTGACTTGAGTATCAAAACATAACCTAAAACATATCCTACAGATATTACTGGGATTAGACTTGTTATCATTTTGATGGTCCTAAAAATACACGAATCATAGAGAAATCTACCAAAACACAGATGAACTTTAGGACGCAAGTGCCAAGAATAAACCCCCCGGTATGGTGTGACACGTCACAATCAACATCATAATAAACTTCTGACATAACAACCTGCAAGATTGTGTCAATCGGTGAATATGACCCGAAAGTTTACCAAACAACACCGCGCCACATTCTTGCACTGTGCCTTCGGGTTTGCGAATGGTTGCATACCCGTTTTGCTATCACCCTCCGCTCTGACCCCCCTCCTCCCTCGTACTCCAATCCGATCACCCTCTTCAGGGAACTCCTCTTCACACGATAACCCTAAAGAGACATAAAAAGCGAAACTTTTTCATCCGACTGCGAACGGATCCGCCATTTGTTTTTTTGGCGGGAAGGAAGGAACTCCAAAAAACAAAAAAAAAACTCCACTTCCTCCTACCGAGTCCAGACCCCTCCGCGGGGTCGAGAGCCGCTATCAGTTGACATAGGAGTCAGGCCTCGCGAGGGCAACAATTTGTACAAACAATTTCTCGAGCATAAATCGGGGCCAAATGTGCATAATAGAGCGAACCGAACCAGAAACCAGGGGGTGATTGTGGAGGGAGAGGGGGGTTGACTGGAGGCTTAATATTGCCACCCGCACCACCCACTCGAGGGGATCTTTCGACCGGGCACTCCATAGGCGAGCTCGGCATCGGCAGAATCTGACCGAAAAACCCGAAACCGCCCGCCCGATTCCCGAGTGTTCGCGTATAAAAATTCCATTTACGGCCTTATCAGCAAGCTGCCGGACCGGACACTGCTTTTCACCATCACCCCAACACTGGTTGTTTGTTTTTTGGGTCCATTCGCGAACTTCGTTGCATATTCTTCACAGCCGCATTGTTATTTTTATGCCACGGCGTACTCTGGTTCGAGTGGGATCCAATCCTTGCCCGAGCGCCAGCGCCAGAGGTCACCGATACACCCCTTTCGTGGTCCCAGAATGGGTGGTAAGTCCAACGTGAGACGGGGGGAGCGGGGGAAATGCATTCGTGACACAAGCCCACGCCCGTCCGCTCCCGTTAAGTACGGCGCGGATGGCGATGCGAAAAAGTCACGCCAGCGCCATCTCGAAAACAGACAATGATTTTCTCCATTTTTTTTTTTTTTGGTTTTGCATACGTGAGTATGCGTGTGGGTGTCGCGTACAACTTGGGGCAACTGAAAACATAACAGAAGCGTCCAACGGAAGCGAACACAGAACAAAAAAAAAAAACCTAACAACCATACGCCGTTCACCGTTCCATTCCGGATCCGTTTCAAATCCGTTTCGAAAGCTCTGGCGAGTGGGGAAGGAATTTTCAAATCTCCTGACAACCGTCGTTGACCACCATGAAACGTCACGCGAGCTCGCGGAAAAACGCACAACGAGGGGAGAAAAAAGGCCCAATGGGTGGATTTTTTCACGTCTATACCACGAAGTCCGCCGGATTAGCGACCCATCTGGCCGCTACCATTAAAGGATCATCGTCATCTTGGGACTCGTAGGTAGATTTTGTCCGTGAAATATAGTTTGTTGTTATGGTGATTTGTCTGCCGGCGTTTGGGTTTCTACCGGTTTCCGGATCATATTTTTTCGCCGGAAATTCGGGGGAATCGCAAGCGAAATGCATTTTGTCAGCAATCGACGTTTTAGATCGGTTGTATACAGTTCAGTTTGTTTTGAATCAGTTTGTTTTGAATTTCAAAATTTAACTTGTATTTGAAATCTATCTATGCTTTCAAAATAACATTTAAAATAATGTTAGGCACTTCTTCAGGTTTGAATTCTACATGCCAATACTCGATGTTTTGTAGAAAATATCATTTTTGTTTCTTACTTTTAAATTTTTCAAGTTTCTATTCAAATTTTTTTAATTATTTTCAAAATATTTTCAATCATATGGTTTTTTATATGGATGGGTATTATTATGTTATTTGGCGATGTATATATTTATTTTATTTTGTTTTATTTTTATTCAGATAATCCGTTACTGCGTTTTGGATTAATTACATTTTTCCAATTGAACTTACTTCTTTAATTCTTCAAAAACAGTTTGATTGATGACTGAAAATTAATTTTAGAATTACTGAGAAAATAATACAATGTTTTAAACATTCCTGGGATAAACAATAAACCCAAACTTCTCCCTGAAAAGTTAATCCACAAATATCTGACAAACAAACATACAGTCTATCTATTCCAAAACAATGATTTTCTAAATTCTCAGATTTGACATCATTATAATGGCATAAATCATGGATATTTTACTCCTCAAATTTCATTATTTTGAAATATTAACTTGCACTATTGCAAGTATTTTTAATTTTTTCTAAGTGTTCCATTTCACTTTTTGTAAGTGTTCCATTTCTCTTTTGAATTTATTCGAAGTGTTGATTTTAAAATGCTAGAGAAATAAAAAGAACATTTAACATGACTGCGAAAACGATAAACAGCAAACCTGAACATTAAACTTATTTTAGAGGCTTGAGTGCTTATCCAAAACTATCCGGAAATAAAAAATTGATACTAAACATTGCAAAACAAAGTTTTCTATGTTCTCAGATTTGAAATCATTACATTGCCATAAATCATTCGAATGTCTCAAGCATTCGTCGCAAGACGTTACATAGAAACACTCCACTTATCAACGTTGCATGCAAAACCCAAATGGACGCATGCGAAAAACTCTTCCACTACCTTTTCTTGTTTCCCCAAACTCTTTGCTAATCCAGTGACTCTCCGAATCAGTGTACGAAAAGAAGAAGAAAGAAAAAAAACGCTCGCACAAATCCTCTTCAGTTCCTTAAAAGGCTCGATTCTTCATCCGGTCTGCCGAAACATCCGCAGCCGTGCCGGAGTCGTGACTGCGAGGGCAAACCGCGAGAGGTCCCCGTTGGGTCTTATCGTGCGCGAAAAACCCTCCCCCTCCCTTGGTTGGCCTCTTCCCTTTGCCTCTTGCCGAATGGGGAACGCAGTGGTGGATAAAATTGCTCCACGCTGATTTCCGCCCCGAGTTCGACGCGAAAAGAGATGCTGTGAAGGTTTTGTTTTGTTTGGCGGGTTGCTCTTTTTTCTTCGTTTCTCTAAAAGCAAGAAGATTTCGGTTTCGGCAAACGGCAGAAATTGGCCAGCGACCGACGAGTGTGCGAGCGTGCAAAGCAATTTTGGCGTTGACGGCATCCGTCAAAAGCCGTCTGGTTGGTGGTTAGTCGTTTGTTTATTTTTTCTTTGCTCTATCGCCGTTGTCGTCGTCGTCGTCGTTGAAATCCGGTCCGATTGCCCAAAACATGGAAAAGACATTCCCCGCAGCCCGGGGTTTTTACGTCCGCTCCAGGGCGATGGGACCGCGACCGGAGGATGTTCTGCCATTCGTCAAAGTCTTCGAGCCGAGAACGCATGAGCTGGCGGAAAAAAGGCACCAACGGCGCAAGAATCGTGCCCAATAATCGACGTCAAACCACATGCTGAATTGTGTAGAGTGTGTAGAAATAGAGCGAGGGGAGCAAGTAAAACAAAAAATGTAAATGTTGACGAAATGAATCCTCATATGTCAGCCGGTATGGCAGTACATTAGTGGATAAGTTCGGGCCCCGATTCGAGAAAATCGTTTTGAACAACGGATCGGATCCTTCTACCCTCCACCAGCGCACCCAAATATGGAGAAGAAATCCTTCTCGTCTTAAATGCAATACCTCCTCTTATACTGTGGCATTCCGTGAAGCCTCCATCCTAACCATGAGTTAACTGCTTTCCGCTGCTCATTCGTGCGTTAGGACCACTTCTAAATTGAAAAGTTTCAAGCGGAACCCCAGCTGCAGCTCGTCGGCCCGGGTGGAGCGGGTTGGAAAATCAACAAACCCCCAAATGCAAACGCTAGCGAAAGCCGTTCTTTTTACTTCTTAAAATTCGTTCGCTGCCCCCAAAACAGCCGCCGGGAATGCAGTGTGCGTCACAGGCACGGACGCTCCGCTTCCGAACGTGATCTCGACGAAGACATTCCGCAAAAAAGTTGGAAAACGGCAAGAAGCCTAAAACGTGAAGCCAAACAGGGAAGGAAATAATTTAGCCAACGAGAAAATCCGTCAGCTCCTGAAACTTCTTTAAGCTGTCGGAGGACATCCTCGCCGGCAGGATTCCTTATCCTGTGCCTGAAGACGGTTGCGTCGTGTGTGGCTGATGACCCCGTGCCACCCCGTGTTGCCTCAGGAGGCTTCCTCGTTTAGGATCGCTTCATTTCTCATGGCTTCACTTTAGGAGAAAATGCGAAATAAAATTAAAGCATCCGGTGTTACTTATGATTGTTGCCTCAATAAAAAAATTTGGATACCAAAATTAAAATATAAACTTGTTTTCAACATAGTTTGAACGTGTTAAAAACATGTGAAAGTACCAATTAAATTTACTCAAAATAAAATTAAGATGGATACACTTGAATTTATAGCAAGATATAACTTTCAGAGTTTATATATTTTTGATAAGCTTGTATGATTTTAAAATTGGTTTAAAACAACTCTAATTTATGGCTAAAGTTTGAAAACTATCTCTAAGATCATAAGAAAAAAAAATTATAACTACTGCAATAACATTTTGACCATAAAATACATCTTTAAGAACATGATGTTATCTTAACCACGACCAAAAGAACTCACCGCGGCAAAAGCAAACTCCTTGCAAGATGTTCAAAAATCAACCAACCTCCTGCGTGCTTCCATGTCTGCCCATGCCTTCCAAGCCACAAACGACCTACCCCTCCCACCGTATTTGCACCGAGTTTCGTCTGATTCGACGTCCATCAAACCGGAAGAAAGGACGTGTTGCTTCGCAGCCCGCACGGTAGCGAATGCACCCTGACCCGAAGCGGCAGTGTGGCGGTGTCTTGTCCGGAGTTCAGGCCACGACCCGAAACCGAGCGAGAAAATCCTTTCACGTTGCTGCAAGCGCTCCGCAAAAGCAAAACGCCAACCGTTGATGCCAAACCGAGCGCGAGCGCTTCCTAATGATGCAAACAGCAAGCCCAGAAGCCACACACAGCCCGCTCACCGTCGGCACCGGCATTTTATCCAACCAACCGTCCAACGTGGAAGATTTTCGTGTCGTCCCGTCGCCACGTCTTCTCCGGCGTTCCCGCTTCGCGCGGATCTTCCAGGTCCGTTTCCGAAATCAGACTATCGCGTCGGTCTTATCTCGGAACGAGCTGATATCCATCTTGTAAAACAAACTCGTAACGTGCACCGCGCAAACCACCGTGGACTCTCGTGGGACTCGCTCCTCATCCTCCCGGCTGCATCTCCCGATCGGAAGGGGAACGCCACGGCGCTGGCACAGAAGAGTAAGCAGAGGAGACTCGAGACCGAGAGTTCGTGCGGGTGGGCGTCCACGCGGCGGCAACCAGATCGCAATCAAACACTGGAACGAACGATCCTGCCTTGCCTGAACGAGCCGTCCTTGTTCCAACCGGTTGCATTCGGTCTGCGGGAATGGGGTGGAAGATCCAAAATAAAACCAGGTAGCCGTGCGTTCCTTCGAAACGAACCTCGCTCCATCGTCGTCAATTTTATTTTCTTAAGTTGCTTATTTAGTTTTTGGCGATTCACTGCGAAAGTCTGAGTCTGTGTGTGTGTATGTGTGCTTTTCTCGTCGGTCTCTCCGTCGGTGATCAGCGGTTCCTTTCCTCGCGACAGCTCCATTACTCCTTTTTCGGCGAGGGCACTCCAGGTTCGTTTGCGAGCAGACGACATTTGCATATTTTTAAGCTCCTCAACTTCTGCCGTTCTGCTGCTGCGTTGTTACGATTCGTCCAATTGTGCAAACGGTCCCCTCGCACGGTTCCACTCTTACGATACTATACTCTCGTGGTTCCGCTACCAAAAGTTGGAGGTATTTGGAATGAGCAGTTTTGGGAGGCAATCCCGAATGCAGGTAGCACTCTCGGAAATTCCATTTTTCGGTGACATTTCGGAGCAGCTGACGCGCGTACCCGTTGCACAATTGCAATCGAAATTAACTTCAACCGGGGGGGACAGACCCCTTGTTCCTTGATGTTTCCATCAAAGCGCCAGCGGCGACAACCGTCAACGACCCACAAATGAACGGGTGGAGCCATTTGAGCTAAGCAGCTTGCGAGCAGAACTTCTGATAAAAGTAAATACAAAGTATCCAAATGATGGCCATTACCATCCGTCAACCCCCGGGGACTGAAAGCTCCAAACTCTCTCTCTCTCTCCCCAAAACCCGGAGTGGAGGTGCCACCGAGCTGCGCACTAATGAGCAGCCGTCCGCGGGGCATAAATATACATTTTACCGTGAAATAACCCACCCAAATCGTTACCCCCTTTGTCCGTCCCAAAA
The DNA here is from genome assembly GCF_943734765.1 of Anopheles ziemanni. Lineage (NCBI taxonomy): Eukaryota > Metazoa > Arthropoda > Insecta > Diptera > Culicidae > Anopheles > Anopheles ziemanni. The sequence continues at coordinate 72,001,131 of NC_080706.1, read as the reverse complement.
CGGCTTAACAATCAGTGCCAGGGGATTGTCCGATTGTGAGAGGAGAGTCACCAAATGTCGCTGCGGGCGCCGGTAGTCCTCATCCAAAAGTTCTCGAGTGTCATAAAACGGTACGGATGGTCCCAGAAATGCGTTCAGAATTTCGGTTCTGGTTCGGTTTTGGAAAGATTTTAACAAACAAGGAAAAAAAAGGGTGCAGGGCGAGGAAGAGGGTGTCGTAGGTGACCGCCTCTTTCCGCCACGCCGGAATGGTGACGATGAAGGCGGTTAAAACAAGCAAACGAATTAAAAACACATGTTCTCCCGATAGCGGACCAAAACGACGACATTCATGTCCGACGTCCATTAGCCTTCTACTTCGTTCGGTTCGGACCGCCGGAAAGCTTCGCCGGACACCACCACCACCATCATGGCAGGTGAATCGAGGTGGATCGAGTTTTCTTTTCGGTTTTTTTTGGGAGACTGTTGTGGTACCGGGTCGAAGATTACCCAAGGCGGGCTGCTGTCTCACAAGAGGACCGATCGTGTTGGTTCCTCGTCGTCCCACTCGAAGCGCCAATCGAACGCCGTCTCGTGACTTGCCATTGTCACATTGCCAGGTGTATGTGTGTGTGTACAAAGAACCTAAGCGTTCACCTCATTTGGCTTAGGTTTATAAATTAAAGATTATCCTTATTATTGTGCATTTCGCTTTGCGTTTTGCGTCCGTCAGTCCACCACTCACCAGTTAGAGACTTTGGACAGCTTTTTGGGGCCCAGGGACTTACAGTTGTCTGATGGGGAGAAACTAACGTACACGCCCAGAACCTAAAGAACCTTGCCTTACCTGCTTACGTTCAAGACTTGCGAGACCTTCCTCCACCACAACTGACTGACGGAGCTCCGGCAAGTCGTGATCCAAAACACTCCGAACTCCGGGAGGAACACCTTTTGTGTGCCGCACAAACGGTGCGATGTCAAAGTAGTTCGATTTTATAGTGCTACCGACACTACCCGTCCTAGCACCTTCGCGCCAGATGCATACGAAATCGAACCCTACGACAACGGTTTTTGGTCGAATGGAACAGTAGCAAACGCGCCCGGCAACTAGAAGGCCAATCGGATTTCGTGCAAGCGGCACGTTAAAACTCCCTCCCCGAAGCGAATGTGGGTTTTTAGGAGGTGCATAATGTTCCGTTTCATTTAGTTACGTCGTTAACCGGCAGCGCGCTTTTCGGGACGCGTCCCGAAGCTTCATTAAAGGTGTTGACTGATGGTGTTGAATATTGAGATTGATTCCGATTCCGGGCCACGAAAGGGCATCTGTCGTGCGGATGGCACCGTCAGGCGAGAGGCCAACGTTGACGCTTTTCGTGTGGGAGTGCCGATGCTATCGATCTGTTGTAGTGGAATGTGTTGTGGAAGCATCATGGATCTGTTATAACCGCACGGGGTTTTTACACTATTTGTAAATATAGGTTAATGACTTCTAGAGAACTGAAGCCCACCAAAGTTGAACAAATATTTCATCAATAACCAATAACTATCAAAGTATAATTATAATTAGCAGAGAGATTACACTGTATCTGATAATAGACATAAAATATAATTCGATTACATGATGAAACAATTTATCTGGAACGTCGCATTTATTACAAACAATGTGGTTTTCGAAGAACCGATTATTAATTTCATGTGTATCACCGATTATAATATCATATAGTAGGTGATAGGCAATGTGGAACTTGTCATCAAGGTCATAAATTATTACACTAATATAGTAATAGGCTATTGTAAATGTACAAATGTTTCCTTAGAAAGGCTTGGTCTATTTGTTATTTGTTTAAAAACAAGTCTTAGTATTTGTTTTACATCTTTTACATGTTTTACATTTCATCAAAACTGAATGTACTAACAAATGTTCTAAAACCGCTCGGCGTTGAAAGTGTGAAAGTGTTATACTAACTTATTTTCACATTCAAACTAATGTTGTGCTTAGTGAATCTTTTGGCGAGATTCATTCATATGAATCACCTAAGATTCATTCAGATGGATTCATGATTCTTTGCGACTTCAACTCTTCAAAGCTTAATGAATTTTTCGAAACTTTAATGAATCTTCATGAATCTTTCATGGATCTATCACGAATCTCCCCGATTCTTTCATAGGCGTGGACAACGCGACCAAAAAAAAAAGTTCCCTCAACCCATTTTTGACTGGTCCATCAGTTGGTGTGTCTTCGGGATTCATGAATCTCTTAACGAAAGATTCATGAATCCCTTATTAGGCAGAGATTCATTAAGATTCATTAATCTGAATCATATTTACACAACTCTAATTCAAACCATCTAAGTACAAAAGAAAACATTTTTGAAACAAGATTTAAAGGATCCATATTTTTGACTATCAATAATTTGTATTTGAAACCTTTACTCACAAATGATTCGTATGGTTTTCGGTTCGACGTAGTTGGTTACATACTGTTTGCCGCATGACCTGTTTGATGACCTGTTCGTCCCCGGTAATGAACTAATTCTTTGGCAAAATAAATTCAACTTCCCAACCCGGACCAGGATGACGAGTGACCTTCGACAATGCAGTGGAACCATTTATTATTGCTTCATAAATACCACCGCCGAAATTGGCTCTTAAGACGCCTTAACACACCATGAAATGCTTATTGAGTCACTGGAGATCGTTTCAAAACTCATTCCAAACTGCTCGGAGCGGGTTCGTTGAAGATACCTACCGATACCGGGTGCTGATGAGCTCGATCATCAAAAGTGCAAAAAGGCTTGCGATCACTCGTGAAATGTTGCACTCGCATGGGAAGTCGTTTGAAGCCGCTGGTCGACGGGTAGAAAGGTCAATTTCCGATCGAACTCGATCGGACGGACGTCGTGGGTTGGGCCGCGGTTCCTTTTAAGGAATTTCACACATGCGTACGGGGAAGGTTTCTTCCAGAAGAACGCCTGACTCGGGAACCTCGGGATCGTTCAGCCCCCGTCTGTGATGTTTTGCCGGCAGAATGGAACCTGTGGTCGGTCGTGAAACTGTCGCAGCGTCATCCTACGCGAAAGAGCACACAAACACATTGTACTGCGGAAACCATCACCGACAAGTGACTCAGACTTCACCGTGGCCATAAATCATCGTCCGGAATTCAATCTCATTAGCTCGCGGATTTATGCAACCGTGCCGGGTCGCCCCGAGGTTCCGATCGTTTCATTAACACCGCCTCCATCCTGTAAGGGCTGTGCAGGTGGGGAGTCATATTTCCCGCACGGAGAAGGACCGGTAGCGGTGGCAAAATAAGCGTGATTTAAAAAAGAAGCGAATAAAAAGCCATCGCGAGTATCATTTCACGAGTAATGAAACAGTCTCCTCAAGAGGAAGTGGAATGATCTGCAAATAAGTAATAATAAGAAGGAAAAAACCAGTTAAACCGAACAGCTTTTCGCGTGTTCTTATTTTATTTACTTCATTAATTGGCATCGCGATACTTGATGTGGGTTGATTTCATGTCGGTTTTTATTAAACCGTTTTTACGCTTACGTGTTTGTCCGCTCTTTTGGCGTATCCTATTTTTCTCAATTGCATTTGTGATTTCCAATAAATAAATCCGATCTTCAAACAAACGAATTCCCCTTGATTCGGCAATTCCCGAAAGGGAGTATTTAAAGCTGCTGACAGTGAAATTCACAAACACGCGAAAACGGAACCGAAACATTATGCAGATGCGTGTGCATAAATTTGAATATCGGGTTGGAAAGTCCCGATGCAAAACGGGGAATTGGTTTTAAAATGCTTTCTACCAGTTCTGTTCGCACTTTGCGTGACTTGTTCGCTTTTGGACAGCATATAATGTACATTTCACGATTTCTCATGAGTGTGGTTTTGTCCTTTCAACATGTTTTGTTTCTACCTCACGGCGAAACAGAGAAGAAAAGTAAATTGTTTTCCTATGATTGAAACCATTGCGAGAGATCTACTTCACCGGTTCCTTTTATTCATTCGGAAATCTTTCGTTCAACCAAACTCCTTTGACTCGCTGCACAACGCATAGGAGTGCAGTCGTATGTAAATTTCCACGAAACTACACCGCTGTGCTGCGCGAGACAAAACAGTCGGTGATGCGATCGCCCAACATCGCGCTGTTGTCTCTCTAGTGGACATGCGATGTAGCGGACATACATAACCTTAGCTTGCTTCACCTTTCGACCACGAACCGTGAGATCGATGCCTGGAGGGTCCTGGCAACGAGGAATAGTGCACATTTCCCGGAATGAAACATATGGGACTGGTTTGCGTGTCTTCGCGCACTGTGATTCATAATGTTGTTGCAGATATTATCGTCCTTTTGAATACATCTTTCTTTTTCAACATGTGTCCGTGGCTTTGGTTCCGAGGTATGCTCGGAAAGGAATTGTTCCTTATCTGACATTGATTTGCGAAACTGGCGAAAAGCCTTGTAAGGTTATAGGTTGTGTAGGCATTCTCTTAAGTTTTATTTATATTTTTCATTTATGTGTATGATTTTCATTTATGTATGTGTATATTTAAGTGTAGACGAATGATTTATTCTAAACCTGTTATGTTATGTTCAATTCTTTTATGTTCATTTCATGAATCACTAAATTAACTCAATTTTTTTAAACTTTTTAAAATATTGAGTGCCCAGTAATGAATCTTAAAACTGCATGTCAACGATTTCGAAAATCATGAACTCAAAGAAAAATATCGGTCCAAACCCAAACATGAAAAGGCCAACTTTACACGATCAAATACGAATATAGATTGCAAAACTACTCTGCTCAAGAACATTGTTGCGAAAGGCATTTTCTTCTCTTGATGATGCTCGTTTTCAGTTCAGTTTCGAGATGCCATTTATTCACAAGCTTCCAATCAGTTCTCCAAGACGATGGCAAGTGGACAACGTGTGAAGTAAGTTAGAATCGGCATCCCGCGGTGCGAACGCTTCAAATGGGCAATTGTCGGGCGACATTCTTCGCCTCGTTCGGAGCAAACCAGGGCTCAAATCGAATCGACGATCTGTGCCCTGATTTAATGGCCGGAATTTCACGCCCCAAAAATCGTGCCAAAAATATCACCCTATAAAAAGTGAAACTTCCAGATCACGCTCCACTTTTGCTTGTTTTGTTTTACCCGAACGGGAGGAAGCATGTTGGAGCGTAAGAAAGGAGAAGAAATAAAGGATTGATCCTGACGACCGCTTCCTTTATCACTCATTTGGGCAAAGGAAACCATTTTTTTCCCCCCTTCACCCGGAACGAAACCCAAACTCGAAACGGGCGAGAAGTGTGGCGATAAAATTCAATCAAGCGAAAACCAAGCGAAAAACGATCAACGAATTGGCCCAACATGGAGACCGGAGGACAGGACCATCTCAAACGCAGAATGGAGGATCTCGTCGGCCGTCCGGGCCCGTAAAGAAATGTAACAAATTTGTTTGTTTATGCAATCTCGACAGTAAATCCAAGTTTGGCACGCGGATCGACGCGAAGGAAAACGGCATACCATGGGCATCGAGGCCGATCGAGGATCGAGTCAGGCCGAACGGGAACTACCTTTTTTTAAGAGACACACACATTACAATAAAGAAGGGAAGCAAAGCGAACTGCGGTGGAAACGAATGAACTTCGCGCGGGACAAGATCGCGTGCATAACTTTGCATTCCGGTCCGGGAGTGACCAAAGAAACCCCGCTAGCTTTCATGTTGCCCAGTCCGATTTCGTCCGATGAATCGTTTGACAACGGGCAGAACAGAACTTACAAAAACATAGAGAGAAAAACAAAACAGTGGACAGTTTTCCGACGGGATGAAATGGGACGAACGACGGGCATGAAATTGGCATTTGGGCGAGAACATTTTTAAACTAATTAAAACAAGATTCCTCTCCGTCCAGTCCGGGCAGAGCCATTTTTCCGCGTGCGAGTGGGAGGATGCGCGGTTTCGATGCATTTCCGATCGCGTCCATGCGTGGTGGCGTATTGGTTGTTCGACTGCATGCGGTGCAATGATGATCGGGAGGGAAAAAACGGAAAACCAAACGAACGAAAAATGGAGCAAATCTCCGCCAAGCATCTTTTGCATATAAACATATTCGCTTTCATGTCGCACCTTCGCGAGCACACGGTGTGCCCCCTGTGGGGTCTAATTAAATGATTTTTCCTTCACACACGCTGCTTATTTTACTTCATTAAAAATCGCCACAAAATATTGTTCCATAAATTAAGTTCAATTGACAAGGAAGGCTCATTAAAAATTATTTGATTATTCCTTAAATGTATTTCAATCGTAGATCAATACTTATGAGAGGCTAATCATATTAATTATGGTCTTTAATTATTTATTGTTGGAAGGATTTCTTTACTTATCAGTTTCAAAACATTAAACACTAATAACAGTAATGACTGTGGCTAATTTTAATAAATCGAATTTGGTTTAAATTTTTTTGAGAAGCAAAGAAAAGTTTTACTTTTTTGTCGTAATGTTTCACATAAATAAAAGTGCTGTTTAGTTTAATTGTTCTTTACAACTTTTACCAAAATTTTATTCATCTTGTTTTTGGCTCTCTTAGGGTCACTTTTTTTAAAGCTGTTATATTTATTTTATTCAACTCATCATTCAACAATTATTTTAATCAACTATTTTTTTCTCTTATGGTGATTTTTTATGTTCAACTTAGTTCTTTTAATATGTATTAAAAATCCCAGCTAATCTTACTTTATATTTCAAATAATTCAATGTTTTGTCCAAGTAGTTAACACCTGTTTACTTTATTTAATTTAACATTTGTTCAATGTACTTTTAATTGTACAAATCTACACTATCTAGATGATCGTAACTTAGGTTTACAAATTCAATATTTACGTTTATTAATTTCAAAAACGTTTGGGTACAGTCATTTACCGTACATATTATGCAATAAATTGACTTAATCTTACACCGTTTCGAATTTGCATACAAAACAAGCTAACATTTTACTTCGTTAATTTCCAAACGATCACCAAATCCCGATCCGTTGTTGTTTTTCCCTGCCAGCAGTGTGCATGTCGAGGTCTAGCTTCTGTTTTCCGTCGATCCCACCGTGAACCACATAGTAAGCCACGGACCATGGCGTGCCGGCCATGCTAGACCATCGGGTCAGGGCTCCACCGAGAACCCGGGGGAGAGCAAAATGCGATACATTACAATAATTGCAATTATTTTCTGTTTTCATTCCATTTGCAGCATCCCGTTGGTTTCCCGATTTGCTTTCGTTCTGCTGTTTGTTGCTTTCGTTCTGTTCTGTGTTTAGTGTTTTTTTGCATGCCGTGATGGTTGGTGTTCGCTTCCCCGAGCGTATAAGAACTTCACCGACATGTACGGCACACGGGGTTTTGGTGCGTTTAGCTGCAACGTGTGTTTTTGTTTTCTTTCTTTCTTTTCTTTTCTTTTTGCCAGCGCCGGCTCCTCCAGCTCGCGTGTAACAAAACGCCGACTGCGCGCCCGTGGTTTGCGGGGTGACTTGCGCCACCAGGGTTCCCGGCGCAAAGGGACGAAGCAAGCCGAAGAGAATTGGTCATGTAATTTCCGATTCGCCCCGGCGCATGCTCCAGTCCGGAGTCCGGAGTTGTCTTGGAGGAACGTGCCGCGAAGGGACATTCCTCAATCCCGAAGACGAACGTGTGGGCGTACGGGAAAGCGGTTCCCAAAGGCCCGCAAGATCGCGCCACCCGGTTTTTCCGCCCGGGTACAAAACAATATCAAAACGAAACGAAACGAAGGATCCCCGCGCGATCCACTCGCTTTGCCCCCGCTTCCCGTTTGGGGGCTGATTGCCCGCTTGATTGCTCATTTCGTTCATTTATTCCGTTTATTCGTTTGAATAAATTAATGCCCTCTGAAGAGACGGGTGGTGTGCGCGCGAGTCCTCGCGAGTGCGAACTTTGCTTTCGTGGGACGCTTCTCCCGGGACCGGGTGGGTCAAACTTTGACGCCCACTTGTGCGCACGTTGAACACACGAGTCCCACCGACCGTTTGGACGAACCGTTCCTGGCTGACAGTTATGCTTTTTCTGTTTTTTGCACCGATCGTGTGTGTGTGTTTGCAACCATGTCGTTGTTTTGCATTTAACGAACGTTCAATCAGCATCACGCAACGGACTGGGAACGGGAGTGTTGAGATGTGTTTTAGCGTCGATCACCAACGGTCAATGATCGAACCTTAACAACACGACAAGATTTAATTAAATCAAAGTTAGGGTTTTTTCAACCTAATTAAGTGGAACGCTTTTTGAGAGACACAAGAACCCAACAATCAAAAACTCATTTAAAAACTGTTTACTCAACACATCAAATATCTGGGTAATATTCAACCCTCTTACCACATGCTGAGAAAGCAAAACAAACCGCTCTAAGTTTCTCATCAACAGCCATTTGACATCAGGAAAAGGGATTAGGGAAGAAAGCAACCTTCGAAGTCCTTCGGAAAACGCCTCAGCCCTAGCCTTCTTCGAAAGCGGAAACGGAGAAAGATCGGTTTCTCGTTCCTTTCCCATCCTAAAATAACATTGACAACACAACGAAAACCATACACCGACGCAACCAGGATGCATTCTCCACCCGGGAGAGTGTTAAACCGAATTAGATGCATTGTAGGGCGAGGGCTGAGTAAATAATGGCTGCTCGGTGTCAATATTGAGCGGCTCGGAATGATTTACGGTTTTGTGGTATTTTTTGTCGAGCTGCTGTACAAATATAATTAAAATTATTTATGATCAGTTCAGACACTGTTGGAAGGGAAATTTTATAGAACCTTATTAATTTGGAAGAGTATTTTGTGTACCTTGTATAGCTTAAATTTAAAGACATGTACCAAATTGAATCAAAAGTGTTGAACACAATTAATAATATTTATTTCAAAAACTCATTCCTCACAACGCGGCTTCTGAAATGGATTCCATTTAAAACCCGCACACCCACTTGATGAAATGGGAAAATTGAATACACTCCTTGTCGTTCGCACTTCGATCGATTCTATTTCCATTTCCAATCTCAATCCCTTATCGTGTGACCCGCGGGGAAATAAGAAACACAACAGATTGGTTTCCCATCGCTGGTTGAAACAAAACATAACACCGCATGAATGACCTTCTTTTCAAATCCCGGCTCCCTTCAAGATCGTCCAATGTCGCCCGGCGCACACAAAAATGCATTCCATCCCGTCGCCCATCCTCCTCCTTCTTTGCGCGGCAAACTACTGAGGAGCTCCGGGCGGAAAGAAAAACGTTGGACAAATTTCTCATGCCACGGCGTGTAGCTGAGTGGCTACCAGAATTTCGACAAATAACCCCCTACCGTCTGCAGTTGGCGTGCTGCATTTCTTTTCACATGAAACAATTAGTGCTGCTGTTCGGTGGCGCACTAGAGAGCACACTCTCGCGTGAAGAAACAAGCCCCTGGGATAGTTGGGTGGGTAGGAGGAGAAGGAGAGGTTCCGTTAATCTCCATCCCGTCATCCATAAGTGATTTTCCATTCGACGGCTCGTTTCCTTCGCTGTTCACGATCGACTTCTTGCTGCCTGCCTCGGTTGTTCTGTTTCTTCGACCTCTTAGGGCTTTTCGTTGTTGCGATCGTTGAGTTCTGGGGTTTACAACCGGGAAGGACAGGGTGGGACAAACTGGTTGCTGCTTTCAACCGCGATCACAAGCAGTCCCGGCATGTGTTTTGTGTGTGTGTGTGTTGACCGAGACCGAGTCGATGGGACGGTTTTTACTTTCGGAACATTATGCGGCGGAGACGGGAACATTATGTTTCCGAGCGAGCACGATCCAGGCATAGGGCACAACGTGGGTCCCATAACAAGTACCATATGTGGAGTTGCCGAAGATCGGTTCGCCAGCCGTGGAACGAGAGGATGGAACGGCAAGAAGGCGAACCATCCCTCTCACTCCATCTTGTACACGGAGATCAAGATAGTGCGACACTGGGACGAGCACGATGAGGTGGAAGAGTGGAGTCGAGGCCTAAAACTAACCGAAAACACTCGACTCCTTCTCGCCACCAGAAGAGCCTACTTCAGCACCACACCGCCAAACAGGGTGGACAAACCCTCCGGGCCGGGCGAAACCACTCACCGAAAAATTATCTACGGAAAAGTCACGTTTTATTGGTTTTTACAAGCGTGCAAGAGGTAGCGCACGGGGTGAGGGAGGGAGCCCGGGTGGTAGATAAAACCAAGTGCCAAGGAGATCCGGCAAGCAAGAGGCAGATGGACGAAAAAGAGAAGAAGGAAGAAAAAACAACCGAAAAGATAAACACCCGGACACTTGAAACCTTTGCATCCCTGCTCGGAAGTAGTTGTACCGTCCCTTCCCGTCCACCGGGACGGGGACGCACCGACATAACCGACCTTCTTGAAGACCTTCCAGACCCTCGCCGTGCCAAACATTTTCCACCCGGGCTCGGTCTCCATACGAAAATATTATCAAATGTCAATACATCAAACAAGCATTAGCTTCACAGTCCACGGAATCTTCCACGCCACTCTCTCAGGACTCTTGAGAGCTACACGATTGGTACTACCTCGGTGGTCCTTCGCGGACGGCATGTAGGCAGAATATGCTTCCTCGGCTTCAGGATGAGCTGTCGATTGTCACACGCTGCGTACCGAATTCTTCAGAATCTTAGGCCCCGAAGCGATACGTGACCTTTCCCGGGCCGATGGTCCGCCGTTGTAGATTAGCTAGCCGAACGTCGGACGTTCTTATCTAGCGCGTCCCGATTACCCGATAAGGGGATAAACAATGGAAGTTGTCAAACAAACGCGACGGGTCCGAGATGTCACGGGTGTTCGAGGAAGATGTTCACCGTGAGTCACGCCCGACGATAAGCCACACGCGGTGACGGATAAATCCGCCATCTTCCGGAACTTCTGCCTACAACTTGTCGTCCCACACCATTAGTTTTGATCCGGAACGTAAGGCCGTCCATCAACGGTATCCTGGTGTTCGCAGAGGTTCAACCGGAATCGACATTCTTCAAAGCCTTTAACCTGGCCAAGCAAACCTTCGAACGTCCGTGTTAAGAATCTGCCTACCACTCCTGGCGAACACAAGAAGGCTAAGAACCTTTATTGCCCTCCAGCTCCCCGGTCGACCGGTGGCGCACATTTTCGGTGATATTATTTTACAACAACGCCAGAACGCTGCTGCCGCTGCTTTCGGCTTGGAATGATTTTATTGCCCACTTTGCACCCGAGATCCCGGGGATATGCCGCTTCCGAGGAACCCGCCGACCGGTCACCATAAAAGCAAGGCCTCCCCACTGCCGGCGTGGGACTTTGGGGAACGTGTGAATCATTCAAATGTTTCACCGGGGATCAATTAAACCTGATCGATTTATGTTACCTGTTGGGGAGGCGGGGGTGGTGGCGATGGGGTCGGTGAAGCGCTCGAGAGGGTCGTGAAGAACGGTGTCTGCAAATGTAAAACATTGCTGCTGCTGCTGTGAGGTGTGGGATACGTGTCGGGATCGGAATCCACATGTGCGCACATGTCGGCATCTTAATGTGAGATATTCACCGTTGCGCCAGGTGAAATTCTAAGTGCCACCATTAAGCATACACTGTTGTGAACAGTGGTCTAGTGGTTCGGATAAAATGGGTTTGCAATCGGAATTTAGACCTGATTGCTTTTTTATGCATTAATTTAAGGAATCAACACTTACAATGTGAAGCAACATTACAATTTAAAAAAAAAAATTTGATAAAATTATAAGGCTTCTAAATATTTTCTTTTGCTTTTTGTCATTTACTTTGAAATCGTTGATTTTGACTTTGAAGATTTGTTGTCCAGCTGTTCACTTACAATTGATACATCTTCCAAAACCCTTGTTTTTAGAAACCAACAGTTAATAAACTTTGTAGGATGTAAATGATTCATAAATCCAACTCAAAAAATTTAATATGAAATGCAAAGCATAAACCATCAATCCACAAAAACAAATTGAATGAGCGAAGCTAGTAATGTTTAGCTTCTCACCATATACTAAGTTTAAAGCTAGAATTGTTTAGCTTATCACCATATAAGCCGGACCAGTTCCAGTGTCATCTTTAACACGTTGACTGCCAAGTGTTTTAGCGCACTTTTTTAGTTCAATGTTTTTAAATAAAATTTGTTAAACCAACGATTTTGAAGACTAAGCAAAAACTTAGCTTCTCAAAGACCTGATATTAAATACTACTATAATTGTTATGTTGCATTTTCATTTTTTTATGGGGCAAAAACTACTTAGAACTGATTTCTGCTGTCACCTACTTTTGAGTGACATGGCTGTCAACGTGTCAAATGAATTAGTTTATTTTTCTTTTGTTCAAGATGGAAATACTATTGAAATATTATAACAAGTATAATGGTCATTTTCCTAAACGCTAACAAAGAAAGAGCATCGAAATAATAAATCCAAGTTTCGTTGCTTTCCCCGTATCAAGTTATCAGAAAAGTTTTGAGTTATCTTTACTCGCCTCTTGGAATTGATTATTTCTCATATCTAGAAGATACCATGATTGACTCAACACCAATTAAATTTACGAATGAATGTTTTAAATCTAATTGTAGCAACTGGAGTAAAAATCCCTAGGTTTTAAATATAGAAGTGTAAAAAAAATTGCCTTGAGTTCAATTCTTTTAATTCAATTTCTTTGACATTGACGAGTGTAAATGAATCTTTCCTTCTAAGCATGGAATCGATGTGGAACGCTGTTGCCTCAAACTCGCTGCAGACGCCGCATTCAACTAGAAACCTCTTGCTTGATCGATACCATTTTGACCTTCGTGTGGTCCCACTGTTCCGCACCAAACCGTTCGCCGGTGCTAGCTAGGGAAGGTCAAACCGTTCGACAGCCCGTTTCCGTCCATCGCCAACGCTGTGTGGCGGTGTGAAATGACTGACGGGAGAAGTTCCTCCCCCTCTCTCCCTCCACAAACGCCCAAGTGTGTTGCAGTTCACGCGCTGCACCATTTCTGCACCGGTTCGAGCAGTTCCGGCGTGTGTGTTCGGCGCTAGGTAGAAGGGATGTGTTCGCTGTGGAAATCGGGTTGATTATTGATTTTACACCTGTGCCGTGGGTTCCTGGCACGTCCCAGGACGGCCAGAGTTATCGCTTCATCCGGTCGAAAAAGGTCGGGCCCCGGGAATCTCATTCGGCACGGCGGCCGTTTACGAGGGCGCTGGGAATCGTTCTCGGTGTCTTTTTCCTCGGAATGCCAAAAGTGAATGAATGAGGATGGGGAATTGTGCCCGAGCGGGCCAATCTCCAGTAGCGCTCGGTGAAGCACGCTGTGCGAAGGTGCTGAAGGACGAACCGGGGTAAGGTAAGATTTGTGGGTACCAACTTTGGCCTTCAGTGCCGCTGCCTCTAATAGCCTTTCAAAGGGGATCACGTATGGAACTTCGGCCACAGTCCCATATCTTCAGGGCTAACAAGCTCCACTCCAAAGATTGTACATATCTTGCGGGATGTTTGTCAATTTCATGCCCGTTTTTTCGCCCCTTTAATTTCCATTTCCAATAACCATTTCCCTCCCGTCACGACGAGATCCACTTTTCATCACCACTCGATAAGTCGGCAGCTCTTTAGCTCTTTGCCGTTCTAATTGAGGCGCTCCATGTTTCGTACACAACGGACGGCACACGGTCGGGGAAAACATTTTCCCGGAATCGGAAGACATATGAAATAACGAAATGGAGGAAAAAACAAAAGATCCTGGAGCTCGTATCGTCTGCAATGTCGGGGCAGCTCGACGACGAACATCAGAAGAATTGGAAAAACCAACTCCGCAACCGGAAGTCAAACAATCCGCCAGGCCAAGAGAAGTGTTCTCGAGCAGATAAGGCAAACGAAAGGAAAAAAAAGAAATGAGACCTTCCAGATACAACATCTTTAGTGCACAACAGAACATTAAAAACACACACACACACTTACTCGCCCCTCTATACCCCAAACGTCTTTGGGTCTCCAAGTTGTTCCCTCCGCTTTGGGAAAAGTATTTCCCGGGAAAACGTCGGTGGTCCATGGGAAAAGCGCCCGAACCGACGACGATGATCAACTCGCTCTTAAGTGGCTTTCCAAACATTTTGTTTCGGTTCTATTTTACCCGTCCATTCCCGCTGCCTCTGGCTCTCTATCCGCCCACCCTTTATTAATTGGTGGAAGCAGGAAGTTTTCATCCTCAGATAAAGGGAGGGGAGGACGGGGAGAGAGAGGAAGGCGGTGCAAAAATGGGATCTGAAAAATTAATTTTCCTCATTTAATATCGACCGAACATGGTTCACATGTTCATTCGTTTAGTGTTTCCGTTCGTGTCGGAGGATCTGTTTTCGAATGACTTTTCCCCGACTTCAAATCCGGAGCTCGGACCTTCAGAGGGAAATACGAGACAGTATTTCTTTGTCTTCGGTGAATTGTGGAATGATTATTAGACATTTGTCGAAGTACTTCACAATCTGTTGTATTTATTTTTTTTTTGTTTATTGAATGGATTCGTTTCAATCCGTTTGCATCCGGGAGGCCGTATTTCATTCGAACTGGAGGAAATCAAATTCGTTTGTTCATAAACGAGTGTTTCTCTGGCTAGGATTACTTCCCCTTCTGATCAAAGAAACTCTTTCAGATAGGAATAGTGGTTTTTGATTGTTTGTACTGAATGAATATTTAATTTTTTAAGGGTTTCTAAGAAGCTAGTTTTTGATAATTTATGAAAGGCTCTTGAACGGCTCTTTGAAATTAATTCTCAGAAAAATAACTCACACTAAGTAGCTCTCTATTGATTTTAGAGTATGTCAACTTCCTTGGCTCCTTAGAAATGTTATCAGAGGAATATGAAACGGAACTAATATGGGGAAAAAAAAAACGGAACCGTTATTTCCACCGTCCATCTTCAAAGTGTACGCTGTCCAACACTGTGTCCGGTTTGTTTGCTTAGCTTTGATGCCATTTGCGGGGAGCTTTACCCGGCGAAGCGGGGAGAGTTCGAGGGCCCATTACAAACCATCGCGCCACGAAACGCCACAACATGCAACACTCTGGCAGAGCCGAACCGATGGGAGGAGGGACTCTCTGCGAACCAGAGGGTGGAAGGCCAGCTCAAGTGGGCAGTCAAGTGGATCTCTTCTCCCTCGAGTGGATCGTTCTCCAACAGCCGTGCTTTGGCGTGCGCGTGTAGGTTTACCGGCCCTGTAACCAGGGAGCTTCCAGTTCAATGGGTTCTCCACAAAAGGCCTAAGATCTTCTGAAGAACGGGCGGATGAAGAAGCTGCCGCCAAGGTAGCCTCTAAGCCCGCTGTCCAAGGAGCTTGAGATCTTCGCCGGATGGACACACAGCGCGACCGGTTGTGGAGTCGGAACGCTGGCGATGGTGGAGAATTATATCAAGTGGTGTGTTCTGCCTGGTACCGCCTTTCGGATATAGCCCCAGCTGGACGATTCGCTGCAGGACCGAACAGCGGCGAGTTCCAGGCGGCCTTTGAGCCCACCGAACTCCTCGAGGAGTTGCTGTACGTGCTCGAGCATTAATCGGAAGATTGAAACGGTGTTTCGTTGGAGTCGGCCGTTCGTTACCCAGTCCTAATCAGCATATCGAAAGGAAGGTTCATTCACCTGCGACACTACAGGAGGCCAACAACAACACATTCGGAAAAACAAGACAAGGGTACTCATATGTCCCATCTCTAAATTTTAATATCTGCCAGCTATATTTAAAAAAAACCCATCTTAGTTGTTAAGTTATCTTTGCTAGAAATCTAATTAGGTTTAGAAATTTAACCTTACCTCCGTAAACAACGCGAAATTATGATCATCTCCCCTTACAACACCAACCAAGGTGTCTCGTAATCAGTAGCAAGATTAAAATCTGCCTTCTTATTGCCGATCAGCAAGCCATCCTTATCAGAGTAAAAGAGGAAAATCACAAAATTAAAGTACCTTCCTCGGTTGGCTAACCAACGCCTCAAGAAAAGAACTCCTAATCTAGAGCGCGATCCTTACACAACGCCGAAACCATTACCCCAGGGCTTCAGGTTGTTCACCGGAACCGGGAAAAAAACCGTCCGGAGTTAAGTTGAACAAACAGTAAAGAAACACTCGGTATGACCCACTTCAATTCACCTGATCCTGGTTACGATTCGCTTTCTTCCCGAAAATGGCATTGAACATTGCGTAACAAATGGCACCGTGGAAGGAAGTGGCAAAAATAATATCCCAATAAATGGCGGATATCACGCCATTTGGCATGGAACCACCACCAGGCAGGCTATGACTTTTGGGCTTTTTTTTATTTTTTGGTATCGATCGTTAGGCCCAGAATATGTTGGTTCGCCCGTTCTCAAGCGGTTCGGGATAGAAGGGATGTGAGGTGGGGACCCGAAAGCACTCGCACACGTTCGTAAAATCAACAATTTAATTTCCAAACCGGTGCTCGCGGAAAAAGCTCTCAATTTTACCCCAACACAACACACACACACATACACATACAAGCGAACTGATACATACCTATGTGGCACACGCGGGCGAACGCTCGTAAACAAAGTTTCCAGGCAAATGGGCGTCGCGCGCGAACAATCTAAAGTGCTTTTTGCGGAAAAATTTCCCATTTCGAAGCGGAATGTAATGCACCCGGAATGGCGCAAAAAGGGGGAGGGGGAGAGGGGGGGGAGGAAGGTGGAAAAATGGGGACGCAATTGCGCCTCAAGCCCCATCCACCGAATTTGCACGCACTCCGCGTATTCGGAGGAGTTTATTCTTACCGTCAAATTACCGGCTGAAATTTTCCCCCGTCGCCCTCCCGAAGGGTGGAAGCGGAAAGTTCCCGGTGGGAGAGAGAGGGGTGGTAAACAGGCGAACGCTTTTCCGGGGCTATCTGCGTTGCTCTTTTTCACCCCCACCTGGTAGGTTCTTCCACTCCAACCTCCGATCGTTGGCAGTCGATTGGAAAGATCCAATTTAGGAGACGATGGAAGGGAGGAGGTAGAGGAAGGGGGCAGAGTACCGTTGCAGACTCCGGTTTGGTGTTTTGAGGAAAAATAAAAACTGCCGGTACAACTACCGAAAAGCCTCTTCAAACGACTTGATTCACCCGGATCGCATACTGTCGAGTGGTTTTGTTGTTAGTTTACGCGCGAACGTTTGGATGCTCGGAAAATTGTGAAATTTGCTGCTTTGCCTCCCTTTGCTGCCGGGAAAAATCACTTCAAATTGTAGAAAGGTAAAAGTTCTTTAATTTACCCGTTTGCATCAATAATTGTGTAATACGGTCGGTAAACTTTTAACCAGGAATGTAATAAGGAAAAGGAGCTCTTCAGAATGTTGAGTCTATAATCAAAGGTTTTCCGTCGAAGCCGAGGGTTAACTCCAAAGCTTGGGCTGAAAAGTTCAAATCAAACTGTAGGTCATAATTAGTATACAATTAAGAGGACCAAAGGCTGTTTTTCAAGTTGTCAAGCATTTTTTAAATATTCAAGTACAGTTTTATTAGACGTTAGCTCATCAAATCGACAAACAGAAAAGTAAATGCAAAGTGAAATGGTTTTAATTGAAGAAATTTTTTTACCAATTATTACTATTGATTTCGACGTCCGTAATATCATAATAAATAAATAAAATAAATAAATACTACCGATTTGGATTTTTGGAAATGATATTTGTTCGAACTTTTTATAAATTTACATTTATATAAATTTCGATTTCATCACCTGCTCATTCATCTGCACCATATTTAAGCATCACCCTATGTAAATTATCTATGTTAAAATAAAATATTTGTTTATCACTCCTTATTCATAAACTCGCCCCTTTCCACCGGAAGTCGCCGGAAGTCAAGGTCATTTAAAGGGGGAACGTAAAGCTTTCGGCATACATGTTGGCCCTTTTTGGTCCAGCAACCCCGAAACCGATATGGATGAGCTTTTAACGGCTTCGGCAGTGAGCCCGGGTGAAAAGCTTTCGACTTCTTTCCCTTTTCTTGGAAGCGAAGTTTTTCCTACCCGTTGCCAAGGCAGGTGGAAAATCGTACCCAACCGGAAGAAGCGAAGATGGAAGGTGACGGGAAAAACGACGAAAAGCCATCTTCGATTCGGTTGGCCGGTGATTTTCTTTTTCTTCCCACCTTCCCATCAACCCCTCCCATTGGTTGGGTGATATTTTCCTAAAAAAAAAAAAAACATCCATCCATGAATCGTCGGAAGAAGAATGATCCTAATCTGGGCCGTTTCGATCGGTTCAATCAGCATTTTATCGTTCCGTTCGACCCGTTTGTTTTCCACCGGAGGGAAAGGTTTTTCGGGCCCCGTGGCACAACCCGTACCGGCCCCCGGGGGGGTAGCGCGCCGTTTTGCTTAACTTCATTTTATTTTACACACCATCGGCATCTTCTGGCCAAGGGCACACGCAGCCTGAAAGTTATGACTTTCTCCTTTCGCTCAAACCGCTCCTTTGCCCATATCCTTTCCATTAACACCTCGACCGAAAGGAATCGTGAATGAAGCGGGGATGGAAATGGGTTGGGGAGGGTGGCTCCGGGGAAAATCAATGGCAGAAAACGTCATCCACGAGCGGGATACAAACATCCCAAACTGCTGCAAACGAGTGTTTCGGATCGAATCTGGTTCGGCGGAAATCGAATTTCACATTCAAATCCAATTCCTCGCACCTCTTATGTTGTGCTTTTTTTTCTTGCTTCTTTTACCAACCAACAGTCACCTTTTCTTCGATTTTCTTTCCAAATCGTCCTCCCTCTCCCCCTTCCTCCCTTGGGGGGAACGTCGAAACCTGGGCCGTTTTCTCTATTTCCTAATCAAGGAAAACAACCTTTGCTTTCTACGATTTGGTAATCATACGATTGAGCAGTTTTGGTGGAGTTATTTATTTTTTGCCTATTGCTCCGTTATGCCTCTGCTAGACTGTCTGAAAAAGGGTTTCTGGAAACACTAAAACCCACGGGAAAGAAAAACACACAGCCGGTGGCGTTCAGGTAGTTCTTAAATTCGCCTTTTGGTGTCTGTAAAAGAAAGGCTAATCTGCTCAACGGTGCATTTATTCTACTTTTTTTTGTCCGAGTGGCTTAAAGTTTCGAGTTTTATTCCAATCAAAAAGCAATGTTTGGCTTTGTAGGATTGTTGATTAAATATTTTTAAATGGAGAATTCAAAAAACAACATAACCTGTCCATTCCTGAAGAAATTATAGCATGGGTTAAGCAGTTGCTATTCTGCTTTAAATTCAAGAATCAGCATGAACAGGAACAAACACATCGATAAATAAACATTGGCATTTTTTCCGCCCTAAATCTATCACATTCATTCGTTGCCTCGTGTACAGCCTTCAATTTCACTGCCGTTGCTTCCACGAGGGAAATAGGAAAAGCCCGGAAATGAACCATCATCTGCAGAACTTGGGAAGCCCACTCCACCCCGCAGACGTTCCGGCGGTGACTAGGAGGAATTTTAAGCATTTTCATCCTCCCGCGCCTTTCTTTGGCTTTCGACACCGGCAACCTTTCGGTGCTCTTTTGTTACCTCATCCCCCCTAGGTGAGCTTTTCCGGTTGCTTTTCCGAAATACAGCGAGCACCCCAGCGCAGTTTTGCCATTCGGCGGTGTCCCAGGTGTTCCAGATTCGACGGAATTGAAGAAGCTTTTCCCGATCGACGGTGTCCTTCGGGCACTCATTTTCCTTTTCGGAAGTCACTCATATCAGACACACTTACATGCACACATGCACAAAGACAGGAAAAAAAGGTCGTGACTCTGCAAGAAGTTCACCCAAGGCAAGAAAGGAGCCAGCTGAAGGAATCGATTTTACCCTCTGTTTTGGCCACGGGCACTTCCTTTTCGATTGTTGTTTTCTTTCCTTTGATTCTCCATATTTCCAATACATTTTAACCCACTTTTACGACTTACATTATCGTTTTCCTTTGAGCTCTACTAATTTGTTAAAAGAAAACAGTTTGTATCTTTTACGATTTAATGTTTAGTCTATTTAGTGCTCATTTTCAATGACTACGATTTAGATCTTGTTTCTTTAGTATTTCTTTGGGAAACTTTTAGTACGACTCAACAGACAATCAATGATGTTTAAAATATTAATTTTCAACAATTCGAACATGGATTGCGAATAAATTTTTATTCCCTACCGATGCAAGATAAAGAAAAATCGTGTCCCATTTCCCTATCATTGCTTTCGTGTTCGACCTCATTTCGGGCGGGCGGTGATGAAATGATAAATGGCAAAGTAAACGACCAGACGCTCCGAAAGCTCTAATCAATATCGATCGATTAACTTCGGTGACAAATGGCTGCCGGGAAAGCGAAATGGCAACGGAGGTGGGGAAACTTTGAACCTTCATCCAAACCTGCGAAGAAAGGACCCGCTGGAAGGAATCTTCTTTGTTAGCTTGGGATAGGACCGAGAAGAAGGAAGAATTTTAAATAACAAAAAAAACACAAACACACACACAAGAAACATCCCCGTGCGGTTCTGTACTTTGTCGTGCAATCTTATTTTTTGCCCATTAATTTTCCATTTCCTTTCGTTTCATCTCGAACCCGGTGCTGTTTTCTTCAAATTTTATGATTTGCCAACGGTGCAGGTTTTTGTTCCGCCGAAGAATGATGATTCCCTTTGTTTCAAGGGCTAGCTTAAATGAACTGCAAGTATGAAAAGATATAAATGATTCGAGCAACGAACCCGCTTCACTAAAAACAAAAAAAACAACGGAGGCTGTTAGTTGTGATTTTTTTTCCACGACCATTATTTTAGTGCTTTGCAGGAATATAAAAGAACAATTTTTCCCTAATGGACAGCACAACAATGTGTGGCCGGGAAGGGGAAGCAAACGCGGAAAGGGGGGAAGCCTTTTTCCTGCGGCTGCGGTTATTGTTTCCAGCCCGGAATCGTTTTGCATTTACTCACGTGCGAACTGCAATCAGTTGCAAAGTAAACGATAGTAACGAAGCTGGATGCTGGAAAACCGAAACCGTAACCGCGAGCCGAAAGAATTTTCCGACTCCGTTTGGCTGGCAGCTGGTGGCAAGTGCACGGTGCGGAAACGATTCAATACGAATCGAATGCATTGCAGCGCAGTCGAAAAGACCTTTTTCCTATTCATATTGATTATTTGTGGCCGTCTTTATGCACGTACACCAAGGCTGCGGGAAATGGCAATCGTCGGATTCGAGGCACAGCTTTATCGCTTTTTTTCTGTTGTTGCGACGGCTGCTCGGAAAATGAATGGCAAATCGAACACGGTAAGGGAAAATCTGCATCCATCGCTTTAACCCCTTTCCGTTCCGGTACCATTTCTTTTTCGGTGACATCTTGCGATACATTTTACTTACAGTTTTTTTTTGTATCTCTCTTTCTCACCCGGTTGTTTTGCTTTTCTTTCTTTCCCGCAGGTAAGTTATATCCCAGCCCGAGGAAGGAAAAATCGTTGGCGCTCTCTCTCTCTCTCTCGCAATCCTCGGAAATCAGGTGCCGAAGGGCGCGGAAAACAACGAAATAAGCGTCATAAGGGATAAACAGCGCGAACGTGATTAGGAAACGGAATCGTCGCCCCGGTCCGTGGGAAAAGCAAAGTGTCCTTCGTGCGAATTCGGAGTGGGAAACGGGCCGTGGGGTTGGGTTTCCGCGCAGCTCGACACCTCGAGAATGAAAGTTATCGGCGACTGAAGCAAAAAAAAAAAACAGGAGCAACGGAAAACAACGGAAAAAGGAGAATGAAAATCCACACTTTTCCTTCGCAGGACATAAGAAAGTTCCACGAGTTCGCCTACGTGCCGTGAGGATTTCGTGTTTCGTGTCCTTTGAACTTTCATTTCGTCACCTCCAGGGTGGCGATTTTCTTCTCTCGTTTGTGTTACTTTTTCCTGCTCGTTTTTTTTTCTTTTCTCACAGTTATGATTTTAACGTGCTCACGAATCGTCACTTCATTTCGTCAAACAAAAAACAAAAAAAAAACAACCATCGGAAAAGGCAAACATTCTGGTGACACTCGGAACATTGGGGACGTCGCCGAACCATGGTGGAAAAAACGACACCCCGCCAGCGTTTGAAGGTCACTGAACGCAAACTATCGACGCCGGTTTTGACTGTCTCGAAATGCGAAAGTTGAACTGAAAAACTCCAAACAGCAAACCTCGTCCTATGCCGTCCAAGGCGAAAAAAAGGGGGAGAAAAGCTTTTATTACTCATTTCACTTTCGTTGGAAAAGGTTCCATATTTGACTTTTTTTCGGAATACAAAATCGTTGACATTCCGTTATGCTTTGCGCAGACAAACAACACAACGCCAAAAAGGATGAGGACAGTGCGAAGAAATGGAGAATAAAATTAAAATACCATTTGAATATGATATGATCGCGCCACACTGTGGGTGGTTCGGAAATTTGCAAAGTTCTATATTTGTGTGCACGAATATCAACACTCGGGTTTTCGTGGAAATTATTTTCTCGTCTATGAATTTGCTACCTTTTTACACTAGAATACATTGCTTTGGAATCTAGCGATATTGCTTTTTAGCGGTCATTTTGACCTCTGTTTTAAGACGCTGTAACTTTTCTATTTTCGCAGATTGATTAAATCTGCAAACGGCTGCATATTAATATATTTGTTGACTATCTTTTGGAATTTTTTTATTTAAGTGCACCTTTTTACTAATCCGCTTGCTTGGTGTAACTCGGAACTGGTCGAACAGAAAAATCTGAAATTTTGGGTTTAGATCTAGCTTTGGATTTTAAGAAATCCCTTGAATAAAAAAGAATATTCTGCTTTTTGTGAGATATTGAACTCTCAAACTACGTTACGATTAAAATATTTTGATTTAAGAGTTAAATTGAAAGTTATTGCAATTTAGTGAACGAAGTCTCCTGAGAAGATTGTTAAAACCATGCATTTTTTGGAATGAGCAAAACTGTTGTTTTTCGTACCAGTTTTGAATCAAACTATTATATACACGTACACAAAATTGTGTAGAGACTGACAAGACTCATTTTAAGCTAAACAAATTCGTCCTTCATGTGTGACCAATGTTCAAAGAAATTAAATCAATTTAATTTTCGTTCATTCATCTCACAGTAGATCTCATTTTCTGGAAGTAAATGAACTTGACAAAAACCGCTTCGGGTAGCCGAATTAAAATGAATCACCACTAAAGAACTCCTTGGCTAACCTTTAAGATGTGCCTATTCGGCACAATTTTTTTTCAAATGACTCTTCTTCAAAAAACCAGTGAAGGATTCCGATTTTGATCAACAATTATTATGGGATTAGAAGAACGAAATCCTTGCAAAACCTTGCGCACGCGAAGGTTCTTACCGACGAAAAGGGAAAGAAATTGCGCCCGACTCCCCGGGGCAGCTCCGGGTAGCTTCTTCGGCTGGAAAATCATCCCCATGGAGGCAAACCGGTTTTTATTCAACCGAAAATTAAGGGTTACACCGAAGCCGAGCCCGGGTTTCTTCGGCGCCCTCGGTTTCGCAAAAGGGAAAGATTTGAAAGAAACAAAGCAAAACCGCTCAGCCGATGCTAAGTCCTCAAATCTTAACTAACGAATGCGAAGCAACAAAGCCCTCGTACTTCTATCGTTCGCGCTCATCCTGAACACAGCCTTTATCCCATATTTCCTTTCGCCCTTGGTCGCACATGTCGCGCCCCCTGCTTTCCTCGGGAAGCTCCTTGGAGCATGTGTGGGGCGGGGGGGAGAGAGGAAGTTTTCCGGTTTCCCAAACGGCAAAGGAACCGCTCGAATATTGGTGTGTCCCTTTTTTCCCGCATCCAGTGTAGCTTTCGGAGGCTGCCAGGATGGAGGTGGCAGGAAGTAGAACACACTTCGGGTCCTTTTTGAGGGTGGAAAGTAGAGAGTGAGGGAGCCCGGGAAGGGAACTTCAAAAGTGCAATCGTCAAGAAAATCAATCCATAAAGTGATCCCATTAGGATCCGTCATCCAATTCCTCGGCACGGTCGGGTTGTCTGGTGTCGAGGAAAAATCCTCCAGCAAAGGCTTTCCACAAGGGAGCCCGGGCTACGAATCAGCTTCCTTCCGTGGTTGCCCTTGGAAATCAAAATCAAATTCATACACGAACATCGAACCATCGGGATGGGATGGGAGGTCCTCTCCATCAAAAAACCATCTGACGATCCTGTCATCTTTGTCCTCGACCCAAGAGTAGGTCCTCACGAATACACATGACAAAAAAGAAAAATAAATAAGTCCCAGCAACGAGCATACACACACACATGCTTCCAAAGTGTAGTTGGATCAGACGACACATATGCTAAATATAATCGAATTTTGTCTCACGCTATTAATACATCGATCGAAAGCGAAATCGAGAACGGAAAATGTAGGTAGGAGAGGACAAAGGAGAAACGCGCGGAGAAAAACGAAAGGACGTTCTAATCGAATGCATGAAAATCGAACCGAGCCGTGAGGTGGAGTGGAAAAACTAGTCCTTCGTAGGCTTGGATGTGCCAACGGGAAGTCGTTCGAAAAGGGAAAGTGCCATTGTCCAGCCGTTCGTTGGTTCGAGTCCGGTAAGGAGCTTTGAAGTGGGCTGCATTTTCTTTCTCGTTTGCATTTTTGAGGCCGAACAGCGTGCGGATTGGACAATCAGATACATTCCCTACGATAAGGGTGGAGAACGGACGGAAGAAAATTATAATTCAACGTCATCGTTCACCAGAAAGAGAGAGGGAAATAATTCAACCAAGTTTGCATATTGTCTCGGTGGTATTCTTTTTTTTTATTCATCCCCGTTTTCCCTTTTCAACAAGCAACACACACATACACACACACACACGCATAAACGCACACAAAAAGCCCCATTCCGGAAAAGTTTCCTTCTGCCCGTTCTATTTTCTATTGAACCTTTTTACCTCATCTAACTAACTTCCGCACAATGTTCGCCTTTTGGCCTCCCTTTTGAATATATGCATGTCCCCCTGGATATGTCCCTCCCCCAAGCCCCCCCCCCCCCACTCCCCTCCCAGCCGGCCAACAATCCCCGAGAATCGGGCCATGAAACATCGAGGAAATAAAACAGATAACTCGTCGCAAAAAGGGAAAAAGTTGGCCCGATTTTCCCGGTTTCCTTTTTCCTTTCCTCCCCCCTTCGAAATGTCCGACGAGGGACATTGCATTCCTTCACATCGATGTTTTGATGCCGTGGACTCAAACACGAACGCACTAAATCCGGACGAACGTCGAGCAACAGCACAGGGCCCGGTGGAAAATGGGAATAAAACTTTTTCTTCCAACAAAAAAATAAAAGAAAATAAAAAAAATAAAACAGGAGCCTAATGCGCCTCGGGAGGCTATGGAAGCTGGCTACGGATCCAGGTTCCCCAAGTTCTCACTTCCTCCTCCACCTCCTTTCCGAGCCGCCCAGAGCAAGAAATGAATGACCCGAGCCCCGAGGCCGTGAATAGGAAAAATAGGATTCCTTCGGATGTGTGTCTCGGGCGGAATGATGGAAAGCGGTAGGCAGCGAGGGAGCGGTCCGCAGCCGGCGGGATGGATTTATGCAGTTTAACACTTAAGGATTTGCCTACGGACGGTTTCCGTATTTTGCCTCCCACCACGGGAAAATCTCATCCCCTTTCCACGTCGAAAGGACGCACCAACGTGCGCCCTGTTTCCATTCCCGGAAAGTCCCCGGTACCGGGAGAAAAAGTAAAAAAAAGGATAACGAAGCGAACGGAAAGAAAATCCCCTTTTTCCAGCGGGCCTCTTCGCACCATCTCCTGCCCTCCTTTGCTGGAGAAAAACTAGAATCCTTATTAAGAATATGCCCGTTCGGGAAAAACGGTGCAAGCGAGGGAAGGAGAGAACAGCACGGTCGATGGTTGGTGCCATCTCGCTCGGGGAGGGCGCGAGGAAAATCCGGAGTGAGCTGAGTCTGAGACCGTGCTCCCGGAGGCGATTAGGAAGATATTCGGCGAAAATTCAATCGTCGTCACTCAGGGAATCCCTTTTCGGAATCCTGCCCAGAGCCCCGGAGTTTTCGGGCACCGGATCCGCCAGCAGGACGATCGGATGATGAGGTTGTGTGAGTGTGTGTGTCTACATTCCGTCCGGAAAGTCAAGTGAAAGACGAACAAGCCATTTCAAGCGCCAGAAAGAGACGGTACGGTCAAAGAGAGCGAGTGGGCTATAGTGAGAAAGAGGGAAAACTCGGACTGGAAATGATGGCAGTACTCGCTCGTTGATGCTGTCGCACATTTTCTCACGTACTCCAGTGTTCCCTTTTCCATATTCCAGGAGGCAACTCATTTTCCAGTGCTGAGCATGAGTGCCGCTCGGATTTGGTGAAAGGACGCAGATTTTCCCGACAGCGAAGCGGTGAATGAATGCGGGGAAAATTCCACGTGCACCAGCTCGCTCCATCGCGAGAGAAGGAACCATTTTTTTTTCTTTTTTTTTGTACCTGTCCTTGTCATTGTCCGCCCTTAAGGTTTTCGAAGATGGTTCAGCAGTTTTCACTAGACGGAATAAAAATTATACCTTTTTCCGTCGTCGACTTGTATGCTCTAAATCAGCGCTTCTATTTCGCAAGACTTTTAATTACCGGTTCAACGACCTTCGCTCGTATACCGATACATTACCGATTCACTGACCATGACGGCAAGATTTCTCGCGCTTCGAAGGTCAAACTTCCCGTTTCATCAAATTGAGCGAGATTTCAGCATTCTGGGAGATGATTCACCGTTTCGAGAGAGATTCCAGCATTTTGAGCGCCGGGTTGCACTTTTCTCACCGCGAACCGGTAAAACCGAAAATAGGGTGACCAGCTGGCAGGCTTCGGACGAAACTCTCCAACTCTTCGAGCTTCGTTCGCGTTTTCAGTCGCTTTCGAACACTCGGAGAGTGTGGATCGGAAAGAACAGCGAGTCTCCCTCCGCCGGAAGACTTTTTCGCGTTTCGCGGTTTTGCTAGGCGACACACGGCCGTGTGTGTGTGTGCGCGCGTGTGTGTGTGTGGCAACGTGTGTGCCGGTGCACAATTTGGTGTGTTTTGCGAAAAGAAACTGTGTTGTGTGCGCTAGATGTTTGGTGAGTTTTTTTGTTTGTTTGGAGTAACCATCGCCATCCGAAAGAAGCAACTCTTCTGAAGCAAATCACGTCGTGACGGGCATCAAAGTACACATTGGTAGAGATTTGGAAGGCAGCAAAGTGTGGCGAAAGTGTTCGATAGAGTTTAGCAAGTCAAGAGAAATGTGTTTGAAGACCTTCCCTCGCTCCGTCGATCCGAAACATCCTTTAAATCGCGCTAATGAATGAAAGTGTAAAATCGGCAACACTACACAACGACAAACAGTTTCACGTTGGTGCGTGTTCCGACAGCTGTGCGGACCGATACCGCACATGGTTGTCCTGGTCCGTTCTCTTGCCTCGTTCATCAAACGAAGCTCCGTGAAGAGGAAAAAAAGAGTGCCCAGAAGTCAATTGTGAAAACATTTCACACCACGGTTCTGGAACAACCCGGTGCTCCGGGCAATTCGGTGGAAGAAGAAAAGTAGGCACAGTGTGATGTTGTTGCAGCTTCCTGCTGCTCGTAAGTGTCGTGCGTGTGTGTTTTTCTTGTGCGTCGTTTAAAGAGGCTAAAATAGTCGGAGGTTGTTGTGGAAAAGTCTTCGTGAAAAGCGCCTCCAGCAGCATCAAACGCGCGGAGGGGGTGTGTGGAAAACGGGATCGGCAAGAAGATTTTCATCCCAGCTTTCGGTCGTCCCGTGCGGCCCTTCATGTGCAAGCGTGTTCAGAAAGTGAGTGTTGTATTGCGTTTTTCTTCCTCTAGAATTGTTAATATTTGATCTGGTCGGGTTTTATCTTGTTCTCTTCACCGAAAAAGCGATGCGTTGTCTTTGCGGGACACACATTTTCCCATCGTGTTGGAAATCTTGGCAAAAAGGCGTTGTTTTTCTAGTCTTCGCCGTCAACCTTCTGGTATTGCGGAAAACCGTGTCCTTTACACTCCAAAAACCCCGTTCATTAAAGCTGCAAAGGTGGTAGTAGCGGGTGACGATTTAGCACACTTCCTCCGCGTGTCCGTGTGTACGTGTGTGCGTGCGTGTGTGTCTGTGCGCAAAACCAAAACAATAAATCGATAAACACCCGACCGAAAAACGTCGAGCGTGTGCGTGTGTGTGCGGATTCTGTGGGAGGGAAGGCCGTGGGAAAAACCGCCCGAAACCCGAGGAAAACGGTTGACCGAGAGCGAGAATTTCCTCGTGGAGCCACCAACATTCTTGCCCGTTTGATGATGTTTTCCATGAAAATAATAATCCCTCCCGTTTGGTTGCGGGGGGTGGTTGCACCCAAAACCCACCCCGAGATATCCAATGCTGATGGAAGAATAGAGGTTTTCCATTTCCCAAAAGCTCTCATCTCGACTTGGGAGGAAAAATTCTCGAATTTTGTGTGTTCTGAGTTTTCCCGCAACAACACCGCCCCGGTTAGTGCCTTAGTGCTTTTGAAAAAGAATGAAGGAAAAAAACACACACACATACATTTGAACGCATGAAGAAATCACGGGGATTTCTCCGCAACGTTGGATGCTCCCGGGGAGCAAACGTTAGTCGGATGAAACGTGCGACGCAGTTTTGGTCCTTTTCGGCCACCCGCCCCTCTTCGCCCCCTTTGGTTTTTCCGAGCCGCAAAACATCTACTCCAACATTTTTCCAGTCCCGATCGCTCTCTCTCTCCCACTCTCGTTTGTGCTCCCGCTTTTCGTACGCTCTCGGTGGAAAAACCCGAAGCGGAAACACAAGAAAATCTCGCTCTCCGGAGTTCGGAAAAACCGCGCTCGCTGCTCCGTTCGTAGCTTTTCGGCACGGCAAGGAAAAACGTCCTGGTTCCGAAGTGGGAAAAAAAGGAAATACAAGCGATTTCGGAACGGTTTGGGGCAAGATTTTCGGGAGACTGCGTCCTCCGGTCCGCCTCACCCCTCCCCCGCCCCGGTGACCCTGGGATATTCGTCCGCTCCAAAAGCTGAACTTTCCTCGTTTTGCGTTCCACCAGAAGCCAGAAAGGACGATTTGCGCTCCGGTGAATGCCTTAAGTTTCAGCTGAGCGCGGACCCAGGCTCGGGAAAACCCGTAATTCGAGCCCGTTTTTTTTGGCCTTTTTATGTCGTTTTTCTTTTCCATTCTGGCCAGCGTGGAAAACTCCTCGTGCTCGCGGTGGGTGTTCAGAAATGGAGAAGGTAGCCTAATTTTTCCCGGTTACCCCAGGAAAACCCGCTCCCCAGCATCCTTGGCATCGTTTGCTCGACAATTCATTTTTGTTTTCTGCTCTTTTCTTTCCCCGGTCTCGCTCACTCTTTGGGGGTTGCGATTGGGGTGTATTGTTACCTCCGGCGCATTCCAGCGCAAACACCGACGCTGGCGAGTATTCCCAGTGACCCCGTTTTCGGGAAACCACTGCCGGGAAAATGAAATATTGAATCCTTTCTTTCCTCCGGGAACCAAAGGAACACAAAAAATACAGCCAACCCACGCAATCCTCGTACGGCCAACAAATGCACCGACGACGACGACGACCTTCTGGCGACAGGGAGTTTTTCCCGAAATGGGTAAAGTTCTTGCCGATCGGGGAGAATGATGATTTCGTGCCCGTTTTCCTCCTGGACGTTGCGATTAATTTATCGATTTTCCACCAGACCTAAAGTGGCGACCTAAAGAAACCGTTCGATTCGGCGTTCACCAGCTGAGCTGGTTTCGACATTGTGGTGGAATGTTACGACCTGTTTGTGTTTGGCCCTCTGAAGAAGTGCAAGAAGATGCCCCGAGAGACATAAAATCCTCGTAACCATCCAGAAGCGATAAGGCGGACATGAACGTTCGCGTCCTTTCGCCTCGAAACTTGTGGGTACTTTCTGTGGGTAGACATTTTCGGAGGCGTTCTATTACCTGTTCCTACGACACAGTTTGTCCCTTCCGGGAACTAGGTAAACACCCCGCGAACGACTCACGGCGTGTCAGCGCGAGGCTGAGGTTAAGAAATGGTCGCGATAATAAGCGCCACTTTCTTCAACGAATTCTTTTTCAATGCCGTGGCTGAGTCACCTTCTGGGCTTTCAAAAATATCCTATATTGCTCTCCTCCTACCTGACCGTTTCCGAACGACCCCTAGAAAAGGGCCTTCATTTATCCTTGGACATAGTTCTGTGATGTTTCACCTCGCCCGTTTATCTCCCGCTGCGAGTGTTTTCGTTCCGTTCCGGCTGCTGAAAAGGTTTCTTTTCTTCCTTCTTTTATTTGCTCCCATCGCTTTTGTTTTTCCCATTTTCTAATCTATCTTTTTCATTGTTCTCTTCTTGGTTTTCGTTTCTTTCTTTCCTTTTTGTTTGTTTTCCGGTCTTTCTTTTCGTTCTTTCGTTCGTGTTTGGGCACTTACCTGGTCGCCCGAAAAACTCGTCATCGCGCCACATCCCATCGTCGTCCGGATAGGAACCTTAACCCGAACCCAAGGGAAGGGAACGAAAAATCCCCGCAAATGGACACTTGAAGCAGAATTCATCGAGAGATGGGTAATCTTGCAAGAAAAGCCATCCTTTTGTGACATCGTGTTCGGTTGGAGGACATAATAAGGACCCCCTTTCGGATTGAGTGAAAAACTGGTGCAAATGTGTTTTAAAAACTTGAAGTGTACAGTGTAAGTGTGTGTGTTTGTGTTGTACGTACTCGAACACCAACCGAAAAGTTAATGCACCATTCCGCGGAGACATCCTTTCGAGCATCATAAAGTGGACGGTGAAAGTGAAATATTATTTATATTGCCGGTACCGTGCGTGTCCATTTTTTTTTTCGCCGCCGTGTGGCCATTATCAGTGACAAATAGTGAAATAATTCGAAAATTTATGAAGCCCCCCGTTCCCGGAGAAGTTCTGGGACCGCTGCTGCACCGGACCTTCCGGGACTGTTTCGTCAGGATGGAAAATTGATGTGTTTCGGTTGTTCTCGTTTTGTGTTGTTTTTGTTTATTTTCTTCTGCAAGTGCTGTTTTTTCCCGTTTGAATTTATGTTCTATTTTTGTGAATCATGTTTTTCCCCCCGCTTTTTTCGTTGTTTTCCATTGATTCAAATATCGACTCCGCGTTATTTCGCGTGTTTTGTTTTTGTTCGATTTCGACTTCGACGGGATTGTGTTTTGTACGGTTGGCGTGTGTGTTTTGTTTTTGCCATTCTCAGTTCGATCGCGATTATTGTCATCCGTTAGTTTCCAAAATTTCATTCCATCGGTGACCAGGTTTTCCTCCATCCCGAAGCAACGAAGCAAACAGCATGTAACAGGGCAGAGGAACTAGTGAAAAAGATTTGTGGCAAAAATATCAAATACGAAAAAAACAAAATAACTCACCGTGTACGTTCGTGCGTGTATGTGTGCGTGTAAAGTGCAAATGCGGTGAAAAATAATTTTATTTTCCACGTCCCGTGCGCTAGCTCGGTTCTGATTGAGCGAGCGAGGTTTGCCATTTCGGAGCTCAGTTTTCCCAATTGCTTTTTCGACGATTTTTCCCCGTTTGTCTGTTGTCTTGTTTTTCGCGAAAAAGAATCCTGTACGGGTATTGTGTGTTGTTTTTTTGTTTTGCTTCGTCCTGTTTTTCCTTTAAGTTCGTTTGGTTTTGCGTTCGATTGTTTTTCGGTTAAAATATTTTAATTTAATTTCCAACAACGCAAATGCAATTCACAGGATGCACCAGAAAAAAGCGTGTGTGAGTGCCGTGTAGCAAGGGGATCGTTAAAAATGTGCTAAAGTGTGTAGTGAAAAGTGATTGTGAAATATTTAAGCAGAAAGAGCTGAGCTCGCGCGGAAAAAAAAGTGGTTCAAAATCGACAGAAGCAGTTTTACCGAGTTTCCGAGAGTGCTGAAGAGAATAGAAGAGGAAAAACCGAGGCAAAATCATCGAAAACTGCCGAAACAGTAGAGCAAAAGAAAAATCAAGCCGAAACGTATCATCACCGGGCTCAACGGGTTTTCCCACCGTTCCACCGCTCCACCGGGAGGTAAACTCACCGATGTGGCTGTAACGTGGCTGGCCCGGTGCCAATGAGCAGAGGAACCGTCGTCCACCGTGACTCTGCCGCACTTCTGGCGTTGTTTGGGGTGGCTCTGGTGTGCTGTACCGCGCTGCATCTGGTGCAATGAACAGCTCATACGAATACGGTGCTACGATGGAGTGTCGCGAGAACGGTGTCCTGCGTGGGGCCATCAAACACCCCAATCGAGGTTATTAGATTTTTACTTTCTTTTCTTTTCCCTTTTACTTCATCCTTCGTTATCTCATTTTTATTACCACTAACATACGGTCGTTTTGTCGTTTAATGGATTTATTTGCATCTTTTTTTATGTTTTCAAATCGGGATGGGATCGATTGTATGGAAGTGTTTACACATTACGGGATAGAAAAGAAAAAAAAATGCCGGCCATTTACTAACAATTCATTCACCATTACACCTGTCATGTGGTACAAACCATTGCACACTCTATGGGTAAACACTAGAAACGTCACCTAATGTCGCGATGCTGTCAAAAGGAAATGAATATCCCTTTTTTTCTCACAGTCTTAATTATTGTTGCTTGAAAACAAAATTTTATTCCAATGTTTGGATAAATATTTGATAAAAAATTGACACATTTCTATTGTGCTGTAACATTTTCTCCATTTGAATTATTATTGACTCTATGAATAACTCCTTAAAGTAAAACTAAGCAAAAAAAGGTTTCCCAAAGGATGCATTTTACTAATTATTTTAGTTTAATACTACATTAATATCCACCACTGTATTATTGTAACAGACTGATAGTTTTTTTGCTGTCATCCGAGTTTTGGGTGACACGAAAGTCAACATGAAAGGTGGCCTATACATTTGAAATTAATTCTTTAACACGTTGATTGCCAAGCGTTTTAGTTGACTTTTTTAGTACACTCTGTTTTGATTAAATTGGTTTTTTAATGTATAAAACCGTGGTTTTCGAAGGCCAAGGCTTCCCAAAGAATTAGTTTTAAATCTTACTATAATTTGCATGTTGCATTTTCATTTACTTATGGGACATAAACTTTTTAGAACTAATGACAGCTGGCTATAGAAAATGATAGCCATGGCAGACAACGTGTTAAAGGTGTACGATAAGAGTGTCTATTGAAACATCTTCCAATGTGCCGTGAAACTATACAAGATTTAACAGATTGAATTGCTGAAACAATCTTGGAAACTATTCAAAATCTGTACTTGGAAATGACAACTTTTCCCAAAAGTTAGTTCTTGACTCTGAACCATTTTCCTGATTCAAAACAGTAAAACCCTTCCATTGGATTACTGAACGGACGGACCATAATTTGGGCAAAATTGTGTTAGCTCATGGGTGCCGTCGATTGGCTCTCTGGTTTTTGGGCACCGAACCGGCATGTGTCTTGTATGTGTGTTGTGCTTGTAAAATCTTGTAACGAGGACCGGTGGTGGGGAAAGGTGGAATAATGAATGGCAAATGAAAAACCACTTTCGATGCAGTCAACCGGGTTGTTCCTGGCACTCGCTACACCGGCGTAGTGCTGCTCGAAGAGATCGAAAGGATAATCCAATTTATTCGATTTTCAACCTTTTTCGCTCCCGAGGTTCCGGGGCATCCTTGACAATAAACGACACGGAATGCGCCCCCGGGAATCATCGGAGGACACACACACATACACACAGAGAGATACTGGGAATCGATTGTTTCACTCGAGGTGGGCAGAGTTGGAGAAAAAGGTGGAAAAGTCATTAGTGGAGAGCAAAAGGCGAAAGAAGAAAAATTAATGAAGTTAAAGGTGATGACAAATACACAGCAAACCAACCAGCTGACGTCGGTCCTGGGGGTGGTTGATGATGAACTGCCGGTGAAAGGGGGGGGGGGGGGGGGGGGGAGTCCTTGCAATTGAGGGAGGGAGAGATATGGTTTCTTTTTTTTTCTTTCCTTGCAATTTCTCCTTCCTCCCCCAGACCAAAGGCTCCCGGTGGAATTGGTCGATGGAAATTGATTTTCTTTCGCACCGTGTTATTTTCTTTTTTGTTCGGTTGGCCACGTTTTTCCCTACTTTCCACCAAAAACCGGTGGGACACGCAAAAGGGGAGGGAAAAGATGGTGGTG
Organism: Anopheles ziemanni; assembly: GCF_943734765.1. Classification (NCBI taxonomy): domain Eukaryota; kingdom Metazoa; phylum Arthropoda; class Insecta; order Diptera; family Culicidae; genus Anopheles; species Anopheles ziemanni. The sequence goes on along the minus strand of NC_080706.1, from coordinate 71,966,970 downwards.
GTGTCTGCTGGGAAAACAAGTTTGCAATTTATCATCTTTCAGCGAGGTGCCGTCCTTGTCGGCAATTTTCCGATCCCACCGGTGGTGGATGTTTACGCGTTACGATTTTCCCTACTCCACGCGGGCGCGCTTTTCCTTTTTCACGTGGGCTGTATTTTTGCATGCCTTCGCAGAGCCTTTGCTGTGTGTGCGATTTCCAGTTGAGCGCAAAACCGGGCATGGAAAAACTAAAAATAGCAAAACCTACGGGAAAATTGAGCCCTCCCGTTTCGCCATGGGAAGGAAGTAAAAATCTCGTTTTTCCGACACAATTCCCCCAGTGGCTCGTGAACATGCGCTCGAATCCTTCCGTTGCTTTCCTCACGTGTTCGTTCCGGCCCAAAAAATCGCTCCTTTTTAGCTCATCCCGATTACATCGCTTTTTATTATTTGAGGAGTAGCTCGAAGGAGCATGGCTGGCCAGGCTATCATAAATCTTATCGCACAATCGCTCCCAATCTGGCTCAAGTCTCTGTGGACCGGGTGGTTTTTCTATTCCCCCCGACCTCCCCCATCCTGCTGGTGTTGATGATGATGATCGGTGGCGGTTGGAAAATCGATAACATTTTTGGGTAGCGGAATTTTTCATTGCCAACGCCCGCTGGTACGCCATCCTGTCGCTTCGTGTTGCTGTAAAACTAGACTTTTCACGAGCTGACGTTCTATCCGCTTTAAAAACACAACCGTTCCCTTTTGTAAGCCGGGGGTTTTGTGATTCGAGGTGCATATTTTAAAATTAACGTGGCACAACATGAGACAATATTTTAATGGTAACATTTTCACGAGCAGTTGGAGTTTCAAAATGGCACGAAACAGGAGGGTTAGGCGTTGGTTTGACGTTAGCCAAGTTATCATCGGGCCAATTTCAACCCCCCAAATTTTGTAAGGTGTGCGGTTTTATCTTTTCCACGAACGACGAGTGTAAAATTGTCACACCGCATGATAAAATTGTTTTTGTTATTTGTTGTTTTTTTTGGTAAGTGAAAACGATTTTTCTTCAACCCCTAGAGTAAAACTCGAAAACATTGGCCCCCGCAGGCCGGAAAAACTTCAATCGCACGCAACCATTTGCATATCAATCAAAAATTAAAACAATTTATCCTTTAAATCGGGTCGTTTTCTTCGGTGAATTCAAATGTTCTTGAATTTTATGTTCGCCGATTGGTGTCCGGAAAAACGCATTCGCGCCATTCGGCCCTACCATTACAACACTTGCACCCTGCGGTGTTTGGGTGATTTTTTTTTCCTTCTTCTTCTCATTCGCCCTTTCCTACCAAACCGTATCCATTCCGCCATTCACCCCTCGATGACGCGGTGTCCTTGCGCTGCACCGGGAGGGGTTCCCAAAATTTGGGTTATGTTTTCTGGCGGTCGGTGGAAAATTTACATAAAACAGCTATTTACGCATACGACACCGTCCGGCAGGAGCGGGGACGGGGAGACGGGGAAAGAAAAGAAGCACACATTAAACACACCGTATTGGATTGTCGTCCCAAAACTCTCCGAGGGTCGACGGGTTCGCGTTTCCCGTTGTGTGGTCGAAAGGCCGGGGAAAATCCGTAGGGGACACGATTTTCGATTTGGAAATTAAGTGGTCCACGCCGAATGGGAAGGGAAGAAGAAGAAACAAAAAAAAAGGAAGGAAAACACGGGAAGAAAAATATCACCATAAATGTGTCACCCCGGGTTTGCAAATGGGTGACTTCGGGGGCGTTTTCCTGTCGTTCTTTTCCGACGGTCGATCGGATGAGGTACTGGAGGATAGGGGTAGGGAAAACGATCTGCCATGATTTTCCTTTCCAATTATTGTTGTTGATTTTCCCCCCGAGGCTACGCGGCGAGCGGATGGAATCATCCACCGGGAAGAGTGGCCATATGTTGTTGTTCCTTGAGTTCTTCGCCTTTTCTTGGGGAGAGTTTATTTGGGGAAATTTTGCGGAAAATTTCAGTCGGTGAGTTTTGCGACGCTTTTCGAATGTCGATGCGCAATGATTTGAGTTAATTAGTGGAGGAAAGGAAATTCATTTCCCGTCGTGCAGCGTATTTTCTCAATTCCCGCCTGTAATTGTCTTAAGACAGCTTCACAAAGTCATTTCTGCGATAAACAATTGACTCTTGTCATACGCACACACCCGGTAAAGAAGGTCCACAAATATCCCTGGTCCCGAGGTTTCAATATTGAAGGACTTTAATTACTCATCCTCGGCAGACCGTTTGTTTGACATTCATTAGCGAAGAAATATTAATTAGTTTTGCACCCTTCTCCTATGTTCCTTTCCTTTACCTTCTCTGGAGTTTTTCTAGCAAGATTTTTATTAAATTTGCTTTCCATTTTTCCTCGTTTCCGTCGTCCTTCCGACGCAAGGGGTCGTCAATACCCCTGGCGTCAATATTTAAACCGCTCGCTTTGGGGAAAAATCTCCACGCGTACAAACATTCCAAGGACATCGTGTCCCTTTTTCCCGCGCTGACGGATTTAATGCGACGGAATCGCCATGGCGTAACATCGGGTGCCTCCGAGAAGGAAGTTTATCGATTTCTTTTAGCCACCGGAAACTCCATTTCCAGCACGCAGATACACACATACAGCCAATGGAAAACTAGGCGCAAAAGAAAACAAAAAGCCCTTCATACACCCGACATTCGGTTCGGGTGAAGAGGAAAAAGAGAAAAACAGCTGCTAATCGTCCGCCGATTACAGCTTGTATTTTCATTGCCCTCCTCGTCGCCGACAGAAAGTGTGTCCTTGGTCTGCGATATTTGCACGATTCCGGTTCGGGAGGCAAAGCAGAACCGATCGATCTCGGAAATCTTTTACTCAAACAAATCCGACCACCGAAGAGAAAAAAAAACCCGCGACAGGAAGTCAATCCGGCGCCGGGGGGTTGGAAATAGTCAGAATCCGCCTTCCGATTGGTATCTCGAGGTGAGGAACGGGGGAAAGAAAATAAGGGACACATCTCCGCACAACGTTAAAAAAATGGTTAACTGTTGCCAGGCCGCGGCGCAATTGAAGGAAAGTTAAGTTAAAAAAAACAACCCATCGCGAAGGGTGGAAAGCCCGCCTGTGTCCTGCCGTTAAATTTTCAAGCATTGGAAAACGCGGCGGGAATGCTGCAAACCTCTTCCGACGGTCACGTTTTTCCACCGCCACCCTCGCGCGGACATTTATTTGCGCGGTCAATCAGTCGTCGTTGAAGATAAATATTCGTTCCGTTTTTGCAAATCGTGAAATACGTAGGAAGAAACCGGGTGGAAAGGCGCCACTAGGCTGCCACATCTGTTCGCAACAGATGACACCGCGACGAAGAGGCTGGACCTTTTTTTTTATTGAGTGTCTGTGTCTGTTTTTTTTTGTTGTATTTTTCATTTCTCGAACGGACGAAAGACAAGCAAGGATTTGCGAGGCAGATTTTACTGACGCGCAAACCGACGGTAAGCGATAATCAGTGTGGAAGGGAAAGTGTCATCGCAAGCCACGCTCCAGATGGCGGTTGTTTGGGGTTACTTCTTATTGCCTTTATTGCTGCTGGGAACGGGGTTTACCTTCTTGCGCTTTCTGCTCCGGATTACTTTGGTGTTGTGTAATTGTGAACTTAAAGCGTGAAGACATTTTCAAATGAAAGATTTATCTTTTGACACGTTTCGTCAAAAAGATTTACATTTTTATGGGGTTTCCTATTTTCTTTGGGTAATTTCTGATTTGTATTTTTATATTATGTGGGTTTTTTGATTTTTAAACTGATTTTATTGATTTTTCAAACGATTTTTGTCGGGACGTATAGACGTATTAGATTTATATTTTGCCTGTCCGATAAACAATGTTTAATCATCTCGATAGAAAATCAATATGGAAAGCTAAAATCCGACAAAATCGAATTGCGATCCAAACACTCAACCGGCGCTCGCTTATTCTAAACTCGTTTGGCGTTCGCTCGGGGTTTTTCTTTTTGCCGTCAGCACAGAACGGATCCGAACCCGGTTCACTCGGATTGCAATCGATCGATTAATCGAATAATTATAATTAAATTGGAAAACTGCTCGGCTCGTATCGCGTGCGCCGAATGCTGCCCTTTCCGTTGCCCCCGCGGGTTGCGGGTCGCACGTTGCATTTTCCCGACCGTTTGAATGTTGCATGCTTCCTCCCTGCCCACCCTAGGTCGTGCTGTCCCACCTCGTGGCGGGGAAGTGAAAGCGTGCTCGCGCCAGGCGCACAAGTTTTCCGATCGTGAGACCGGTGGTCCAATAAAATTTTAATGATTATTGCGCCTTAAGAAGTACCACTTTGCCGCCTAAGGATATCGAACCCCGAGGTTCCCGCGAGGCGCGTGTTGGGAAAGGTTTTTTTTCTTCGAATTTATAGCAGACAGACTATTCCTGTTTTTTATATAAAGGAATTTTCTGAACGGGTTTTGATGGACGGGGCAGGGTCATCATGAGATTGGTTGTTGCGATAGACTCTACTTGGAACACGTGTTTAGTATCATAAAGAAGTTCAGTATCCTTTTCCTGGAAGGATTTCAGCTCCGACACGGGATTGCTGCGGGCTTCCTTTGTGAACACCGGAACACATTTTATTGGACACGTGTTCAAACATTTGGAGCTTTGGAAAGGGACATTTTTGTAAGCAAAAAACACTGTTTTTACAAAAAGAATCAGATTTGTTCTTAAAGCTTAACGTCTCAACAACCATTGCCTTACATCTTTTGAATAAATAACTAATAAATTACAAATAATTCAAACACTTTAGAATAAGAAATCCAAAACATTTGTAAAAAATGGGTAAAACATATGAAAACAAAAACTAACTGTTCGCAATTGTAAAGTCGTTTGAAAACACATCAACTTCTTACAAGTACGTACACTCCCGCGTTGGCCCGCTTTAAGTAACAGAAAAGTACAGTAAATCAATTCCGACAGTTGAAATTGACTTTTTCTGTGCTGTGCGTTTTTTCGCACATACTTTTCCTAATATTTCCCTGTTGTTGCAATGCGCGCACTTCTGTTCGATCCAAACGCTGACCAAAAGTTGTCCAAAAATGGAAAACGTAGCCAAAGTTTTCCTTTTTCGATCTGTAAATAATCTTCTTTTTGGGCTGTTTTTTTTGCGTTTGTTCGATGGAAGTAAAGTATCTTCGCTGACGTGGGGTGATGTTTTATAATAAAAGTACCAAGTGTGGTAGCGGTCGGTAGGAAGGTGTGCGTCAACTTGCGCCGATTGTAAGAAAATGAAAACCATACGGAAAAGACCATCGCGAAACGGCAAATCTTAAGATGGGAGAGTAGAAATTTGGTAACGGTGCAAAAGAAAAGCTGGAAGCAATTTTCCGGTATAGCCGGGGGAGAGGAGAAGACTATCAACTGCTGACACACCACCAGAGAGGGAGAAAAACGCATTGGGAGTGTGTAGTAGGTTGCGCGACGGGAAAAGGGCGAACGCACCGGCATCGTACCTCCCGCATGTTTCTTGGATTCGTTCTTTTCTTCGCAAATCGGCTGTTGGAGTAAATATTTGGAAAAGTTTTCTCGTTTTCCACCCGAAAACACTCCACACGCTGCTGCTCCCGGGGGTAGCCGATTCTTTTCCGCGCTCGATTGACGCCGGTCTGCTGGTCGGGAGGGCGGAGTTTGAGGGAGAAAAAGTTTTTCTTTCATTTCCCGAACGACGGGAATGGCTGAAAGTGTGTGTCCTTTTATTTGGTGTTCTGGTCCATTCTAGTTCCTGGGAGTATGAAGTGTCTATCCGTATGGAGTACACGACTATTAGTTCCCGTACTTTGTAACTGCCTCCAACAACATTGTTTGGTTTCTGACAAACGACTTCAGTACGCAAGAATTTTGTTCCTTCAAAGTCTCAAGAAACGCTGGTGCGATATTTTCTGACCAGTTTTTTTTCTCCTTCGCAAACGCTTTCCCATGTAACTTCTGGTACTCTTTGTGAGCAGGCGTTGCTAAAGCGACTGCGGATATTGCCGGTCATTAGTGACTAGCTCCTCCCGTCGACGGTACACTTTGGTCTGTGTTCTAACAACAGCAAACTTCAATTCTCCAAGGAGGATCCCCAGACATGTGTGCAAAGTTTTCACCTCCCCCCCCCCCCCCAGTTCAAGATGGTTACCATCGCACTTCCCGCCTCAAGCTTCCGTCTGGGTCGCGATTGTTCTCTTGACCTCTTGAGTGTACCTCGCTCGCCAAGGGACCAGCCTGAGGAGTGAGGTATATCTTTCCTGTTCCTGTTGTGTATCCATATATCCTTCGCTTCAGTTCTTGAGGCAACGCTAACAAATGCTGCCACATCCGTCGCGACGAACGACATCAAAGGAATCCTTCTTCTGGATCCCGGGAATCATCGTTTCTTGCCTACTTTAATTACCGCCGACATGGACTGCGTATAACAAACGCTGAAAACGTTCGCAAACGTCCTGTTTGAGGATCAAAACCGTGAATGGGTAAGAAAAGGCGGGCTCAAATACGAAATAAAATCACCATGGGGCCCGTGTGACCTCGTCCGACGCGCTCTCTAGAGCTGGAAGCATCTCGGCTAACGAAGTGCGACAAATTTCGCGCCTCTTTAAACGCTGTAAAGAATCAACTTCCACTTCGTGCAGATCCTTCTCGTCAGCTCAAACGTTCGTCCTAGGAGCTTTTGTAACGATCACCGGCTGCGCTGTGCTGCACGCTTTGCTTGCTCGAAAAACCGGCGAGATGTCAAATTCTGAAGGCTTAGATTTTTCCTTTCGCCGTTTTTTTTTGCGTTCCATTTCCTTGTCCCTTCCCGAACACTTGATGCAATATCAAAACCCGCGTTCAAGAGCGTGAGTGCAAGAGGTTTACCGCGGACTTGAGCTGCTCGTGTCTTCAAAGAAAAGGGCCCCGGTCCATAGGGTTGGAAAATTTCGCAATTTCTCAAACGCTTGGCTGCGCTCCTTTTCAGCCCAAGCTTGAGCCTGTGGAAATTTCGCTTGATCTTTTCCGTTCACTTTTATCCGGTGCCTCCTCGCCGCACAAAAGCGTCGAAAATGGAGAAGTCAGCCCTTTTTCGAGGGGGCCGGGGGTCGCGAACTCAAAAACAAAATAAAAATTGAATGTGAACTGCACCAAAAAAGCTGCAAGCAAATTGTGCAACGTTGATGTTGTGCTTGCTCGCTGTTCCGGTTCCCGTTTACATTACCTCAGCGGTAGTAGTAGTAGTAGTAGCACGAGCCAACCGGCTTATGGTCAAAAACGGTTCGTGGGTTTTCTTCATCTTTTTTTCCTTTCTGCATGAATGGCAAAAAGAAACTTCACCGTTTGGTGCTAAAATGATGGTTCCCAGCGTAGGTCCTGGTCCTGGTTTCTTTTCTTTTCCTTCTTGCACTCCCAGGAACATGTTGTGGGAGCAAAACAGGATCCCACCAGACGCGCGCACCCACTTTCTAACGCTTTCCCGGTTCCCGGTTTCCGGAAAGGGGAAAAATAAAAACTCGATTAAAAGTAAGTTAAAAAACGAATATACTGCTTCTAACGAATTTCTTCTAACGAGGGAGAGAGAGACAGAAATAGAGAAAATAAAGGGAAAAGGCAGCGTTGTACGGATCCTGCATTAAACCATCCTTTGGTTCCACCGGCGCAGTGTGGAAAAGAGGTTTTCGATGGGTACCGGTGTGCTTCCCGATGGAAAACACGTCGCAGGGCAAGTGGGGGGAAAAGCGGTGGCAGCGGGTGAAAAAAAAGTGATGTACGCCCGAAGCCAAAGGCAATAGTAGGCGCCGAGGGGGAGGGCGGGTGAAATCATGCGCGAGCCCGCCCGTAAACCATACAATGAAACCGAGTTTTCCGGTCAGCAGCAGCAGCAGTAGCAGCATCACAAGCCAGCAGTTCCAAAGGAATGTAGGCGATGGTAGTAGCGGTAGGACGCAAAGGGTGGTAAAAATCCTTCTGCCATTTCAATTACACACAGTTCAAATATCAAAAACCTTTGCTCTGCTCCCGGCTACGTGCCTGAGCGATACGCAGAGCCCAACGGCGGAGTTATGTGCACACGAAGGCTGAAGGGAAGCTGACGCTAGTGATGGCGATGCAACGGCGCTGGGTGCAACTTCAATCGTCCGGGTGGGCACCACATCAACATTTAAGGGAGGAGAATAAATACAAAAAAAGAACAGGCTGGATCCAGCGGTAGAGGATCGCCATTAAAAAAAGAGGAAGCACAGTTTTGCTCCAGGTCCAATGAATGTTGGATAGGTTTATTTTGACTGACGACCAAACTGTACGACGTCTTTGCTTTGTAACTTTCGGGAAATGGTCTGATTTGCTAACTTCAATTTGTTTTATTTTATTTGTTTCAATTTTATTTACCTTAGTTCGAATAGGAACCCAGTTCTCATTAAACAAGCTTCATGCTATGGTTGAAAGTTTAAATGACCTACTTGTGGATAGGCCATAAAGAGAAAATACCAAATTTAGACAAAAAACTCTAAAAGAGAAAATACCTCATTTGAAGGAAATCATGTTTTAAATAAAAAGTCGTTTTCTTATCTGAGACCAATGAAATAACGTTTTCCAGACGTTTTGAACTCAATCGAATGAACTATTTACAACCAGCGCCTCACGGACCGTCTCAATATACTCCTATCCTTAGTTCTAGAGTTTGCAGATCTTTCTTTCTGAAGGATTAACAACGTCCAACGGCGTCAGGTTGTCCGTTGCCATCATTTGGGTTTGTGGGAATCTGGCTTCCTTGCATATCCTTTCCTTCCAATCTCTTCTAACTATGAGCGGGGACCTTTCGAAGGATCATCAAACTGATTGCACAAGAAGTCCCCAGAAGTCGGTGCAGTGAACGGTGAAGCCTGTGGTCGGTCGGGCTTCTCTACTTGTTGGAGTTGTTGCCTGGAAGTTCGAAGTGCCCGAAGTGTGGTGGAGGGAAATTTTCCACGTGGATCTTTAATTATAGCCACCCCTCCCTTGTCGAGGCTGCGGAAAGGAGAGTCGGTGAAGATTTTCCGCCCGAGTTAGTTTTGATTAGAGCCATTCGGGGGGACGCGTCGGCTAGTTGTGACACAGTTTGGTTCTGCTGTTTCAAAGCGGGGGTTTCCTTGGCCGCCGGTGGAACGGCCACCGGATCCGGTGCGGTTTTCGCGGCTTGGCTTTGCGGGGAATGCAGTTTTCACGCCTGTCTGCACTTTTCGTGAGTTAGTATTTGCGGAATGGCGGGGGGCAAGCATTTTGTGCGCGATGGTTGGAAGCTAGGTTTGGTGCATTCTTGGAACGCATTTCCCGCTTCAATCTGCATGATACCGGGAAGACGAAATCAGTTCAGTGGGGCGTGGAAAACGCCGTGCTTGAATGCACTGCATTTTAATAACCTTTAACGTTTATTCAACTCTCCTCGTTAATTGAGTTTACATTATCGAGATGGATGAACTTGTTTCTCATAACAATTTGTTGGGAGATGAAGAAAAAGTTCAAAGTAAAAACCCTTATACTCATCTTCTCCCAGCACAATCGCCTGATGATGAACCTCCACAAAAAGTTTCCTGATTGAAAAGAAGCGAAAGAAAAACAAAGCTCTAACCAAACTCTCTCAGCCGATCCCGAGATTCCATCAATGGGGGAAAACGACACCACACAACATTAACAACCGTCCCGTCAAAGCCGAAGGGCCCACACATATGCAACGGATCGAACCATCATTAATAACCCATTTTATATCCCTTCCTCGCCGTTGGAACCGGTCCCGGGCCAGTCTCGAAACGGGTCGAGAATCTCCCGCCTACTTTCGGGCCCAAGCCGCGACGCCGCTTGGAAACTTGTTAATATGCTGGGCTTGACGGTCGACGTCCCAAAACGCCCTCGTGGAAAAAGCTCTCCATCCGCCTATCTGCCATCACCAGCGCCGCATGTGGAAAAGTGCACCAAGTGGGTGGGAAACATAACTACATGGTGCTAGAACAAAAGTGGGGATACGGAAATAAATAATATCCCAGGCAGAGTCTTCCACCCCGACCCGAGTGCACATCACACTCCCACCTGGGGTGGAATGGGTTTTTGGTTGTTGTTTCGTTCGGTTATGATTGGGAAACCGGGGGGCGCTTCGGTCGGCTCCACTTCATCACCTGCAAGGCGTCCGGTCAGAAGGTCAAACGCCTACGAAGCGCTAAAAGTCAGGCGTACAGGACCGTGTCCCCTAGTGCGGGGCGTAGTTCCTCGTTCCTGACAGGAAAGAACACATGAGACGGGCGAAAGGCAGCTACATAATTATTGTACCTCGAATGTAGAATGTCTATCGGAATTCTGATACACGTTAAGATAAACTTTAAGATTCAAATTGATCCATTAGCAACGTGTTTTAGAACAATTTCTAATACTTCCAGCTATTGTCCTTCACACCAGTTTAAAGGAAGAAATATTTGTTTAATTTTCTTCTAAAAATCGTCTTCGGAACAATTTATTAAATTTGTTATATAGCATTATTTTAAAGCTTCACCCATTTTACGGATGACAGCAGCAATCATCATCTGTCATCTGAACTTCTAGTAGTTATCAGCCTTTAGGAACTACAAAAATGTATCCTCTGTTTCTTGTCTTTGCTTGGTTTCCAGAAACCCTTGACATAATAAATTTTGTATCAACATTTTGCCAAAAAGTGATTGTACTAAAATTGTACCAAAAATTGTACTAACGTGGCAATCAACATTTTAAGAATCAAAGCGGCTCGTTTCGTTACGGGATGAACTCCGCGCGATCCTTACATTCATTAATCATAATGGGCAACCGATATATGGTACGGAGCGTTAGCTGTTGAATGGTCCGGAACGGGTTTCCCGGGAACGTGCATTTGGCGGGCAGTTAGTTACATTTCACCGAAGGGTCCCCTGCACCAATTTTCCCGCAAGAAAGTTCGCCAATCGCCGCCTTCCGCGCACATATCGCACGGGGTACGAAAAACCGCATGAATAGACGATCAATCAGTTTTGTTGTCACACGGTGGTGTTTTCCTGGTGGCGGTACGTACAATCTTAAATCCCAAACACACCGCACCCCCGCACTCGTCCCTCCGAGTCCGGCATACGCGACTTACATCAATGTTAACATGTTTGCTCGCTCGGGGTATAATTCTATTCATTATTGAAGTCCTGGACGTCAGGACACGGGGAATATAGAAGGCAGCCGCTGGAACTGTCAAACATTCGCCACATAATGGGTACGTAGCCCGCTCCGAGAGCGTGTATCGATCGATAATATTCGGTCGTCGTGTATTTTATCTTTTTCACTTAATTATAGATCATTCCCCGGTTCGTTCGTGAGCCGAAATCCCCTCGGGGCAGGAAAAATGATGGATCAATTCATACTTCATTAAATTTGACATAGAGTCTGCGCTGGTCGATGGAGAGAGGGGATGGAGTGCCCGTCCCGGGAGGAGGGGGAAGAAAAAAACAGGAGGTTCCCGGAGGTCAGCGCGAGATGTGAGGAACGATTTGGAGGAACGAGCCAAAGCCCGAAAGGAGTTGGAAGTAATTCGACACAAGCCAACAGCGACGGATCCTCGGTCGGTCGTCTCGGTTGACGCCGGTAGGACAACCCTAACAAAAAAAAGGGAACGAGATCCAACAAAACCCAAACCCCTTGGACCATAGCGTCCAGATAGATCGATGCAAGGGCTATCGGGCGGAAAGGCCGCAAAAGAGAGATAGAGAAAGTGCACACAACCGTCTTTGGCACACTAATCTATCTACATTACCCCGGGAACCCGTCTAATCTCCCGTTTTTAAACTCACGAATCATTTATCTTCTTCGTCTCGTGTGCTCTGCAGCACATACCCCTGCGTTTCGGTCCATGTTCCAAAAGGAGACTCAACTCGAAGCACGGAAACAACAGCCGAAAAAGAAAAGATAGAAAGATCGCGACCTTCTCACATCCTCCGGACTTGGGTTATGGTTTCAGAAGATACAGAAAGACGCGCAAAGCATTTGGAGAACACCAACACCAGCCTCCGAGTGGTTTTCGGGACATTCCCGGGCCTTCAGTCGCGGCCAGCCAGCATGTTTGCTCGAATGAGGCGTAGGGCAACCGCAAAAGGCAACATGAAAGTTTGAGAACAGGCAAGCTAACAAAACATAACAAAATAAAAAAGGGATGGGAACATAAGTAGAGAATGAGAGTGAGCAAAGGAGCAGGATAGAAAAGAAAAAAAAGGGGGAAAACAACAACAACACACACACGCGCGCGGGGAAAACAAAATGTACATTTACGGACATTTAAAATCTGTCAGAGCGAAAATGATTGAATACATCCCATTGTAGTTCATTAGCGGCTAAACGTGTCAAACGATGGTTCGTTTCGATGCCTCACTCTGCCGTTGGGCCCTTTGAGCCACGGGTTCCGCTTCAGTTGAGGGTCGTGGTCGTTGTCCTTTTTTTTTCCTTTTCCCTGTTCTTTTAGAAGCCTCCAAAAGGAGTTCATTATTTGGAAAGTGCGCGTGTTTGTTCTTCCCACTGTGAAGTCTCTAATTTGTGCGTGTATATATTTAAGGCCCCCATCCCTGGGGGTGTCCTGGGAAGAGGAACCCGCGGGGGTGACCAATTCGAAACCGTTGCCCTTGGTTCTACGAAATTCCTGCCCGCTTTGACATTTGACAGCTCGATACACCGTTTCTCGCGCTACCTGTCACTCGCCTGGAAGTACGAACGGGGAACGAACCGCAGTGTAAATGCGGTTGCTACCGGCAACGACATCTCTTCTCTCCGGCTCAATTTCTCACTTCTCCTTCCCGGAAAATGCCACCAGGTACGGTTTCCAGTAGTTACCGCGGTGAGGCCTCCGATAGTCCTCTCCTCCTCGCCAAGGCACATGCACGGATGGTAATTGATGTAAATTGATAATTGATGTGATGCGATTTGATTTATCATACGCGCGTGAATTTGCACTTGGGGGCTTCGGTGGTACCTTCCGGCGCTGCTGTGCTACACCGCGTCCTCTGATGAGATCGTTGCATTTTTTCTTCCCCCCCATCCTACCTATCGCCCCGCTCGGAAAGTGTCAATTAAGTGACGTTTTACGATGCTTAAATCAATTAGTCGCATGTTTACACTCGCACATTCGATCGTTTATGCAAAGATCTCACTGATTAATGATAGTCTTTGGGGTGTGTGTGTGTTCGTATGCTTGAGGTTACTGTTTTTTTTAAACCCTCTGCAAGTAATGTTTTCCTTTCTTTTTGTTGGAACCAACGTTGGAAAAAGTTCCTTGAGAAGGCCGCAAATTATCAAGTTGGATTTTTTGTGTGTTACTTTTTCCTTCCTCTCCATTGGTAATTTCTTCTCCGAATGTTGTTTTAGTACCCCGATTCTTGGCCAACCGAGCGAGCGGGGCTTCAATATCCGGGCCGCTTCATGATTGCTTTTAATAAGCCGCCGCAAAACAACGCAAACGAGATGTAGTTATCGATTTACTTGTTTTTTTTTACGCTATTTCGTTGCTTTTGGTAGGTTGGTAAAGGAAAAAAAGCAACCAACAGCAAGGGGAAGAAAGAAAGGAAGCGTGATGCCAAACAAATATCTCAATCACGTTGTGCTTCCTTCTCGGTCCCATCACCTTATGATTTTCTTCTTTCGCTGGTTATCGCGAATGGAGCGCCTCCAATCGGCGGCTTCAATCTGTTCCGACCGTATCGTTTTGGTAAGGGAATGTGTCTTGCTGTTTTTTTTTTGGGTGTACGTTTGTGTTGTTTTCCATTTTTTGTTTTTGGCACGTCCTCCGCAAGGACGCTTATTTGCGGTTTTTCGATCGTACGACACGTAGCGCAATTCCATTTTCAATTCGCTGTTATTTCGCCCGGCGCCTAGGTTGGAAAAACAAACAGCCCCATTGGCAGGCGCACGATAAAGTGAACGAGAGGGAAGAAAAGCACATCAGGAAAATTGTGCCCACAGTCTTTCGATGTGCATGTGTGTGTGCACGAGCGTGTGCTTAAATCGATGATTTTTATTACATACCCTGCCTAATTTGATGCGTGCTGGAAATTTGCGTTCATTTCAAGGCCGCTCGAAGGCGTTAACGTGCGTTCGGTGTGTGTGTGTTTCTTGGGTGCTTGTTAAGAGAAAACTTTACCAGCGAGCGAGGAGGACGAAAATGGGCAGATAAAAAGTAAGATCTCATTTTCTTACTTGCTGGCGCATATCTTACCCGCCGGCGGGGGAAAAAACGGGAAGACGCTCGGAAAAAGTCGTCCTGCCTCATGCAACCCTCCCTCTGGTGCTCCCCGTGTAGAGCTCGGAGCCTCTCCCGGGGACGTGCCAAGGACGTGCCAGAAAACGTCAAATAATGCCATTGTTTATTATCTTTACAATCATCAATTTATATTAATACTAAATATCGTAAAAACTTTCCTCCGGAGCACGGTCGATTCCGGTCCGTCCGTGCAGCGTTTCGCTGAGTGGTGGAGGATGTCTACCCGCCGGCAGATTACGTTTTTCCCCGGCCGAAGGACGGTCGAGAGCCTGGTGGTGTCCTGCAGCTGGGAAGATTAGGTTCGCGCTCGTACACCACCAGAGGCAGTCCGGAGTTTTCCCCGGGAAATGTCGGCGTAGTTTTGGCTTCGCTGATGGTGACGATGATGATACTGAGGCCCGGTCTTAACGAACATCGGAGCACACCTACTCGCATAGAAACACGCAAACACACACACATACCCGCTGATGAGACAACAATGATAATAGAAAGACAATTTATCCCATCCATTCCGGAGTCCGGAGACGGCGGAACGTGAGAAAAGCGAGAGTTTCGGATGGCGTACTTAATACAAGCCCAGGTTCCATCCGCAATACCGCGCGCAGGACGAGATTGACTCTAATTAAAGTTATTTCAACCGAAATATTGTACGAAATTAGATTTTAATGGCAAATTACCTCCCATTCCGAATGGCGCGGGCGGGTTTTTCTCGATGCCTCTCGTTTTTCAACGCGCGCCCTGGAAAAGTGGTGGTAGTTCATCCTGCCGAACTTTTTATCACCAACGTCGCGAACGTTCGTTGCGAGCTGTGTGTTTGGTAGCTTGTTAAATTAATTTTTATTTCCTGCACTTTGCCGTTCGTCTTCAGCGTTGATCGTTCGAAGTGAGTTCTTTTTTTGTTTTGGTTTGATTTCTGTTCGTTCGAACCGGATTTAGAAGTTGAGTTGGGACCGTCTTTACACCGTTCGGTCCCAAGAAAGTCCCCAAGCCGACCCCGTTATAGAGCTTGTTAAGGACTTGGGGACTTCATTACTGGCCGGCAACTTCCTAGAAAACCCTAAATTACGACCGCGCTGGCGCTGGAAAACAAGCAAAGACACTTTTAGATAAGCCGCGAGCCTTTTGCCGGAGCGGTGAAGCAGGGGGGAAAAGTTTTTAACAATCATCTTCCTTCCTCTCCGTCCCTCCGTCAACCCCACGAATGGGGCAATAAAACAAAAGCTGATCGATCGTCATTTTTCCCCGAACGCGCGCTGGAGGAGGAAGTTTTTCCCTCGCAACAAGCTCGAGGTTTTTTTTTTGTTTTACGGTCGTGTACTTGGAGTGGAGTTCTTTTGCCGCTTCTTTGAGGTTCTTCCCACAGCAGACGGCGGCTAGCCCAAAAGCCATCACCATAGTTGGTGTATCCCCCGCCAGAGCGACTAATTAGATAAACTCCCGCCAAACCCGCCAACATCTATCGCAATGGGGCGCCTTATTTGGAACCGGGCAATTGCTCTAAAGCAACGACCGGGCCCTCGACTGGCGATCAATCGATCGAACGGTGGATCCGATGGCATCGAACCTCGGACTAGTTCTCCCCGTTCTGCTCTAGCCCGATGTTCAGCCCGGTCGCCGGTGAAGCGACACAGCAAACTAAATGTAATCAAACTTTGGAACAAACTTACGATTATTGCTTTTGTTCGGTACTCGGCGCCGCCGACTTTCCGGAGTCGGAAATTGCCCCAAAAGCTTTCTTTTATTGTTTTAGTTCTCAAGATGTCAATCTCCCCAAACGACGCACACAGAGGAAAAAAATAAAGTTAGGTTAAGCGCTGTGTTGGAGACTGCCCAAGTTCGCGTAGTACTAGCGGTCGGTGGTGCTGGAGCTAAAGTTCAAGTTCATTTCGATAAAGTTGAACCGTCGTGGTCCAAGAAGGTGAATGATGAAAAGACGTAGGAGGGAAACAAAATCATCGAACTAACTTAAGTCACGCTGCCTGACAAAAGAACGGGCTGATGTAAGATATTTGAGATCTTTACATCACAAGTTGTTACCAGATTGAACTATGCGTGTTTCCAAACACATCCACCATCCACGAGTTCATACCAAAACTGCTTAGTCCTAGTCCTGATGCTTGTGACGTAAAAAAGTTCTCCTACCCGAAGAACTCTCTTAAATCGCAACTCTACAGTCCATTTACCAAAACGAAACCCTTCATCCGCCTCAAATCCTCATCTCTACGGGGGTCTTATCGGGGGTGAACCTAACACGCGTGGTATCGAAGCTTGTGATCCTAACGGGCGCGGCTCCCCAAGGCATCAAGGTTGGCGAGAGTTGGCGTGACCAACGCTTACGCCCTCTGGCGGGGTAACGATGATCGTTCATATTAATAGGCTATTAGACTAAAATCTTCACCTTCCATCACACATTCGGACGGTGTTGAGGCGTGGAAGTTTGAAGCTAGGAGTTGTTCAGAGGTGGGAGTTAATCAAAAAACGGAACATACTGTGGAGGTTGGGTGAGATGAAATATGTGGAAACGACAGTAACTCGTGGGTTACCTGGTACACCTATGGGGCGAAACAAAGCTGAACGAATGACGAATGGGTCAATTTCTGTCAAGAATTTTACCATTTTTGATTGCCGCTAATGTGCGGAATCGTTTCGATGGTTCGGACGTTGGTTCCGGTGCTTGCATGTCGTTTTTAGGTGTTTGCGCGCCGGATCGGTCCGTGCAAACGTGCTGTCTGTCAGCAAGAAGTGTTACAAGAAGCTAACATCGCTGTTTACGATGTGGTACTGGTCCAAACCCCCCACTCAAATAGACACAACCCTCGGTCGGAGCCCATGGCCTTTGGAGCCGTTTTTGGAGTTCACAGCGTTGCGTTGGAAGATCAAAGAGTGTTGGTTTGAGGCGCAACCGACGTGTGGCTACACGACCGAGGAATGTAGGCAAGGCGGCTCCATACCGTTCCCAAATAAACTGCACCATCTGCAGTACGTGGCAGCGCTTGCAGACTTCCGCCAAATGGTACGCTCGCACAGACACACCAAAGGGAGGGGCGCGATTGTTTCCGTCCGGTAATGAATTTGGACTACACATGCACGTACTCTCCTCCCGGTAGAAGTAAGTGAGGAACGCCAGACCGCGCTGTGGAAGCGGTTTAGACAGATAAACAATAACACAACACGGTCGCAACTCGCAAGATCCGCTACAGGAGAGAAAAAAAAGGTGAACAAATGGTGACCAGCTGGGACCGGAATGGTGAGAGGATACCACCAGAAGTCACACTACGCGCCTCCGCGGGTCTGCATGAGGTAGCATAAATTTATTACTCATGTTCATCCCTCATGTCAGTGTTTACCAGTTGGGCGTGAAGAAGGAGCGCACCGATGAAGCAAAAACCAAAAACCAAAAAAATAATAATAACGAACGCTCCCGATGACCCCCCTCACACAGAGAACGGTGGAGTAAGGTTCCCATATGGTGTCGGGAGGTTCATATTTCATCCGCAACCGGGCAAGAACCCCGTGGCTTGGGCTTCCTCCGCACAGTCGATTCGCGAGGGACTCGAAAAACTAAACGAGATGCGAGATTCCCCAACTAGCGACAACAAACTCCTGCGGGACCTCAACAGCCCCCGGGTCTCATACTTTTGTTGCACTATCAAATAATGAAATCTAAATTAAAATTAAACAATTCGCTTAGTGCGCGGCGGCTTCCTTATGGGATGTTGTTGTGGAAACCGCGGCTACTTACTCCAACTCCACGCGCGCTGACCTATGCCGGTCCTCACCTAGCCTCAAAGGTGCAGACTATGCTGTCTGTGTTTTTACTCCTTGTACTTTTGCATCTTAGCTCCAACCAACGGGAGGACTCATTTTTATCCGACCCCCTTTCTTCATCCAGTACTATAGCCGTTTGACCATCTGCATCTTCTGAGCGACGCGCTGCAGCAAGAGGCATCGACTGCGGAAGGGCATAATTACACCACTCATTTGCCAGATTGTGTTATGGCAGGCGCTATTGTATTCGGGTGTAGAGTGTGTGTGTTCTTTTGCTTTCCGCCCTTTGACTTCTTGTTCGCGGGCACGAGAGTTGCAAGTCCCCCCCCTTTAGGTGGCGTGCAGTCTCCTTCAGATCTCCCGGTAGGGGGGCTCTCGGTACGGTCGGCAGTTAGCCATGTCACTTGAACACAATTACCGTTTTCTGTTTTTTCTTTTTGGCAAAGTGGGTTCCCCGCAGTTTAAACTGAACTCTCTTCAGAAGGGGATGGCCAAAGTCCCACTTCACCATATCGTCATTATTGCGATGAAGATTCGTCAACATACGTTGTACCGAGATGGCGCTCCATAGTTGTGGGTAAAAAAATCCACTCAACCAAACGCGACTCCCATCCCTCCCAACTTTTGGAACCCTTCGTCTTGTAATGAGCCAATCGTGACTCGTCGAATAAACGTGTCCGTGAAGTGGAGTCCCTGGCATGAGACATAGGAGATGACTCTTTCGCCAATTGCTTCAATCGACTTCTAAGCAGCGGGCTCTGTGCGTGTCTTGTAACTCAGTTCCCCCTGGCTCGAGTTTCGATTTCGAATGCAACCCTTCGCTTTTCCCATTCCACCGGTGTCAACTAGCCCGAGACCCGCTTCGCTTCAGTGCGCTTCGCTGCCTCGCCAGGCCCCTTCCCTTTTCGTTGATGTGATGAAGTTGTCAATTTCGTGCTCGATCTTGCGCCGCGCGAGAAAATGGACCGCTTGTTCGCGCCGTGGTGGTACCGGCGAAATTAATTAATCAGAAAAGAAGAGAGCGAAAGTACCGCCTCCATCCACCCCCCCTTCCGGAAGCGGAAGCGTGGCACGCAACTTCGTTAGACGGTGGTGGTGATGGTGAGCAAACTTTCTTCCCCAAATCCAAGGTCCATCGCCTCCCTCCGGAAAGCTATTCGCTCCGTCGTTCCGTTGAAGATTTTACGGTTTTTTCGGACCGTTTTCGGTTTGAAGCACTTTTCTACTTCTAGTGGTGGTTGTTTTTTTATTTTCCGCGGGGTTTCCCGAGAAAAGCACACCCTCCCACCCCGTCCCGGTTGCGTTCTTCCTGTGTTGTTTTGCCAACTTTGAACGAATTCTAATTACGGGGCTCATTTCCGAAAAGTTTTACTCCGACGAGGTTCGTTAGCATCGCTGACGAGCTCTGGACGTCGTTTCATTCGCTTTTTCTTTTTTTGCCCTCCCCTCCCTCTCCTCCGTTTCGGCCATCGCCGGGAAAACTCTCTTTCAAGCGAGCGTCCGAGGTGGAAGGATACAAATAATGATGCCACCCACTCCGGCAAGGTGACACGGGGGAGGAAGGGGGGTGGACGATGATGGTCGTCCCAATGAGGGGGAACGGGTGGTGGTGGCGGCCAAAAATGTACGGCCAACCGGAACAGATCGGAAGTGCCATCGGAAGCTGAGGGCAAATTTTCCCTTCCTTTTTACGGCGCCCATAAAGTTTCGATATTTATGGAAGGCCACCAACAACACCGGCCTCGGGGGGACCAACATCTCGGGTGCGGGATATTTTAGGGCAGCCCATAAAATGCTGCACGCACCGAAAAACGGTCCCCCCCCTCCCCCTCCAAGAAGGGCCCACAAACCTTCCCCGCCCTATACACCTAGGTCTCAAGATGGAACTCGTTTTGGGAACCTTACGTGGCGCTTGTTTTTCCGCCTGCGGGTGAGTGTGTGTATGTGTGTGTGAAGAAAACAAACTACTCGCCATATTTTTTGGTGGCCATTCGCCAAGGCTTCTTCGAGGTTGGCGAAAGTCACCGCGAAAGGGCAAGCAGGTCAGTGTAGGCACGGGGAGTACCAAAGAAACATTTTGCACATATCGCACACATCCATTGAATCGGGGGTGAAGCGAGGAAGTCCAGAGGAGGTAAAGCCATAGTGGTACATTTCAATCCTAGCCAAACCGACATACAAACTCCAATTCCACGGCGTCGAGTCGGTCGCCTTGCTGTGGCACACATTTTCGATAAGAGACCGATCGGAGACGCAAAGAACAGCGTCTCGGAGACGCGCGCGCTCTCGCTATCTTAAAACCTAACCTCACTTATTTCATCCCACGTTCATCCGCGTGGTAGTTTCTCCACCATCCCACCGCGAGATCGCGTAGGAGCGAAACCCAAAAAAACCAGATTTAATTAACAGATAATACTTTCCTTCTTTTTGCCCGCCTGAAGTATGTTGTCTGCTGAGGCTGACTTATGTGTGTGTTCTTTTTTCTCCCGGTCTTCTACTTGATTCGTCGCTGAGGGACCACATAGACGGGCACTTTTTCCAGAGAGAGGAACGTGAGGTACTTCGATTTCCTGGAAGAACCTATTTCTTTGGGACGGCAACGAAAAAACACCAAGACACCAGGCGGGGAGAAAGATTGCAACGTGATTGCGTCTGCACGGGGTTCTTGAGCGATGTTTCTAAATGTCAAAACAGTTTTGTTTCCCCCGCCCCGGACAGGCACACCCGCCGCTCCCGGAGGAACGCTCGGGTTCGCTCGCTTTCTTTACCATCCGTCCTCCGTACACCATTAACCGTTCGGCAACAATGTTGCCTTGGCTTGGGTCGGTCGGTTCGCATGTCTTGTAGCGGATTTACGCCACCAAAACACCCACACAAGACGTGAGTAACCCGTCCGTAAGAAGTCGACAAAGATGGAGACCGTAAGCAGCCGGTGGTTTTGGCTGAACGAAATCTTTACCGCGCAGCAACAACAAGGCCCTCGACAGGCGAAACTGATAAACGCATCGAACGGAACTTACGTCATGGCGCGTTTTGAAAGTTGTGCTGGTGCAGTCTACTTTCAGCTGAACTTGTTCTAGAAAGCGCGTTCCCACTGTGGAAGAAAGTCGAAGAAACCGCGGGATTAATAATCCCCTAGCCATTGGTTTTCAGTGGAATTTACGAGCATTTTTAGGTCGTGTTTCAGGCGTTGTTTGTGGGAAGAGCATATAACTTCATCCCGATGGTACGTTTTTAAGAGTTGAAAAGTATTTCAATGGGCAAGCTCAGCCTAAGATGGTGATAAGATAACACCCGCTCTCTTCTCCTGGTTCAAATATAATCTGGTCCAGCACTCTGTGTTGCACTGGTAATAAAATCTTGACAGCTTTAAAACACCTACTTTGAGGATTAGAAAATAACTCCTCTCTTCGGCCACACCCTGGAGTCAATCAATTGTCGTGTCGTTTGGTTTCTTCCTATAAGTCCGCCACATTAGATCCCAATAGCACGCGTACTACACTCTGCATCCTTCGAATGGGAAGAGTCCAATAGCGATAAAACTCGAGATCGCTGTTGTGTCGCTAAGTAGCTATAAAGGAAAATTACCGTCAAGCGCTAGACGAGAGAGCCCAACAATCCAATCCATGAATTGCCACAATTATTTCGCCTGCTTTATGATTATTGCCCACTTCGGCGGGAAGTAGCGGAACCTTAGCTCGTTGATGCTGTTGAGTGTGTGCCACCAGCAGCATATCGCCCCCGACGTTGTACAATTTGTTTTTGAACGCTGCGCTAGTTAAAGATTTGCGGTCTGTTCTACGAGCTCGCTTAATATAGCGTCACACCACTACCACACACCACTCGCTGACCCGAGCGTATGTTCCAGCTCAGTCTGATAATGGCAACCGTTGGTGAATTGTGCCCGAGAAACCATTTTATCGATTGCCACATCCGGTGGCTTGTTCGAGATGATGGTGTATCCCTCGGGGCAACAGCGGAAGGGAGATGCACAGAGCGGAGCAGAGTCGCCAGTTTTGTTTAGATCTCCCAGGACCGATAGCAGCGGGTGTGTTACTGCCTAGGAAGGCAGGCTGCTGCTGGTCGCTTCCGTTGACAATTCAATCCGTTTGGCCTTGAAGTGAGAGCACGTTGCGTGTGCGAGCGCAGTGTCAAAAGTGACAGCTCAGTCGTCGCTGTGTGCGGGGCCTAGATCTCGATGGACCATCATCAACACGGAAGCTTCGGCTACACGCCATCGGGAGCGCGCCGGAGTTGGGGGGAACGCGTTATTAATGAATGCCCGATGGGACAAACTTCGCATCTTCTCGGTGCCCACGAACCACGGGCAGGAAGCTAGCTAGAGTCGTGGGTTTCATTTATCGAGTTGCTCCACAACATTCCACATGTCCCAGGTCCCTAGTCCCGACGGTTAATTCGCCTGGAGCGGCAGGAACCCACGTCCTCTATTGCCTGCACGACCCACGAAAGTCGCCAGAAACTCCCGACCCTCACTTATCACCGCCGGCCGATCTTCCAGACCCGCGCACCTCCGGGAAGGCGCTTGTGTTTCAAGACTTTAATTGGGCACCCCCCCCGAAAAATTCCCGAAACTGGCGCGAGCGCGCGAGGCTGGAAAATCGAGATTTAATCACTTTATAACATACTTCCTGGGTTCCCAAACGCGCGAGAACGTGCCTTCGTCACGGCGGGCTCTCGGAAGGTTGGTGGCATAAAGTTGGTACGGCGGCGATCTCTCGGACCCTTCGGTGGCAGCCTTCGTTTTGATCCCGTCATTCGCTGCCGCTTGGTGTTCTTTTTCTCTCCTCCAAGGGACCCGGGATTGAACGCGCCACATCGCGTCCCTCTAATCGTTTACGACCGTTCCTCGCATACCGGTGGGTCCGATTGGGCCCGGCCGTTCCTCTCGCTCTTGGTGTGATTTTTCGGACAATCATTACGTGTCGTTCATTACCGAGGGCTGCATGTTTCCGCGACCATGGCAGTCGGGTCCGGACTGAGGTCTCAATTAACGTCGAAACTTGGGTTACTTGAGAGTGCTTTCGTTTATAGACGACGGTGTGAGAAGAGCTTAAAAATTAATGTTTGATTATACACGACCTGGCACCGAAATTCGACGTTAGTTCTGGCTCTTCGCCTTAGCCGACCACTCACCGAATGCTCACCGTGCAACACCCTGTACGGCACGTAATGTGTTGCTAATTTTGTAATTTACAGGCACCTCCACCTGCCTACGCTTTCCCAGCACAGGCTTAGCCCAGGAGTTCCTGGTCCATTACTTAGCACCTACGGGACGTTCATCCGGTTTTACTCGAAGCAAGGTTTTTAAAAACTGGTTGGAAGTAATGTTACATAAATCCGCCAAACGCTATCTAACAGTCCCAGGGGAGGTCAGGTCAGACGGTGGACTGTAGTCAAATCCGCATTGCGTAGTCTGGAGAGAGTTTTATAAATCCTATCCACATACTACGAGGAGATGGAAGCGTAGGACGGAGTAATGCTCTGTAAAGCTAATTTTAAAATCCCTCCTCCCAAAACCCTTCACATCACTACCAGCATAACGTTTCAAATATTGTAATGTAATTATCTGTCCGCCCCTCGTTGGCATCCCAGTTCTGAACGATGTTCGTAGGAGGGAGTTCGTGCTACATGAGCGTTTCCCAAGCATCCGGAGTAATCTCGTTACATTCGGTTGAACTTGTTTTGCAGATTTTTTGTTTTGTTTTTATCTGTTGCCTTGCAGTCGCTGCTGTTTCGTTTCAAACGTACCAAACGTACCTTCCATCCAACCCCGTGCTATCCTTCCGACCTTATAGTCCCGTGGTATTTTGTCCGTTTTGTTGCTGCCTTGAAAGCCGCTCGGGGGGCTCGCGATGTTGCCCGGTGCAACCGTGGCGCAGTCGGAAGCTGCTGATATTAAAACAATCGTTGAAAACACACCAGGCGTGCGTCGAACGGGCCCCGGAGAAAGTCCGGCTATCGACTGGACCCATCCTTTCGGACGGGAAAGCGCACAGCGCGCCAACACTTGACGGAAGCACCACCTCCACCGTCGTCGTCATCATCATCAGCAGCAGCATCAGATCCCCGTCGCGCACCTTTGCGCGAAGCAAGGGCCAAATCACGGGCCAAATATGCAACGGCGATCCTGTTCAGAGTGCTTACGGTTCGCTTGCCACCAACCACCACTGGAGTGGCGTTGGCGTCGGCGACGGCGACTTTAATTAAATACAAGGCGTCGGGTGAAATTGTTCTGCGGAAAAATTGCTTGCAGCGTTATTTACAGCCCGCTGAGCATCAGACGATCCGGGTATGTCCTCGCGTTGCCGTGGCCCGTGGCGAGAGATGCGGGTGAATGTCAACCGAAAGCAGTGAAGGTTGTTTGCGTTCGCTTGTTGAAGGCTCTCCGTGGCGCGGGACGGGGAGGAACTGGTGGGTGGTGGTGGTTTATCTCCCAGGAGTTTTGCGGAATATGATGTGTTCGTTGCGATGGAAAATTATAATAAACGCACAAGTACGGGGAAAGAATTCGTGCTGCACAATTTCGGCGAATCTGCTAACTAACCAGAAATAGTTTGAAATGAGTTTCGTAACACAGGTATTTCGTAGCTCTTGTAGTCCGGAGATTTTGAACATCGCTTCAACAAGGTCCAGCGCTACTCCAATAAAGTTCTGAACGGAGGATAATGTATTGGACCAGTTCTAGTAACTCCTACCGTCCTAGATACCGAGCCATGTTTTGTCTTCATGCTACAAAATGGCGCCCTCTGAAGCCCTCTTGCTTCGGGGGAAGTACTTCGTGAGAAATTACAAAAACAACTGAACCTTGCGACGTACGGTGTTCCCTTTAACTGGTGCACCTTCTCTCTTGTGTGGTCTTATTGACCATGAGTAACTGACGCACGATTCGGGGACGTAGGATCCACATTCCTCACGTATTTGATTGTTGTCATATGGAATTGATTTAGGCGGCAATAATACTAAACAGTATGGCAGGCGTTCCTACTCTATCTCCACTTCACCCTGTCTCTCTCTCCCTCGCATCTTGCATAAACAAATGCGTGCTCTCTGATATTCAGATGAGTGAGCCCACTCCTCCGCTCAGTTTGAGTTGGAGGCCGGGAAACGTTTGTTTTTCCACTGCGCAGCGGCTTTCCAGGGCCAGCTTATTTAATGCCTCATCAAAATATTTCCGAGCAGTTAAACGTTCGTTTGGCTGGAGATTTCCTACCCCGGGGGCGTCCGAATATCTTCGTGTTTGGGACGAGATTTATGGGCCTGAATAAAACGTCTTGCTGTCCGATGACTTGTGTATGTCCTTTTTTTCCCGGTTCTTCTGCCCGACGCTTGGTAAGCGCGTAGTTCACAAGGTCCAACGGTGTTAGACGGTGGGATCGAACGGATAAGAATGTGTGTGCTACTCCTCCAAATTCCTTTTTCCTTTCGTAGTACCTTCGCGAATCGATCGAACAAAAAAAAAAGACTTGAACAAAGGGAACTCCTATCGCGGACTATGTTCGATGTGACTAAAGCGAAAAAATATATATCTATACCGGCAGGAAAAAACAAACATTCCTCGAAACCCAGGATGACATCATCGATTTTCGTTAATGTTTCTCGCCTCTTTGTCGGCACACCGGTGCGCCAGCCCCAAGTGTGGAACCAGTCGGTTTGAGCAGTTCAATTTCAGAAGCGTGAAATAACGTAAATCGATTAATGCCTTCAAGCCTGCTTCACCTTCCGGCTGTGCGTTGTGTGTTTTCCTTCGGGATGGCGCTTCGAGTCGCGGCCAAGAACCGCCATTAATTGTCAGGGACGTGCCTCGTAGTAGCAGAGGACCGCACACGACGGAACCGGCTGGGATGGGAGTGAGATTTTTACTTCGTCATTTTTCCTGGTCCCATACGGACCGCCATTACAACGGCTTCGGAATGGTTCGGAATTGTACAGAGGACTGCGTTTTCCCGCCCTGCCTTCTTTTGGTTCTGAGACTCTTTCACCGGTCCGGGATGACCGGCGTTCGGGACTGTCTGTAATTTTCAAAACTTGCCCTTTATTCTATTCCCCACCCTCTGTCTCTCCAAATGAATTCTCTTCTGGTTCCTCAAGTCTTTGTCTAAATCAACGGCAGAAGTACCGACGACGCCAGCATTTGATCGCAGACTCCCATCTCCCCCGGCAAACACTTGTCCTTTTGGATCCCCGTTCTCCACTCCTCCAACATTCAGCACCAACACCACCATGCCTCGCGTAACGCGCACCATTTGCACGTTTTGGAGCTTGAAGCTGGTTGCCGGCGCTCAGATCAAACGGCAGATCTCGGGCGAGGTGCGAGAAATATGAAACATGTATCGCTTGGTGTACTTTACCTCGTCCCAGTACCCTCCACGGAGCCTGCCTTCTGTCAGCTGAGATTCGAGACACTGGTTCTGGTGAACGAATGAATCCATTTCCCAGGCGTTTCGTAAATAAAGCAACACGACCCACACCGACTCACCGGAGGAGGGTGTTGAAAAGTGAGAGGACCAAAAGGAAATTTTAATTGATTTTGCCCTCACCCTCCCCCCCACCCCCCTCTCCCCTCAGCAATTTTCTTCAACCTTGCGATGGTTTCTGATCAATCGAAGTTCACAACAAGCGGGTCGGATTTGTTCGTTATGTTCGATTCGCTTTCGCACTTTCGAAGAACGAAATCGAATCACTATGTATAAACGAAGTCGCGTAAAAAAACAGGCCTTCTGCTTGAAGACAATGTCGTCGTCGGTCCAGGCTCAGATCAAGCTCCGACCGAGCGAAATAATAATCAAAACCGGGCGGAGGACAAAACCGAGAACCCTGAACAGCTCCGGCGTGTACTGATCAAAAGTTTGGTTAATTGTTTCCAATCCTCGCCAATGCTGTTGCTGACAGACGGACCGTGGCGTGAAACCGGGGACCGAAGAAAGAACAGTGTCCTCCCGGGTGCGCCTCCACCGGAGGAAGATCGCGGGAAAATTGATTGAAGTTTTCCGAAGCTTCTTTGAAATCGATGAGGTTCTTTCTCTCTCTATCTCTCTGCCTACTGAGGCTGATTGTGAAAACATTCCGCGAAAGAGTGCCTTCCCAGGGGATGGTTGTAATTTCCGGTTCAATTGTTTCACTAACCAGACCGGTGGAAAGTTTTGCACGTTTTCCGGCGCTTACGAAAAAATAGATTTTCCAGAAAAAAAAGGAAGCATGAAACGTAGCGAGTCTTGTCACTTTCAAAGCGAAGTATCAACACTTTTCTTTCCCGCACAAGAGAGTGAAGGAGAGAGAGGGAGTGTCTCTTCCTCACTTCACTTTCGGGCTCTGTGGGTGGAAAATATGAAAATTACCAGTCGTGTGCCGTGTTGGCTTCCCCCGGTAAACAATTCACATGCAAGCAACTTTTCCGTTTTCGGCTCGGCATTTTTTGACAAGCATTCTATTCGAAACCGTTTTTGAGGCATCCCTCCATCCCCAGCGCATCCACTCACCTCAAATGGGCCCCGTGGGCTCATTGTTCCGTAACGGTTGCTACACACCCGAAAACACCAGCAAAAACACACAGACACACGCAGTAAGAGACGCGATGCGGATGATGTCCTTGCGTGCTCCATTGTTAGACGGGACCAATTTCTCATCAGAAAGGAATTTGCCTCCCAATATTCCCCCGAAACATACCGTAACGCCAGCTCGTCCCACTCTCCCCCTCCATTTTCCTATCTTCTGGCATACAAAGGAAACTGCCTTACCTTCCAGCGACCCTCCCACCTCACGATTTGGGTTTCCCAATTTTTTTTTGGCAGCTTTTCTTCGTCTCATCATCCAAGGAGGGGCTTCGCGGAGTTCGCGCGTCAAAGTCTCCTCTCCCGGAATGGTGGCTGGGTTTCCTTTTGTGTCGCGTGGTGTACTGTTTTTTTTCTACTCTCGCCTTCCTTCGTTTTGCACCGACCAGCTGGGAAAACTCTGCCCGGGCAAGATGAGAGTTGGCGGCGGGCGCGATGTCAACTGGCGAGGGCTCAAAATGTTCGCGCAGATCCTTTTTCTGTTGGTGGTGTGGGAAATTGGAGAAAGGAAAACGCGAACACAAAAGATCATCATGACCGCCACCCCACCCTACTTCCTATCACCGTATTGTTCCGCGAACTGTGCAAGCATTTTCCTCGACCGCTTCTTCTGGGAAATTTTCCCGCCGCGCAAAGTCGTTTCGAATGGGAGCCGGGGAAGTGTTTTCGAATCATTCGAATCACCGCGGGGTTGGTACGGTAGGGGGAAGTCACGGGCAGTTTAGGTGACGAAGTGGCCACTGATAGGGATCCAACGCTATCTTTTATCTCGCGACGGTGACAAGCCCTATATACCTGCGTGGGGAAAAAGAGAGAGAGATGGTCTTTTGTGTCGGTGTGATCATCTGACACGGCGGGAACATCATCATCGTCACGTCACACGATCGTCCTTTCTATTTTCTAATATTTCGATTGTGCCTCATCCCCGGGACGACGACGGTGTACGTGTTTGCCTTGCAGCTTGTTATGGTAAACACACCTCAACGTGATTCCTGTTGTCAAATCGTTTCCGGAACCTCGCGCCGGGATGTTTTATTCATTCCGAACGTACATCACAACGGTGGAACGGGTATTTGTAACTCCACCGTCGTTGTTTCTGGCAATGTTCCTTCACCATCTCACCGGGGGAAGTATCATTTTCACCGCTTCCGATTTTGTAGCATAGCGTTCTGATAATGATGGGTAGTACGTATGGACGCGTTTTCGTGTTACAAAATGGCAGCCGCTGTTCAATCGAACCACTTCGGTTCGAACGTTCTCCCGTTCGGGGCAATGTTCTAAATTTTCCCAGAATGAAATGCTTTCCCGCGTTCCTGGTGGTGGCATAAATCTTGGCGTCCCGACCTTTGGAAAGCTTCCGTCCTGTGGCGGTTTCATTGCGAACCTCACCTCTTGTTGGGTTCAAGAGAAGGGTGGTCGTCTCTCTGCCATTTTTTTCTCCGTTCCCCCCAGTCCCGTGTGTTCCACGAGAATGGGAACCTTGGGTTCACCCGGTCGACCCAAAAACTCCTTAACTCCTTCCTAATGGCGTAATGACCCATAATTTCCATCGAAAATGGGCATAAATCACATTCCAGCGCGTCGTGCCCGGAACCGGGAGGGCCCCGACGCGCTGTACCTGCTGAAATGGGTACAGCTAGGAGCAGGAGGTTACTCCACGCGAACCGCAATGGGAGTGCAATTACGCAATCGAGACCATGCTGGACCGGACCATGGACTCGAGCAGAAGAAACGTGTAGCGAATCCCACCTACGCGCCAACTCCATGAATTGCTCGGGATGAAACATGGTCCATACTTGACCTCCCACCGTTGCCTCTCGAATGTCCCATCTCCCGTAATCGGCATCATTATCGGCATCGTTAAAACTGCTCTCTCCTGTATGGTCCGGAATATGGTTCGGCGTTTCGCCTGCACCCGAAAAACAACGCCTTCCTGACTCTGCAGTCCTTCTTGTACGACGATGTTGCGCTAGGTACCACGAGATTGTTGCATTCTCCGTGGGGAACCCATCAGGAGCTCGCTGGGAAACACCCAAACCAGCGGGAGTTTGATTGAACCTAAAGTACCCTTCCGACTAATTGTCGACTAACGTATGCGTTAGTTTTGGGAGGCTACTTTAGACATCGGCTAAAAGGGCTGCAACACTTAAGGTGTCAGTTACTAACCACCCACGTGCCTCGGAAGGTGTTTTGATGGTCGCAGTTTTGATACCCATTTCCTCCGGAGTTTGGCATATCATTCAATCTTCCAGTCCAACATCCGGGAAGTACTTGAGGAATCGGTGTTTTATTCTTCCTTCAAACCAACTGTTGTAGACGCAAGTTTAACGAAATGCAAACGAGAACGAGCACCAACTCCTCGTGCCCGAGGGACAGGAACAAACAAACCAACAACGGGGCCCCGGGTATTTACATAAACAAATGATAAACATAACCATTATCATAAATACATATCATCCCGGCTATTGTTTCGTGTCGGGTCGGGAGGGGAAAAGAAACCGGGGATTAACGAGGCACTAACGGATGATCTTTCGTTTCTTCGAAGGCACCGGGAGGGTTTTTCTTTTCTTGCTTTTTTGGGTGTACTTTCCGGTGTTCCTGTCCTCGAGCATTGGATCGGATCGGATTAATATGCGATGCAGCAGTCATCAACTTCCAAAACCCCCTCTCAAAATGATCCAAAGTGACCAACTACTCAGGGAAGACAACCCATCTCGAAGTCTCGAATGCAAGAGAATGGAAGGAGAAAAAAAATGGGTAAAAGGACATCAACACTCTACGTCCAACATAAGCATATACACACCTTCGTTTCCCACACGGCGAAGGACAAATATGACTCCCGTTCCTCGCATCCGTTTCCTCCCTCTTCGTTGAGGCTTCAGAGAGGCGCAAATATTTATGCGCTGACGGTTACTTCTTCCCGGATCGGTCACTGACGGAAGCTGCCTTCGAGCATTTTTCTCCCGGGTCCTGAGGAAATTGTAAACCAAACCGAAACGCCGAAGTGGCCACCTATTTATTTTTTTGTTTGGTTCAGACGAAAACGAACGGGTGGGCCCTCCTCCCAGCAGGGTCCGTGGAAAGTGTGGTTTGTTTTTTAATGTTGCTGTTTTATTTATCTCCAAACCGTCTATTTTGTGTCTTCTCGTGTCTTCCCTCCCGGGCCAGGTCGTGCTTTTTATTTTTCTGGGAGGTGGAGTGAAATGAACATTTTCTTTTATTGACACGCTAATAGAATCAATTAACGCAAAGCCCCATAGGCTTCCCTTTTCCTCCAGCGCTTGTGTCGCCGGTCCTCCGGTGTTCGTCCACAAATGCGATTGCGGTAGCGAGCATTAATCGTTCTGACGTTGGTTGGGATTGGATGAGGTGAGATTCAACCACCAACCATTTCGCGGGATTTGGAGCTACAGGAGAGGCAGCTGGTGCTGCTGCGGTTGGCCGGTGGAAGGCGTTTATTTATGTTTACTCTTAGCATCTCGTTACAGTGAAGCGAGGGAGAAGCAGCTCGGTCCCAGCCGTGAGAAATTATTTGAATGAATTCGATTGTTTTTCGACTGAATTTTGGAAGAAAAATGGAAATTGACCACCAACCAAACCGGTAATTCCTTCGGGGAAAAGTAGGGAAATTACGCGGTTTTTCGAACAAGCCCCGTTTTTCTAGTAGACCTTGGCCATGAGAGTTTAACACCTCGAGAGCTATTGGTTTAGCTTGCAGGGTTAGGGAAATTTAAGAAAATTCGGTGCGTATTTTAGAGCAAACGTTATGTGGAATATTATAATGAGTCATAATTTATCATCTCCCTTCGAAGGTCCGTTCCGGGAGAAAATGTTAGGTTATAAAATTAGGCATATTTTTATTTGTACATGGCACGATACCCTCATTTATTGGACTTGGCTTCTGGTCGAGGATCGTTAATGTAGCCTTTTTTGAAGAAAGTTATATTTTAGATCTGTTTTTAGCCGGGAGGTGCTGGAGAGATTCAAACCCACAATGTCTAGCGTGGTTTTTCCTCGCACTACCACTACACCATGGGGATCGTCACAATTTGCATGTCAGTTTTGCGATAAAAACAAGCTCGTTTTATTAGAAACGTTTAGTATACGGTAGTTTTAGAATAAATGCTATGAGATGATGTTTTTAAATTAAATTTTGCAGTATTTATTCAACTTCTGTCATGTTTAAGTAGCATAATACTTAATCAGTCAGGAAGCCAAATCAACACCTTTCTATCGTATCATTTTAGCCGAATGAATTTGCCTTTTCTTAAAGGTTTTATCATTTCTTTCCTGCACGCGCCGGCATAAAAGTGACCATTAGGTGCTTAGTTTAAAATGGAAATGATTTTAGATCGGTTTAATGGCCTCTCAACCGACATTCCTACACACCACGACGCCTTAGAGTGGCTCCCCGGGGCCGATGTGTAAGCTTAACGTCACCCGATTTGACTGGCATTTCCCAATGGCAACACCCTCCCCCTCCCTCTCTCTCCCTCCATCCATTCCTTTCATCCTTCGATTTATGGAACTTTATGGCCGGCAGAGAAAGCGCTCGCAAACGCTGCCCCATCGCCCGAAAGCCTTTTGCTTGTCGATTGCTTAATCGGCTTTCGGCTATCAACATTATTTTCATCATCATCGTTTTATTTTTTCCCCGCCTCCGGATAATTACCTCCATTCCAGTGATGGGCATGGGGGTTGTCCAGTCGTATGACGTGCTCTTCGGTAGTTTTTGGCTTGTTTTTATGTTTTTTTTTTGTGAAGATCGGGCAGAAGCTGTGATACTCGATTGTCACATAATTTCCACGATTATGAGAAGTGGTGGGGCTTGCTTTTGCCTTTCCGTGCGAGAGTGCCAAAATGAACCGGAGTTCGTACCCGAAACCGCTAAGAGGCTTAAAGGCGAACGCGGGGAAGTTTATTACGGCGCGCTTTACGGACACTTCTCGGGCTGAAGGAGGGCGTCGTCTTGTTTTACAGCGCCTCTCCGTAAACTTGATCCTGCATAATTTTAATTCCCTCCGCTTGCTTACTATTCCGGCTGGTTTTACCTTTTCGGCCCGGCAATTTTTAAGAAGAATATTTTGCGGGCTGACGCTCCTTAAGGCAAGATATTTTCGTCGTTTCGTCTCGAAATACCTTCCAGACGAAACTCTCAACCGAAGTAGCTGAATTTCCGCTGAAGATGGAGTGCCGTCTTTAATTTTTAAACAAGCATTCCACGCCGAAGCTCAACTTTCGGTACGGATTATTTACCGATTTGTGCAGGCAAATGAGCGGCAAAAAAAAAGAGTCCAGAACCGTTGAGCCGAAATGCCGGCCATAAATATGGACATAATTAATATGCTATCGATCGTTTCGTCTTTCAGATCGCAGATTTGACGACGATGATTTCGGGAGCCCCATAAATTGTCCCGACAGCTGCCGCTGGTGCTGGTGCTTTTTTGACTGGTTTGCCTTCTTTTTCGGGGGTCGGTCTTTTTTTCCCTCTTCTTCTTACCCGCTGCATCCCGAAGGCGGTGGTCGTCGCGTTGGTTTTCGGAGCGCGGCACTAAAGTTTGCCGATCGGACCATCGGATAAGACACCTGGAAAATTGAGGACGAACACCAGTTAATTAGTGGGGGCGGCGGTATCCGAGAAATGTGGAGCCTTCCGCGGTTTTCAAGGGGAACAGAAAAAGACAGCGAGCTTATCTTCGTTGTGAGTTTAACAAAAAGAAATGCGCTGCTTTTTAGTTTTACTGCGTGGTAAAAGGTCTGCGAGGGATATTAATTCCCCGCCCTGGCCGACAGATGTCACTGTCCCGAAGGGGGTTTGGATTTTGATCACGATCGTGCTAAAGGCTGGGAAGTTTCGGGTTTGGATGAAGCTTAAGAAAAAAAAAACAGGAATGTTCACATTTTAAAAATCTTTCTCCATTTCGTAAATAATCCTCCTCTGCGGCGATGTGTTTACCTTTCCGTATCAGATTCACCTGCCTTTCTTTCCAAAGTGTTTTGGCGGGGGCGGGGGGGATCCAAAACCCTACGAAGACGAATGGCCGGCAGATGAACACATGCACACCAACCAAACTCCCATTCGGGACAAAAAAAAAAACCTTCGCGAACGAAAATCCCGTGGCGGAAAAACCCCCGAACGGACGGACGGACGGAAAATCTAGATAACGAGATAATTCTCCGGTATATTTTCCTCCATTCTTTGCGCGCTTATCTGCGCGGGTGTCAAGTTGTTTCCTCCTGTTCAACTCCGCTCAAAAGTAACCGACCCTGTCCCCTATCCCCTGTCCCTCTTGTGTGCTTCCAAAAGCTGGTTGGAAAAAAGCGGGCCACAAAAACCAAACATTCCATTCTTTCCCGGGAGCTTTAGATTTTTCACTTCACTTTCGGACCAACAGGGAAAAAACAGGAAAAAAGGTGGGTGGACACTATCAAAAAAAATAAAAACCCACCGTAACAGGTAGCCACAAGACAGAGTAATGGAACACGGCTACCGGTTCCGCGGCGCAGATAGAATTCCGCTTAAAGGGTTGAACTTAGCCGAATGGCTGGCCGGAAAAGCAAATTAGAAAGCCACGATGAGGAGGAGAAGGAGGGCCGAGGGTTCCTCCAATTGGAACAGTAAATGGAATTTTAGAATTCAATTCGCCGTCCCCCTCCCCCGAAAGCCGGACGGAGAATGGAGAACACACTCCGAAACCAAATTACACCGATAAACATTAGCCTAATCGTGTTTGGTGAAAATGGTTCCATTTTGGGCTCGCTAGTGGAAGGTGGTGAGGTAAAGGGGGTGGCCGGCTTCCAAAGCTGCTCGGAGATCCGTTCCACTTCACGGTCAGCTGGACTGTTCCCCAAACGGGGCAAAGAACGGAGCGCTGCTTCGAGCAGCGAAGGGTCTTCGGATGGGAAGGAAATATTTTGACAGTTATGTGATAGTTATGTAGTCGAGCGGATTGTTGCCTAGCGGGGGGAGGAGGGAGAAGCGGGGAACCCTGAAGGTGGATTTCGTATGTTTCCCCCACCCCTCTCCCCTCCCCCCATTTCTTTATCGGCATCATTTAATCAAACCACAGTGACACAGCGCGAAGTGAATTGGGATCATTTATCTTTTCTTTTCATTTTTTTGTCCGGATGTTTTGCGGTGCGGAAAGCGAAACGCGGAAAAGCCCCCTCGGGAGCCTCCGGGCCTAATGCATGTCGAAAGCGCCCTCGTACCTACGCTCCCGGCTTTGATCTCTTCGAGCTCTATCTTGATGTCCATTGCAGGTTATTCTTTTTTGATTTCCACCGGTTGAAACAAAAAGTAAATCGTCCCGGAAAAGGAAAGCGGGTGTGTGTAATTCCAGTATAATTCCAAAATAATTACAACATTTCAGTGGCGCGGAAAACCGTGCTCACCGACCGGTCTATCGTCGGGCGTTAGGGGGACCTTCTGATTGGAAAAGCGCACGTGGAGGGAGAAAGTCCAAACATTTTTATTATCATAATTTTACCATTAGCCTACACCCGACGCTATAGCGAGGGACCGGAAATATGATCTGTTACCTCTTTTCCTTTCGCCCATCGCCAGGTGTTGTTGGTGATCATTAAGGGAAAGGGGTTTTTCTCGTTAATTGAAAAACATACAAATGACTAATTTAAAGGGACGAATACCTGGCCCTTTGAAGATCGGATCTTTTTTAGGATATCGGGAACGGGAGGATGAAGCCAATGAAAGGTGAATTCATCTTCATTACGGATGCAGCTGTACGGGGGCCATCTGCAGGACCGGCCACCTTCTAGGTCATTCTATAAATCATCCTAACGAGTGTGATGATTTAATTAATTCCCGTACGAGAAGCGTCTGATGTCGAAAAAAACAAAAGGTATCTGAAGAAAACCTAACGGTCAACCGGTTCCGAATGCGGGAAGGTGCCGATTGCTCCCGGTGACTCCCGGGACTGATCGATGTTCCTCCTCGGGTTCTGCTTCCAATACTCTGTGTTGTGACAGAGTCTTTCAAATATGGTAGCCAAAACCAGGACGCTGTAGGTGGCCCCATTTCCTTCGACACACTACAAAATCGTCCACAAACTGTGGTCCGTTAACCGGATCGGCACACACACACACGAGGATTTTTGGAACGGATTATCGCGATTAGTGTGAGACATGTGTGGCGTCGTTGCTGATGGGGTGTCACCGTCGCCTACGATCGCGGAAAATGGGTCTCTGCGTGGGAAGACATCGGCCTATCGACTGTGTCACCTCCGCAAAGGTGCACTTTTCTATCCATCTGTCCGTGTGCTTCGTGTGTGTCTTACGTGGTGGGATGCAATGCAGGGCTTAATGCAGATCGTTGTGTCACACCCTGGGCGTACTTTTCTTCTGTTCCCATGTCGTGTCACTTGGCACAAACGCTTCAGCGTCACAACACCAACACCGGGTGGGACGTTTTCGTGTCGTAGGCTTTCCATCACTCTAAATCCCGTCACTCACTCAACGCGCACGCACATGACAGCTTCATAGGTTCTGTTTTTTTGTGTGCTCCCAATAAACCCGTTTACCTCCCCCGGTCTGGTTCCTCAACGGAGACCGAGAACCAGAACGCTTCTTCATCAATCAAGGCAAATAAAAACAACGAAAAAAAAGCCTATACAAAAATCAACCGAGACAAATCTCCGCGACCATAAATACTCGGAATCTGGGCTCCGCGTCTCGTTGTGCTCGCTCGAGAACGAATCGTGCCTATTATCAACTTTTATCACCACCAAAAAGATTTCGGACGCATTAGGACGTAAAGCAACCCACGAGATGATGGTCCGCGCGCCACGATGTTGTCGATGCCTTTTGGCTTGGAGTTCTAGAAGAAGAGTTGTTTTCTTGTTAAACGGGGGGGGACTACATCCCCCTTTCCACCAGAGAAACGGAGCATAAAAAAGGAGTGCTCCAGCCTCGGGTGCCGCATCGCCAGCATCCACGCTGGAACTCAGCGCACCGACCAG
This sequence comes from Anopheles ziemanni, assembly GCF_943734765.1. Taxonomy (NCBI): domain Eukaryota; kingdom Metazoa; phylum Arthropoda; class Insecta; order Diptera; family Culicidae; genus Anopheles; species Anopheles ziemanni. The sequence continues at coordinate 71,930,404 of NC_080706.1, read as the reverse complement.
CAGTCGCAATGACACAAAACCCCATAAAAGAATTGATTTCTCGTAAATGTGTGCGGTGCAATAAAACGCTAGCCCTCGTGTGGTAAACCGGAGGAAGGGTGTGTGTGTACGCCATATAAAAATATGATTTGATAATGGATCTCCGGGCTTTCCACCCCCCGGATCACCTTCTCCCTTCTTGGGGTACGTTCTCCACCATCTCGCGCATCCATCATTCTGGAGGCGGCGGGCGCTAGACGGCGAATCCGGCGGCTAATTGATTTAGTAAAGTGTTGCCTGTCGTGGACCCCGAACCCCCCCGCCCGATGTCGTGTTGGTTCCGTTTGGTGGAAGAAGGACGCGAGTTTCCCCTCACCGCGCGACGCTCGCGCTCGAGAAGAAGTGAAAAGAATATACGATACTCGAAAAACGGTTGAGCTGAGTGGAACTATAAAAGTTTTATGCCCCGCCGGGAGCCATCCCACGGCACCCTTTTGGGCTGTTTTGAACGGAGAGGGGAAGGTGGTGAGTTCGTCGTAGTTTTCCCCCCCGTTCTTGACGTTTGGTTTTTGTCATTCTTTTAGTGGCTGGTATTTTTCTTTCGCTTTGTTTTTTGGTTAAGAATCACCCCCGTCCCTTCCGGCGAAAGTCGCCACTTTGGGGTAACTTTCTTCCAAAAACGTATTTTGCAAATGCGCCCGGCGAGAGTGCTGTAAAAATGTGCCTTCCGAGAGGCAGGCAGCCAGCTAGAGGCTCGCTTTTTTGGGGTGCGTCGTAAAATTAACGATAATTAAACCCTGATGGGTTTTATGATGCTGTAGGAGTTGGTATTTGCGTTTGGTTTTTGCTCCTTATCCAATCTCACCCGCCCCTAATGGGAAGGAACTCGCCAGTTTGAGACAGTTTAATCATCTCGACAATAATTCGCGGAGTAATACACTTGGTGCAAAATATCTAACGTGTCTCTTTTCCTCTTTCTTTCTTGTATCTTTTTAGGTAAGCAATTCTTTGACACACTTGGAGCGTGCTACACAATGGCGTTAGAGCGTTAGGACGAACGGAGGAGTGCGTGAGTACCTACGTGCTAGGCGAGACCATGATACCGATATCATCACGCGAGTCGTAAACGCTTCATCCCAAAAACAGTGCTACCATGCACGCAAGCACCGCTTCCGCTTTCGAGGTTTGATTCGCAAAACCAAGTGGAGGTGTGGTCCGGGAAGGTTCAAAAGGTTAACCCACCACCCCCAACAACGGGTGACGGTTAATTGGATCAGGCGACAACCGAACCTCGGTCAACACGGGATATTCCCTCCAAAATTATCGCAAAATTCAATCCCATGAATTATCCGTTTTTCCGAAAGTCTGAAGGTGTGTATGAACCTGCGTTTTGCTTGTTTGTGTGTGTGTGCGTTTTTTTTTCGTAGTGTGTAAACTGTTTCGCTACAGTTTGGTAGTTTGTAAATGCGGCTCAGGCGAGTCGACGAGTACCCGTTTTGGGGTAGGGAGGGAATTGATTTATGTGCTCGGATACGGTTGCATACTTCCATCCGACTGTAAACTTCACACCCCACCCCTCTTTCCAGATGAGGGTTGACCATGGTTGGCATTCCAATCGGGTTAGCGGATGAGGTTGCGTTCACTAATAAAGTAACCTACCTTCACGACTTTAAATGGGCTGATAATGAGCCGATTTAATGGTCACCGTTCAGTTGTTTAATGCATGCACTTTGTTTTGTTCTCTATTTCAAACGGCTATGGAAGGGAATGCAGATGTCCTGTTTATGCACTCGTTAGGTCCAACGCATTATGTATCATGTGGATGTAGAAACAGTTCGGAGAAGATTTCATTCCATCGTACTGGTAAGCCACTAGACCCCCAATGGTCAACCTTAAGTGTCCACCATCGACATGATGTGCATACAATGGAATGATGGATCTGCTGTGTCTCAGTCCTAACTGCCCTCAAGAATCGCTCCGTTTGTCCATTTCTTGTGGCATATGAATGGATCACATCATTTAGCGTACATCCTATACGCCCACGGGGATGTAACCAGTTCAAGTTTGTTGTCTTACAAAGGGCTTTCCTCTGGTTGATGCGGAATAAACGGAGTTTCCTTTTTTAATGCAACCCACTACCCTGCTTGGCCGTTGGAACTTGCATTTGTACCTTGTTTACATCGTTGAAGCAGTGCTTTTGTGCAATTTTCCGAGCCCGGCGTTGGTCGCAAACGAAGCTCTGTGCTAGGATCGCGGGAGGGAACTCAATTATCAGCCCCAGAAATAGCTCACAGCATCTCCCCGCGGTCCCTTAAAAGATTGATACAAACATCAAACCATCAAACCGCTGCTGGGACTTGGGCCGGGCGCTAAGGGCAGACGGATCCCGGGCCTTTTATTTATGCTGATGACGATGTAAATCTTCCATTTTTAGTCCGCCGCAAAGTGCCTCTCCTGCGCGAGCAGCAACATCCGACACGCGATGACGCGCATTGAATCCCAACTGGATGGAGAAGGCCTCCGACCCGATGCGATCCTTGGGCGATGGTACCGAATCCGCCATCCGAGAGTCCATTAGTGTGCGGATGTGAAGGGACCACGCGGAGGGGCTTGCAGCTTCATATCGGAACGTCGCCCCCTCCGCTCTGTATTCTCTAGCCTGCAAAACGCGAGCATGTTCCATTTGCAACATCCATTTTGTTTTATTTGTTTTTTTCCTTTCCCGTCCTCCAAAACGGGTGGCGGTGCAAAATGGCACTCATTAATCAGGCGAGGTTCATCAGGATGTGGCCTGAAAGGTGGACCCAGATGTGCAGGCGGGAGGTGGCGCGCACTGCGGGGGTACTGTGTTGCGTATGCGAATTCGCGTACTTTATTCCTGGCGTCATTCAAGAATGATGGCAATAAGTTTCCTACCCACACCCATTCGCGCGACGCTTCATTTGTCTGCCGTTGCAAGTTCCTCAACGACGACTGGGGTGCCCCTCGCACGATGCAGAAGTACCAAGTAGGGAGGTCGGGTGCTGGCATCAGGCCGGCGCACTTCAGCGACAATTTATTTGATTGAGAGAATTGATTATTACGAGATAATGGAATCATATGTGAGTGGTTCTGGATTTAATGTAAACATTTGTCAACACAGCAGCGAACTCTTGAGGCTGAAGGAGGTTTCCAACTTGAGGGCTCTCGTGGAACGATTCCGTGTGTGGAGGGTTCCATATTCGGTGCCCCAAACCACCTCCCACTCAACGTACCTTCGCAGTCCGCTTCCAGCCAAGTCAAGTGAGAATGGAGAGAAAAACGGGAAAGAATAACTCCGCCAAACTTCCATACGGTTTTGTCCGAACCCGAACCTTCGAATCTTCCGCCAGCCTGGTGCGCTGGTGTTCATCGAAGCTTGTAGTTTTATTTGTCCATAATTCTATTTACTCTCCTGATTGCATCGTATAATAATGCAATGTTGCGCCAAGGGGTTTTTATTTTTGGCTCGCCCTCACCAGCATGGAGATGGGAGAACTCGGATTCGATTTGCGAAGCACAGGGAAGCATAAACTGAACGAAGTTATATGCTCCATGGGCAGAATCAGAACTTCGAACGATTCGGGTAGCTCTCTCTCTCTCTATGTCCTCGTGTGTACGGTGTTGTCAAATACACAGTCTAACGGCTCCACATCTGCCAATCTATCTGCTTTTCCTCCCAATCCCTAGGAATTGGGTGATCAACTGGCAACCGAATCTGGCAAACAATCATCAAGATAAATCGTTAGTCCTTGGCAGTCTCTTTTGCTCCACCATCAGCATTGCAGGAGGAGGATTTCCGTTTTGTTTTGTGATTGTGTGTGTGTGTTTTTTTTTCGTTTGTAGTCATTCTTTCCATACCGTTTCGGAATCCTAACGTCCGATCGATCGAAAATGGATGGTGGTGAAGTGCCGGTCCAAATCTGACCGAAGTTAGATAGCATGGTTTTGCCTCGACACACTCCGAGCTAGACGTCACGGTGGCTCTGGAATTGTCGATAGCTTAAAGGCGATCCCGTGGCGAAGTGGGTAAGCACCCTGGCACTCACAATGTGGAAAGGGCCAGTTTGTGGATACTAGAATATGGCTTCTAATTCCCTCGGACCGAGCACGCTTTTGTTGAATATATTTATCACGGATACTGGCAATGGATCAATATGGTCCACTCCTGCCCACCTCTCCCCCGATTCCAGTCCGGTGGCCGCCACTTCAAAGACCCTGCTCTGCTCTTATGCTTACCGCTTCGTTTGACTTGCAATCGACCGGTTTGGAGGAAGACGTGAAAAAATTACTACAATAAAAGATGAAATATTTCAACCGATTCCGTCCATTCCGCATCGGTCTGTCGTCGGTTCTTCTGTACGGAACAACAACATCGCATCGTGCACACCCGTTCTGTTTGCTGGGAGTACGTGCCGTGCGCCGTGTTGTACCATGTGTGCCAACGGTGGTGCATTCGATCCTTTCGCTGTCATCGTTTGTTGCGATTTTTTCCTGCATGCGCTTACCCACTCAACTCAGCGCAGTCCGGAAGGACCGTTTTTCTTTCCTATCCTCGACGACAGGGAAACGCCGGCAGCAAAGCGTTCCACTAGGCCACTCGTTGCCTGGTGCAGCGCAGTCACTGCTAGATGGCTAAGGTGGCTGCAAAAATGGTACCAGGAGAAATAAAACTTTCCTTCCCCGTCTTCGTCCTCCTCCTCCTTCCCATCGAAATTCTCCAAACCATCCACTTGCCATGGTTGGCATGGCGCGGTCTACGATAACGACGCCTGGAGTTTTGAGCATCTCGCACGATATGTCACCCGACATGCGGAGTTGGAGGAGGGGAAGAAGGATGCGTTACAGCGAAAGCAACAGGAGGGGCACTGGGAATGCTCGTACCCATCGCAAGGCGTCACAGCGCCGAGGTTCCGGCGGGTTACGGCGACGTAGATAAATATATTTGTTTACCTCGAAACCCTCCAAGCAGTTTGTTGTTGGGGTCTTGAGGGATGATGGGAGTGCTTCGGATGGAAACGAACGACAAAAACGATGGTAGCCAACAAGCAACCGTCACGGGTATGGGAGAGTTGTATGGGCTCCTATATCAGGGATTCCTTTCCTCCCGGAGTCGATCGGCGCCCTCCCCCCATGCCGTTCCCGGAGATTCCTGAAGCTCCTCCGAAATTCTTTGATGCAGCGCCCCAGCGTTGTGCAGTTTCTGGCGTGTCTCGTACGTCTCGTAAGTTCTGGAGCTGGTAGCGCGATTGTTTGCCGCGAACAAACGACCAACACACACACATACACAAACATACGCATCGTGTACTGGAGATGCTTCCCTTTGGAGGACACCATAGAAGGAACAGAAAAGCCAGCGGCAGCAGCAGTTACTCCCCAGCTAACTGATTGGCCTCTGGATCTTGAATGCATCCACTTTATACAGCAGCTCCACGCTAGGCTAAACCCGACAGGCGGACGAAGGGGAAAATGGAGCGGAACATCCGGAATGCATAATAAAACATTTTTGGGATCGATCTTTGGAAAATTTAAATATTGTCTTTACACAATGTCCCTTGACAATAAGCTCTCGCCGGCGTTAGAAGACAAGTTTTCCTTTTTTTGTGTCGGGGGAATCGTGGTCCGCTCCGCTCGTTAGGATGATGGTATTTCTCTTTACGCCTCGGTTTGCTATCTATCGGGAGTTGGGATTGGCCGGATAAAGAGCAGCACACAGTCCAGAAGGAACCATGTTTAGAGCTCCAACTGTCAAAATAACCGTCTGATGACATTGTTATGCGGTGTTTGCGCGTGTCTCCGGTAGTTCGATTCCGTGCTCTCGGTGGTGGCCAGTTTGGCCACAGATAATGTGACAACTCGGGATGCCACTCCATTATCGCGTCGGACGACGCACACTTCCCAGCCAACACGGGATGCAGCTGTGCTTGACCCGCTTGTTAGTAGTTCACTGGGCATCGAGGCGGGAAAGCGTCCCGGAAGGCAGTTTTGTTTACCGTTTACGCATTAATTTCGTTATCTTGCCGACACCGTCCAAATGGGATACTGCCTTTTGCTGGGGAGTGGCTGAGGGTTTGGAGTTGGCATTAAATCGCCTTCTCGGTCGGTCGATGGTCGATTCAAGACCTTCAGTGGCAGCATCACCAAGCGTGCATAGATTTGAATCCGTTCCCCGAGATTCCCAGAGAGTTCAGAGAGGACGACCGTGCAAAGCTCACGGCGGTACGCGGGAAGTAGACTTCGTGCGGGTTAAAAGCTCGCTGTTAATAATATGTTTATCTAAATGGGCACTTCCAGTGATTTAGCACGTTTGAATCATTCCTCATCGACGCCCGTTCGGAGCCGATCGTAGGCAGGAGAAACCTCGTCGTTTGGACACCATCTGTTTGACCACCACAAACCTTAGGTTAGGGTTAGGGAGGAGTGGCGTTCACTGAGGCGAAGGGAGCTATTTTTTTATTAATTCTCACCACTTGGCACCTCGGTTCGGTCGGCTATAAACGCGTTCGCCGCTTCGCTTATGGAACGATAGAGCAGATTTCTCACGGCACTGTTTGAGAATCGCCGGAGAAAAAGAAGCTGTGGTGGATCTTTGAAACCGCACCGCGCGTGGCGTATTTCGTAGCGAACCGACGGAAAAGTGGAAACACAAACCAAGAAGAAGAGACGCACGCAATGTCGCAGGGGCGGGATCGTATTCAGTTGCTTCGTTCGATCGGTATGCGGAACATTCAGCGAATACGGGTCAATAGAGGAGGTAAAGCCGTTTTCATATCGGGAAGGGATCGAGTCTTTTCTTTATGGCCGTCGAGCTGCTGCTGCCGGGCCCAGCTTGTCTTGCCGAAACGGTCCGTCCTTCTGAGGCTGAGCCATTTACGTTTGACGCCCAACACCGGTTGAAGTGTCCCGCACATGGCATCGTACAACCAGATGCAGACTTTGTGCCCGCCTCAGCTGTTGTCGCTCGCCCAAAGATAGGCAAAACCACCGATTTGCGCCGGGAACCGTATGACAGTCCGCAGCGATTCATCTGCCAGTTGTGCTCGCTGTCGCACGAATGTCACCGCGAACGAGTGGACGACCGTCGGATTCGGAATGTTGACGCACGCTCGCTCGCTCGCTCGTCAGTGGGGGGCAGGCCAGTACCTTCATTACGTCCCATCAAAGGCTTAAGGATTGCAAATAAACAGAGAACCATTACCAAAGATCGATCGGATCGATTGGTTTGGACTCTGTGGTTGGAATCGGGTTTAAATAGACGACTGATGGCAGCGCCCCGTACCTAGAGGCTAGGGACCGTTACCGCGAAGGGTAATTAAAATGGACAGCAGTCCCGTGGGGAAATCAATCTTGTGACTGCGGACAACACGGAGCGCAGGCCCTTGTACGGGTCACCGATCAATGGCCGTTGGAGTGCCGTACGCGAAAGGTTTATGAACTTCCTCAACTTTTCCACCCAAGTCCGGGAATGTGCGGGTACGTTTGGGGCACGACGACCGTTTCTGAACGGTTCATAAACTCATCTCCGGCAATTAGCCCACGAAAACTCCGGGACAGCGGGTCCCATTCGGTCCCATCCGCCGGCAAACCTTCCGGGGTGCACTCTGGGACTCCGTTTTCTCGACCCTTTTGCTGAGTGGACATTGTACTAATTAATCATACCACGTTTTTGGGACGATACGTTTTTTTTCACCTCTCACTCCAGAATGTTTATGTTTACTTCGCCTTAGAAGTCAGGTCACTTGAAGACTCCCGGTGAAGACCCGGGCGTCGTGGGACGGCCCGAGTTCGGCTACGGCTCGCTGCGTTTCCGGAACAACAATTTTGGGAAATCACTCAAGTTTTGACCCCCAAATGATGGCTGTCTTAGCGGACCTTTTTCTTCCGGAGGCACAACTTAGTTTAGTGTTGTTTTTCTTTCTCTTAATTACCTACACCAGATGCCATTTGGGGGGAGGGGAGAGTTGGTTCATTGTCCAAACAATATCTCAGGGTGAGTGGGGAATACGGAGAACAACTAAATTCTGTCATCCGCGTTTACGTACCGCTCTGGCCCGGTGGTGTTTAAATATAGACATGTTCACGCTAACTAATGGCCGCGGTGAGATTCCTTTTGGAAGCGATTAGTTCTACCACGGGCTCCGCTGCTGTATGTCGCAGGTTCAGAAATACTTCTGGAGTACATGGCACTTCAAAGCCGTATCGAACACATTGCCGCTGGTATTGGGCATGTTTGTTCCGTTCAGGAACAGGGTCATAAAATTCCAAACTCAATGAACTGTGAACGGTGAGAAGCCTCTACTTCTCCTGCCTTTGCATTGTCTGTCGATTGAAACATAAGCGCACTGAAGCTGGTTGATTTACTTACGTGCGATAACGAACTCGCGGTTAATAGCGGCGGTACGTGATGGAATTTATTGTCCACAGTTCCACGGGATCCCGCACCACGGTGACTGTTACAGCTGTTAATCTTACGTCATCTTGTGTGACTTCACTAACCTTTTCGGTGCAGAGAAACGGAAAGTATGCATGAGAACCCCGCAACGAAGAGGCGTAGCCGGCCGAACCCAAACGATTCCAGCGCTCCACGTTGATTATAGCCTTTCGGTCGGATCAGAAAACCGTCTGCCCGTGTCCATCATGCACCGTTCGTCCTTCGCCATCCAGCTGGCATGGGCAGGACGAGCTCGCATGGAAGAAATGATACACACGGCTAGCAACTAATTCGGTGCACAACACCCATTCCTTGAAGGGCTTTCGGATGAAGCGGTACGTTAGGAGGAAGGCCATTTCATGGTCGTGTGGGTGAGTGTGTGTGTGCTTGTGTCTTTCATTCCGAAGCCGAAGATCATAGTTATTAATTTGAATAATGATACACTGCCCCAAAGTGGCCCCGGGTCTTGGAAAACACACAGCACCGTTTTTCGGTAGGGTCAAGCCGATATATGGAGCACGCCCCCGACAAACCGAAAATCCTCGCAAATGGGGAGGCCTTTTAATACAGCACAAACGATGAGAATGGGACAAAAAGGGCTTTACTTAAGGCTCGGATCCGCACCAGAATGGCCCAGCTGTGTGGGGGTTTTGTATGAACGCAATGGAAAACACAGGAGAGGGAAATGCGCCATGGCGCACCCGGGTGCCGTTAGATGTTGCACTGGAGCATGAAATGAAACTCCGAGCGATTTCTTGCCTCGTACCTGCCTACTGCTGCACACCCTGCTTGTTGAAGGTGGAGGACGTACGCTTCTGAGCCGGGCACTTCATCCGTGTAATTTTCAAACGACCCACAACGGAGAGGCACGGATTGTTTTCGTCGCTGGGTGAAGTTTTTGACATCTCCAAGTCCACGGTCGCCGAAGTTGGTCCGCACTACTGTTTTGGGTTTGCTCTGGTTTAGCTTTCTGTAAGAGAACCTCGAGACAACGGCTGCTCTGGCGTAACTTAGCACCAGCACACACACACACACCCCGTTGGTAGGGTGTAGGATCTCCCCCTCTTCAGCTCAGAGGTGGCAGGCAAATGTCATCCGCTCGATCGAGGTTCAATACACGCTCCGTTGACGACAACGGTTTGGGGTTTTTACTTCGGTTAATTATGGAAAACGGGCTACGCTTGGTGTCGTTGAGGCAAACGCCTTTTACCCGGGGGCGCAAGCCACCATCTGGACAGCATCAGGAAGGGATTCCGAACCGGAGGATGGTTTGTGGATTCGTTTCGGTCTCGACCCATGGGCTCTGCAGTGTTTGGCTACATTTCTCTGCTACCTAGAAATGGCACCAACCCCGGGGTCTCTCGAACCGCACTCTAAAAAAACCTTGCGGTCCTAGGGTTGCCAGAAGTAGCTTTAAATAAACAGTGGCCAGCGGCACAAACGCACCGTTTGTGTTGCGGGAATCAAATTCGAGCTGCTCGAATCGATCCGGACGATCGTCGTGTGTCAAATGGTACGGGGTGAATATAAAAAAAGCCTATTAAGTAACACAATCCCAAACCCAAACCGAAGCTGCGAACCGCATCGAATCGTAGCTTCCCTTGCGATGAGAGTACAAAACTCCACCGGGACAGACGTGGGCAAAAAGTTGAAAAGGCTACAAAGAACTATCAAACTATTTTTCCTACGAACAAACAAATCAAGAATAACGGCCGGACCAGCGCGGATCGTGGAAAAGTGTGAAATTAATTGAAAATTAATCGTGAAAAGTCCGAGCGCCCGACCTCAGTTCCTTTGGGACGGAATGAAGCTAGAAAGAAAAACATCAAAGCGATTTGAAGGGAATCAATCGTGGAGTGGTTCGTTCGCTTCTTTTCATTCTCTGCCACATATGTCGGACCTGGGATCGTATGTAAGGATCGCGCCAGGCTGTTCGCCGCCTCATTTTCGGTTCCACCGGGTGGTGGGGAGGGAATCCATTAGAACTAGTCGTTATTTGGAAATTGATCATTTATCATAAACACATATCACACTACAAACAGACATAAAACGTAGAGAATCGAGAGCCACAGAAAAGGGAAATATTCTCCATGCTATGGATGCACGTTTGGTCCTCTCCACACACACCCTCGAAGCACCCTATGTAAGGGTTCACCTTTCGCCGGGCTCGACGGGAGGATCGCTAATTTCCGAATGGGGGATAATAAAGTATCCCATAAATCATGGGCTAATGAATTCTTCCCGAAAATGGAATTGTGGAGAATGAACGAAAAAAAACAGGGAAAAAACAACATACATACATACACATAAAATTGGTGAGAGCCCTTTCTTTCCCGCACACACGCACCCGTCCCTGGCGTCGATCGGCAATTAATTATTTTCTCCACCAGAGCTTCGTGTATTCCCATATTCCCACATATTGCTCGACGACGTTCCCTGTTCTGAACGTGTTGCGCGTTCCAGACCTCAACTTGACTTGGAAACCGTAATAATAATAACGTACCCAAACAGATGTGCGCGGTAGGTTCAAGAGGTTCGTTCGGCTCTCTGCTCAGCGCCTTCAGAAGGTTCAACTCGTGCCGCAAGTGAAGACGAGGCTCCTGAGGTCAAACTTCACGAGTACTCAGTGCTGCTCCCTGCAACGCGGTTAAACGGCCGTGTCTCTCCCGCTCCTTGAAGCTAAAACCGTTTGTTTACATCCGTGTTGTTGTACAGCTGCCGCCACACGGCGTTCGGTGGAATGTCATTCGCGCCCTTTTACGCCTAACGGGACCGTGCGGCGTATGGCGAGTGCCGTCGGAGATCGAACCCGATCCCCGGTCGGCACGCCGTGTGTGTTCTGTATATGGAAATTGCTTCATTAATCATTTCCTCCGGCATCCAATAATCGGGACCCATTAGTTATGAGCATCGGGATGGTTGTCTGCGGTGGACTCCGGACCCGAACACGATCGAGAATTAGGTGTCCCTCCTTCAGGGGGTCAGTGCTGGAAAGGTTGCGATTCGCAGGCTGAATGCCGCCACCTGGAACTAGTATGTTGATTTTGAAGGCCTTTGGTCCTGAACTAACCTCTAACGACCGAAAACAATCCCACCCGTTTTTGCATCCCCACGAGCTCGTGAAATCGATCGTGATGTGACCGTGACCATCCCAACCCTGGGTCCGGTTTTGCGGGCAAAATGGGGAGGTTACTCGGTGACCCATTAACTTTGCCCGTTAACGACCCGTGCGCGACATCGCCTACGAGATGTACTAGCGATCGCTCGTGATCGTGGAAACTATGCTAACGTGCGACCTCAATCGACTGCCATGCCTTCCTCAGGTGATCATCATTTGCTTGCTTTTCGATACGATTTCCGGAAGGGCGGTGGAGAGGGAGGGAGGGGCTCATTTTGTCCAAAACCGTGATGAGCTCCTCGCTCGCGGCGCCCCCTCTAAAGAAAGATCAGCCCATTGTCTACCTGTCCGAGGGTGGGAAATTAGCGGTTATTACCGACGAACCAGCGAAGTGCGTCCATAAGTTGACAGCAATCCCGAACGGCCAAACGATCGGTGTTGCCCGACGGATGAGCAGTATCGTAAAAATAGCACTCTCATGATCGTTTTACCTCGCCGATTTACCTACCAATTATATTACCCTCCTCTTATTTGTTTCCTGCCATTCTTGTGCGTCGTTTCGGTGTTCGGAATGATCTAGCGGGAACTTTCTTGCAAATGTCTACTTTCAAAACCCACACCGTAATGAAGGTAATCGAAACGATGGCCAGCGAAAGAAGAAAGCGAAGGAAAATTTTGGTGAAAATAATAGAAAATGCGAAGCGAATTCAAACGCCAATCCCGGCGCACCGAAACTGTCAAAATCGCAAAACGTAACTCGCGAGCGCCAACCGAAACCTTCCCCGGAATCCCGTCTAATTTCTAGCGACGATTTTGGGAAAAAGAAGGCTCGTGTGGAAAGTGTGCTATATTGCGTGCCTGTGTGTGACACTGACAGGGGAAAACCCCCCGGGTAGGACTGGTCGGGTGGGGCGGGAGGTTTAGTTAAAAATTTTAGCTTCTAGCTAACATTAATTAAACTGTCAATACCGATTGCCCGATAGAAAGGAGCGCACAGCAGTTCGTGGAAAGTCCGGAAAAGCTTTAGTAAAAAAAAGTTACTTGCAGGGAAAAAAAAAGTGAAAATCGACTGCTGAGGACAACCGATAGCGGATGGCGAAAAAAAGAGAAGAAAAATTATATCCCTCAGATATCCCTGAGTAATGTTGGGTGGACAGCAAGGACTTATCGAAAAAAAAAACACTCCCCCCACGCCGCCATTTTTTAGTAAAGCTTTTCCCGATCGTTCGCGTGCGCGCTTCTGTCTCCGCCCTTCTGTCAAACTTCTTTTCATTAGAAAGTTCAACCGAAATGGCAGAACTCGGAAGCCAGCGGGGCCCGCTAGGGTTTGGCTTTTTGCATTCAGGTTGTGCTGGTTTGGCACTTGTGATATTTTTTTTCTGTTGGTTTCATACTTCTTCCGTTTTGGATGATTTTTTTTTTTGTGTGTGTCAACTTGCTTCACTGCAAAACGAAACCGCCGCGCCCCGAGGGCAGGATGGGAAAAGTTTTCCGGTCCTGTTTCGGTCATCTTTCGGGCTGTGGATTTGACCATCCGCGAGGGGATCTCGGGGGATGGGAGGGCGAAGGTGAAGAAATGATAGAATAAAAGTTGAAACCGACCGCATACTCACCCATAGACACACACACCAGCAGAACTAAAGGAACCGAAAACGATGAACTCCATTTTGCAAAACCGACCGGGAGATGTGTGTTTTTTTCTCCTCAAAACCCTCCTCCCAACCCCATTTCTTCACGGCAACGAAGCGCCAGGACGCTGATAAACGATGAAAGTTTCGCGCGACCATCCGACAGTGAACGATTCCGGGCCGCAGTTTTCCGCCACGATCTGCCACGTCCACGGCACGTGGGGGGTTAGGTTTTCCGGAAGGATTTGTTTGGCCAACGGAGAGGTTGAAATAAAAAAATACACGAAAAAGCTCGCCCATGCCTAGCCGGCAACTGGGGTAACTATCGGTGGCGTGGAAAACTAAAACACCACCGCCGGAAAATCCTGCGAGATGCTGTCCACTCTGCGGGTTTGGCCCGATACCTGGCGAACGACAAAAAAAAAACAAGATGGAACGGTAGCCAAAAGATGGTAAAAACTTTATCCATTCCTTTGCACTGGCGGAGGAATATCTTCATCGTGCCTGTCGGCTTTATAGGGATCCGAGGTTGATTTTGTTCGGGCAGCAAATATTTTAGGTTGGAAGGCAAAGAAAGTTGAAAAAAGAAAGAGTGCGCTAACCATAATGCTGGCTGGGAAACACGAAAGGAAACCGCAGAGATTTTCACGTTCACGGGACGTTTGAGGGAAAATTCACACCGGGAGTCCCTTTCGACCTCGCCATATATAGGGTCGTTTAGTGCGGCTTAAGGAAAACCCACCGGCGTTGCCGCGGTGACTTTCGTTTGAAGCTATTTTGACAGAAAAAAAGTGGAAGTCCAATACAGCGTCGTGCCTCTGCTTCCTGTTGCATCTGAGCCAAAGTAGTGTAGGGTGAACTTTGGCTGGCTCCCTTCCGTGTTGTTGTCGGATGCATCGAGAGGTGTCGACAGCGCGACAGGCGCTGCTTGTTAGCAGCCGCACACCGGGAATAAACTACAACCACTTCAATCGGATGGAACGAAAAAAAATCGTTCCACCAGAGCACAACAACTTCTTTTGGGGAAGTTTCATCCCGCTTTTTTTTCTCCCGATGCTAAGAACCGGTAGCTCGGAGTAGTCCGCGTGGCGGTTGGTTTGAGATTATCCATACCGGTATCCCAGGTCGAACACGCAATCTCCAAGTGAGAGATCAGGACCGGCATATGACACGCCGCCCGAGAGGTTCCCGGTGGATTTATTTATGGCCCGATGTCAAAGTTTAATGGTGGTCCCCGCGGACCCCCGGATGGAGGAGGATCCCCGACGCTAGCACCCGGTCGACATCAAAATATTTTCCTACCGGTGTGTTTTCTGGGAGTTTCGCGGGTTTTCTTTTTTCTTTTTCAAGAGTTCAACTTTGTGGCCGACGAGTTTTACCCGGGGTCGCCAGCTGCCTTGACGTTAACAGAGGGGACGCGTAAAAACCGAATTCCCCTGCAACAACACGCCGTCAATGTTCTGGCCGTACAGAACAACTCGCTTCAGAGCGCGTTCGTTTGAAGCATTCGGATTTCGGATCATCAAGAGGTCGGGGAGTTTTAGGTTTCCCGGTTTTGTTTGTCTTTGATGAGTGGATTTACAACCGCTAGGATCAAAGCGCACGCGGACGGGGATTAGTGGAGTATCATCTTCTTCTTCAAAAACTTCTCAGCCTTCAATCCTCGGTGCTTTCGGATTTACCAAAAATAACCTCAGCCCTCAGCCTCACTTGGGAAAGTCGTGGAGGATCAGATCTGTTCGCACCTTATTTGCGAACTCCGAAGGTAGTCACGAGAGGAGGAGTCCCACTGTTGGTTGGTGGTTGCTCCCCAAAATTTCGGTCGAACTCAGACAAATCACTCATTCGATCGAAAGCGCGCCGTAAAGTACCTCCGACGGTCGGACCGTCGTTAATTTCACACACTTAATCAAACCGCTGCTTCGGTCGTTTGGGTGGAAAAATATCTTCATGGATTTCTCTGCCGCAGCAAAAACACCGATCCCAACGCAATCCCCCTACTCATCGCTATGGAGAGCCAATCCCGAAGTCGCATCCCATTTGTTTTTGACATTTCTATCAATGGCTGGACTTCGGGGCAAGATTTATCACCTTCGTCCGGGGTTCGCATTGTAAGGCTCGCTTGGTCCATCGTTTTTCTTCCCCCCCCCCCCCCCCCCCTCCTACCTTGCTCCTTGGTACTTTAGCAACTGGCCAACTCCGAAGCCATACCACTTTGGTCGTCCTGTATATGCGGGACACGGGGCGTACAAGTTACTTTAGCACTCGGCAGGAGGAGGAAAACTTTTGCTCCACGAGATACTATCGACTGCATATGACCATTGTGAGGGCACGAAGACTGCGTGGTTGCCCGCCCGCCGATTGCAGCGAAGGTTTTCGCTCCTTGCGGTGAAAAAGATGTACAAACATATGTGCGGCGAAAGGGGAAGGAACGAGCGAACGAGAGAGGGGCCAAACAAACAACCATTGAAAACCAAATAAAGCACTCAACAAAGGTATGCCTAATTTAAGGAAGCCGCCATTCGACCAGACCATGCGACTCCGGGGTTGGAAAATGGTCGGGCCGGTTGAGGTGGAAGGTTGGAAAAAACATATTTCATAAATTGTATTATATTGTAATTTACCCAAGCTCAAAATGTCGGCGACCGTATGAATCGATAAATCAAACGCAGGGGAGAGCAAACCAAAGCCGGCCTCCGAAAGGTTCGCGGCGGTCACAAATGCTCGGGAGAAAGATGAAATACAACCCAACTCGAAGAAGCGCGCAAACGAAAAAGTTACTAAACCCGTTTGACCTACGTGACATGCGTGTCCGGGGGAGGGAGTTCGGGAAAAATCGTCCCAGGAGGAACAACTCTCGAGGATACTTCGGCTATAGATGGTCTGCGTGGGCAATTGTTCTTGTTTTGAAGTATGTCAGCCCGAGATCAAACTCAATCGGCAACGAATATCGTTAGGCCCCGACGCGGTGTTGCGGTGCGTAGGATGTTCGGTGGAACTCGTTTCGACGTCAGGGAGCCTTCAGGGACTTCAGCCAAACGGTTGCCAAGGAACGGAATAAAAGAATTGGAGAAAAAGACGGCGGCTTGGAACCGCCTGTCACACAATTCGAATAAATCATAATCCTTCCAGCTGCATTCACATTCAGTTCGCATCGCCCCAGAATAGCACAATACTGAGAAGGCTTCCCTGCCAATCTTGGCACATGTCATACAAGCTATCAATTTGCTGGGAATTAAATTTTCATCCGAAAACATCATCGAAGTGGTCCCCCTCCCCCCTTCCAGACTTTGGCGTTGGACTACGCAAGGTTCTTGTGCGGGCAACTTCTAATTGCCTATTATTTGGATTTCATTTAATACCACAACTCGGAGCCGTTCAGACTTCGAACTGTTCGGGTGGTCTGCTTATAGTCTAAGGGGGGTTATAGATTGTTCGAGGCGGCACATTTGGCCATGGAGTTGATTTCCCTACGCGAGTGGTCGCCATTTCTGTCGCCTGTCGTCTGCTTGGGCAGCAGATGACTGGCCGGATTGGACTCGATTCCTGGCCTGTTTCGTAAGGCGTTCTTAGCGGCACACTTTTATTATTGCGTAGATCGAACCAATTAACTGAACCGACATCGTACTCGACTCGTGACAACTTGCCTTTCCCTGCTCTGAATACGCCTCAAACCTCTTGCTCCACTTCCTGTAGAGCCCGCATTATGACCAGCAAACTCCCGCAGGAATGCTTTCCGTATCGTCGTGCATAACTTAAGAACTTAACCTCACTTTGTGACCAAACTTGCATTTATTGCCGGGTACTCCAGGTAGGGTGGGACCCAAGTAGGCTAGTCCACTTTGCCACGGACGAGAGCAAACAATGGCCAAGAATGTTTGTGATGCGCCTCTCCTTCCCCATCGTTCATCCTGGCAACTCCCCAGGAACAACTCCCCAAAGCGATACCGGCGCCACCGATGGCAACCGGGTGTAGTTGTGTAGGGACTCAATTATCGGCAAGACAATAGACAATATTCTATGCCATCGACTTTCGGTTGGCTAGGAGAGCGTTTGTCGTTATCGCAATTTCTCCTTTTTTAAGACCATCGTCGTGCGACGTTGTCGTCTTCCAAGGGCGGCGGCATACTTTGGCGTCGTACGAACCGCATACTTCGGTCGTATGGAGCATGCAAACCGGTGCCTCAGCCCGGCTATGCTTCGATGCTCTCTCGTGGGGAATCTTTTTCCGGTATGTGTGCTATTAAATAAAAACCACTGGTGCATTGTGTTTCCACCTTAACGGAAAACCGATGAGGGTGTGCTGACGCTTGTGTTCGAAGTTTTATGGAGGAAATATAAATACTTTACACATTCCCAATGTCGTCGATACACTTATTATACTTAATACCTCAATGTTGCTAAATTATTCCTCACGCTACAATGTGTCTCTCTCTTTTTCTTCTCATTGCAGGTTCGTATGCTGAGGAAGTGTTTGGTATTAGAGTAGATCCTTGCAGGTGCATCCAGGTCATCCGGTGTAGACAAACCCATTTCACACCTGCTCGGTAGGCTCAACTAGGAGAAATTAGCAAAGTATTGAGTAAGAGGAAACGGGATAGAAAAAACATTAAAGTATCGCCTAACCTTTCAACCGTTGAGCCTTTACAACGTGACCACTCCGTTGGCACGTGAAGGTTCTAGAACTCCCAACCCACCCCATGGGGGTTGTACTACACTAATTCTTCTGTGCACCCACGAGACTTTTTCCAAAAACGCTCTACCAATGTCCCCAATATGGGTGAGTGTACTCTCTCTCTTCTGACCGTTTTGTGCGTTCGTTTGATTTTATTCATCCTTCCTGTTTTCTTCCTTTCGGTATGTGTATGTGTGTGTATGCCGTTAATTTTTCTTCTACCTTTCTCTGGCGCATCATGTAATTTCTCTTTACCTCTCGATGAAAGTATCGTGGTTAGTTTTCCCACCGAACTTACTCCTTTTTTCCACGTTTTTTTGTGCTTTTCATTTTCTGTTTCTCTTTTTTCCTTATTCTTCTACGTGTATGTACTTTTCGTATGTGCAGTCATGTGGCGTCCTGTTGTTGCTTCCTGTGGTTGTCCATGTCGGTGTAACTGTCGACTTGTCCTTGCTCATGCTGTTCAATTTTCGTAACAATAACCAATTACCAAACTCTTTAGATACGCTACGTGGAATGGATCAATTATTACGATTGCAAGAACTAAGGAGTACGAAGTCGCTGAATGAAACGTAAACATATTGCAAGCGAATTTCGTATAGCGACGCACACAGCCACGTTAAGCTGTATACAAATAATGGTTTCTTGAAGACGTCCCAGAAACAATGCGTATGGCAGACCCTCCGTTCCTTGCAAACGCCCGCAGCGGATTGCCAATTTAGTGTATCGAGATCAAAGACCTCGAACCCTCGGTCCGAGGGTTCAATGTCCCTCCCTCCGGAGCGGGGAGCTGGCTTTGAAATATTGGAAAAAAGATCCCCATCGAAATGAAACGAAAATAAGGCTAAATGAAGTGAACTAATCTGTTCAAATATTGTGACAAGCGTTAATCTTCTGCTGGCTATTTTCGGAAATCCTCACCCGCTGTCCGATGGCTGACATATTGGCTTAGACAAAAAAAAAAAGGAACCCAGGAAGGGGGAGCGAGTCCGGTGCGAGTGACCAGATCGGTGTAAACACACAGCCAACCTTAATGCCAAGGGCGGCATACACCGGACCGTCACTTCTTGAAGGAATGTCGATTCTCTATCTAAAACCAATTTCTTTTACGAGCGGTAAGGGAATGGCGAAATCCGGTCCCCGGTTGTTGCCGGTTCGGTGGAAATTCAATTTTCTAGCGCCAAACACGTACGTACTTGTAATCTTTCTTCCGACGTTGGGGAAGCGCCCAAACACACAGACACAAACACTGAACAGGAAAGTCAATAAATAATGCAGCCTCCACTTTTCTTTTCCGTCAAACGGCAGAATAGGTTCTTACCGTGGGGCTCCCTGCGTAAAAGTTTGCACCGTAATTCCTTTTTCTGCAGCGTACGACAGTGTCCAGAGCTGGATGGACTTTTGATCCGATTGTAAGTTTAGCGCAGAACCCAGATCCAGGGAGCGGTCCCTTTCGATGCTGTAAATAAATAAACACGTGTGTGTGTTTGTTTCTATGTCGTTCCACTTTGCCGACAAGCGATGCATCATCCAGGTAGAGGCTAAAGGACGCAATTTTGGGGTTTTGTATGGTCCATACTTGAGACGCCTTTTTTTCGGACTTTCCATTCATGCTATGGTTCGGTCTCGTCGGCGACTGACCGGTACTGTCTTATTCATTCATCGACAAGTTGAGCAAACAGCAAAATCAATTTTTATCAAGTTGCTCGAAGGTTTTGACGAAGATTCGCCCTACCGGATCATCATCAATTGGAGTGGTCAACTTGTTCAACCGGTATCTGGAGAACTGGCAAACACGATGGTGGTGAGGTAGGGTTAGGTGGGGGAACCCAAACATTGAAGAGACCATTCGCAGTCGATTGTAGAGGTTTTGCAAAGGGCAAATCGTGCCTTACGGTTGGCAAAACCGTTTGCGATATAGAGTTGGTATTCCGGAATGAATCTGCTTACTGATGATAAATTAAAATAGCCTGAAGAAAAATTTTGCGTCCAGATATCGACCACCCTCCCACCAACCGGCAAGTTAGTAGTGGATGCCTCTTATATTCGTGCAGCTCGGGATCGATTTGGAATCGCTGGTTGACTCCCGCTGTATCTCTCTCCATCGCTACCGTACCCCGCGGCACACGCAGGTTCCATTAGGCGCGATGTACCGCTTGGAAATTCTTTCACCGGCCCTATGCCTCCGAGACAACTGTCCGTAAATAATTATTCAAATGATGCCATTCGCAGTCACTTTATGAACCCGCGAGATGGGTGTTGTACGTGGGCTTACAACTTCTCCCTAATCAGGCTCAAGATCATCCGCAGTGTCTCGGTCTGCAGAGCGAGGCCAGCGCGCCGGAGGGCCAGAGGCGTACAACCATCCCCCCGGTGGCCATGCGAATGGAGTCGATTTATTGTGGGTAGTTTGTAAAACGCTGTGCACATCGTCTGGAGCATAGTTTCGGTGTGTAGCAGTTTTGTAAGCTGCCTTCTTTTGCAACATTCTGCCTCCAGTAGTCCGGTGTGCGGGAGCGCACGGGATCGCTCCCGTTGGGGCAGTTTGTTCGGTGTATGCATATCACATGAGCCTAGCAAGGGCCCCTCTGGATGGGCTCGAGAACGTACGGACGTAAAGAGCCAACGTTTGGAATAGCCGGTAGGCACACACCGGGTTTGGGTGCTTTGCTGTGCGGACGCAAACAGGTCCTTAAGATGGGTAGGCTTGGCTTCTTGTTTGTAAAATTCTATAAGCATTTGTTCCGCATATTTTTTTTCGGTTCTTCCTCCCATTCCACCTTCTTCCGGACGAAAATCCTGGACGCCTCAGGTACGACGATGATCATCAACGTCCTCCCGTCCCCGGCCGGAGGGAGTTGGTTGGTTCAAGTAGTTCCCCGGCCACTCCCCGGGTCGCTCACGCGTTGTTGCATCATTATTGCTCCGGCGATTCTTGTTATTTTGGATCCCAACAGGGATTACAGGCTCGGAACACCACATGCGGCAGGGAAGGGACCCGAAAGACGCCCGCCGGCGGCAGCAAAAGGGCGAACTTTGTCAAGCGCCCCCGGAACTCCGGAACTTCACCGCCGCCGCCAAACCACCCCTCCTCCCGTATGCGATTGGAAAAGAATAAATTGACTTTTCTTTCGCCAAGACTTTGCCGGCTCGTTTCGTCGCTGCGTGCAAGAATTGTCCTCGGGATGAAACTCCACTCCGGCATATTCCGTTTCGCCGTCGCCGGTCGCTTCAATTACAAAACTGAATTCATTAAAAAGTACAATCTTGCTGGTGGAAGACGGTACCGACAGCGTGGCGTAGAAAGAAATTGTGCAGAAACCGCCGAGGGAAAGTTTTGTTTTTTTTAGCTTCCCACTTCATTCGGAACCTCGTCCCCCGCCGGTGAGATGATATGTCTGGGCCTGGGCTGGAGTCCTGTCACCTTTCCGTCTATGTAGCACCTTCAGGTGCGTTCGACTCGACGAAGTTTGTAGGTAAAGGACATTTTTTGTCGTTTCGCTGTAGGCACACAACTAACTAAGATTGTGCGCAAGACGGCCCCAGCGGAGCTGAAGTCTAGACCTTTTTGTTTAGAAGCACCTCCAAGGGCTGGCGGTGTTTTTCGAGTGCGTCAAGGCATGGTTCAACGGCACGGCGGATATTCGTCCAGCGAACAATTCTCTCGAACCGTTCCATCAGCCGGTAATGGCCGGGCGTGTCTCGGACCCTTGACAAAAGCCCATCGTTTCCCAAGAGGCGCATACAAATCGTACGGGGACGGGATAATTAATAGCTGTCACAGAGGGCCGCGCACAAAAACCCGGGACCGCCGAGCCTAATGCAAGGCGCGTCGTAGGCCATTTTTTCCCACTCGCTCGCGGGACGTGCCCAGGCACTCGATGAGAGGAAGCCTTTAAACGGGGAACGTTAAACACTGCCGACGCAATCGACCGGCGATGCAGTTTGTTGTCTTGTGCAAATGGGCGGATGAAGAGAGAGTGAGAGAGAGTAAGCGACGGACAAGAATGTCTTCTGCCTTAGGCACCATCAGGTTCCTGGGGTCCATCCGACGACCGGTGCTTAAAATGGTGTACCTCGCGTCCGCGAAGGTGTATGCCGATCGATTTGAGCGCGCTGTGGTTGTTGCCGTGAGTACCGCATTCCGCATCCCCATGGGAATTGTCCGGCGGGCCGACCAGCAGTTCGTACAAAGACAAGACTGGAATTACAAATCTAGGTCGGCAACTTGCTGCGGCCCTTTTTTATCGATCGCTGTCGTTGTCATCGATCGATCGGCCGCGATGAGGCGACTCCTGTTTTGGGTTCTTTGCTGTTTTCTTTTTGTCGGTCCAACTACCAACTGCATTGCGCAGTATGTTTGTATGTAGCGGCAGCTGGCTGACATGACAGCCAACGGCCACCGGTTGTTCTCGGCCTCACTTGGGACATGTCGGATGTCGCGACCCGCTCCCGAGGGAACGGAAGGCACAGGCCTGTCCACGTCTGCAGTGGCAGCTTATTAGTAGTTAACTGGCAGAATCTTTCTTGAACTCTTCTTGATCCTTCGATCCATTCCGGGCGACGGTCGGACACGGTCGTTGACTGGACCCTTTTTCGGTTGACGTGAAGAGTTTCCCTCCGACTTTGCCTTCGATAAAGGTCTTCTCCAGTTTGTTAGGCGCACTTCAAACAAGACTTTGTCCACTTCGGATATCCAGGCGAGAAGGCCTATCAAATTTCCGTTCCGAAAATCTTCCCCAAAATCTTGATCCCGAGCCGAGACACGGGGGAGTGGCTTAGCAAACATCGTAGACCGTATGTGATCCACTTTGTGGGATCCCCACACACATGCGGCCTAGAAGCCCTGGTTTCCTGTCATGTTAACGATGATCGGTTTTTGTCGACCTGTCAAATGTGTCAATGTGCCGGTCGTGTCCACCCGGATCTCGATTGGCATCGGGTCACGTTCCGGAAGGACACACACACAAACACACACTAAGGTACTCGCCGAAAACGGTGCTAAACTTCTCGGAAGTCGCCTAGCTTTTGCATGCGAATTTGAATCCTTTCCCGGTTTTGTCAGCCAGCTGGACATCGCCTGCCAGGGAGGCGGGCTTTGTTGTGAGCTTTCTTTCCCGGGGTCGACCGAAGCTGGCCAAAGATTTCCCTGCGCGTGAAGACGGTTTGACAGCCCGGGGTTGACGAGGGTTTGATGAAGTTCTCGCGAAAATTTCAATCCCCCGACCATAATTCTGAGCTCTGTTCCGGCATCATCTGGGGGGATTGTTGTTTGTTTTTTTCTTATCCTCGGTCAGACTTTTCATTAGCCCTGTTACGTCCTCCGGCGGGGGTGTTCATCACATGCAAATGCCGTGTCACAAGTGTTGCTAGGGTTAAAACGGATCTCAGCGGGTCTGTTGTATTTTTTCTTCGGAGGTCTTTCCCCGACATTGCGTGTGTGTCCATTTTGACCATCGTCATTGTCGTCATTGAGGCACGAAATGGGCAAAGCTGGCAAGCGTGTGCCAATTGCAAAGCGAAAGCCTTTGACACCCTGTGTCCTGTGGAACACAGTTTGTTTTTTACACTTCTTCCATCTTTACCATTTTTTTTCCGCGCGAGTGTTTGAAGTAGGACCTCGCCGCGTTGTGTCAGCGTTCGAGGATGGACGTGTACGTGTGCAGACTTCTGCTCTGCTGCGCCCACAGCATGTCGTTGGGCGAACCGGAACGCGTTTACTTTAGCACGTGACATGACTTTCGCTGTCACGTTTCGGAGCGCGCGCGCGCGCGTATGTGTGTCCATTCGCGCCCAGCAGGATGTGCGGCCCAGCTCTTCCCCCCGTGTCCTGTGTTCAACCCATCCAGCCATGGGCACCTACGCATCCCTTACTCCACGGTCTCTGGTTGTTGCCCAGCATGCTAACGCAGTCAACGTGGCCAACGTTTGGCACGGGGTTCAAGTTCTTTTTTCCGTCGGTTTAGCCTCACACAGGATACGACGGTTCGTATGGACGGGACAGCAGCAGCAAAAGCACGCATGTGGCTCGAATTCGTAACACCAGCGTGCAGCGGCGCATGCATTGAGCTTCCGTGGCGAATTGCAGGATTTTTGCACGAGACGCGCCACGAGATCCGTCGGATGTTGGGATAAAAATGCCCATCCTTGGTTTGGATGAGGTAGAGATCAAATAAAAAAAAATACTCACACACACACGCACATACCCAGCACGACGAGGAAGTACGATGCAACAGCAGTACGCGTGTGTACATTCATCCGGTGGTGCCGTTTTAAAAGCGCTGCTTTCATGGTGCGTCATGCTGATGTTGCATGGCACCAGGAATTAGGCACGGGTTGGAATTCGATTCTTTCCCCCTTCGGGTCCCGCTTCTCCTCTCCTTACAAATGGTTCTAAAGAGCGAGAAAAAAGTGCAGCAGCGACCACGGTGCCTGCCGGACTAAATAAACTCCAAGCCAAGGGTGGTCACCACGCACGTCGACACGAGGGTCGCGCGGGCACGTTTGTGACCATTTCTGTCTGCCTCCCCTGGTACTCCCAGGTATCATCCCGTGCGCCCGTGGTTTGCATCGTGTTCTGGCTCTGGCTATATGTTTTCCAAAAAAGGAAAAGCCGTCCGCGGGCTTCGGGCTTGAATAATGGAGGACCGGTATTCTGTGTTTCGCTTCATCGGCGCATCCTTTCGCTGGTTGCAGTTCCAGCTCTCAGATTCTGCCTCGTTTTGCCCCTCCCAGAAGATTGAGGCCAAAACGAGATGTAGTCGCGTTACGCTTTTGGTCGTGAGCCTACGAGAATCGCCAAGCATAAACGGTATGCTTATCATCTTTATTATTGTTATTATATTGTTCAATTTCTTCAATTCTGGCCCGCCGGGTTGAGGAGCAGGAACGCGGGGAAGATCGGTATTTTTGCCTACCGTCCGCCAAGGGTGAGCCCGCCAAAAAAGGCAATTGCAAACCAACCTTGTACTTCGTTCGTTTCCTCTCGTTCCGGAGTTCGCTGCATTATCCGCGAATCCGGACGATGGCGATTAAAACGAAGTGAAGACATATATGGAGTACTGGACACAGCACACTCGGTTCCCCTCTCGCTCGCGGTGAAGTTATTGTTTTCGATGGTCCCGAGATAGGGGTTTTCGTTTCGATTATATCACGGGAAGTTATGGCAGTAGCATGCCGCAAGCAATAATTCCTCACGCAGGGAAATCCAGCGGACAGCGCCAAGGGAATCGGGAAAACATTCAATTTAAAATTTAATTTGGCATTTGAAAACGTGCTCCAGTTCTTTTTCCCGGAGTTCTTGCATAACCAAATCGATTTTCCCCCTGCTCGCTCGAGGGCTTTGCCAGGGTTTTCTTGAGGCCGCTAAATAATCCAAAAAGAAAAATGCAAAACCAAACCGACCCGTGTGGAGTTCCGGAACACCCGAAATGCAATTCACGCTCAAACACTGTTTTATCGCGGCGCACGTCAGCAACAAAATGCCTTTCAATTAGCCCCGGTAATAATGGTTTCGCTCATTGATTTGCCAGTTCGCGTACCCGAGCTACCCATGCAAAGGCTGGTCGTTCCCGTTTTTCAACAGCGAAACACATTTTCCGCAACTCCTGACCAAAACCGTTTCGTCGGTCTCGGCATCTCGCGGGAAGCACGCGAGGCCACAACATTTAGACCATGCCCGCCCGGAGTCCTCAACATCGGGTTCCGTGGGGGCGCGCAGGAGTTCTGTCAGTGGAGTTCAATTGTTTATTCATTCTCCTGTCTATTTGCTGTTTAGTTGTTATTCTTTGCATTTATATTAAACGCTCTGCATTCGCCTTTTAAAACATCGCCATCGTGGTCGCGTGTGCCGCGCGGCATATCGCGAATCATTGGGTTGGAGGTTCGCTACCGGGGACGACGATGGCTCGAGCTGCAAGTACTTGAACTTCCGCGAGCCGTAACCATAACAGGAATATGGAGTATGCGTACCATCCTTCCGTGGGTCTACGGTTTTCCAGATGGGAAGGCTCAGCTCGGGAAGTGTGAGGAGGAGAGTTCCAGATCGGGATGGAAGAAGCTATTGAAAAAGAGCGAAAACATGGCCGCTTATAGTGGGAGTATACCGTGTACCGTGTAGGCTGATGACAATTCCGTGCCTCGCAAAGGATGTCGTGTACGGTACGGCGTTCGGAACCCATTACGGGTGGACATGGAGCGTACAATTCTATTGTTAATTCTTCATGCGCCACCGACTACTGCGGTGGTTATATCCGTAAGGAAAACAAAATCTCGTGACTTTAGCCTGGTGGCACTCTGGTACAAGTAGGATTTAATATGTGCCAAGCAAGTGAGAGTGTATACATTATAGCACAAGATGTTGCTTTAGCCAATGTCGAGGCGAGGTACAGTTGCGACACAAAAACAAAATACATGTTCCCTGGACTGGGCATAATATACCTGAAGCATTCCAAGACTATAAATATCTGAATGCTTTTCAATTAAAGTCAAGTGAGCATTGACACCACCTACTACAACACACTGGGCACACGGGGCCTATAATATATAGGAGCTCTCCCCCGCAAGGAAATTCATAAGCGTCCACCTCCACGAACGAATTCGTATGAATATGTTTCCTCAACTCCCTTTGACCTGTTTGGTTTCGTAGCATAATTATTACCTTCCAAGCATGGGTGGCCGATCCTCCGCATCGAAAACAATGAAACCAACATGTCGTCCCAGGAAATCATATTAAAATATAATAACAGACTCAGCACGACCGGGCCCGGAATCTATCTGCAGCATCGGTCGTCTTCAGAGGGCCCAAACGTCGTCCGCTGGGTTATTGGTATTCCAAGGTGTTTTTTTTCCGTTTTCCTTTCTTCCCGCCCGTGGAGGAGGAGGTCATAAAAATCGTTCCATTCCGTTGATCGCCGATGCTGGGAGCACAATGGGTTTTAGGTTCGGATCCTCGAGGCCCAGAAGGAAAAGAAGGTGCGTGGCGTGACCGTCCGACCGAGGCGCGTTCGACATGACACGACCGGAACGTGAATGGACACCGGCGGTTGGTGGTGCCTGGCCCACCTCTCGTGCACAGGATGGCGAAGGTCGGATGAAAAACGGGTCGTGGAAGTGCGTGTTTAATATCCTCGTTCCGAATTATATAGGTGACAAAATATTTTTATTATTTTTCCTACACCTCTCGCTCTCTCTCTCTCTTCGGAGGAGGGGTCTCCGGTTTCAGGGAGGAAGACGAAGCAATATAGCGGGAGGTACAGAGGATCGAAGAATCTGGCGCCTTCTTACGATGGCATATCGGGGCAACAACTAATGGAATAGTGAAGCACGACACACACGCTCACAAACGTTCCCTTTTGCGCTGCCCGGAAGATTCCGAACCTTTTTCGCCATCTTTATGCTCACCTTGGGACCGAGGTGGGACGTAAACGAGTCAGAAAAGATTCCTGTTTATTGGCCCACCCCAACAGAACCGGGCGAGCGACCGGACACTGGTTCGACAGGCACAGGCTTCAGGGAAACGGAATTGAGGCCCGAGTGGCTTCCGAATTAGAGCCCGAAAAAGGTTCCGGAGTTCGGAGGGTAATGATTGCCCATGAAACCTTTACGTGCGCACATTTGCCACCACCATTCCACCACCACGTTGGCCTGAATAGCGGGGAAGCGGGGGTCATTCGGTCGTGAAAGATGTCCGGAGCACTGTGCACACACACACGCGCATAAGCAAAAGGATTGGGGCAGGCTGGCCGGAAACAATTCCCTCCGGAGACTTTGCAGCCGTCTCCAAAGGGAGGACCGACAATGGGCTTTATGAATGCGTCCTTCGGCACAGGTCCTTCCGATGGGACCTTTGGGCTTTTGCCTGTAAGAGCGTTCAGGCGCTCGTGTCACCTTCTTAAAAAGATGGTCAAGCGGGCAGGAGGACGAGAGGGAGGAGCTGTTGTCGCCCAATGACGCACGCAACGTTCGTTCGGTTGTGGTGTTATGCAGTCCCAGGACGAGGTCGGTGTTCAATTTAGCATCGATTTCCTTTCCCCTTCGTGTCCCGTAACTCAGGCCCGGTGCGAGACTTATGTCATGGCCCTAACAGCAACATCTTAGTGTGATGTGCGCCCCCTCTCCCGTACCCTGGGGGGAATGCCTGGTGCGCACTTGACATAAATTAAACCAGTGCGCCCACACGTAAAAAGCTGCCCCAGCTGGCGTACGAATGAAACGTTGAGCATGGGATGGGGATACTTAGCCGCTGGTGGAATGGGATATGTTGGTCTTTGAAGTCCCTTAAGACAGTTGGCTTGGATTCCTTCCGGCTTTTGCTTCTTCCCCGAGGCCCAGCATTCATCGGAAAGGTTGTTTTGTCGACTAGGTCCTGTTTTTCTGGGATTCGCACAGGCCTCCTTATATCTCCTCCCAAGCTCTACACCTCCCCATACGTATACTG
This sequence comes from Anopheles ziemanni, assembly GCF_943734765.1. NCBI lineage: Eukaryota > Metazoa > Arthropoda > Insecta > Diptera > Culicidae > Anopheles > Anopheles ziemanni. Next base: position 71,902,117 of record NC_080706.1, on the reverse strand, counting down.
GAGCAGTTAGATTGTTTTGTCACTCGGCGAGTACCATCGACTACCAGCTCGTCGCCTCATCCTCCTCGACAGTAACGCCATTTAGGCTTATCGTCGGCCTAGTGGCAATCTTTTCTGCCAGATCCAGAGGGCCAGGACTTCTGGTGTGAGGTCCATGGTGTGGTGACCATCCATCCACCCAACTCGGGACCAGATGGAATTCTGTTCCATGGGAAGATAAAGAACAAAAAAAAATCCCAAGCTACCACCAACCGAGATTCTGGGACGGTACCAAAGCAATAGCTCAACCGCTCGGGCTTGAATCAATGGCCGAGCGATATTTGTGCTGGATCCACTCTCTAGCGCTTCGGCTTGCCAGCGCCATAGCTCGCCCCTATATCCATCGATTTTATGGTGCCGCTTCCAAAATACATTATCTCGGAGGGAAGGAAGAGAACACAATGTACAACGTGGTGGGACGAACCTTGGTTCCTTGGAGTGCCTGTGCCGGGTATGTGTCCTTCCACCCGACATCGGATGGGTGTCCTTTCTTTCCGTCCATCCTGGCAACATATTAAGTCAAGTAGCAAGCGACCGAAAGTCTGGTATGTGTGTGTCTGTGTCTGCTTCGAAAGCTCTTCTGTGGGGTGGGCTTTCGGTGGCCAAGGCACATATCCTTCGATATCAAGGATCGTTTGTTTCGCCAACGAGCAAAACATTGTGCCCAGATTGAGATGCTGCGTTTGACGACAGTCCAAGAAGAAGAAGTTGGATAGCGAATACAGGGCACTCAGGCAAGCGTTCGGATGCGATGGAATGGACAACATTGTGGGAAAATAGTCGGTGTCTCTTGAGTGTGTCCGACCGTTGGTGGGAGATGGGGTGGGTTTGGTGGGTTGCTGGACGTGGTACGTGTTACAGCAGCGAGGAGGATATCTTAATGCACACACCATCACCCGGAGAGCGGTACAAAACACAGCGTGTCTAGTGTCGTCGGACGACAATGACATTGTCATGTAGTTTCTGACTTTTCTCTTCTTCCGCCTTCTTTTTGTGTGCCCTTGTTGTTGGGTGGCTGGATCACATTCCTTGTTTCCCCCCCCCCCCCCTTCCCCCTACGAACGAAAGCTCCTTGTGCTCTCAGAGGTAGCTCCTTCGTCTTCGGACAAAGTAGAATGTAGCTACAAACCGGGCAGCTGACAGCATTTTCCGCCCAAAACCTTCTCGAAGTCGTCTTCATTCTTTCGATGCTCTCCATCCGTGTTTTTCCTCCAAGCCTAAATGGTATGGCCTTCAATCGCCTCCTCCTTCTCCTGGAAGGAAAAGAATCATCCTCACGCAAGACCTTCCCCTCCTCCCGACCACTCCACAGGACGTCGTAGCTGAGGTTTGATGCGGAAAAGAAAGCAAAACCCACCGACACGGATAATGAACACGAGGATTAATAGAAAATATGTGTTCCACGGTGATCGGTGAGAAAAGTGAGCTCGGCGGGTGGAAATCCATGTTAGGAAAAGGCCTTGGCCGAGGTAGAAGCGGCACATCAAAATGGTTGTGCTGCCATATTGAGTTTTCCATACTCTTCCCCTAACTCCGGTTTGTATTATCTTTCTTGTTAACTTTAACTTGATGGCCTTTGGATGGATTTTGGATACGGATAAAAACGTCGTCAGTTAAAGGGATGGGGTTTTGGACATCCCTCAAGGACAGCTGAAGGTGACATTAAAGCTCCAGGTTCTGGGTACGCGATTCAAAATGCCAACCCCCCTTATAGTGATCCGGTTTGCGTTTGACATTCCCGCGATAAATCGGACAATGGCCGCACCGGACGCTCTCGGTTTCAGCGGTTCCAGAGATTGAAAGATTTGACGGAGCAGCTATCGCGAGTCAGTCATCGACCGCTTCACGATCGGCGAAAGCGCGCACCCTTGCAATGGATTTAGTCTCGCACCATTTAACAAGCCATTGAGCAGCACGGCCAAGACCCAAGGCGAATCTGGTCCCGCCGAACCTCTGAAAAGCGGCCGGAGGGAGGGCAAAAATATGGCAAACCCTGGGGGCTGTGGGGGGGACTGCAATTGATCACAACCCTCTCACAGTGTGTGTGGGCGTAGCATCAGCCGTTAGGGGGGGATGCTCCACCATTTAATCGCGCATGAAATGGACACAGAACGCTGGCAGAACGCTTCGTTGACTGGGTTTCCCTCATCCAGAAGAAAAGTTTGTGCAAGCAGAGTTGAGTGTGGGTGTTGGTGAGGCTTCAGCGAGTGACAATGTTGAACGTTGTGGATGGTGGAGGAGGACGAGGTCCCGGGAAAAATACTCTTTCGCGTAAAAACGAGCACGGAAAAAGGACGAAAGGAAGAAAAAAACACCCTGAAGTTCGCAAACTAGAGTGGGTTGAAATGGATATAGCCAACGTAGCCGCCATTCAGCTGGAACTCCGACCGCCCATAGGTCATCTCGTGGGCGGGTTGGAGACAACATTTTCCAACCCACCCCGCCATCTATTTTCTCTTCCCTTACCCTCCGTACCAATTCGCGCTGACGGAAATGTAGCGAAAGAGCTCCAGCACCTCGAGCGCTCCAGCGATCGGCGCCAGGGTGATTATGTTTGATTTTTGATAATGCTGCCAAGCATAACGGCGTGGTCGTCGGCGTCATCGTTTCCATCCCGGGACGGAACGGAGGGATTCGCTACGCAAAAACGCCCAACGCAGGAGGAGGACCGTTGCGGATGTAGAAGGGATCGGTTTCTTTTCATTCTTTTTTAAAGTTTTTGAAAGAATGAAAAACGGATCCGTTACGCGATCCGTTGGCTCGGTGGTATTGCCCATAGCGTGCCGGGGCCATCCTTTATATCCTTTTTGGTGCTTCCTTTTCTTGTTTTTGTTTTCGTTCCCTTTCAGAGCGTCGATTCAACTTGGCCGGGCACCAACTGGTCTGGCCGCGCGTAATGACGTGGTTAGCATATTGGAATCAATTCCGCAAACGCTGCCATCTTCTTGGATCCCTTGGATCGGCTCTCGCCAGCGGGGGGGATGTCCTTGCTCCGCTTCTCCCGTACCCAAACTCACACAGGCTGGCACTTTTGTGGAGTTGGATAACCCTTCGGCCACGCGAGATTAAATCAGTTTTCGGGGCCGCCTTTCTGCTTCGGTTCCGACAATCGGTTGGATTTTCTTTGCAGTATAAATCCCAAAGTTAGATCCAACTCACACGCACGCAATCACAATTGATTGTGGATAAGAGAAAAGCCCGACGCTCGCTTCACCGGAAAGAATGAAATTGTTTTTATTTTCGTCTCTCCCCTCTCCCCTCTCCCCCTTGCAGTCCATTTTGTGGGGTCGTAAAAGTGATCAGCCCTTCTGGCGAGGCTGGGAGACTCTCTTCAGCGGTTGCCGCGGGCGGAAGTCACGTTGGCGGAAAGCCGAGCCGAGCGAGCGATATCTCCATATTGTCTCTTTATCGCGGCACTATAAAATAGACAGGCTTGCGCGCTCTCGGTCTCAACGTACGACGAACTTCTGAGGCGATTTAGAAGACTTTAGGCTAAAGTGTTTCGTCGACGGTTGGGATCTAGAGGAAGACGGTTTTATGGTACCCCGTTGAAAGCCCGCGGTATCGATGGAAGTTGAACGGAAGGTGCTTTAGAGACGAGTCCCCGATGCCGCCGTAGGCCGGAGAGCGCGCGTCATAAATGTGGCTATTTGAAACCTGTGTCAAACACTTACGAGTATCGCACGTCCTTCGGTTCGATGGGGTGGAGTAACACATACTCCAAGAAAAGGGAAGAAGAAATACGGAGCTCTGTTGGATTTACATCACACACCACACTGCTTGGCCTCAATTCCTACCATGTGGGACCTTCATATGCAAACGAAACCTAGGAGGACACACGGTGTCGGACTTCCCCTTGAGAGGTCGTTGGTTTTGGAAGGGAAATGGCCGTTATACACCGAAGGTGCTTCATGGCACGCCAGTCATGCACAGCCCGACGAATAGTGTGGTGTTATTTATGACCTTTTTGTTCCAACTCGCCGAAGAAGGAGCAGAAGCGGCCTAGCAGCGACCTCTAGTGAGAGAACACGGAAAGCTGAAAGCTAGCGTACTTGTAACTCTCCGGCGGAAGGAAAAATGATGGCCTTCCACAAGCCCGTGACATTTTCCACCCAAACACACATCGGAAGCGCGGCAAAGGAAGTCCCATTAACAACATCCGACACGCAAGCTCGGTGTGTGTGTGTGTGTGTGTGTGTGACCCAGACCCGGCTATACGTGATCCCCGGCGAGGTTCTCGCGCGACAACGTCCCCCTGGCGAAGGACTTGGATTGCGGATTCGTTCAATATGTTCCGGTGGTTAAATTTTACGGTTTCAGGATTTGACAAGGAGAGGAAAAAAGCAAAGGCTCTATGAGATGAATGAGGTTCGAGTGATTTCTTGGTCGAACCCGCAACGACGGTAGCGCTCGGTCCTGGGGCCTCCCGTGAGGCCTTCGTTGGCTGACGGAAGTAAAATCGGGATTTAACTGATTGAGTTATTGCCATCGGCGGAGGGAACGAGCGACGGATGGGGTTTAAATACAACCCTTACGTCGCCGGGACGGACACGGAAGCGGACGTGATTTGTGAGGGCATTTTATTTTTGTGACACGCCAGCATAATCCTACCCGATATACGAAGGCTTCTCCTCACATAGTACATATAGTACCTGTGCGCATATGGTGCAGTTTTTAATAATTTCTAACTCCTGTACGAAGCAAATCAGACACGCAATAATGAATAACGAAACAGGTCTGGGCTCTTGAAATGGATATGATGCTATTTGCAAATCTCACACTCCGCGCTGTCTTATAGCACCAATCTCTGCCTGTCATCAGCCGACAAAACCGGGAACACGACCGTCTACATCCATTACGGTTTATCTCGCGTCTTTTATTAGCACGTCAAATGGGCGCTCATTCATTCAGATTCGTTTGTGTCCCATGTTGCTTCCTGTGTTCTCCCGCTTCACCGCACCACTTAAAACAAAGCCGATCCAACATCGCGATTCCATCCGGAAGCACAAAAAAAAAAAAAATAAAACCGAGCCTATAAGCGACGTCTCAAAAATGCTGAAAAATCCAGCATTATTTTCCGTAGGGAGGAAGCAAGAACGCTGGTCTCACATTAGGTTGCTGACTGCTTGCTTCTCTAAGTGCTGCTGCATCGTAAAATGTTGATCATAAACTCCAACTCCGAGGAGGAGGGAGGGTGTGTGTGTATAGTTGCCATTTCGGAGCGATTAAAGTTGACGAGCAATGGCTCGATTTCAAACACACTCGTGGATTTCGTGGGTACGGTGGTTTTTATGAAGCGGCTCGTCCTCTTGGGCACGTGTACTGGCGCCAGTCGTCCCTTTGGTCAGGTCCCGGCAAGTCTGGGTAAGGACAACTCAGGAGAACCGCTCAGCCAAAAATAAAAGGGAACTTTTGGTACGGAAGCTTCTCAATCGAAGATAGGAACCCGAAAACAGAAACATTGACTTGAACGTGATAAATATTCATCAACACATGCGTCGGAATTCCCGGGACGCTTCCCTGGGAATCCTGGATCCGCAAGGTTTTTTCCCTCCCCTCAAGGCCGCAACTCTTTCCCTCGTTCCCTTCTGTTCTTCAGTTCTCTTTTTTATCGTTTCCTATTAGCCGCCCGAGCAATGGCGCGCCGCTCCGTTCCCCCGGCTCGCTTTTATGGCCCTTCCCCTGGACATCGTTATGGCGGAAAAAGGACTTTTTCAATTTACCTACACTTTGAAACTAATTTTACGGCCACTCGTTTGTGCTCGGCCGGTTTTTCTTTTCTCTCGTGCTCAACTTCATGTTGATTTTTCCGTTTTTTTTCTTCTCCCGGCTCCCGTCCAGATGTCGAAGGATATGGCAATTCTAATGGTTTACGACAAATCTTCCTCGGTTGCCCTTCTCTCGGTGGCCGTCCTGCCTTTGATCCCGCTCCTTGTCAAAGCCTTCCCTTGAGGCCGCCGGCGCGCTCTCTGGTTGGCCCCTTCGGGAGATAAATGACCGCCGGTTTATGTTTTATGGCGCAAAAGGTTTTTGGCCCGTTCAAGTACCTTTCAAAAATTTTCTAATGGCAACACTGCCCCCGCCGTCACCCGCTTTCGCCCCAGTTTTCCTTGAGGAGAAGTGGAAAATAAATAAAATTTAAAGAAAATTGCTACCTCTCATTATTCTTCCTCTCCACACTCCATTTGTCCGGTCCGTGGGCCGCCTTTATGTTGCTTTCCGGGTTCGGAAGGCTTCTTCCCGGCTCGCTTCTTCCGTTTACGACGTATGGTTAATAAAATTTCCTACAAATAATTTAACATAAATTATGCAAATATTTTCTTTCTTCCTTCCTTTTCCCGGGGAGAGCGGGGGGAGGAACCCGAAGACCGAGTGCCGAATTTGTCCGCGTGGTGGATGATGGTCGAGTGGCGAGTTAATTGGAGTAGTTTCTTTTGCACCGTCTGTCTGTCCGTCCGTTTGTTTGTCCACGCTTCCCTGTTCCCCTCCTCCTCCTCCTCCTCACCCACCGGTTGTCCGCACTTGTTCGTCCCGTCAAAAACCCGTCAACTCTCGCCGCAAGAACGGTGCTCCGGACCCGGGTGGCCTCAAGGGCGCTTAAGATTTCGGAGGTCGTAAATCAGAGTAGTTTGAATGTGGGATGGGTGCTCCCCCCTCCCTTCTCCTTCCCTCTGAATTACCTGCCAGCTTTCCGTTACGACCGTAACATCGTCCCGCCTAATTGACCCGGGAATGGATGGCGAGATGAGGATGGTTTGTTTTATCTACTGGGGCCGCCCTTTTATGGGTTGGTTAGTATGGGTCCCCTCCCCACTACCTCGTTCGTGGTCTCCTTTTCATCTTCCTGTCCATCTTTTGCTCTTCAAATAAGTCTTTCTTTTTTATTCGCGCGAACTATGAAATCGTACACATTCCGTTTTTATTTCTCACTTCCGGAAAAAAACCCAGGGAGCATCCGACGTGGGGAGAGGGAGGGCGAACGGGGTTGGTAAAATTATTTGCTTGCGTTACGATCGCCACCATCATCATCATCGTTGTTTGACGAGCGTCAAATTGGGGTTTGTTCTGTCCGAAAACGAAGAGAAAAACAAACCCAAAGAGAAGGAAAAAAGAAACAAAACTCACGAAAAAAATAAAAGTGAGCCAGAGCATAATTATTTAATTGATGCACTTCACGTGCTGGGAGTGAAAAATGCACCACGAGTGGAATGTCCACACTGCAAAGACACAGGACGGGGTCTATTTGCATCTATATTTTGCTCCAACTCCCCGAGGGGTGGTTTCTATTTTTAAAGAGGCACACGGAACACGGAAAATAACCACTTAAAAGAATACCAATTTGTGCGGCCTGATACGGTTGGAAAATTATTGAAAAACGATGTTGTCAACCATTAGTGCGCAGACACGTCCTTTGATGTTTTCTTGATCAACTCGAGGCAGAACGACGGTACGTTCGCTTCGTCGAATCCCTTTTGTCGATACGGTAATTTGCAAAAACGAACGATGATTTGAAACGTCACACTTCGTTGAGGCAGGAAGTATGATGTGGGCGGATGTCAAGGGAGAGGAAATAAAAAAAAAGTTAGTCCCTCTGTGACGCGTCAAAGGCACAACATATAACAATCATTATCACACAGACTGTATTCTGGATGTGTGATTCATTGTCCTTCTCTCGTTCCTTCCCGCTCACCTCGTAACCATAATCACAGCAGACAACTGGAAGACCAAAGGGTTCGATCCTCTGATGACTCGCAATCGACCCCCGGTGTGTAGTACTGCGCCTCCCTCGCCCTGTCTCCCGATGCGTATCGTTTGATTGATAATTGCGTTCCAGAAGGGAATGAAATTTATGGCCTTATCAAACGCACCTACACAGATTGCGTCGGTGGAGGATCAGATGAGCTTTGCACGGGCACGTAATGCAACTACCAATCACTCATGGTACCCCGCCTCTTACCTACAGCTTCCAATTTGTGACGGAATGTGCCTGTATGTATCAAACATGCAACCAAGAGGAGAAACCGGCGGGGGAAGGATCGATGGTGGAAACTTGGTACAATCGGCTGTTCAGCACTTCATAAATCACCTTCTCCGACCAGGACGTATGTGTGTGTATGTGTGCTCCGATATGTCTGTCATTTCACTGACTCGTCTCCCAACCTCCGAACTCCTCCATCTCCAAGACTCTGACTACCAGCTGGTAATAATGATGATGATGATGATGGCGCTGCTGATGATGTGAATGATAATATAAGTGATAGGACCGATGTTCATTTCACCTGCGGCGTACAGTTTGTACCAATTATAACCGCAAAATCCCATCGTACTACACCCCGACACGACGTCGCTGTTTCCATGATGACTCTCTCTCTCTCTCCACGCACGCTTCACGATCAGGATTCCACGAATTGTGTGGATACAATTATGACGCGCGCTCGCGTTTATGATTTCCCCATTTGTGCCGTGGTACGTGCCGGTTGGAGGCCTTACGCATGACGCATCGCCCGCAGGCACCTATCACGTGGAGTCAATCGATTCGTTTCGCCCCGTTCGGCTCCGAGCCCTAGGGCAAGAGGGGCCATGGGAGGTGGGTTTTCAGTTCTTCTGGTACGAGTATCTCGCGGCTTCCAAGCACAGTGGCACTATAAGAGGTGCGAATAGCTATTGGCTTGTAATGAACTGGTGTAAAAGAGCTTGAAATGTCTATTTTACATTCCTTCGAATAATTTGCATTTTCTTCTGCTGAGAAATTTGGTCTTATGGTATAGTCTATATAAATATCATTTTCATGCTTGTCCACTCTCTAAGCCACTGTGCGTTGTGGTTCTCGTATTGGTTTGATTATGGCCGCCGGTCGGTTGCCTTGAAGCGCTAGCCCGTGGATAGAGTTTGAGCAGCATCAAATTAACGTCACTTGGACGCTGATGGCCATCAGTGCGTCCAACTCATTCTGGGATACCAAAATAGGGCAGGATGGTAGACCCCTACAATCGAATATCGGGGTGCGCATTTCCGTGTTTGATCTGTGTTTGGACCTGTCATCAATGTCTACCGGGGGTATCCTGTATAGCCATTGTGTTGGAGCTAATGATACGAGCCCTATTTAATGCGCAGGGATTGTGAATTTGTCCCTCCAAATGAAGCTGTTCGGGTTTGTAGAGTAGCAGGTCGGGAAACATAGACATGTGGATTGAAACGAAAACTTTTCTACAGTGAGAAGTACCATGTACTATATAGCCGCACAATCTGATAACTCAGATGGTTTTATTTTTACTTTATTTATTTGATTTGATTTGAAGATTTTTACTAATTGTTTTCTTTCGCCATTTTTCTCTTCCATTGCCACAGGCTGTCTCCTGGACGGAGTTCCGCCTTCAGCTCCACCGGATGTACCACCGCGCAATCCAACCATGAATCGAATGAATGGACGCGTCACCGGCAATCCTACCGAGCTGGGTGTAGACTTCGAACCGTCGTGTCTGGTCCGGACGCCGTCCGGCAACGTTTACATTCCGAGCGGAAATCTAGGTAAGTAGCGAGTAGTGACCCGACGGGACGGGTCGAGTAATGCCGGAGGTGGTCTGGGTGTCGAATTGATCAAATTTCACCTGGCACTTGCACACCCGCCGGCAAATGATTGCGGCACAGGTGTGGTAACTGATTTGGATACACTTTGACCCACTCCCCACCTTCTTCGGCAAGTGCAATCCTAATTTTCACGACCCCTTGCAGGGTCTATATGTGTGTGCAAAGGGAAATGGAGAAAAGGGCCGATGTTTTCCGGTTGATAAATAACTCACCATAAATCAAGGAGATAAACAAACACGAACCTCACACGTCGAAAGGAATCGGTGAGTGTGTGTATCTACGAGAGATTTCCACCACAATTCCAGCGTGAGGGGCATGCCAAGACGGAAGGCCACAGGAAGGCGAACCGTTGCTACGGTACGGGTTGGTAAATAAGATTTTCTACCGAAAAACCCTTGGTGAATTTTTAAACAGTGTACCACACTCCGGTCCCTTCGGTTTTCGGTTCGTTCGGCCACTTTGGAGTCGATACAGTGCAGAGGATGGACACCTTCGTCGAGTTGATTTTCGGTTGGGTGTGATGTTCGTGTGCGTACACCCAGAGTCGTTGTGGACGTGCGTGGTTGATTCATCTGCCCGTACCGTTTTTCGGCGTAGAACCTCCCGGGGAGTAGTTCGAAAATCTTGTTGGAATAATTGAAACGTATCAGTGATTCATACTTGCCACAATTGGATCGAACCGTTGAATTATTGAGCGCTGAAGTTCAAGGGGTGAGTGCTTAGTCTGGATGATGCAAGCGCGAACGTTTCGGCTCGGGGTTAGGGCTCCTAAAGCAAGTGTGTGAGGCGTTTGAAGAAAGGTTCTACTAAGAAAGAACATCTTTACGGTACCATAGGTACGAACGTAATTCACTGGGGGCCATCAGTTTAATGCAATTGGCATAAAATGTTGGCGAGTAAATTTTGAATGGGGCGTTAAAGTAGAAGATGAAACACTGGAATGTAGTTTTAAAATTGGCAGCTATATGTTTATATTTCTACAAATTTGAAATGCTTGACGTTTCGAAATTTCCATATATGTTTAGGAATTAATTCATTCCTGATTCCAATCAATCACAACTCATGGAAATCTTATTTGAAACAATAACCGGTAATACCCTCAAAGGACAGATGATCCAGATGTCAGGAGATTCCCACGAACCTCAAATCCAATAGAAAACTGTAGACTATAGTGACAGCCATATTAGCGATACCGCTAGCTATGTCTACCCTACTCCATAAACCAAATAAAGCAAACGCATTCTTTTTTGCATATGAAAAACTATCGCTTGTCGGTACTGGGACTGCAAAGATGCGGTGCAGACAAAATGCGTCCCCAGAAAAGGACGACGAGAAGCGACTCGTTTGCTCGGTTGACTGCCAGACGGTGTGCCAGAGGACGAAAGGAAGCAGTGGTGCTGTACCTACAAATTGCCATTCTTCAGCCCACTTAAACGTGAAGAGCTTGAGTTATTTTATTTTTAGCATTTTTTCCCCGTCGTGAAGAATCCAGAGACGGAGGTGTAGAAAGAGCGCTGAAGAGAACTCGAGAAAAAACCTGTGGTCGTAAACAAGCCACTTGCAATGCAAACCAGCATACAGGAGCGTAGGAGCATCTCTTCGGTCGGTTAGTTAGGGTGGACATGTCTGTTACATGACGCGCCTCAACGATGAGGTGCATCATCATGCACGCGGACCCATGTGTGTGCGGAAAACGGAGCGACATTTTGCAAACCTTAAAAGACCGACCAGGAGTTGGAAGGAGGCAGGACGTAAAACACAGGGGCATAGTTTTGACTTGTTGTCTGCAGCTAAACTTTTTTCCGGCTTCCTCTCAGCGTTGCTCGGTGGAGTTCGCTTTGCGCGCTGCTACCGTCCGCATCCCGCTGCGATCGGTCACCATCAAACAGTTTTTGCGATGAACTCCTGCTCTTCCTGGAGTGTGTTGCTGCATCCATTCAAGAAAGTTCCCAGTTCGACTGGACTTCGGGACAGCTGAAGAGAGGTAAAGAGATGTAAAGAAAAAGGATAGTCCCTCGGTGTGGCATAAGGAACACACCGCGGCATATAAGCAACTGCCGACCATCATTATCCGGGCACTTTGTTTGCGTGCATGGGGAGGACGCTTCGTGCGGGCATCGAATGAGCGGAGCAAAAAGAAATCTTGTCCAACTGTCAAACTGGGCAGCGGCAAACGTGTGTCCCATTATTGGCGTAGCGAACCACCGAGTAGAACCATTTTGCATAACGTTTTTCGTGGCTAAGTATGGGCTCCTCCTTAATGGGAGACGTCTTCGTTGGGTCGACGAGAAATTCCTAAACAGCATCACCGGTAGAGAACGGGATCGGTTAACCTAGGCCAGAAAGCTTCCAAATGACTCAATAGGACGTACACACGGCCCGTCGTTGCCATCTTGGACGGTGTCTACTGGTGCCTGATGCGCTCTTCTTCTGGGAGAGCTGTGTTGGCGGCACAAATCACATGGTACTGTCACCGCAACAACACACAGAACACAGGTTGATAAAGGAGCAGCGTAGCGGGTGTTTATACCATTGTCCGGCACCTTCTCCACACCATGCATGCATGCGCGTCCCGCTACCATGCGTTCATCTTCATCGTCGACAGAGAGACAGGCACGTAAGTAGGGATTTTCTGAATCCTTCCCCAATTCCCGTTCCCGTCACAACGCAAAAGGGCCCAGGCAAGGGGACACACACACACACACACGCTGAGGGACTTCCATGCAACGTTACGGTGCGTTCGGTTGGAAAACTTGTTCCATTGATGCCTGAAAAACGATGGCAAACTTTGGCAAGACAACGCACGTCTCACGAGGGACTCGAGGGTGAGCGTAGCAACGGCACCACCGAGTCTTCTGCAGTCTAGTTTGGCGATCCGTGAGAAGATGTGTAAGTCCTCGTTGACGTGTCGGGGATTTGCTGGCGTTGTTGTAACAATTCCAGTTACCGAGCACCACACACTGGAGCTCTGGATGCGTTGCCCGGACCGATGCCTATCCAGGCGATGGTGCCTCTATAGCTCCAGATGCGACACGATGTGCATAAATTTTATCAGTAAATTCTGCCCACCTACCCCTGATTGCTTCTCCGGGACTCGGTGATTTGGTGGTCGGTCATTCGGTTTGATGACCTAGGACCGCCATAGGAGAGGACGGGCATCCTTGTTAGGATGGGTTGCTGCATCGAGCAAAGACTATCGATACAATTTCCACACCGGTTCACATTGTCGGAATGGGACGGGAGGGGGGTCCACAAGTAGATAAAGATCATTCATTAATGCAATTAGATATATTTTATGTAAAATAGACACCTTCGAGAATCCCAGCGATCGCCTATGGTTCTCCTGGGAGACCCACCGTGGGGCCACGTCCGTACCTCCGAAGCCAATCGATTTCGTTTTCTTGTTGCACTTCCGATCGATCGGAAGACGACTTCTCCTACCGGTGAGCGTTTTGTATCGACGTACAAGAATTTACATGCACACAACACTCTCTCTTCCTTCCTGCTCGTGGGAAGGGACTGAGGGCCCCTGTCGACCGGAGAAACGCCTGTGTTTATGCAAAACATAATCCGCAAAACCCATTCACCCAGGGCGGCCATTTGCCAGCTTCTCCGGGTAGGAGGAGGGAGCAGACCCGGAGGGGAAAAGTGGTTGATGTTTATCTCGTCTATTGATTAAATAATTGTAAATTTTGTGGTCTCCAGAAGAACGTGCCAAGTGGCGTTTTCGATTCAACCTTCCCCGCGCCATCTGCTCCCTTGCTTACGACGGCTTCCCTGTTCGTCCGTGTGGCGCTCCTTAAGATGTGCCCACTCATCTCGTTGAACTCCTTCTGGTAAGCGAACGTCCTTCGCTGCCGAAGGCGCGTCCTGGCTAGAGGCCATTTACGGCGTACGGAGGCTAAATGGGATTCTCACGGGACCAACGAGGCGCAGCGAAACCGCAGCGTGTACAAGAATGCTGCAGTCTTGGCCGGAGACAGTTACACGAGCATATGTATGTAAATTTCCCCGAGTCGCTCGAGTTGCGAGTGTGCAGCTGCACCGGGGCCGCTGCTGCGGTACGGTGACAGTCATTGTTGCGTTGAAATGGTTGCTGCACCATCGCATCTCGTCGTTGTCCTGGGAGGTGCACATAGCGACGTGGACCGACGACCCACGTTATCCGTAAACATTGTGACATTATTTGTTTATTTACATTTAAGTTACCCAAATGTTGCCCGTTGGCCTTCGGCTTCCGTGCGTTCTAGGGCCGCCGAGAACCCCGAGGTTCCAAAACACATCATGTCACTCGGCATACCGACGGCCATGTTGGACAAAAAGTTAAATTAAATAAAACCTTCTGTTCCAGAAGTGGCGAGTCCCCGGGAACTACGCACCCGTAGAGGACTCAACTTTAGAGCCAAACTTCCAATGGAACAAGCGAAACCGTTTGAAGCTGGAGTTTAAGTGTTCCGACGCCACAAACCCCTGTTGCTGCTCGGGCCTCTTCTTTCCAGATTTCAAAAATTACGCCACCCATACGTACGCTTCCGGCCCGACGCCGACTTTACATGGTACATCTGTCTAAAATCGTTGTTATTTTAAATTGAGAAAATATGTGCAGAACACTTGCTGCCATGGTGCGCGGTCACTCTCCCTCTCCGTGTCGTTTGGTTTTCCACCGAACTGGATTTGTTGAACGTCATCCGAGGGGTGTGGGTTCGAGGTCGGGGTTTCAAAGTTTGCATTGCAACGCACATGAACCCCTCCCATCGACTGCGGGTTGCGTTAGCCGTGCTGGTTTTTGTGTCATTCCTCAATTTTTCCACTTTGAAATACGGGTCCTCCAGAGGTTTTGCGCCGTACGTTCGTTAGTGTGCGCACTCGTGGGGAAAAACAAATTGCCTCCATGAATTGGGACGGTTGTTTTAAGAAGCCTTGTTTCGCTTTCTCCCTCCATCATGCTCGTTGTCGGTAGGTCATCACAGCTGGTGCATGTTCGGTCGCTTCTCGATATAGCACACACCCAGCACGCATCGATCTCCAAGTTCCCGGCCACGAGAGTGTTTGTGTAACAGCCAATCTTTTTTTTTTTTCAAGTTGTATTCTCCTCACTCGACAGCTTCCGGTGAATCCGAGCGCCAGTTGAGCTAGGTTCTGAAACGATTGATTCATACCAGTAGGCAAAACGGAGGAAATATGTTTACCAACCGGTACTAATCATATTCATCGTTTTTTGGATGTCTCGAAACCACTCGGTAAGAGATGTACGTACATCTTACGCCGTATTGAGTAAACACTAGTTGATAAATAGATTCTTTGGTTGGTCTGAGACTGAAACCAAGCTTCTCGATAGAGATCAACGTCATGACCTTCATAATTGGGAATCACTTTAGTACGCAAGTTTTGTTCGCCCCAAAATAGCGTAATTTTTGTAAAATCTGAAGAAAATCACGTACCGGATGACATTTATTTTTCACGAGACCAAATGTCCAACAGCTGGAATCTTTGCTCGTTCGTAGGGATTAACTCCGGAGAACCTTTTACGGGGTTGGCAAGAATCACCAGCTCATGACTCTCTGTCCTCCAGAATGCTCGTAGATTTCCGCCGGCTCGTATGTCAGCGTATTTTACGACGCAAAGTTGCATCATTTTATCGTCTCCCGGTCCCGAAAGTGGGCTAAAGATTCCCAATTTTCGATTTACTAACTTCCCAAACTTGTTCCACGCGGGTTTTCCCACGGTTCTCCCCCCGCACGCTATCTTTCCCGGACGCTGAGCATCCCGGAATTCGTGCCCTTCCCACTAACTTACCTTAATTATGGACGAGTTTTCCCCAAAATTCGAACCCCAAGGGTCTCCTCGGGCGTGTTGCGACGTTTGGTTCTCGGGCTGATAACGGATCGATACTGTTGCCAGGCGAACGGAAGGCTTCGGAAGGCTTCAGGTTTGATTCTCCCGGGTTACGTTAGGCTGGTTAGAGGGTAAATATTGGACCACGAACAACCGTTTCGCCAACCTTGCGTCCGTCGGTTCCTTTATCGGCGATTGCTAAATTTTGCAGGTCCGCGTGCGTGTGTGGGTTTATATGTGCATGCCAGTGAGTTCAAGCGTATGAAGCCATCGATATGTGTGTGCCCATTCACGCATACTTGATTGCGAGCACGGCGCTATACACTATGCAAACTTTCCCAGACGCACAACTGATCCCTTCCTTATCCTCGTTAATTTTATCTTGCCTTTTTCTTCTCTGATCCTGTGCTCCGTGCTTCGTGCTTGTAGGATGATTCCTTGGGAATCGGGATGCTGGGAAAATCGCTCCCCTAAGCCTACTCCCAAACCCAGCTCCAAAAAGGGATCGGAAGAGGGTATACACAGGAAGAGCCGTTGCACTCGTATGCGGGGATTCCTCCAATCAACCTTGAAGGCACATAATTTATGTAGGTCTGTGTGTTTGTAGCAGATTAATTATTTATTTTATCTAAACTAAACGATCTGCTTAAGCTGTGCACGGTTTCATCCGGCAAGATTTGCCGTGTAGTGTGTGGTTTTGGGGCTGATCTGTTACCTAAATCGATCGGGCTGTGGTGTTCCTGGACGGGCAAACAGGGTCGATACTTTGTAGTGTCGGGAAAATATAGGTTCCCAGGGAATTATTATGTCTTATCCTCGGCTTATCGAACGCAACCATTCCGGTGGAACCCCTACATTAATTGACTCTCATTCCGGCACAAGCCAGAACAATCCATGTCCTAGTCAAGAGTTCTGGTCGGATGCAAAATAAAAGCATTTCTAGCTTACCCAACTCGAAACGATTTGTTGATGATGATGGTGATGTTGATGATGATGATGATGATGACTACCACCCGTTCTCGTGTTGTGTATTATGCAGCATCCCTTTCGTCAGAGTAACCCGGAGCTCCGGAGTTGAATACCACCGTTCCGTCGTAGGAGTGAAGTTTAATTTACTTCTATAATTGCTCGTTTGGTTTGGTTCGCTCGAGTTGTGCTGTGACTATTTATTTTTGATGTCTCCTGGAACCCAGGAACCACAACGACAATTCGTAATCGGGGAATATGCTACCGGGGGATACCAAATAAGGGGAGATAAAGTATAAAGAGAATTCAGCAGCGGCGAACGTCAACCGGCTGACACACCGACATTGCCGAATGACGGATAAGTTCCCAGTCCAAGTACCCCTTAACCCGCTCCCCCTTTCTGTATCTCTCGGTAAATGGGTTCCCTGTGGTCAGCCCATACTGGGCAAGTACATGTGCAGTTTCATTCAGAGTTGGGCGCAAAAAGAGAGTGAAGTCTAACTGCAGCCACTGAGGGTGGGGAGAAACGGAGAATAAAAACCTCCACTAACGTAAACCCCAAAACCCTTAAATCCCCCATTTGACAGACGAATCCTGACCGTGCGGACAGATCGGTCAAGTCCACCCGCCGCCCGACGGTGCGGTTCGCTACCGTGGTCTCCATGGTGCATAAGACCCTCCACGGAGAGCCGGTTCGGTCGCGCCGCAACCCGTGACAACCCCGGGGGCGGCCGGATTGAGGGTGGCGTCGGGGTTCCGTCGGTCAACCGCAGAATGTAAATTAACGATATTGCATTCACATGTCCATCAAATTATCGGAACAATTACCGTCACTCGGCGTCGGTCGCCAGCGTACCTCGGAATCCCTGCTCCCTCGAAATTCCCCTCTTCCCAGTGTGTATTCAATCGAAGGACTGCGAATGGGCGAGGAACGAACGGTGCGTTCGATGCGAGTATGCGTGTGTGTGCTGATACGCCCTTCGTGCGTGCATGCTATCAATTAGATTAAATTAAATTAAAGACTTGAAGTGGCGCTCGGTCCGCGGAATGATTATCGCCGAATAAGCTGGTTTTTGCACGCTGTGGCCTCTCTCGGTACTCATGGTTGCGGGTTATGGGGGAGGGGGGGTCTGGCTGCAGAACCTATCACAACAGTCGACACCCTAACTCCCAAGCTCTTGCGAGCGTCCCTGGTAGCGGGAATCCCCCAACTCCCAGCAAGTCCCAGCGTCTAGTGGTAGGCAAAGCAATTTGCGTTAATTTATAGTCCCTGACAGCAGAGTGCGGCGGCTGCGGCGGCGGTGGAGGAAAGAGGCCAAAGTGCGCTCGACTTCGTGTTCGAGTGCCGGTCCCCGGTCGAAATGGATGCATATCCCAAGCAAGCTTTCGGCCCTCACATAAGCGCATCTCCTCGAAAACGGGGGGGGGGGGGGGGGGGGGGAATTGCAAAAGCTTCTACCGGCGGGACTCGGGATTGATGGTCAATGTAGAGAAGTGGCCCGGCTAGTAACGCATCCACTTCTTCTTGCCGGTCCGATTTTCGTACCGGCCACGGTGAACCTTCTGCCGGACGTCTCTGCGGTCCAGCTTCCAGTGGCAGTACTAAAGCCGGGTGACCGGTAACGGTACCGGGAGCAATTTTCCGAAACCCACTTTTGCATTTTAAAACTCCTCTTCGTCAACCTTTCCGTCCGCTCTGTCCACCGGGCTGGTAGGACTGGACGGTTCTATACTTTTAGTCAACCGTTCCGTGCATTGACTTGGCTTGAGTGGATCTTCCTTGCATTTCCGCACTCCGGGTTCGGTGAAGGCAGTGTTTGCATTTTGGAGCGGGCTACACACAAGCGCAATTAGATGATTACTGGTCAGTGCTGCTGAATGATTAAAGAAGGCACTCAGCAACTTCAGGGAAGCTACTGTAGCTTCTCTCCGCAGTACTAAAGCGTAAATGTCATCGCACGAAAATGAGTCCGCAGAAAATTGTCCCCTGTTGTCTAATTTGAGCTCGGAACAAAACAGCAGAGACCTCATGGTGGCATCCGATGTGGGAAAATTTCTTGAGTTAAATAGAAACAATTTATTCGGTCGACACGGAGAGAAAGCAGTTCGAAATAGACGGTTATCTATGCGGACGGATGATGTGCACGACACGTATTGACACGTTGTAATAGGCTACGATTTAAGGATGACCGGTGCAATCCCGTTAGACCTTCCGCCCATACCACCTGAACCTGGTAGCTTGGGTCGGTTTTTCGCTTGTAGTGGTCAGCAGTACCGAGAAAAGAACCAATTTCCTTGGGTTTCTCCGTACACACATCAATGCTTCCAAAATTGGGTGACTGCGTTTGAAGTCGCAAAATTCGTTGGAGCTACTAATACGTGTCCTAACGCCTCGGTAGGACGTGACCACCGAGTGGACGTTGCAACGCTTTAGGACCAGCTTTTAATGAACTTCCATTATGTGCGTGACGCCAGTTTGGGGATTTGGTAAAGTGCATCAAAGGCCATGTTGCTGGGCAAACATCCCCCGACTCTCGTGTATGTGTTTAGTTCCCCGTGTACCTGGGAATGTTCATGTCTCCTTTCCATTATGTGCTTTCCTGTGGTGGGACGCATTTTTTATCCGGTTCCTTTTTCCTTCGCCTATGGTACCTGTTGTGTCCTCCTCCGGATTAATGCACGCAACGGGTATTGTCGCGTAAACGCGTCACCGGATTCAGCTGGATCGTTTAGCTTCCCCGAAGGATGGCCTCGGCGATATCCCCGCGCTATTAGAGCCCCGTCTTCGGTGAGCGCTCTGACGACGACGTTTCCTTTATCCCTGTTGTAAATTCGATTATTCCGAGAAGCTGTGCGTGCACTTGCCCCCGTGATGATGGTACATGCCAAGAGCTGTGAGGAGTCGGAAAGGTTCCGGGTGTCGCGGTGGTCTGTTACTGTAGCGTTATACTGGCCCGCCGTAGGGCTATGATGAAACATCGTTCGTTCGCTCCACACTCCGGTCGTCAGGTGTGAAAGGTGAAACATGAAACCATCGCCCTACATATCACGCCCCGCCGATGGAGCGCTCGACTTCGTAAGGGAACACCGACAGCAGAGTGCGCACGGCAGATTTCCCGAGCACAACAGCCACCGGGGACGTCATTTCGGTTCCGTACGGTACCGCCGTGCACGGTATGTAGCCAGTCTGCATGCATGCAGCTATTCAACATCAGGCAGTCAGCCAGTCAGTCAGTCAACCAGTCAGTTAGTCAGTCAGTCATATGCACACGTATTTTTGGGTACCGCACCGGGCGCTCTTGCCCGTGCTTGTCATTAATGGCGTTGCCTTAGGAGCTCCCCCGGCGGCGCGGGTATGTGTTTGGTTTTGGGAGCAACGATCCTATGCGCAATGCGCCCTTGCCAGGTTCCCTATCGCCACACGAAAAAGGGGTTCCTCGAGCCTGCGGCCTTGAATGGATCAACTTTGTTACTTCCTCCTTTTTGTTTGGCAATTCTGGAACGCAATGTAGAGTTGCCCAGGATGCCTCTACATATTGTGCTAACAACCGAAAACGTGTTGCCGACCGACATTTCGTAACCCTTACATCATAACGGGTGGTTTCTGTTCCTTTTTATTCGGACCAATGTTTTTGAACCCATTCAGAATATTGTTTGACCCACGAAGTTCCTTCCAGCCATGCCTCACTTTTCGATATAGGCCAGCTAAAGAAAAACTAAGGGCAGGAGGGTACCAAGAATTGAGGTGGGGGTCTTTTCCATTGTGAAACGGATTGGTAAAACTTGATTCCAAAACCTGCGGTAACGTCAGGTCCCATGCGTCATTTTGCGGACCAGTTGTTCAAATTCTCCCGCGGAGTTCTGAGGGAAACTTGCTGGAGGGAAAGCAAAAAACCCGTCAGAGTGAGGGAAGAAAAAAACCCTCCATCCCCGGTACGGTACTCGGTATGGCACATGCCAAGGTTTTACACATACACTCCAACACTCCATGTGTCAATCAAGAGAGGTTAGGTGTGTTCCGGTGTTCCGGAGAACTGGCGCGCGTTTCACGCTGTGTGCCCGCGAAGGGTTCAGTGTGCCGTGTTCCGTTGCCAGGTTCTTTGATCTAGTGACACGCGGTACCTTTCCTGCTCGGCAGGGAGACCCGCCTTCGTTTCTCCTGCGTCCCGTGAACCCTGTGGAAATGCTGCGAGCGTGAAGGCGAGAGTGCGATACAGACACGCGCAAAAACCCCCGGTCGCAAAAACACTACCATTCTCCTCCGTAGTCGTCGCCGGGTAAACGTCGCGTTAAAACGGTAAGGACATTCGCATCCTATTCCATCCGAACCGCGTGCTAGATCCAAGCTGACGGCGGTTTGCATCCGTATGGAGGCAGCAAGACAACCGCGAGAGGTTAGAAAAAATCCTCTTGCCAACAGCGCACGTAAAACACGCGATACGTACATCACGAGGATTTGTTATTTTCCCCCGTTTGAAGGTACGAATTTTTCCTGGAACTTGTAATACCAGAAATGATCGTAATTGGTACTATCTTCGTGCTCTAAGAGTTTAGCTTCAAGGGAAGAGATTGTCTAAACGTGGTACCAGATAATCTTATGTTCTGTAGTAACTGGAATGTATACTGTTTCTCTTAATTGGACAAACTACTTGTTCCGGTTCGATAGTCTCCCTATTCAAATCCGCCAGTTCTCCAGTATCGTTAAAGACGTAATTCAATCTCAAAGTTTCCTCAAACCCAACCAAAATGGGTTCTATTAATTTCATTACGTTTTGAAGTGCATAAGAGGCCAAGGAAGCAACGGCAATGATGCTGTAGCACCATGTTTATCTTCCATTAGAACATTAAAGCCTTTCCCTCGACTGCAGACGTCAGCAGAATGGAGATCGACCTTTTGCAAAACGCCCGAAAAGCGCCCGGCGCGATCGAAAGATTGCCGGAGTGTGGCCGGGAGTGGAGTATGTGTAAACATCGACGCAAATGTTCATGTGGAAAAGTGGTTTTTATTTCACTTCCAAATGCATCCTTTGCCGGTGGAAAGTGGACGCGGACACCGACCCGGGGGAGGGAAAGTTGAACGGTCGGGGGGCTGTGCAAACACATATCCAGCGTGTTTGGATTTGCGTTGCATAAATTTTGCACCACACCGTGCGATCTCGTTTGCGGAGTCCCGAAATCACACACACACACACACACACACGCAAACCGGTTTGGAGTAGCCGAGATTTTGCTTGCCTGGCCATCAAATTTATTCATTCATTCGCTCATTAAACAGTAGGAAATTTTCATCATCATCATCATCATCATCGTCGTCCGTTTGACCAGACGTTCGGGAAAGCTGAAAGCATCGAGAAAATTAAATTCCTTTCGCTTCCGCCCACCAACCCGTTCGAACGTCCTGCTGGACTTGGGAAAATGCTGCATCCACCAATTCGATGATATATCGTGATTAGGTAGGTGCAGATTTGAGTGAAAACCCTTCCAGATAGCTTCGTTCGTGCGTTCAATATTTCGGTGGGAAATTACACTAGCAGCATTGGGTTACGTACGAGCTGGAATTGATTCACCTGATGGCATCATCTGACCACCAGTCGGCCTTTTTCCATGCGTGAACTATGCGTTTTGTGAAGCACGTTTCGTACGAATTCGGTTACATTCAAAATTGCCTAGGACATTTCCAATATATCACTTCATTCAACATAACCAGGGGTCGGCAAAGTCCGGTTCCCCGGCTGATTCTATTCTGATTCTGACGTTGAAACTAATACACAAGGCAACTTCCTCGTACACTTATACTAGATTTTTTGGAACACCTTTATCGATTTAAAATCTGCCAGTCTCATAAATCTTGTTCTGAATCTAGTGGCATTTTTACATTGCATCCACAATAACTACAATCAAATAAAACAATTTTCGACAGCACTACGAAACAAAATACGGTTCCTAAAATTGACAAAATCCAAAAGCTGAATTGTGTGCGTAACTGAGAGTACGCCAGTAAAACTTTTCTGCGGGAAAATAATTGTAACAAATGATTTACTTCAAGTAAGATAAAGGAAAATAATTGAAAATACAGGAAAAGTCCAATTCAACCAGTACAAGTACAAAATTGTACTGAAATAAGTACAAACTAATGGTAAAAAAGAGTTACTTTGCAACATGTTGTCTCATATTTGCCGAATTCAAAAATTAATATTTTTTTTTTATTAACTTTCAAAACCTCAAAATACTTTTTAAAGTATCAGGTCCGAAATTTTGGGTTCTTTTTCATCATTTTGCCGACCCCTGATCTGAACGATCAAACCATATACTCCAAACGCGATTTAAAGGAATTTAATATTTGCCTTGTATGCGATGTAGGTTCCTCGTGTTCTTGCTATTCCTATATAACCACAGTTATTTGAATATTTGTTTGTTGTACATTTCGCCCAGCCCCCTCCGTTTCTGCCTATCTTCTTTCCGAATGATCATTATCATTATCATTCTGCGGGAAATTGGACGAACGTCTTCTTTGCGCCGAGGGCGCGAAATCACAAATCCTAGCTCCACAATTGTGTGTGTGCCCCCTTCACGTACACTTCGGTTTGTGGTGCGCGAGGTCAGATCAATTTGGGAGCAGATGGAAATGGAAAAAGAAAAAAAAACACCACCACAAGTTATCGGCAAGAAGAACCCGGGGCCGGAAAAACTGTGCCTTAGTTATACCGAACGCACGCAAATATGCTCCCTTCGTTCTCGGCGCTACTCTCCAGCGCCAGTGTATGGTAATGTTGCTAGGAAACCGCCATTTTCGATGCTCCTCGCGTCCCACGGAAATGGTTGAATGGTCGCCCGTACGCGCGGTGCGGCCAAGAATAGCGCGGTGTCATCGTGTGATTTTCCAGTTTCCATCTCCAGCTAGCACCATCTCAAGCGATGCGGGAAAATGTGGTTAATTGGGCCAACGGTTCACAGGACCAACGGTTCATGGAAACCAACAAAAAGGCAAGGAAAAAATGGACAGAAAGGAGTGCGTGAATGGGGAAAGAAAAACCGGGAAACACACATACACACACAAGAAAGCCAGTGAACCTGAAACCATAACCTAGAAAAAAAGGGAAGTTTCTGTGGCCGAGCGCCCAACTTCGGCGGCCGAAAGCAGCCCAAGCCAAAATTTATGCCACTCACGTCATCGACATTTTTTCAACCTCATTTCCTCCACCGCGCACCTTCCTCCTTCGGAGCGATTTTCCAACGTTCAGTTCTCCCGCCGAAACCATTATCAGTTTGTCGTCTTTGGGGGGAAAATATGGAATACGTTGGCCGAACGTGGAGAACGGACGGACCTCGAATCACCCACGGTGGTCGGGTTCATTTTCTTCCGTGGAGTTTTCTACTTGTTTCTTGTGTGTGTATGCATGTTTCGGCGGTGCCTTACCGAGATTTATGTGATGGGAAAGTAACGAACTAAAAGTCGGGAGAAAGAGACCCGTAAAGCGCGTTGGAAAGTAACGAGGAACTAAAAAGAAGAAAACAGAGTGAAAAACATACAAACTATACACACCTCTAACGATGCAACGCTGCTGTCTTCATTAATTACGGCATCTTTCGTTCTTAATCTTGTACGCTTGGAACTTCGATGTCACCTTTTCGGGTGGTATTTTATTTCCCCCTCCGTGGTTCGTGTCACCGTCAACTTCACGTCCCGAAACGGTTGATGGACAGCCTGGACTGTGTAGACCAAGCGTTGCCATACCGTATGTGTGTGTCTGTTTGTGGCCAACGAATGGGAGAAACGCCATGAAACACTTTGCATTTTAATGGGGCCGAACTGCGGCGTTTAATTTTCGTGCGGTAACAGTCACGAAGTCAGGTTGAGGTATTTTTTTGATATTTCTTCTCGCTCTTGTTTTTCCCATCCTTTTACCACGCTTTGGAGTTTGGACTTGGGAGCTTAGAAAATATCGTCTTTAGCTTAGGGAAGACCAGAGTAAAAACATTAAAAGCCCAACATCCCTTACCGATACCCTCCAAACAAATAAATCCTACCGAACCTTCGAAAGCGTGTGCGAAAATATTTCGAAAATCTGCAATCAAAAAACATTTTTCCTACCCTACCCTATTCGTCCAACGCACCCCCACTTCCCCTCAGCTGTCATCGGTGATTTTTGAAGCTTGCGGACCTGGCAAGCTTTCATGTCCCAACGGCCAGGTCCGTTTGATAATGGATGGCCGAGACTTCCTCCATTTTTATTTCCCGAGACCCCGGCCGTTTTGGTATTCGTTAGCGTCCGCGCCCGTTTCCTCCCGCCCCTTCCACCAGTGTGCTGAAATGGATTGGATGTTTTATGGCGAAAATTTCCCCACCAAGAGCGAGCACGCCGGAGTGAGAACCGAAACCCGAAAAGTGTCATTAATTAGAAATTAAATTCTATGCCGTGAAAATGCCCGGGGTTCGCGGGACACGTGAGGAGGGAAGGAAGAATGGCGTTAGTAAATGAACACGGGACACTTGTCAAGCGCACGGGACACTAATGCCGTGAGATTTGCAGGACATTAATGAACGCGAGGTTGGCGGGAAGTTTTGCCGAATGGCCAAACTTGGACCGAATCCTTCTTGAGATTTTTAAAAATTCCCTCTCCTTCTCTCTTTCTCTCTTTGGTTTATGTTTTTTCAACTTTTTTTACTTTGTTTTACCAAGCCCTGTTGTGACAGTTTTATGGTCGTTATATTCTTTTCGTTTTGTTGCGTTGTTTGGTTCTCGTTCGGAATCTTCTCTTTTCTTTGTACGATGCAGATATTCTGGTTATCCTTTCCACAGCGTCCAATATACCGTCAGGTGGGGAATGATTTCGCGGTGGCGAAAAAGCGAAAATACCCAAACGAGTGTGCATAATCAAACGACGAGCAGTTTGGACGGATCCAGATCTTAACTCCTGGCGCTCCCTACGGCGGCGCGAAAACCGATGCTCGCCGTGAGCGAGACGGCCCGCGTCTAAAGATAGGCAATTAAACGACCATTTGTTTATGACTTTGACCTCTTCCATGTGGACGCGGAGTGGGACATACGATGGAAGGGTTCCGTGGGACGTGCAAGACATATTTCACACCAACCACACAACCACCACTACCAGCATCAGTGGACCCGCTCCTGATGTGGGCAATCTTCTCCCTCGGTCTTGGACCGACAAACGGACATCGGTCCGACACGGTTGATTAATGAGGTTATGTTTGCTCGATGGAGCCATTAGGCTAGGCGCCCATCGGAATCGGACGCGGTGTGGAGTTGCTTTGCGGTTTTTTCTTTTGTTTTTGCGCCAAAAGAAAACAAAAATCACCGATTCGGAACCCGGTGCACGCCCGCTCGGATCCTTATCTTGAGAAATGGTGGAAACGGTTATCCACAAACGAGGCCCGTCCGCCATTTTGGATTAAATTTTGGTGTGCATATTTTTGCATAATAAAAAGTCCTGCTCGTTCTTTTCTTGGTTCTTTTATTTGGGTAATTTTCGAGAAGTTCATTCTATTTTTGTTTCGTTGCATGAATAAAAGTTAAATTTAGTTTTACTTCATGTTACATGTCCAGTTATTATGTAACTGTTGTTTAAAGGCCTGTTAAACTAACTACAAGGTTCGCGGATCCTTCTTTATCCTTGTTTCATTTTCGTTGTTCTTGGCCCAAAGACCTTCCCCGGACCGGGCCCTCCTCACATTGTAGCAACAATTAAGATTGCAGATTAGTTTGAAGCGTTTTTCGAAGAAATTCTTATTCGCTTTTCGCGCATTGCGTGTAAAACCCTCGAAGGCCGCAGAGTAGGGCGAAACCAACCTGACACCGGCCGGCAGCGGCGGCGACGGCAACCCCTTGGGTTTGGGTCGCGCCCCAAAAAGCAAATAAAACGCTCCAAACTGTCAAGTGTTCTCGGTCGGACATTTTCGGGGCGTTCGGGAGTTCGGGTGAGCAACGGGTGAAAATCGTGAGGTCGGAAACCCGTATGGCGTGCACGCGCGCTGAGTGGTGGTCGCGAACATTTGATATATGATGGTTGTTGCTGCGACCGCACCCCCCCCCTTCGACCCTTCCGACAACCCGCGCTCGCTCCGGCACAAGTATGCTCTTGTTTTGACGTTGATGGTAGTAACGCTTTTAAGGTTATGTAACGCTTTCGAGAACCGAAGTTGAACGTTTTTGCTTTCAAACTCACACACACACGCACATACACTCCATTGGGACACGTCATTCGTCTTCCGTTGTTCGTTTGAATAACAAAGTGGGATTTTTACGAGATTTTCAACCCCACATTTCCAACCTCTTCTCCTCCTTTCCCTCTTGGGCTCCTCCAGAATCGTTTGCAATAGTGCCTTTTAGGTACCGCACGGGGTGGATTTTTGGTACTTCAATATCTCCACTACCCCTCCTAAACGGGTAAACCACTTTCGAACCCCCCTAGTCTCGCCGAAAAACGAACACATGACAGATTGCTTTCCGTGGGAGAAATGGTGCGATTTTTCGCTGTCCTATCTATCTCCAGCTCCCCTCAAAACCCGCACCGTGTCCACGCCGTGGGGGACAACAGTCAAGATTGTCGTGTATCTAAGGCAGAAAAAGATGAAGAAGAAAGGGATAAAAAAGGTACCACATTTCGCCGTGCACTCTGGATTCTTGCCCGTGGGAGTTCCGCGCCACGTCTTAATGGATTTCACAATCTTAACATTCGGCTGTTTTTTTCCTCTTTTTTGCTGCCACTTTCTGGTCCGCAGAGTCATTAGTGGTCCGGAGGAACTCTGTTACACGCCGGGGCGATTATCTTGGAACCGATCGATGATACGCCGTTTAGGGGTGGTGATGGGTGTTTTATTCCCTTCTTCCCGCACAACAACAACTTAATTAAACATAAGTGTGGCTTTCTGATATATCGCGCCCGCTCGTTATGGTGTGCGACAAAACGGTTTAACGGGCTTGACCTTTCAACTAGCCTGTTTACCATCGTGTTTTATTTCTTTCTTACAATTTATGTCTCCATTTTTATTGAACCTCTTTACATTTCGTTTGACGAATCCAATCCTCTTTTTCTTTCTCATTGCAGGTAAGCGACTTCAACATTCCACCAGGTCAAATTCATGCAATTTAAACCGGCTGCACCAACCGGACGCCCTCAGAAATGTGGTATACAAATTAAAGCATCTAAATGCATAAAAGGGTTCGACCCCACCACCACCGAATCGCTATCCTCTCTCTCTAAACCAAGCGGGCAGGAACGAAAGCCCATCCGTCAAACATTTTGATTGCATCTGTCAACCGACCACAGCATAGGGAGGAGTGGGGAGGAGAGGAGTGAGGAGGACCCGGTACATCCCGCCGTACCACCTTGCGCCACATTGAAATCACTTTGAACCGGGCCGCCATTAGCTGAAGCGGTTTGACGGACGGACCGGTAACCCGTTGCGTCGCGGTAGAGACGGCCACCGCCAGCCGCAGTTAATTCAATAAAACACCATTTCGGTCAGCGCGCCGCTAGGTCATGTGTATGTGTATGCCCGGGTGTCGGGCACAACGGACCCGGACCCGGAGGATATTTCAGCGTCGGTTGGACGCAAACCATGGGACATGATTCGATAATGGTACAAACTCGATTACTTGGCAGCGTTGGGTGCTTGGGTGTGTGCGTTTGAGCGCAGGAGCGCGGAGATCCGGTGAGGCGGACCATTACGCCTTTTTGTGACCCACGCCGAAATCAAGCTATGTTGGCTTTGGGAAATTGATTTTGGAACCACGATGTTATGGAACGAATTTGTATTTGTATTCGGGCCGCTAGACACGGTGTGCGTTGTAGACACATCCCAGCGACTATTTCGCCCAGGTTAGTTGAAGAATTTAAATACTCTTATGGCGGCTTAAAGTTCAAGAACTGCAGAGGCGCAACACCGGCGTTCTGGTAGTGGAACACAAACGCGAATTCTTGGGCTCGGTTAGAAGACACACACTCCAATGGCTTCGGTCGCGGATTCCCGGAGTCGTGTTGCATAACCATTGCAAAGGGGCTTTGTTGCACTTTTACATTTCGCAGCACGAGAATTAAAAGAAAAACATACAACGAGCTACCGGTGCCCTTTTAAAAGCTAAACATTCGCCCAGAGAATAGAAGAGTTCAGCGAATAGCAATGGGTTTTTTTGTCCGAACGAGACATGTCAAAGAGGACCGCACTGAGGTATCGATTGCAGTGCAGCAGCACGTCGTTGAGGAAGCAGCAAGAAACCCCATGCCTTAGCACGCCTGCAGTGTTCTTCCTCTTGATGTCGTCTTTGTACATGCGGTTTGCAACCCATGGGTTGCAACTTACTAGCGAACTCACCCGGTCGGTTGCTAAAGTATTTCGCACTTCCAGGCGACCACCTGGAAAGTGCTCTTGTCAGCGGCTGTCAGCGCGAGGTGCAAATTATTCGCACCTTCGCATGTAAATCCCACCATCTCCGGGTATCGGGCGGTATCGGGAACGGGGGTACGAAATTCCTCAAGCTATATTTCCCAGCACGAGGGCGGAGGGAGTAATGTTCAACGGTCAGTGAGCATATTCAATTTTACTACCTCTTTTGCCCATTCCGAATACCTTCCGGTGGGAAGGTTCTCCGATGGGAAGGTTCTTTCCAATGGCGCCCTTCCGTTTTCCTAATCCATCCCGAGCTACCGAAGCGATAAGCGTAGCGAAAAAGCCCTACCGAAAAAGGGGTTTTGGCATTTTTGATTGTTACCCCGAAAGCCGCTTTTAGGCCGCTCGCTTCCGGTCCCGATAGAGACATTACTTTAATCTCCGCCCGCACCTTTAATGGCGTGTGCCCCGTCGCGATATTGTTTCTACATTACGGATGTTCTATTAAGTTCCGGGGAGGGTTGGTGGAGTTTTATAGGAAGGTTTAAATACTCAAACAGGCTCTTCGGGAACCGGCCATCCAGCACAGCTGGGGCTCAGGCCGGGGGTCCGCTTCCGGTTTGCAAAGATGTCGGACGTCCGCTCATCCGTAACCGGCCACACCGGATAACCGTTGCGGACCATCCGGTGTCGTTCATACGCATGATTTGCGTTATGTTCACTTCGATTGCTTCGATGCTGCCGCCCGCGTTACGCTCGCTTGCGCTTCCAAACCAATCCTCCCGGTATTTTTCCCGGAAAAAAGGATGCAACCTCCGTCCTCCAGATGGTCTTCGGTTGCGTCGGTAGTTGGGGGGAGCCGTTCACGTGTCCTTCCCACTACCACGGTGTACCCACGCAACGCCACCTTCACACGAAATTATCAGTAACGGATCCATGCGTTAAAGCCTCACTCTCCCGAACTCCCCCGCCCTCTTCCGTGCCTTGGACGTGCTGGAAGCGGTCCCTCGTTCCGCACCACTGGCACCATTTACTCAATTTCATATCTGATTTATTACCAAACATCCTTGAAGCGAACCGAACGGTGGCCGTACCTAACCTATATTCGGGGTTTTTCCTCGTCATTGTCAATTTGTGCATACGAATGGGGCGCCCTCTAGGCGGTGGGCGTTCGAATGAATGCGAATTGAATGGGAAGAAAGGAATCAAACGAGCAAATATTTCTTAATTATACCTCATCTCCAGTGCTCCATCAAACCGTAATCACCCTTCGCTAGGGCAACCGCCGAGACACGAGGGTGTGGGGGCGAAAAGCCGACCTGACCTGACCATTATGTGACCCTTTTTAGGTGCGCCCTCCCATCCCGGCTCCATTGTCCAATTTGTGCTTAATTCTTCCCACAGTCGGGCTTCCGCCCGCGAGTACGTCTCTCCACTCCACTCCTTCGTTATCAGTGGGACCAGACCTGAAAGAAGACAATCGGTAGGGATTTCCGGGGACCTATTCATGTTGGACCGGAACAACAGGCAACACAAAAAAAAAGAAAGGAAGGAAAACGAAACGAGCCGAAACTTTCCCATTCAGCCAAACTCCTGCGAGTTCGGAATCGCCATGGCAATGGGAGTTCACCTCACCGCCAAGGCAACAGCATACGTGGAATTATGCCTCCCATAGGCAAGAGTACAAGTTCACAACATTCCCACCATCGGAAGGCGAGCCGTGTGCGCCGTCAAAACTATGTCGAAAAGGATAAGGGATATGCTGCCCCCCCGGATGGATGGAGTGGTTTTTCGGGAAAGGGATGATTTTGCCTTTTCTTATAGGCAAGTAAATAGTCGAAACGTAGCCACGCAATGGTGGGTGAAGATACCACCGGCGATTACATACCGGGTCCATTTTTTTCGCACACAAAACCGAAGGTTCTGGAACAAACCCCGCGATGGAGCGGTTGGGAAACGAGGGAAACGAAATGAAAGCTACCGAATATGATAAGAATTTCGCTTTCGTTTATGGGCAACTGACCTTAAGAAGTCCTTCGAAATGTTTGTCCCACCATTACTCCCGGTTTCTTCGTGTACCTTTGGGAGTTTGGGAGCACTGTTTCAAGGCTGGTCAACGACCGTGATCCTTCTTGTACCGATTCTGTCATCTGCAGAGAGCAAGAGAGTCCTAAAGACATACCAGGACACATACCATTGTGACTGACTGGGAGAGGGAAAATATGTTTCACTCGGAGATGCTACTCGATTGCTAGTTATCCCCGGTTCGAGGGTTGACGGGGAGATAGAGGGATTACCCACACACACACACCTTGCGAACGAATCCTCAAAATTTTGATTTCCAACGTTAATGGAAGGTTGTCGTCGCGATTTCTTACGATTTCACTTTTTCCCTTCTTGGGATCATTTTTTCTGCTATATTTGGTCATTTTCATGACTTCCCGGGGGGTTCGAGAGTTAAAAAAGGGTCGTGAGCCGAACGTTCTTTATGGTTCTTTTGGTTGGACTCAACTTCTCCAACTTTTTTCTTTCCCCGTTTTTCCTTAGATCTCCAAAAGAAGGGTGAGATTATTTATAAATAGAAAAGACCGGGCCGGTCGATTTCTATTCAAACTTTGTTCAAATTAATTCACTTACTTACGGGTTGGAATTCTCGAAGCCTGGGTTGACCAAAAGGCAAGATATGTCTAATCTCGGCCACGGAGTCCCCACGTCGAGGACCTACATCAAGGCACTATCAGCCCGGACCGACATCGTTCCGCCATTCCGTTCAATTCACGGCAACAGAATTAAGGGAATTGAATTGACCGTGGATGGGTGGGGGGGTTTGTTGGGGTGGGTTTGATGCTTTACATATCCAATCTAAGGGCTAAGTCGGTGAGGTATCCGAAACTTTCACCCGCTCCGAACTCCGGGTGCGTTCCCTCGTGAGCGTTCATGTAGAACATTGCCATTTGGGTAATTATTTAACGGTGGTCAGCGCCATCGTTGGGTTAGGGGATTGCGCTTTCACGGTTCCTCCCACGCGAACACGCCGGAATGGACGTAAACAAGCTTCCGGGCGCAAAACCTCCCCTCCACCTGCTTCTTTTCCCTTCTCAGCTGGTTCTGTTATTTTTTTTCTTCTTCTTTCGAACACCAGGACCAGTAAAAACGCGCTTGTCTTACAGCGCCGTTAATTACCGACGGGCCTGCTTGCGACCTTCAACTTGTTTCCCGCGAGGGGGGTGGGTGTTGGGTGCCGCGTGGTGTGGGTGATTATGCTGTGCATGTCCGGCCATCTTGCGGACGAAAATAATAACACTAATACGCCGCACCAAACGGACGCTGTTGTGTCCGCGGTCGTCTTATCACCGTCCACTTCCGTTCACTAATGTCGTGTTCCAGCTGCATGCTGGAGAAGGCAAGCAATGGGTGGCTTGGTGGGGACGGGGCGCATAGATGAGGGTTCCTTCCGTTTAATTAATAATCACATCGCACAGTGTGACACTCGGGTGACGCTTACGCTTGGGATGGTTGGTGAGAATGGGCCGTTATGTTTTTCCATAAATGCTGGTTTTAATTTACTGTTTTCGGTTGGGGCGACAGCACGAGACCTACCTTAATTAGGACAAGAACTATGTCAGTAGGTTATGATTGTTTCCAGCAGGTTATAGAAAAAATGTGGTAGAATTAAAGTAGATGTCGCTATGTCGAGTTGTTTTGGTTCCTAAATGTTACCAAATATTTAAGAAAACTGGTCGAATTATGAAGAAGAGACCACCTTTAAAACTTGGAAACAATCATTTTAGAGCTGTACAACATGCTTCCTTATCTTCAAACAATGATCTTATAACCTAATTTACTTAAGCTCTAAGGTAGACAAGAGCTTGTTCAACCTTCTCCATCTCAAAATGTCTTCCAGAAGCAATCACCGAAATCTGGAATGGGAGTGGAAAATGTCGCGCAAAGAAAACCAAACTGCGAACAGCCAAAATCAAAACCCAACGAATGTGTCGCAATCATGGTTCTACATCCGGTTTCCGGTTGCTTTTGGGATTTCCGATTGTCCAGTGTTTATCCAGCCAAAAGAAAAAGGTGCTGATGATGATGACGAGAAAGGCGAGTGTTGTTGAAACACTTTTGAACCACACGCCCAGGGTTTCTTCGCTGCCTATTTGCCGGATTGTGATTGCGGGTGAAGCAGTGATGAATTATGGACGCCTTCTCGTAGCCGTAGGTCCTGTATGCGTGTGTTTATAGAGTGTTATTCCGTAGAGAAGGAGTGCTACCGGTTGTGGATTAATAGAGAAACAACCGAGCGAGGACAAAATCCACTAGCCACTCGGCAGCAACATCATCAACCATTAGTCATTCTTGTGTCGGTGTCATCATTTTTTGGATTCAATTCTAAAACGAAACGCCACGCTGTGGCATTTCCCGTCCGGGGAAAGGAACCGAGTTACGGTCCAGGATGATTTGTGAAGACCAGAGTTCGTGCGGGAGTAACGGGTTCTCGGGAAGCGCGTTAAATCCACTCCCTGTCGGAATGGCACGAAATGATGTCCGTCGGGCATGAAAATGTGTCATCGGCGTGTGAGTGTGGGTTTGTGTGTGTGTGGTGCACATTGGAAATAATTTTTCAGCGGAATTACACGTGCACTTGCGAAAGCGAGATTCCGATTCTGGAGACGATACTTCAGCATCGAATGGCGGACACTTGTCACCGCCGGCGGATTATTTATGGAGCATAGAAAAACATGCGTTTCGAGCATGTCAGAGTTACTTCTCTGGTCTCGTGACCACACGCCCTCCCCACGCAACGACATGACACAGCGAGTTAATATTAATTATAAGCTAATTTTGTGTCGTTTGATAAATTGAAAGTGTCTCGCGCCCCGCGTTCGCCTCTGACTGACGCAAATTGATTACCATTTATGAGCCCCCATGAGAGTGTGTGCAAAGCCACGGCCTCTGAAAGAAGTGTTGCTTGCGTGTGTGTGTCTGTGTGTGGGGTTGGTGTTTCGCTTAACCCCGCGAGATGGAGCGCGAAATTTGTTATACTTTCAATCATCTGCGCGTCTTCCGCGACGAGTCAACGTACGAACGAACGAACCGGTCCCGGCTCCTGCTCCATTCTTCCATTGATGAAGAAAAGTCACTTATCGTGGCGTGCACTTACGAATGCGATGAGACTCCCGGGGCCCGGGAAAATGCCGGGTGTGGGAGCGCGCGAGTTTACGCGGTATAAAAATATTAACATTTCATCTCGCGTCTTAGGGAAAGATAAACAGACGCCGAACGTTCCCACTACCTCCCCCGGGGGAAGGGGGAGGTGGGGTTTGAACTCGCGTTCTGTCGGGTGAGGGAAGAGTTGTTCCACGAGTTTCCCCAACCTTACTTCCCGCAGTGCTCCGGAGATTCCTTTTCCTCAAAGGGGTTTTACGTATCGCGAGTGTGTGAGTGTGCGTTTTTTTTTCTCCTTCACAATTTCCAATTTTCCGTGGCCACAACGCCGAACCGATGAGCCGCTTCCGTCCGTGTGGTTTTTCCTACCGACGCACTTTTCCTCCACTGGTGTCGGGTGTTTGCAGCTTGGTGGTTCTTTCTGGTTTCGATTAATTCGTGAAAAATATTGTTTTTTAATCGCACCGGCTCTAGATATTTTTACAAATTTAGAGGGAAGACAGAGAGAGAGGACCATGCCTTAATCGCTTTTTTACTTGCTTGTTTTGGAAAATCACACTCCGCAAGGATGAATAAATAATTTTCCCACTTCGATGAAAAATGGTTTCCTAATTGCTGTATACGTGCGTGTGTGTGTATGTGTTTCGCTGGGGAGGCTTTTCTTTCCACCCCGAAATACTCATGAAACTTGTGGACTGAAAGGGAAATGTTTAGTCTACGCAAAGACGATTTGGAAGTTGCCTGGGTTTCCCAAAACATCGTCTTTGCCTTTTCCTTTTCTCGACAACATTCACGCCAGCGCAAGGTCATCGCCGACGCTGAAGATGAAAGGGAAAAATCTGCCGTAAATTTTCACGCCACCCCGTCGCTCGGAGGGTTCCGGTTATTTGCGCGCAAATGAAATGCCAACGTAACGCCTCCGGGGGAAAAAAAAGCGGCGTTAAGAAATCGAAGCGCGCGTAATTGATTTCTTTTTTAACTTGCTTCGCTTACGCCGCGAGATCGGTTTACCGCTCGGGAAGATTGTTCCACCGGGGGAGGGGGGGACTTTTCCCTCACATACCTTTCCTTCGTGTCGTGCAAGGCGTCAAACGTCAGGCCAAAAGAAATTCGATTACGTTGCACATCATGTCTCGTCTTGGGGAGGTGGAAAAACTGATCCATTTCCATGTGAACCAGCCGAAATGGCAATCGGTGTCGAAGAGAATCCAGTTTTCCTCCATTTGAAAGCTGACCGCGCTGGTGTCCATACATAATTCCAACCCGGAGAGGAAAACCGGCCACTGGAGTCGTCGTTGTCAGCCTCAGGACAGGAGGCATTATTAATTAACTGTGACTTTTCGCCCCACACACCTTCATATACCTCGTAATGACATGTTGAAGGGCTGGACGATTTTTTTCTCTTTTTCTTTTCCTCTCATTTCCACACCTTTTTCCCACGTTGACGATCGCTAGTGGTGCTGGCTGGTTTGATTAAAGTTTGATTTGTCTCCCACCGGCCTTCGGTGACTTTCGATTTCTTTTTTCCAACCTGGAAGGTGATAAAAATAAATCGGAAATTCATCAACACGAAGGGAAAAAACACACACATACTACATGAATCGAGTCACGATCAGGATTGAAATGAAATTCAGTGATGGCAGGAAAGGAAATCACTCGAGACCGAGGCGCACACCGGGCGTATCAATATTCATGTCACAGCGCACGTCCGAGAAGCGCACGATAAAATGAGCCGAACGTGCAACCGGAAACCGATGGAGTTTTCCCTTTGAAATTCGGTTAGCTTTTTTCGGCCCATTTCCACCCGGGCCGCCCGTTGCATTGTAGGCGGTGATTAAAAGCCAACCGAGCGCAGTACTTTTAAATTAATACCTTTGCCTTTCGCACTTCCACTTAGAAGTTGTAAAAACACTTGGGTGAAAAATTGAAAGAAACGAATAAAACAAACGTCAAGATATTACGCACCACCGGGGAAACCCTTTGGCGTGAACGCGATGAATTTATCTAATATATAAAAGTCAACGTTGTCTGTATATATATATGTATGCACTCGCATCACGCAAAATCTACCGGGCCGATTTACACCAAACTTGGCAGGAAGGTAGCTAATTTTCCAGGATTGAATGATCTGAACTTCGTTTGTTGATATCTTCAATCCTCCCTACCCCTCCCGAGCACCTACCATCTAAAATTAATGAAAAACAATTATAGCTCAACCATTACTGATTGGATTTACATAAAAATTGATACACATGCTGCTTTCGTAAGGACATAGCATGGTTTAAAATTTCATCGATCTAGGGGAAGGGGAAAGGGGGGCTCTCATACTACCCCCTACCTCAAAAATGGTAAAAATGCAATATGGATATCAATTTCGCAAGATTTATGATCTCTAAATCGAATGGCCTTACTCTTAATGTTCAATCTTAGCCCATACTCCCTCTATCCTCCTCTTCTTCAGCATAACAATAGCAATTCTCAAAACGAAGAGCGTTATTTCTTATCATGTATTCAACCGCATTACGCAAACTCTAACGGACCGATTTGTGCCAAACCTTACTGGATATTAGCTAATTTTACAAGGATGAATTATTTGGACTTCGTTTGTTGATATCCCCATACCTCCCTACCCCTCCCGGATAACAACCGTTTAAAAATAAGGAAAACCAATTAAAGCTCTACGATTATTGAACAGGTTTTCACAAACTTGGTACACATACTGCTTACAAAGAGACATAGCTTTGATTAAAATTTCAACCTCCTAAGGCAAGGGGAAAAGGGGGCTCTCAAATTACCCCCTACCCTAAAAATAGTAAAAATGCAATAATGTTTTTTTGGGGTCACTAAATCAATTGGAATCGAATTTGAGTGTTCAATCTCATCTCAGACTTCTTTTATCTTCTGCTACAAATATTCTCAATCACACAAAATCGATTCGATTTACACCCAACATACTAATAAGAAAGCCTATTTTCAAGTGTGAAACGTCCAACATTCTTAACATTGTAAAACTCAATACACTGAATGAAAACACTCTTTCGTTTTGAATTGTTTTTCTACCCGGATGAAATCGGGTTAATCAGCTATTATGTTCATAATTAAAACCTTTTGGGAGGTCACGGTGGGGGAACCTTATAGATTGCTGGCCGGTGGTCCAGAGGTGAACGTGCGAACACGTTCTCACACATTTTCACCTACGCGTTGCGAGTTTTCTGGGGTAAAACATAAATTGCTCGGGTTGGAGTCAAACATTTTTCTATTTAACCGAAGCCTTCTTAATAAATTCACTTAACTCATTCGCGGGAGAAAATTTACTGCCTCCTCCCTTCACTATTTTTCCGAGCCGTTCATCTTGCACCTCGTTGGAAATGGAAATGTTGTTGGCTTTATATCAATTTGAAACAAACAAAACAACAACAACAAAACAATGCGATGGGGATGAAATATATCTGTGTGTGTTTGTATGTGTCGCATTTGTTGGTTGGTAGAAATTACGCGAAGCCAAGCTTTCCCGCGGGCTCGAACCGGTCGTTCATTATCTCCGGTCGAGTGAACCGGAAGAGAGAGAGCGAGAGTGAAGAAACGAGAGGTCGGAAAAACCACCCCATCGCGCTGGTCGTCCTTCTTCGCGTTTTTCGGAGGGCTTTTCGGTGAATTTATTAATTATTTATAGAAACCAATTTAAAATTTATCAAATCGTCAAGCGAGCGACAAACCAAACCGAACGAGACCCGCCGGCCATCACCGGTCTCCCCCACCCCCGTCGGGCGCTATTTCCACCTACCCCACCCTGCCTTTTCATCCGAGTGGTTTTTCATAATTTTCCCTTACGGTGAGGAGCGAGCGAAAAAAAAAGCCGGGAACCGGGCGGCATAAACGGTAACGAATGGTGACAAATGCTGCTGTCGCGTTTCATCGACCCGCCGCGCCACCCGCTTTCGCTTCAACCCCCCCCCCCTCCCCCCTCCCTCGTGCTGCCCCGGAAACGTCTCCTCAAACTAGCCGTCCAACGGTTGCGGGAGCGCGACTCGCCCGACTAGAATCAGAAAACTAATTAAAATCTAATTACACACCTTCTTCATCTTTTCCGAAACTCGCGCGAACCGAACTTTCACCACTCCCGTCGTCATTACACCCACACGCATAAGCGCAGAGAGGGGGTAGGTTGTTTGCCCGTCCGTTGTTTAGCGCTCAATTTGGGACGAAAAATGTTCTTAAAACCGCGCTCCTCTAGGACGAGGAATTCTGTGTGATGTGACGTTTGTTACGAAATAATTCCCGCTTCCGGCTTTGATCTTTTTCGACGAAATAAATCGAGCATCGGGATGGTTAATTTTATTAAGCATCAGGTGTTTCGTGCAAATTTCAGGAACATATATAAACTTTTCCTCCATTTTAACATTCCTTACCTGGTCGCTTTGGTTGCGAGGTCTTTAATTTAAGGGCAATGTGTGTGTGTGTCTCCATTTTTGTGTCCACATTTCGGAAACACTGCCAGGTCGAAGTCAACCGCCCAAGATACGGTGTTTTCAAACCCATTCGTCCGGCATCGGTGCTAAGTCGAGTAAATTCTATTTAATCCCCATCACAAATTGGTTTGGTTGAAAGACGTCTCCTTCCCACCCACCGGGCAGACACTACACCGCCGTGGGATCGTGGGACGGAAAATGGTTTCCCATTTCCCCCCTCCCCCTAGCCTGCGCGAAAAACCGACGGCGACAATTCTATTCAATTAGGGAAGCTGCGCGGAAAGCGAAGTCGCAGCTGAAGCGCTGCGCTACTTGAAAGCTTGAATTTCAAATTAGGTTAACAACCGCAAAAACCAAAAACCCCCACCTGAGCGCTTTCGAAGAAAATGTCTATGTGTGTGTGTGTGTGGGTGTGTTCTACAGTTTCCCCAAAGTTCTCGGATCGCCGGGGAGGTCTCAAGCTGGGAATTAAAGCAACATCCAACCGCCCCCTCACACGTTGTTCTCTTTCATCGACAATTTTATTGGTGGTTAAAATGTCGACTGGGCTTGAGGAGATCCTCGTCCCCAAAATCCTGCTATCGACAACAAACGGTTGTTAACGGTTTTCCTTTTTTCTTTGCTTCCTTTTTTGTTTCCGTACTTCCAAACAAACCCACCAAATTTCTGCCTTGCCGCTTCGGGGTGGAGGCACTAAGTTTCGGAGGATGAAATGATAATTAAAATTTCGCTTTCAATTACCTGAAATGCGTCGTTCGGGCGACGAGTTTTCCGAACAAGCGCCGACACGGGGGGCATCTTCATTCGAAAGCCGAGACTGTCGCCGAGCGTCGGATTTTGTGCTGTGTTGTTCTTTGGGTTTACTTTTCTCCACCCTCTCCCCCCCAACGGGAGCAACAAAGTTTTCCCCAAAAATCTTCCCCCCAAGCCATTTCCCGGGGTAACATTTCCCAGGGCGAGGTATCGGCTGCGTTTGCGATGTAAAACGCCAAAACCACCACTATATACCGTGCGGAAGGTGCGTGATTACTCCTCTGAGCAGGCTAGGGAACAACTGCGAGGAGTGGAGGGCGATTGAAAATTATTTTCTTATTCATTATTAAGCGCACCTCTCTCCCTTCCCTTTGACGCCACGGAACCAACCCACTCCTTGTTTTCTAATGAACGCCACCGTAAGCCGCCAAACCGAACGGAATTCAATCGGCTAGTTAGCGTCTCGAAGTGCTTTTAACAGTTGAAGTACCTTCCGACATCCCCACGGAGGGATCGGAAGTTTAGAGCAAAGTAATGTGTGTTGCTTTAAAAATCACACCAACTCGTTCACTTCCGGTTACGTTTTGGTGCCCGTACTTAGTGTATCTTTAATCCTTTCCGTGGTGTTTGACATTGTTCTTTTTTGGAAAACTATAGAGACGCTTTATTTTTCTTGTTTATCTTGGATGGCTTCTCGAAATATCAATTTAACCAGAAAATTTGGAGACTGCCTGACTTTTCATTAGGTTTTCAGTATTTTGTAGAATCAAAATAATCCAAACGAAGGATGTTAGAAAAAAATAAATGTTGGTTGATTAAAATAAAATTTCAGGTACACTATGGGACTGCATTTGACTCGTTCATGTTTGTATTTTTCCATGATTGTTCAAATTGTATTTGAAAGATATAAGCAAACAGTTTAAAATCAAACGATATCCTGAAAAATGAAATTCAGTTACAAGATTAAAAATATTTGAAAATCGTCTCTTTGTTTGGAATCAACATTTAGAGATTCTCTGACTTTTTATTAGGTTTTCAGTAATTTGAACAATCAAAACAATTCAAATGAAAATTGTTTGATAAAGTTACATTTTTTGTTGACCTAAGGAGTATTTGAGATACACTTCAGACTTTGAGACTGAATTTAACTCGTTCATGTTTGTATTTTTTCAAGATTGTTCGAACCGTATTTTGAAAGCTTGAAATAAAAAGTTTGAAATCGAACACTATTCTGAAAAATAAGATTTAATTGAAGAATCGAAAATATCTAAATATCGTCCCTTCAATTGGAATCAATACCAACTTTTTATATATTTCATTGCAGCTTCTTTTAACACGTCGACTGCCATGGCTATCATTTTAGATAGCCAGCTGTCATTAGTTCTAAAAATTATAGGAATATTTAATATCAATTCTTTGGGAAGCTAAATTTTTGTGTAGCCATCAAAACCGGCCAATTTATTGAATGTTATAAACAAATTTTATCAAAAAAGATTGTACTATAAATGTGTGCTAAAAACGCTTTACAGTCAACGTGTTAAAGGGGAAAAATAATATAAGATTCTACCATATACAGCATTCTCTTGAACTCTCCTACAGAATATGTTGTCTCGTCCCTGCTGGAACTAGCTGGAAAGACACCACAAAGTTCCTTCCGCGGGACAGATTTTCCCACTCAACAATTTGCGACGCTTCCAAATTCCCATAACCCATTAACCCGAATACCGAACGCGCGTGCGACGGAAATAATGCCCCAAAGGATAGAAAGGACTCCCTCCACCATTCGGAATAATCTTAAATATTGCCGACGGCGGCGGCGACGTTTCCCGAGGGGCCCCAAGTAACACGCACCTTCGCAAATGGCTCCAAGCAGTGTTCCATCATCTACCGAATACGTTTTTCTCCCCAACCCCCGCTTCCGTTTCCATCTCTGCATACGGCTTCACGCTTGGGAGAAGAATTGCTTCCCCCGGCGTGGATGGGGGAAGGGAAGTATGGTTGAAGGCCGGGCATCAGATTCGAGCAGCTGTCATCGGATGTTTGCATCTCCACTCGAGAACTTCCTCCGGGGAGTTTGGTTGAATAACCAACCCCCCAACCCTCAGCCGGGGGAGAAAACGCTTTCGTGTGCGCGTTTACGAGTGTGAGTTCGCCGAGCTTCCGGTGGCGGAGAGGCGTCACGAAGGGATATCGGATCGATACGAGCCGTTGACACACTGCTTAAGCTCGGAATGTATAGCTTCGCGCGTGTGTGTATGTGTAGGGAAATGTACTTGAAACGATTGCAAAATGTCTGCCAAGTGCTTCAAGTCAAAAGCTTTCGCAAAACCCCGGTTCGTCAGCCGTCAGCGGCGAGATTGTGCCACCACCAACGTGTGCTCCCCAATCCTTCAGGTATCCTGCAGGACTTAGGCTCGATGGCGAAACGGGCCGGAGAGATAATCCCTCCCCTCGCCGTTAGCGAAGAGCAAGAGCATATCATATGCTCACAACATTGAACCATTAAAATGAATTCGTTTCCCTTAATGACAGTGGGAAAAGTTTTCCCGGCGATGTTGTTGTCGTCTGGTTCGCCCGTTTGTGTTGCCAGGAAACGGGCATGCAAATCGGAAGCCCGTTTGCCTGCAACCCCCTCTGGGAGTGGGGTTGTAAAGGAAAAGGGGCATTCTTTTTTTTCTCTACTGCATGTTTCTCCTCATTTTGCGTTATGTGTTGTTCTAGCGACATTAGTTCAACGCTGCAGCACAGGTTGACAACTCCGACTCGCCGGAGTGCGGTGGCAGGCGGCCCCGAAACGTTGCCATGAAAATGGAGCAAAGTGACCGTAAAGCAAATACTTTTACGCCAGCGCCACTGCAATGGCAAAGGGGAGTTTTTATGTTTTAACTGCAAGAAAAACTGCACACAAAGTCAACTTTAAGCCGCCTTACCAGTGGCTCTTAATTGTTCGATGAAACGACAAATAATTTAAAAAACTAACTACAAAACTCAACGACACACTCAGTAGTATCGAAAGAGTTTTCCTCTAGAGAACACAGTTAAAAACCAATGCGAACTTAATTACTATAATTCTACTTTTTTTTGCGATATTTATTCCGTTTTCCGCTAGGTATTCCAAATAATGGAAATTTACAATAATGGAACTCTATATATTGTATGTATTTTATAGTAAGATTCAGTCTTCATTGATTTTTTTTAAGTTTCACCCATTTTCTCGTTTTATTGTCTGATTTTCTATGCTCGTACTTGAAAATCTGCAAGTTTAATCTTTTTATCTGAAACGGTAAAAATATCTACCACACAATATCATCCAAAAATTTTATTTGAATTTTCAATTAACTGCTTCTTCTATCGTTAACTATAAAATTATTTGTGTTAGAATGGTTTAAACTCGTCCTAAACAGCCGAACCATTTGTAGTAAAACTTTGCACACATGTTTTTCAAACTCGTAACTTTTTACTATATCTTACGTCTGGAAACCACCGTTTTTCTTAATTAATTACGATTTTCTACCGTCGTATATAGGTTTGTATGTTTTCATTCAGCAAAGACAGAAGAAGTGTAATCCCAACTCGCAAGTATAAACGAGGTTACAGTAGCATGCCTTTTCACAGAGCGTGGTGAGTTAATTTCGAACAAATCTTTTCTTTTCACTAAAAAGAAAAATAATCTTTGCTATGCATTTTTGAATCGTCAAAACAAAAACATATAAAATTTTAAATGCAAAACTATGGCTAGGATTGATAACATATGTATTTATCGATCCAGTTTGCAACTCCCACGAAGCTCTAAATTATCCCACATGGTTTTTGAACTTCGTTTTTTTACAGACCATAGAATATATTATATACCCAAATATTTTCAACAGATGTACGTCGTTCAAAAAACATTCAACAACATCAGATAGAGTTCTTATGAAAGTTTTTCTTGAAATATTACATTTCCTAACTTCATCTTTGTTTGTGCTCGAAAGAGTTCTAGAATAAATCTCCATGGCGATTAAAATCTTCCAACTCAACGGTTGAGAATCTCTGGCTCGTTTCCAGAGAAGTAGAAGTCACGACGTAGACCATCTTCCCGCTGCATGCTGTTGCATGCCTTGGCAATCCTGCTGATGAGCCCGGAAATCGCCGTCGCGACGTCGGAGTGCAAGTGTCGTGGTTCTACCGCGTTCCGCTCGCCTCAAGAGCGCGCGCTCGTATCGAATAACAAAAGTTTTGAATGTTATTAAAACATCGTGTACGCTTGCGCTTGCGGAGGAAACCGCGGCGCGCTGCTCCGGTAGTGGGTTGAGGTAAACCGGCCTCTCGTCCTTGCAGATCC
The DNA here is from genome assembly GCF_943734765.1 of Anopheles ziemanni. Lineage (NCBI taxonomy): Eukaryota > Metazoa > Arthropoda > Insecta > Diptera > Culicidae > Anopheles > Anopheles ziemanni. The sequence continues at coordinate 71,858,628 of NC_080706.1, read as the reverse complement.
TGACCGCCGTCGTACCAAGCGAGCTTCCCCGCTACAGGCCTTGACCCGTCTCGTTTCATATTTATATTTGATACCTCCCGAGTGAGATTTCTTCCTTATTTACCGTGCTGCTGGCGCAACGCGGGTATGAAGGATGCTACTTGCCGCTTCGTTTACATGCACAATCCGTCCGCCACGGAACACTCCTCCCGAACCATCCCGCGCCCCCGGCGAGGATATAATGATGAAAGTGGTGGTAATGCTGACGATGTTTCCTGCCGATGTGCAGCTTGTCGCTTCTTCGTTACAGTTTTCTTCGTCCCTTGGGAACGAGACGACGGGAGGGGGAGGAGCAGTGTGCGGATCGCGATGATGGCGATGATCAGACGCGGTACCGTGCTCCGTGAACGTCTTAGTTGCGCTTCTTTAGCCGCCACAAAACTATTACTTCCTTTTTTCCGCCACTCGTTTTTGCTTCGTTGAACCCACGGGAGCTCGCTGGGAGTTTTTTTTTATTTTCCTTCCTCACCAACTCAGGCGAATGACGGTCCCGGACCGTCTAGCGCCATCGCTAGAGTAGGGATAATGTTGCATACAATATTATTGTACACTTCACCACCACGACTTCTTTTCCGACCGACGGGTTTTTTCCCGCTCGCGCCACAACTTTGTAAGGGCAATCCTTGCGAAAAACTCATGCCCAAACCCTCGGCCGGGATTATGCCTTCTCTTTCGTCGCTGACTTGATGACTTTCCGCTCACCCCGCTCCCTCCCGCGCGCCAGGTGATGATGGCGATGGGAAACACGATCTCCCGGAGGAATCATCCCACCTCATCCGCAACCCACTCGCTGCACTTCGCGGCCCGGGACGAAGTTTAATCAGTTTCCTGAAGTATTATACCATAAATTAATTAATTTCAACGCAATTAGACATTAATATGGCTTTCTTTGGGCCGTCGCCTTCCCGTGGGCTGGAAGATTATGACTTCGTAGATACCGTGTCTTACACATGTGCACCTTTTGCGGCGGGGTAGAAATAGGACGAATCGAGGGGGAAAGAAAAGGAGAGCGATACCACACAACACCCAAGAAATAACTCGTTTACCACGTGGTAATGTATTTTTTGCTACATCGGAAAACTTTCGCCGAAATGAAGAAAAAAAAACCTCCTATCTGAGGGGAAAAGCAAAATTAGGAAAATTCCTCTTCCTCGGAAAAACTACAATCGGGGTATTGTTTACGACAATACTTTGGGTGAATTTTCCTTCCCTCGGAGGGCCGGCCTGGTCTGGCCTACCGGTATAATTATTTCTTAAGTACAAACGTCAAACGATGAATGTCGAAAGTAGCCGAAACGAAAAGTCGATGGGGGGTAATATTTTCCTCAACTTTTTCTATGCTTTCTTTTTCCTCTCATTAGCCCCAGTTTGTCATTAGTCGGTTCGGTGTTATTTTTTTTGCGCATCATTTTCCCTGGCAACGATTATGTTTTTCGTGTTTGGAGCGGGATTTCTACACGTGCTGTACATCGGGAGGGCTGGTGGTGGGTTTTTTTCCTCCACCTTTTCTTCTTTGTAATCCCCTCCGAGGGATGAGATTTCATCCGGTTACAACACCGAGATGGCCATCGCACGCGATGACATCGAAACTGACGCAACCGGTAAAGCAATAGCAGCAACGTTCGGTTTCCCGGTCTCTCCTTCGCATCGTTGCGCAACATAAACCCCAACCACTTGCCGTCGTGGGCGTTTGTGGAAGGGAGTTAGTGTTTCTACCACCCCAACCCTTTTCCCAACCCGACGCTTCAGCGCGGGATGGCAACATTTCCTGCATCGTTTAAAAGCGCATAAAAACACGATATTTTAATTAAACGAATTCCCATGTGACAGATAAATTCTAAGACGCGAGAAAGTGCTCGTTAGTGTCAAACGTCGTTGGTCGTTGGCGTCGTCGTCGCTGCACGTCGTACCGTCTTTCCCACCGAGGCGACCGCGTACCGTCGAAGTTTTCCAGTGCAACATGACATTTATGGTGTCGGTGGTGGCGTCCCCTTCCCATCTCTCTCAACTGCGGTCGGTTTCGTTCGTTCTACTCTGGTTTCGCGCCGAAGATAGCTAAACCAACGAAAAAAATGACTCCTCTCGCTGGAGGTGAGAACCGCGCTACCTCCTGCCACCGAAGAAATTCCGCGACCGATCGACGCAAACTCGCGCAAGGCTACCATTTTCCTAATTCAGGTCCCAAATTGCCTCGTGGAATTTAAGTAACAGCTAAAGCCTCCGAAGAGTGTTGCGCGGAATCGAGCCGTCTTCCTTGCAGGTATGCGCGCACCAGGGAAATTATTTCGCACAAGAAGCGAGCGACGACATCGTTTAAGATAATCACCTCATGGATGGTTTTAATATTTATGGTAACATTTGCCACTTACCCGCGATCATCGCGGCCGGGGTTGGCTGTTCCGATTTGTCACCGTGCTTGGAATATATTATAGATTTACGACCGGAAGCACGTGTTTCGGCGGTTCGTGCCGGTTTTTTAGTAGTAGTATTTATGGCGGCATGATTTAATGGAGCCCATACATTGTTAATTGTTCGTGTTAAAAACTTACTTCAATCTCTTTTATTGGCAGTTTACGTATGTCGTTATAAAAAGGGTGTAATAAATCAATTGTATAATGTTTCGTATCGCAAGCGTAAGATTTATTTGACACCTTTCTAAAGTCTAAAATCGATAACAAAAACAAAACCTTTACGAGCTAAGATACAAAATAGAAACAAAACTAAGTCAAATAAAAACAAACCCCAATTTAAAAAGAAAAGATAACAAACAAAGAGTATGTGCGGAACCAGGAAGAAACATTCCCTTTTATCGAGCTGCCGTCAATACATTGACGAGAGCGTGTCCTGTTTTGTTGTTGACGTCGCACAACAACAACACATAAGAGCGCCGCACACATTAGGGAATAGATGTAAGCCAACAGCAAACAACCATTCCCAGCATCAGAAGCGAGGGTTTCGCCTTCTAAGGCAGCTTATGTGGAAGTTGGGGGAAATAAAGGGATCATTCCGAGATGCAGCAGCAAAAAATGACGAATTGTGTGTAAATATTTGCTCGCTGCCTTTCTCCGGGAAAGTTTGTTCTCATGCTTGTTTCTTTGTTTCGTTAGAGCTTCAGAAGGGAGAGGGAAGCCTAGCTTTTCTATATTGGAGCGAGCTTTTTGTTTAAGGTTTCTTTTTGTTACGGAGATAAAATCTATGACGCACCAGGCGCCTCCATGGAGTATGTTGTTTCTTGGCTCGTTCAATGCCGCGATACAAAGCAAGCATAAAACGATAGCTAGAAATTGATGAAACATTTAATCGAAATGATTGAGATTTTTGTCCATAACAAAAGCAAGGTTGACAACAGCGTTGTTTCATTGTTAGCGATTGTTCCGAAAATTGTGGAATAACAAATCCATCCAATTTGCTTGTGAAAACCAATAAAATGGCATATTAGTCATTATTATTATCGTAATTGAGCATGCATAAAACAAATATCAGTTCTTACCAACGATAGTTTATCGAGAAAATCGTTTCCAAATCGCATAATAATACCCCATGCGGCATTATTCCTCTCACATTTGATAGACTGAATTTGAGCTGGATAACTATTTCGACGAAACTGGACAATTATTGCTTGTCCCAAGGCATTTCCTAACAAAACATAACCATTTGCAAGTTTTATGTTTGTGTTTGCGATAAAATTGCTACACAATCGAATGTAAGCTGAGTCCGTTTTTGTAATCGATTAACGCATCGGTGTTTGTTGTACCGCGCAAAAAGATAAAATGACACTTATGCATAGATTTCCAACCCCTTACGCCCCTTGCTTCCTTTAAGTCCTGCAGCGCGTGATCATAATTTGTTTCAATTAAATCCAATTAATCACACATCGTTCAACAAAACGCCCGGTCAAACAAACGTGTGTGTATATGTTTTTTTCGCTCTCTTTTTCCTTCGTTTTACTTTCCATAGCACACCCATTAACTCACGTAAACGTTGCTCGGTTTATACCTGGGGGAGCGGAGGGGTTGGCGGTGGCCTACAATGCCATGATTACGCGCATTCCCCGATCGCGTTTGAATGTGCGGCTTTGTTTCACCGAATGTCCTTTTCATGTGGGTCAATTTGTTTTGCCTTGTTCGTGTCAGCGGGGCAGCAACTTTCGTGTTGTTGTTTGTTTTTTATTTTTGTTTCATTCTTTTATTTAATTCATCATCATTCTTGTTCATGTTTCGTGTTTTATTTTGTCATGCATACAGTGCGCTTTGCGCTTCTCGGTGCTGATCGATAATTACTGTGGCCAACAAATGGTATGCAACCTCTACCGGCCACATCACACCGTGGGGCGGGGGGGGGGGGGGGGGGGGGGGGGCGGAGGGTGGAAAAAAAGACATACGAGAAATGTCAATCCAATCTGGCCCCGGCAGCTCGGAAAGGTGTGGTGTGGATGAGCTGTTGACAGTTTGTGATGAAAAATTAAACGCATCATATCCACTACGGCAACGAGGGGAGGTGGTAGTGATTGGCGGTGATAACGCTACAACACGACACGCAAACACACGCATGACATAAAAATCGCGCCAACCGATGGAGCACGGAAAAAGAAAATAAATAAACCATAATAAATAAAAACAAATGCATAACCTTTGGGAAAACTATCATTGCCACACCTTCCAACTAATCCGCGCGTCAGGGCTTGGATCGCGCTTTTTCCACGGTGTTTTTTTTTGCGTTCAACCCCCGCACCCAATGTGAACTAAAATCAGCTCTAATGTGCGGCTGTTGTGGGAATTGCCAGTTGGTTGGTTGGTTGGTTGATGCTCGAATAATCAAACCCAGCACATTGTGGTGATGTTCAAGCGCTTTCTTTTTTTCTTCCTCTATATATCGTGATTCGTTGTTCATTCGTGATGATTTTTTCGTCATTATAGGAAAGCTTTGCGTTGTTTTTCTACTCCCCTCGCTGCTACGCGACCCGGATAATCCTTTCCGAGCGAGCTCGCGCAACGCGATGGTAACGATCCTCCAAAGGATAACAAAAGATCGTGCAATAATCACATACCCCAAAAAAAATAGAAAAAGAAAAACAAACACGTCACAAAGCCACGTAACGAAACGAAAAAAACAATCACAGTAGATTAGTTTTAATCGGGATGAATGGCGAATATCCGGTTATATCATCAGCGATGATGCCATTAATCGTGTTAAGCGATGTTTATGAAACGGGAAAAAATAATCCACAGAAGATAAAATAAAATTCTAGGAAGCTCCAAAACCCCTCTTATCAAGATCCATGAAGAAGATACTTGAACCGACTGTGTGGAGTCAAAAAGAACTAAGCAGATGCAACCGTTTTAAACCATTTTAACCCATTTTTACCTTCAAATGGAAATATTTTCAACAGAAGATAAGTTGATCTAACTTTACTACAAGTGCAAACGATTTAAAGTAAGTCCTTTCCGTTACATGCCGTTACAATGCGTTACATCAGGTTTCTGGATTTAAAGAGCAGTAACTCCGGGAGCAATCGTTCGACCGCATCACGAATCGGTTGTGCGCAACCCTAAAACAATAAACTAGCCCATCCAAAGCCCGACCGGTACTGAGAAACTTCTCAATCTTCCGAACCGGGCACCGATTCCGTTTTCCACGAACAAAGGGCGATTGAGAAGTTACGTTTTTCTCGTTGGATTTCCCACGTGGGAAATACATATGCGCGCCGACCCGGGGTGGGGGACGGGGGAGGGAAAGTTGCAAATTGAACTTGTGACGGGAGTTTTCTCTAGGTGCGTCGGTCCTATCGGGGTCGTCTTATCGATTGTGCTCGGTAAAAGGGTATCCTCCACCTGGGCCGAGGGGGGGGAATGAGGAACACACGAGGTGAGACGGTAAAAGTTAAAACCTGAACCACTTTCGATCCTCAATCCTTAACACAGTGTTTCTCTCTCTCTTCCGCAACGGAAGAAGGATTGGGAGCCCTGCTGGAAAATTCAATCGTTCTTCAACGGCAAACACACACACGCACACTGATTCGTAAGACGTGTAACAATGTTCGACAAAACTTGTAGCACCTCGCAAGGAATCGTTCCACTCCCTTGGAGAGAGGTAGCTTTTCCCCTCCCCCACACTCGCATCTCGTTGTCTTTCCCACCGTTCTCCAACTGGATGAAAATTTATTATTGAATTAGTAATATCTGCGACACAAACGCACTTCATTTCCATTTTCTCCCAACCAGCAAGCAGCATATGCGCCATCACAAATCACCACAAAACACCGTAAAACTTGCTGGTTTCGCCACGGAGCGGCACATGTTTGCCGGGTCGGGTTTGAGGGTGGCAAACGGAACCAAGGAGCGAGGGGTACATAAAACGCTACCAACATATGTCGTTTTGTCACCTTAGCGAGGGATCGGGAGGGGGGGAGTGAAGACAGTTGGAGAGTGGGGTTGTGGTGGACGGGTTTTCCATTTTCTCAGCATCCACACAACCGGCGCCCGCCGAAGTCGGTTGCGTGTGTTCGGGTGGGCGATAATTAAAATGTTGAAATAATTAAATTAAATATATTATATTATCTGCTTGGGTTTTCACGACTGTCTCTCCTTTTCCCTCCTCGCTTTCTTTTCCTTCTTATGATAAGCTTTGCACGAGACGTTTCGTATAATTAGGTGTAGCTTTTGTGAAGGTGAATTTTAACAATTTGACGACAGACTCAATTTGACTCCTTTGACGAAGTTGGTTTGTTCGTCATCCTATGTTTGGAAAGAATGAACAAAAATATCGGAAAATGTTATCTGCATCATTGAAACATGGTATTTTGGAATCTAACCCTTAGGCTGGTGTCATTGCTTTATCGTACGATATTTTATCGGACATAATTTTTCAAATAGCAAAAAAATCAAATGATTTTTATTATTTTTTCTTGATGGAAGCCACGATTCTTAGTTTATAAAATTCAACAATTCTGACAGATAAAATAAAATCAAACAATATCGTACGATCAAATCGTTAAAAAAATCAAAAAAATAAAATCAAATTCCAAACGCTTTCGTCTATCAAAACCTGACGCGGCAAAGCAATGACACCAGCCTTAGCGGGATAAAATAGGACTTAAAAAGAAAACAGGAAAGTATAAATCGAGAAAAAAAGTACAAAAGTCAAACACATTAAGATGATTAAAACCCATCGTGGTTACGGGCGGTGTCCCTTGATAAATGGAATCATATCATCAACAGTCGTGTCCTCCACCGAGCCAAACATTGCGCTGTTTAAAGTTTCTCTGCTACAAGAACCAATGAAATCGAAAGACAAAGAGCAAACTTTCCTTCCCGCTGGAAAGGAACCGTGGAAGAGAGGATGAGCTGATGCAATTGTGGTTCGGCTTAGCGCGGGAACGTTAAACAATTACCCGAAAGGCCGAAAGGGGCTTGCGAGACCATCGGCTAAGTAGATGGGTCAAAACTCCCAGCGGACGGCGAGGATAATTCTCGTAACGACCCCCGGGTTCAGTGGAGTTGTAAACCACCGACGGTGGAGGGAAGGAGTGGTCGCCGTTGCTACCGAAAAGCGACCGAAAGTTGGGATTCCAGGATCGTCAAGATATGGTGACTACCAGGAATTGGCTTCCCATTTGCGGTTCGGTCGCAAGTTCCTGGTTCCAAGTTGCCATGGTTCTGTTTCTTTTTGCACTCAACACCCGCTCTCGACCTCAAAAACACCCACTGGTCTCCAGCGATGTCTCCAGTGGGCGAAAGATGAACTCCCCGCCGCTTCCGGAAGGATTGTACACGCGAGGGAAAAAGTGTTGTAAATTTAATTGAGATTATAGTACGGTCTTAGCGGGAAGTTATTAACGATTTGCCATCCGGGAGTTGGGGGGAAATAATTTCCTTTTCCTTTTCGAACTTTGGTGGACTTTTTTTTTCTTTTATGTTCAACATCTCGTCCCTCAGACCGAGAGTGGATTATGGTTGTATCATTAGATTTTACTGGGCCCCGTTGGAAAAATCGGACCAGGAATGTGCGGCACCGGGACGAACATGCACCAATTATTGTCCTTCCAGGGATTCCCGGGTGGTTTGTGTTCGTCGGGATAAAGGCTTCCCGGTTTTGTATCCGTGGCATGATTGGCTGATAC